>NC_140488.1:56326689-57526689 GCF_964271855.1 Acomys minous | reverse complement strand
AACAGCCTAAGTGTCCCTCAGTAGAAGAATGGATAAAGAAACTGTGGTACATATACACTATGGAATACTATTCAGCTATAAAAAACAAGGAATTCCCGAAATTTGTGGATAAATGGATTGAGCTAGAAATGATCATAATGAGTGAGTTAACCCAGAAGCAGAAAGACTCAAATGGTATATACTCACTTATATCTGCATATTAGCCCAAGGGGCATGTCCCACGAAAGCCTTCACTTACCAGGAAACCGAGACAAAGGGGAGGACATTCTAGTGGGACTCTAGATGAGAGAAGCATGGGAAAATGGCAAAGCAGAAGGATCCAGAGGGTCCTAGAAGCCTACAAGTAGAATATTATGATAGGCCGATTTGGGCTCAGGGTTCCCGCTCAAACTAAGGCACCAGCCAAGGACAATACAGGCGGTAAACCTTAAACCCCTACCCAGATCTAGCCAATGGACAGAACACTCTCCACAGTAGAGTGGAGAGTGGGATATTACTTTCTCACATACTCTGGTGCCTCACCTTTGACCATGTCCCCTGGAGGGGGAGACCTGGTGGCACTCAGAGGAAGGACAGCAGGTTACCAAGAAGAGACTTGATACCCTATGAACATATACAGGGGGAGGTAATCCCCCTCAGGAACAGTCATAGGGGAGGGGAATAAGGGGAAATGGGAGGGAGGGAAGAATGGGAGGATACAAGGGATGGGATAACCATTGAGATGTAACAAGAATAAATTAATAAAGGAGAAAAAAACAAAAACAAACAAACAAACAAAAAAAACAAAGCCTTGAGAACTAAAGCAGTTTTTCACAAATAATTGTTCACTGGGAGAAAGAATAACAACTTTAAATGAAGTTTGACATCTGTACTGACACACTCTTCCAGTTCACGCTCATACATGAAGTCCCAATTTTAATGTCCATGTGAGAAAACCTGTTGTAAAAAGAGAATAAATTTCTAAATAACTTGCTTTTATAAGACTGTGTGTGTGTGTGTGTGTGTGTGTGTGTGTGTGTATACACAAGATAAAATACCATGACTAGAAAAGCATGAATGAAAAATTAATAATAAAGTCTGTCTTAAGGTGAGTATATATTTCTATGAGCTTGAAGAGGGACTTGAGCTGAGAAGGTGAGTAGGCAATTGAATCTCAGTGCTCGGTTTGGTAGCATTAAAACTTGCCAGGCCCAGAACAGGAAGAAAATAGTTAGTGTATGAGAAAACTGTTTCATAAATACACATAAAATACTCTGAGTACTCTCCCAGTATAGCCAAAATGAACTTGAAGAAAATGGGAGCTTTCACAAGACATGGGAATTGGACCACAATACATGTTGTTGTTTCCATTGGCTCTTTAAAATATTGAAAGGTATTTCACTTGGGTTCTATTTTTAATATCTTATAAAATATTCAAAACCTGATAGTTAATTGAATTAGTCTTTTATAAGCCAAAGTATGTTTATAGATAAACAACACTAACTGATAAATGAAGACTAAGTATAATCAAAAACTAATTTCTTGCAAATATTACACACAGACATTGCATGCCTTAGAATTACCTCTGTGTTCATGAATGAAAGGTATCTAATAACTGGGTAGGATTTATGGACATTTGTACAAAAGGCTGCAGTATTTTTTTGAATGACTATATGTTTGTCATTATTCCATCACATTTGTTTATGTTAAATTCTTGTATATACTAATGTTATTAAAAAGAAATAAGCAAGCACAAACGGACATTTTATTTTCTAAAATTTCTGTGAGAGTAGAAAGCTTCACTTCTGCTTTAATTTTTAAGAAATATGCACAAAATATAACTGATATGATTCCTCTTCTACTGCATATTATTTCAAAACATCTTATTGATTTTTGCTGTCTGAATGGAAATTCTCCTCAAACAAAACAAAACTGAAAATTTAGCAAGCAAAATTCTTGCAGAAATGGGAACAGTTGACAAGGTAAGAAACTCATTACCTCAGCAAGCTGCTAAATGACTGTCCCTCTACACACATAAGCAAAAGAGACTCAAAATCTGCCAGGGCTTTTTCTTTTTGTGCTCATTCTTCTTTCATTTTTTACTTTAAAAATTATTCTTATCATTTGCTTCTAAGATTTCATTGTCTTGGTATTGTAGCATATTTTTCAGACTGGAGAATGTTTAATGTCTGTCAGCCTCTTATTTACTGTGCTCTCTAAATCTGGGAAAATTTCAGGGTTCTAATCTTTGGTCTTTTAACACTTCATAGATTTCATTTTTTAAAAATGTTTAAACTGCAACTTGTCAACCAAATTCTAAACCATGGCCTTGATCATTTACTTTTTTTTTTCATAAATAACTAGTCTGCTCTAAATATCTTACAGCTTTTCAGTATGACCTGTTAATTTGCATCATGTTCATCTGTACCTGGATTTAATTGTACATCTTTCCTTAGGCAAAACTTTATTTGAAAGACAGGGGATATCTCTAGAACAATAACAGCTTTCTCCTTCTTTTGCCGCTTTCCAAAATTACTGGGAATATGCTTTAAATATAATGAACAATTCTTAATGGTGTTGAGATATAATCATGTTGCTTGATTTGAGTTTAACTGCAGCATGTGTGCATGTCATGTGCTAGTACTAGCAAAACAGAGAAGAAAAAGACAGTTCTTCCTGAAACTTACAGTTTGTAAATGGAGACAGATAGCAAATAAATAAATGTAATAAAGTTGATAAGGGGCATAAGAGAAATGCAAGGTACAGAGATAATTCAAAAACAGTAGTGAATTCCTGTTAGGAAGGTGTAGAAAGTATATTATGATATTTCAGTAGTTAAGGAAATTGAGATATTTAATCAGAAGACAATAGTACAGCAAAGAAGGCCAGATTAGACAAAAGGCTAATCCATCTCTGAGAAACTGAGAATTACCTGATAGATATATATGAAGCAGTAATGGAAACTAATGACAAAGATTTCCTTTCAGAAATGTATTATGGTCTTTAGGAGCTGAAGTCCTTTTCTGTGCAAATATATTTCAGCTGAGAATTACTAAGTATAATAAACAGATGAAAAGTTACAATGTATAAAGGAAAAGATTTTTAATGTTTTTTCCTCCAGGGAGTTCCTCTTCAAGTGTATTAAAATATTATTAATTTGTTTGTTTCTGATCTTAGATTTTTCAAACATTACAGTGTAATCTGTGCTTCTGGCAAATATAGTATCATTTAGCTTTAGAGAGACTAACTGAAAACAAACTCTCAGTACTCTTTTTCTTTGATGTTTTCACTTAAATGAAAATGGGAGGTTTACTGAAATCTTGCATATTTTTGGTTTCATTTGGAAGCCAGAAAAAAGTCTATAGATATAATAATTTTGTAAATCTTATATTAATGCATAAGGAAGAACTTCTAACTACAAAATCAAGGCTGGGTTTGATGCTTAAAGAGTAAATAATGTTATTTTATGAATTTTTCATTTAAAATGAGTTTAAAGATTTTTTTCTAGTGTTGCTATGCTTAAAAATGACAGTTCTGCCCTTAGAAATTTAATTGCTGTTTGGGGTAATTACTCGAGCAAATAAAATTTGTGTGCCAGACTATAAGTCTTTGCTGCCATCTGTTGGCTTTCTGAGAAATTTGAAACTGCCTTCTAATAATAAGAGGAGCAAACAAAGCCAGAAGAAAACTGAATTAAATTTTAGGGGTCTTATACTAAAAAGCGTGGCTTTCACCTTTTAGTCATCAACACATTTAAACTATGTTAAGAAACACAGTCACAATGTAGCAGAAGGACAACTGCATATATACAGAAAGCTGACATATTTTTATCATATTAGTGACACTGGCACTCATCTTTTAAGAAATAAATAAAATAAAATCTCAAGAAAACATGGTATAGAAGAAGTCAGGACAGTTTCTTTTAACAAATTTTTACCAATAAATAATTTAAATATTCCCAGAACATATGTACAAAGACAAACACATCACATTTTAAATAAATAACACTGATTATGGCTGAGGTATTTACTAAGAAAGAAAACACAAAGAAAGTCACATGGTCTTTTCTATTTGTCATAAATAAGGTAAAATCAAGATGTCGGTCAACAATTTTTATTCATGCTTATTTCTTTGTATTTCTATGCATTGTTGGCTTGCATATTTTTCCATAAATAGAATAAGAATATCTTCATCAGTACATAGCATGCTGAACATATACTGCAGAGGATAGGAAGTGGTAGGGAAAAATTAGTAGCAAAGGGCACTGCTGATTTTCTTTTAACTCTACTTGCATTTGGAATTTTAAACAGAAATTCTCCTTTCCCCATTTTTGTTATTCTTTCTCACCCAGATCTCCCTTTTTGAATGTTCTGAAATACAATCCAAGCCATGCTTTTAGCTTTCTAATCATAGCGTTTTCTCAAAAATTCATTTCAACAAGTAACATCAAGGGAAAGTCATTCTCATAACATCCCTCTTGCAAACAAATATAGAAATATAGAAATCCTACACAAATTTGAAGGAAATCTGAGCTGCCTGCAATAAATGTGTAAATGTTACCTGAAAAAAAATCATGATCATCTACATCATTATCCATGCTTTGCAGTATTTGAACAAAATCAAACAGTATGTAGACAAAATGACTTTTAGACTAGACATACTGTTCCCCTCCTAGAGTACACATTATTTGTATCATCCACAAAACAACTTAGAATATATTATAGAAATTCAGAACAGTAAAATCTTATGGCATTTATATCATGCTTGTGCTAAGAAAAGTATGATAAAATATTCACACAGATAAACCAATTATTATGCCAAATTTCCCCCAGAACTGAGCTATCATATTTTATTCCTAGAGTTATTTTAACCTTGAGAGAGGAAATACAAAAAAGTGATTCTCTGTACATTTAACTCATTATTTTTAATATGAGGCATACTAAATAATTTTATCACTGAAAAACAAGTCTCTCCTTAATTTTCTCTTGACCAATTGCTGCCTTTAAAATCACTTTATTTTTCTAAAAATATAAAAATGTTAAACACATAAAAGAAGTAAAGTTGATAACAAAAAGGATCCAGTATTGATCCGTTCTAGTATGGAAGCAATTTTGTACTAGTAAAAAGCTCATAAGGAGTCAAACAAGTCTTTGAATAAGTGTAGGTTACATAGTAGTGGATTTTTTACTAATATTTTTATTCATTTCACATCCCTCCCTCCTCTCCTCCCAGTCCTTCCCTCCCTTCCCATGGCCCCATGGCCTATTCCTCGGGAAATAGTAGTTACCATAACCACCCAACAAGTCCCATGAGGACTAAGTTCATCCTCTTCCCCTGTGGCTTGGCAAGGCAGTCCCATCAGAAGGAATTGATCAAAAAGTAGGCAATGTCAGAGACAGCCCCTTATTCCTCTTACTAGTGGGCCCACATGAAGCCTGAATTACCCATTGGTTACATCTATGTAGAGGACCGTATCCAGTCCATGAGTGGACATTGGTTGGTGCTTGAAACTCCACGGAATAAATAAAGAAACTGTGGTATATTTACACAATAGAATACTACTCAGCTGTTAAGAAGAAGGAAATCATAAAATTTGCTGGCAAATGAATGGAACTATAAAATATCATCCTGAATGAAGTAACCCAGACCTTGAAAGACACACATGGTGTTTACTCACTTATAAGTGGATTGTAGGTGTATAGTACAGGATAAACATACTACAATGCACACACCCAAAGAAGATAAATAAAAAGGAAGATCCAAGGGAGGATGCCTAAATCTCCTCTAGAAGGGGAAATAGAATAGATGGATGTAGTTGATGAAGAGAAGGAACAAGTCAAGAGAGGGAACACAGAGAGAAATAAGCATAGACATCATACCTGGGTAAAGCGGGGGACAACGGACAGAAGGCCTGCATAGTGGTGTTTTAAAACCAGAAATTTTATTAAAATATTTAGGTAAGTTTATTGACGTAGTAGAAAAAATGAAATCTCACTTGCCATTACATTTTTTTGTTTTAATTAGTGCCTAAAAATATAGTACAAAAATGGATAATGCAAAGTATGCTGTTCTCATGATGAAGTATGCTATGTAAATTTTTCAACTTAATTTTTTAGGGTCTCACAACCTAGGAAAAAAGAAGAGAATCCAAAAATCATTAGTACAGAAGATTTATAACCTTATGTGTCAGTCAGAATAATAGAGAACATTTTTCCCCAGAAGAGAGTAAAATATCCCTTATAAGAAATAATATTCATGTGTCAATGCCTTTGAAATGATAGTTTTCAAGATCAATAAATGAAGGATAGATTATATCATTGTCAAAATGTGGATATTTCTTTGAAATTTCAATAAGTTTTATCTTTGATAAAACAGAAAACAATTTGTTTTTATTATCATGTGTAATGTTTTGATATTACAAATTACTATGTGATTTGAAAAAACAAACACACAAAATTTGCTTTTTTTATGTTAACCCACTAAATAAGAGCAAGAATTCTTAATGAGTCTGTCCTGCCTTTAGTGTTCTAGGGAAGCACTGAACATTGGAATACAGCCAATAATTACCTTGCTGGAAAGAAAATTCCCCAACCTCAAAAATCTGGTTCATGGTCAGGAGAAAAATACGTCTCTCAGTTTTGATAGCTGTGGATTACAAATAATTCTACATATACATGTATCTTGGTTTAAAATTTTTCTTTTCTGTAAGTTGTAGTATTATTATGGGCAAAATGGAAACAAAATAGCAATGGATATATTTCTAATTCTGGTCAACATTATAAGTAAATTAATTTCTAAAATTTTCCATATATTTTATCATTTTCTCTGCTTACTGAAGCATGAATGTTTGTGTTTGTTAACTAACTCAATAAAGATACAAAATGTGTTGGTGTCACACTAAGGAATGAAAACATAGACTTTCTGTTTGATTAATATGTCCAAAATGAATCAAATTTAAATTCTCTATTTCTTTTTCTCCCTGTGTCTTCCATAAATTTATAGTTTGTGGATGCTGCCCTGCTTTTGTCTGTGTATGTCTGTTCTTATTGCTTTCTGAAACAAAGAATATTATTCTATAATTATTGACACATGCCTGTAATCCCAGCACTCAAAGAGACAGAGGCAGGCAGTTCTCTCTGAGTTTGAGGCCAACCTGTTCTCCTAAATGAGTCCAAGACAGCCAAGGCTACACAGAGAAACCTCTCTGGATAAACCAAAAGAAAAAGGGGGAAAACATCACATAGAATAGAACAAGGGATACTTTACAGACATTTTAAACTGAATTCTACAAGTGGAGAAGTTACTTTACTGACCTACCTGATCTGAAAGTCTCAGAAATGCATACAGAACAACAAACATACATTATCAAGCTATTTCCATGCAGCTTCCAACATATATGGCAGATATTTGTTGAATAAAATTGTTCCCAATATGTTGCCTGTAATCAGCAAATGATTATCCCACAAACATATATATATATTTCTGGGTCTGGAGCACAGAAATGTACATAAATCAATGCTAAAGCTATTCATGATCTTAGGATGTATTATGAATCTTGCTGGAAAGTACTTCATAAGTGAAACCTTTAATGGAGGGAGGGGTCAAAAGATATTTTCATAAATTTGTATCATTACAAATATTCAGGACCAAAACTAGATCCTGAAGTCAGTTTATTTATTAATAGCTTCATGTGTGTTTTTAATGTATTTACCAATACTTTTACGAATTTTTTTTCTTTTCTTTTTTTTCACATTTTAAAAATATATTTTATTAATTTATTCATATTACATCTCAGTTGTTTTTTTTTATTATTAATTTATTCTTGTTACATCTCAATGGTTATCCCATCCCTTGTATCCTCCCATTCTTCCCTCCCTCCCATTTTCCCCTTACTCCCCTCCCCTATTAAGTCATATATATAAACACACTTCAAGTCCAACGAGAAAACATAAAATGGAAACATATTGGAAGAGTTACAATCCCAAAGCTGTTGAAATTTATATTCACCCTCCAACAACCAGCAAATAACCAGAAACAAGCAATGAGGAAATTGTAAGAGTCAAAGCTACTTGAAGATTGTTATGAAATGTATTCTGAACACAGAAGGTTCATTGCACTTAAGAATTCTAATTAACTGTTCTTGGCAGTATACAACCTCCACAAGGTCAACCCAATCAGCATTCCAGCACTGACAGGGGAAAGGTTCTTGAAGCTCCACCCCTACTTGAGGGGCTATTGGAAATTAATAACATCTGGGGGTGTTATAATCAGCTCTCATCAGAGGTGTGGCCCTCAGAGTTAATTTGAGTTGCTACTATTCCATCAGTGGCCATGTTTTGTCAAGCAATTCATTATTGTAGCTCACAGAGTTCATAGCTGGATAAGATTGATAATTATTTTTCTTATTTGGTAGTTTTCATAGCACTTTCCAGCACTGTGAAAACTAGACCATAGTGATGAAATTTCCAGGTCAATAAGAGCTTGATTCTACCATGTTACAGGATGCAAGTTCATGGCATTGCCATCAATAAAGTCTTACTGTCAAGTTATTTGGAGTAACTAAGAACAGTGACAATAGCCTCTGATGACTGGGAGTCTTTAATACTTTGTTGTTCAAAGACTTCCAAAGAAGTAACCAGTTCCTGTCACTGGGATATATATTTGTTAGCCTATGATGTCTAGTATGGATATTACTACTGTACTAAAGATTAATTCTATTTTAACTCCATCCATGTATATGTGTATATGCATACTTAAGAAAGCTTATACAGTAGAAGATTTCCATATAAATTCACAGTCTCTGATGTTATTTATCCCACTCAATTTCACAGTTTTTCCTTGCATTTTCCTCTCCAACTCTAAGTTAATCCTTTCCTGTATTTTCCTCTAACCCTTTGTAACATTGCATTCTAGTTCACCTCCCTTGAATTCCCACCCCTGTAGACAATTGCTAACTTTGTGACCTGTATAAGTATCCTAAATGAAACACATCCATCTGAAAATGAAAAACTAACATAAAAAAAATCACGGAAACCTTTTGACGTTTGTCCTATGTGATCTGGGCTATCTTTCAATGACTCCTTCCATTCACCTGCACATTTCATTATTTCATTTTTCTTAGGAGCTGAGTAATATTTCCATTGTGTGTATATACCACATATTTATTATCCATTCATTATCTGATAGATAACTATGTTGTTGACTTTTCTGGTAATTATGAACATCGGATGAGCAGTTATCTCTGTTGTAATATATATACTCCTTTAGAATTATCCTCAAGAATTGTAGAGCTGAGTCATGTAGTATGTCTATTTCCAGCTTTCTGAGGAGCCTCCTCACTGATTTACACAGTGGTTGCACCAGTTTGCACTCCCACCTACAGTGAATAACTAATCCTCTTTCCACACATCTGTCAGTATTTGCTGTCTGTTTTCTTCTTGTTCTTCTTGTTGTTGTTGTTGTTGTTCTCCTCCTCCTCCTCCTCCTCCTCCCATTCTTTCTCCAGTTTGAATGAGGTAATAATATAGAATCTCAAAGTTTATAAAATATTGATTTAAATAATTTATTTGTATTTTTGAGACTGGGTTTTACTATGTGTAGCCTAGACCATGTCATGTTAGACCAGGCTGGTTTCAAATTAGCAGCAATCCTACCTCTGATTTCTGAGTAAAGAGATTAAGGACTACACCTGTCCATAACATTTATAATATAGCATAGTAGTCCTGTTTCAGTACATAAAATATACTCCTACAAACTAAAATGTATCCTGTTTGTCTGAACATATTTACAAACCCTGTGCCTTTTTCATGGCTTTCTGTTTTCGTTAGCTTGCTTTTTCTAGATTTTACTTGTAAGTGCAAAATAAATTTGTCTTCTATACCTGATTTAATTTACTTAACATAATGCATTTTGGGTTTATCTATCTTTCTGCAACTGAGAAGAATTATTTTCATTGTTAAGGCTAAATACCATCATGCATGTATAACACACCTTTTTTCATTGATCTGTCACCACACATAGGTTGACCCTGTCTATTCGGTCCTGCAAGTAGTATTGTAGTGGTGTAGACATGGCAGTGCAGAAGTCACTGTCATATATTAATTTTGTGGTTGCCTAACAATTTTTAATTGAAATACATTCAAGCTGTTCTCAGTATATTATTATTAAAAGTAAAATTTTAAAATCATGCAATTATTTATAAATATAATTATAAATATATGCAGATTTTCTTCAAAACATTTCTGGAAGGAGATGCTGGATCAAAATATAGACACAAAAATTTCAAAAAGAATTTTTCATGAAATTTCAAGTGATATCTAATATCAGAGAAATATTATCTCTGTGGTGACAAATAAAGGATCCTTGTTACCTTTTTTTTCTGAGATTAAAATCTAATCTGTAGTGATCAAAGAGGTCAACAACATTCATTATTCTGTGTGCATCACAACCTTATATATACCTTTTTAAAATAATGGTTAAATCACTATTACTTCTTCTTGGTTTTTATTATTAATTATTTATTTATTCCCTTTACATCTTGGTCATAACCCCTCCCACCTCTGCTCCCAATACCACCTTCCTTCCCCATTCTCCCTCCCCTATTCCTCCAAAAGAGGAGCTCCCTTACCCAGCCACCTCAGCTCATCAAATCCCAACAAGATCGATTTCATCCTCTTCCCTTCTGGCCTGGCAATGCAGTCCCATCAGGAGGAAGTGATCAAAAAGCAGGCAACAGTGTCCATATCAGAGACAGCAGTCCTTACTCCCCTTTATAGTGAACCCACTTGAAGCCTGAGTTGCTCATTGGCTATGTCTGTGTAGAGGACTTAGGTTCTTGGTTGGTGCTTAAGATTTTACAGGCCTCTCTGAGCCTATTATTTGGCTCTGTGGTCTTCCTGTGGATCTCTAGTCACCTCTAGGTCATTTTATTCTTTTCCCCACTTTTCTACTACATTCCCTGTGCTTTACCCAATTGTTGGCTGTGAGTCTCAGCATCTGTTTTGGACCACTGCAGAGGGAATCCTCTCAGAGGACAACTCTGCTAGGTGCCTGTCTGTAAGCATAGCAAAGTATTGTTAATAATGTCAGGAGTTGGTTCTTTTCCATGGGGGTGTGTCCTGTGTTGGGCCAGACATTGGTTAGATATTCCCTCAATTTCTTCTCTATCTGTTCCATATTAATCCCTGCAAATCCTTCTCTATCTGTTCCATATTAATTCCTGCAAGTCCTGTGTAGCTGGGTAAATTTTGGATCAAATTTTTGGGGGTGAGTTGGTGATTTTCTCCTTCTAATAGGAATCTTGTTTAGTTAGAGGGTGTCCTCTTCAGTAGGAGTCTTAGCTATAGTCTCGCTTATATCATCCTAGTGGCCTATTCTAACTTAGGTCTCCAGCTTGTCACAAGATGCCCCCACCCACAGTTCTTTGTTCTGCAGGCATTCTGTCCTCCTACTCCCCCTACCCCCACCCCCTTTCCTTAGGTCTGATCCTCAAGCTTTTTTCTTTGTGTGCTCCCTCTCTTACTTTGCTGCCTCTCTTCAACCACTACCTCTGTCTATTCCACTTCCCCTTCTGAGTGAAATTTAAGCATTTTCAATTGGGTCCATCTTTTTAATTATCATCTTTGGGCCTGTGAATTATAGTATGTTTATCCTGTATTGAATGGCTAAAATCCACTTAAGGCATGTATGGAATATACTCACTTATAAATCATTATTTATATATAATATATTCATGTTTTTAAGAAAATATACAAATCTGAATTGTTCATTGTCCACATATTTGTGATTTTACTGCCAGATAATACATATAGGCATTCTTACCATATTTGTTTTTGGATTCTACTTTTAAAGGCCCTGCTGATTTTCACTATATTAATTGCTATTCTGGAATTGTTTTGTGCTTGCACTGAGAATTCTATCTCAGTTTCCACCAAAAGATATTTATGAAAGTTTATTTATAAAAAATATGAAATTACTTTTATCCAATTCTCCACTTTTATCAAATATAGTTATGCTAAAACAACCTTTCACTTCATTCACTACAAATGTCAAGTTTGTTATCACTCTGTCAAATTGAGAGCTTTATAGTATATGAATGTAATGGATTTAGTCAATATTATGGTATTATGCTCTGGTACAGGTGATTTTAAACAATATTTTGGATGATATAACAAGAAGGACTTAAACTGAGTGGTGCCTGAGTTGTGACATAGGATGTTCTGTACAATTCTACTAATGGTCTTCTGAATGCAGATGTCTGTCACTTTATTCCTTCCCATATTACTACTTTCCAAATGTAATCTTATACTTGATATGTTAAGTTAGTGATAATAATTTCCTAAAATAGCCAATAGACATTAAAGATTCTGTTTAATAAGTTAATGAGGCAACCATGCTTACTGACAGGTGATGTTTGTCAAAACACTAAAATCAACTAGAGTGTCATTTCTCTTTGAAGATTTTTTTGTTATTGAATTGATACAAATGAAAAACCCTTCCCTCAAAGTTTTATAAAGCCACCAAATAACTTTACTTTTCTCTGATAAGTATGGCATGCTAGAGGCCAATTTCTGCCACAGAGATACCATTAAAATTTCTCTACCATTATTTTCCACTGCACTCTTTGTATGTTGTTATTACTTTCTTGTCAAAATGTGAATTATTCATAGTTTTAAGATAATGGTCATCATCATTATTATTTCATATTTAGTATTAATCACTCTAAATGTTTTATCACCCATTAAAATATGTAATAATCATATTCTATAGAAAATATCAACTACTAAAACATTGACCTTTTCAGCATCCTAATATAGTACCTTCATTCCAGTTCTTGCTGAGTGCCTAATCTGACTAACCTATTAGGAGCATATGAAATAGCCAGTCGTTCTAAATGTAAAATATTCTAAAGGTCAACTATAAAAACAGCCAATTAATGCCATGGCATAAATTGCCATAAACACAAAGCATTAGTTTTCATGAAAGAATTTTATCTTCACCCAGTTTAATGAAAGAAAAAACTAAAAGGATGTCATGTAGTGCCTATTGGTTTCTTTAGATTTCATGTAGAACCTACACATTTGTACACAACCTCCACTTTAAATGTAGATATTAGAGAGCAAAATATTCTACACACACATAACACACACACACACACATACACAGTCACAATTCAAAAATACAAGGTTTTTTGTAATTATACACCCTTTTAAAAAATTGAAATGTCCTGTTGTTTTCTAACACAGTAACCCTATTCTTCTTTTTAATAATGTTAGGAATTAAAGCTAGGATCCCATGCATGCTAGATATGAGCTTTAATCTCAAACCACTGTATTCATTTTGAAGCACAATTTCTCTTTTCCATATTAACAATAGCCAGTCAAGAACAGAAATTCAAAGAAAGTGTTTGTATTGTTTCTAAGTAATATACATCTTAAAACAAATGACTAATATTTTATAAGGATGTAATCTTCCTCTTTTTCAATTCTTGTTGATATCTACATTAAAAAGTGATTATATGAAGCCAATACTCTAAATTCTGAATGATTGCATATATACTAGATATTATTTAGTCCTTATTATAGGCAAATGATTGGAAATATAAATGTTATCTTCTCTGGATTCATAATACAGAAGAAAACTAAAAAACACATCTTATATGATTATGGGTTCATTCCCAAGACAGATGAGGGATGGAAGACCATTGCCCATACCTCAGACATCTATCAGAGATCACAGCTGGAGTGCGGCACCCTCTACTTAAATCAGGCTTTGGCCTATTCAACTTCTTAGAGACAAAGCGACATCATGATGAAGATAGTTAAGCTTTTGTTTCCCTCCAGATAACTGGATTCTCAGAAATCATGTGATATGCAGTCAGTCTTTTAATCTGATGCATAAGCTTGGAATGTCCCTGCCCCCAACCTACAACATTTCCTCATTTGATCTTTTTCCTTCCTTCCCTACTGACTTGACCCCCACTTCAATAAATGGGAGCTGTCCCCTAAAACAATCCTGGATTGTTCATGTTCACTGTACACACAAGCACCTGAGACCTTGCTCCCCAGTGCCTCCACATCCTGCTCACAACATAGATTGGACACCAAGCTGGCACCAAAAAAGGACGCTGTAGGACACACAGAAGAGGGTGAGTCCTCCTCTGTGAATATGTCAGAAAAAAAGAGGAAGGGTCCTCTCTTGAATCAAACCAAAAGAAAATACTTTAAATTTGTAATGGAAGAACAAATGTCCTAACTTCAGCCCATCTAAAATCTTGGAAGCCACATCTCCTAAAACCATATGTCCCCGATGCTATAAGAGATACCATTGGAAAAATGATTCTTATTCTTCATACATTAAAGGTGGTAAGCCCCTGGTGCCTTTCAACTCCAAAAGGGAAAAACCTCAACCCCCAAAATAAGAAAGAAGTCATACAAAATGTTATGGGTCTCTAACATTTTGGAAGGCTTACACCCAAAACTCAATAAAAAAGATTGTTTGACAATCATTTTAAATGCCTAATTAACACTGGATAAGACATGACTATTTTAAAACAATCTGGGGTGCGACAGCACTGGAAACTAATTCCTGGGCTACAACTAATGAACATAAGAGGATCCTCACAGGTGTATACCACAAAGAAGGCCTTCAAATGGGAGGATCTACACGGTGTTGTTGGACTTAACAGAACTCTTACCATGGATGTGGTCTTTGACCTGTTGGGGAGAGGTATCTTAGAAGCCCTAGATGTAGTCCTTGCCAGTCACATAGAAAGTTAATACATCCAGATTCTAAGAGCCACTGTTAGATATTATACTCCCTGCCTTGACCGAGTCTCAGATGAGCCCATATAGGTTGAACAGTTCTTTGTCAGTGGGAGAAATTAGAAGCACTTACTTAGCTCATTAAGGAATCATTCTAACTTCAACATACCTGCCCATCCACATCTCATGGAATTATCCCATCTTTTCAATTAAAAAGAATTCCAGGGGATGCCTGTTATTACAGGACCTATGGGCCATCTGCCATAGGGGCCTCCCCTTTATCTCTGCAATCCAGGCCAATAATTTACTTTTAGTCATAGACATTTAATATTGTATTTTCTCTATCCCCCTCCACGTCAAAAAAATACTCAATGTTCACTTATACAGTCTCTCAAATTAACAACTCTGGGGCAGCTTTCTGATATGAATGAGGAGTCCTCCCTCAAAGAATAGCAAACAACATCAATATGTGTAAGAAGTGGTTGTTCCTGGCCTGTCTGAAAACATTTTAAAAGGGAAATGCACATTTATCATTATATGGGGGATATCTTTGTCTAGGGATGTCAGAACACTTCATCCAATAATTTTAAAGATTTACTTGTCCCCTGCTCTAACAAAAACAAGATTCAAAATCACCCCACATAAGACAAAACTCATCTTTCCATCACCTTCTTGAAGACTGAAATTTTCCTAACCTCAGTCTATCCTTATAAGCCAGTTCTAGCATTCCTCAAGACACTAAATCTCATTGCCCTCCAAAGTTTTTTTGGCAACCCTCAACTGGCTCTGACCCTGGCTGTCTATCCTTACAAAAATGCTACAGCTTCTTTTAGACACTCTAAAAGGAAATAAAAATCCCTCTTCTCATGCACATTCACCTCTGAGGCCAAACAAGCCCTTTGCAAGATTAATATGTCACTCTAGGGCATTCGCTTGGCCTGATACACACCAGTCAAAACTATCCAGCTCCTTGTATTCAAGCCTTCCTCCACCCTTATGAGGCCCTATATCAGCCTTTTTGGATTTTTGGAGTGGCTCCACACTCCTATTGGCAGTACTCCCAGACTAGTAAAAGAGGGTGATACTCTGACATCTATGATAAACTTAGGATAGAACAAGGCCTTAAGAACACTAGGCAATTGGCTTCCTATATGCCTCACCTTTGACCATGTTCCCTGGAGGGGGAGACCTGGTGGCACTCAGAGGAAGGACAGCAGGTTACCAAGAAGAGACTTGATACTCTATGAGCATATACAGGGGGAGGTAATCCCCCTCAGGCACAGTCATAGGGGAGGGGAGTAAGGGGAAAATGGGAGGGAGGGAAGAATGGGAGGATACAAGGGATGGGATAACCATTGAGATGTAACAAGAATAAATTAATAAAGGAAAAAAAAAAGAACACTAGGCAAAGAACCAGACATCCAAGTGAGCACACCTCCCCCTCCCATCTCCAATTTGATTCAAGGGAGGACCCCTCCTCTCTTTTTCCAACATATTCACTCTCAAACCCCTCTACTTGGCTTCATCTGAGGGAAATTTTTTGGATAACCAAGTTGCCTCAGTGGGAATTTTTTTACTCACCCTTAAACAGGCAAAGAACTTTCACTCACTGTACCTATGATAACCTGAAATGATTACAATTCCAATTGACCCATATCCCATCCAATCAACTACACCAGATCATAAAAAAATAGCTCATGTGCCTCCCTATTGGAGTTAACTACTGAAGCCTTAAAGGCAATATTCTCTGGCAGGTAACTGAAACCCATGTTCCCCAATTTGGGCAAAAATGTGTTTTTGTTAAAATATGCATACACTCCCACATCTTATAGGCCACTGTCAAAACAGAAGAACGCTCTAAGGAACTTATACCCCAAATGTTCTCCTCATTTGCCATAATAGGCCTGACACAAAAGAATCAAAACTTATGACTGTTGCACCTCTGCTCGCATTTATTTTAAAACCTCTTGCTCTACATGAGAAGTTACTCGCCATATGGGGAACCCTTTCAATTCTCAAGGACAAGGTATATTTGAAAGGGCACACCAATTCCTCAAAACCTAGTTAAAAAGGCAAGAAATAACCTCTTGTCCTTCTAATGTTCAGTTAACAATGGCCCTAAAAACACCAAGCATTCTTTATATATATAAAACCACAAAATATCCCTAATTGTTCTTCATTGGCATACACCACAATTGATTCTCTCCACATGCCTTGTTGAGATGGTGGGAACCCCTAGATGGGATCTGAAAAATATCTGACCCCCTCCTTATGACATAAAGGGGTTTTGTTTATATATTCCTACAGGATCAGCCTTGGACTATCTGGATATGTGCATGAGATGTCTGACATTGTCCCACCAACCAATAAATGGAAAGAGGAGACCCAGAAAGAGACACCTGCAACCAAAGAAAAAGATCACCTGGAAAGTACATTCATGTCCTAATGGTGACCACATAATGGATGTGCTCTCTTCAAGCTTCTCTCTCTGACACCTTTATGGCAGTCTTTCTTATATAGCAAGTCTGTCACAGCACTGCTCAAACCATTAATTCTCTCACTGATACCACCACTGTTGTTTTTCTATTAGGAAAACCTATGATGTCAAGACCTGGAAGATAAGGCATGCAGCCTGCCCCAACCAAGCTTGCCAAAGTTTGCCAAAGCTTTTTCTCTATTCCTGTCTATCCTAACTTCAATTGTATGACTGCTCCAATGACTTTCTTGGCTTCTCCTATGTACAAAAGGGCCCCAAAGGAGAAGCTGGTTGCCTCACAAATCAGGATCATGAGGGCAGTGGCTGCCATTATTGGTCCAATAAAATTGGACTCAGCTTTCACAGAAATTGTCTATTTCAAAACTTAAATAACTATCTCATCATTGGTATAAATGACTTCTGGGATTAAAGATGGAGAACTGAAATCATGATATAACAATATCTCACTGATTATGCTGCCCATTCCTCTGCTGATATCCATATCTCTTAATAGCTAGTGTGGGTATCCTACCCAATACTAGACCATAAAAATATTCTTAAACAGGAAACATAACTGAGGAGAAATGTTCAAATCACCCTGTCCTGGCTACCATATGTTGAATATGCTTCTGCCCCTCACATCGCACCACAATACTTCTTAATGGTTATTCTGTGCCTTCTTTCTACATCCCCATTTAGCCATGGTATCTGATGATACTGCATTAATTAACCCCTACTCAAGCCTAAGCCCTTCGCTTAATCACTTTGTACAGGAAGTCCTATTCCTTGAAAACCCCATAATTCTTCACCTTGTGGGGATGACAAGGAGCCCCATGCCCTTGATGAACTTGATAGTTGTCAACATTATATGTGTCAACACTCCTTTCTTCCTCTTGTTTAGAGGAATAATTAGCCCCTGTACCAAATCAACAATTAAGTGGTTTTGTGTTCTTGACATAATTCTTCCCTAGGTTTAGTTATATGAAGAAAAAATGGCACTCTTATTTCAAAAATCAAGAGAAAAAAGGGAGATTTTCATTACTGTTGGTCAGATCAGGACTCACTATCATATTGGGAGTAGGAGTATGGCAAGAACAGTATTGGTACAGACCCACCACCTGGCTGAAAACTTTAAGGATCAACTAGATCAAGCCATGGCTCCCACCACAGATAGCATGGTTGCCTTCACTGACAAATGACGACCCTTGATGGAGCTTTTATGACAAAATAGAGGTCTAGATCTTTTGACTGCAGGATAAGGGTTAAAGAACAATTTTTTTTTAAACATTTAACCAAATAAATGAAATTATAATGATAAAATATAAAGGATGGCCTAGGACAATTTGCACTGTAATTCTAATTTACATAGTACCTCTACATATATTGGAAAAAAGATATCTTCTCTATAAGATTTCTCCCATCGGAGTATAGACTTAATAAACTGTGGTAACCTTTCTGAAAATTAAATGTAGTGAATTTCCCTAGCTGCTATAACCTTGCAGTGTAATACAGAACTGACAAGTCAAGAGCAAGATAGTTTGCTCTATGTCCCAGGTGTTCTTATAATGAATTACTTAGATAAAATTCATTAGTATTTCAACTTATATCTCATATATACATATTAACACATTTCTTCTAGAGAAACACAGTACTTTCTATATACTGAGTTCTACTGACTACATTTAATTGCTAGTATTTTAGTTCTTCTTCTCAAGTTCTCTATTTTACAATCATGTTTCCATAGACCACCTACTCTACTCAGTTAATATAATCAAAGAAGCTCATTCTGAATTCTAGAGATAGTCAAAGGATTTCAAAGTAATATCTAAGAAGAGAGTAAGAGCAGATATCCCAAACTGATTACAATATCCTCTGTATAATGATTTCAGATATCAAGTGATGGTATCAATTCTCAAGTGGCCAAAACCTAGAAAAATACAGTAATTAAATATTTCTGTACTTTATATCTTAATAAAGCTAAATTTCATCTTGTAATTTTTATATAGATTATCAGTTTTATTAATTTCTTTATCTCACTAAGATATAGGGTTTTTACTTATAAATGAAGATAATCCTGACTGTGGATAGCAGTTACACACATTATATAAGAATCTATAGAAAGAGGTGGAAGGTCATAGTCAATCAAAAAAGGCAGTTATTCTAACTTACTACTGATATATGGTCTTAACTGGCCAGTATTCAGCTAAGGGATGGGCAGCTTTGATTATGTTGTATTAGAACCCCAGAATGACTTTCAGATCTTTTCTTTAATTGATTTGCTAAAGCTCTACCATGATGTAAAAATAATGGTATAAGACCAATGTAAGTATCCTTGAAGAGAAATAGATGAGTTATTTAGTTGCAGCAGCATGGTATCAATTTGACTGTTTGCCTTTAAAAGAGAACCACATGTAACTGTGGATCATAATTCAAACATGATGTTCTTATGTGAACTTTGAGCATTATAAAATTGCAGCTGCAAATCTTAAAGAATGTTTTCTTTTATCTGTCACTGATAGATCATAACGTTTTGATTCTTGGATCCCTAATTGTTGTGTAAACATTAAACTGTGTCTTTGCCTCATTCTTTTCACAAAGAGTCAGGCACACAAGGAGGTTAAGTGATTTGCCCAAGGCAGTGTGTTGTGCCAGTAACAGAATTGGGAATTGAACTATCAGTCAGGCACACAGGTAATATAAAACCTAGATGAAAAAGTCCTTTTGTTGTTCCTGGGCTTGTTGCCTACACTATTTCTCTTTGTACTGAGACATCAAATATAGTCTTTCCCTTTATGATCTGGTTCAATGTTTGTATGACTCTACTAAATCACTGAGCGTTATTTTAGAGAGGAGAGTTGGAGACTGTATTTATATAGTAAAAACAAATGGAACTGAAAGTCAACTTGACAAGTAGTCTATGAATCTTTCATTATGGGGAAAAGCTGCAATAAATAATGCTAATCACTATATAAGGAAAAGTGATTCCTTCTGGTAAGTCATCACCTTTGTACTTCTCTTTTCAGAACTTTACTTTGAGGGGGTATTGTGATTAAAGAATGATATCTCTCAAAATAGCTGCCAAATAGAAAGAGATTTTCTTTTCTATCAGTTACTTAAGAAAGGAAATTAGCACAAAGTGAATGTGGTGTTTTTGTTATGTGCCAATAATTACTGTGTAAATTAGTCAATATCAAATTTTACTTAATGCTTCCTCTAGTGAGGTGGAAAATTCAAATTGAAAACAATCTGCTACTAAAATTAACTTTAAAAGATTATTCAAACAGTCACAACCTTACCGTTCTATTGACTTAGGTCTTTGGTTTTTTTGTTTTGTTTTTGTTCTGGGGGATGTTTTGTTTTGTTTGAGATATACTGTGGCAAGCTTAGAACTCATTATGTAGCCAAGACAATCCCCAAACTTACAGTGATTTTCCTACAGCTTCCATGAAGATTTGGAAAATAGCCAAGCATAGTATTGATAAGTAAAAGAATATGCTATGTTTTATAAAATATTAAAGTGTACTAGTTAATTTTAAATGTATAATACTCCTATCATTAACATAAGACCTAAATTAATATTCCACTTTGTTTGTGATTTACTTTGGTACCTAACTAGTAAGTGGAAAATTAAAAACAAAGAACATGCTTTCCATTATGTTATGCCACTGGAAGCCTCTCAAAGGCATCAGATTGTGGCAAGAGGGGCAATCAATAAATTGTTCTATTTCCCAACTTTCATTGTATAAATGACAGTACCATGGCCAACTATAAGCTACAAATTAACTTGGACTAAGTACAGAATTACAAAAACGTGCACATAATCAACACGTAGAGTATGACTTGGTACTATAGCACTATCGTTACTATTTGAGTATAGCAGTTGCATAGGTAGCCCTTTGGGAAACTGTTTAGATAATGGAGATTCTGACCCAATCAATGGATTCACCTAGTGGTAGATTCACAATTCAGTGAAATTCTTGGGAATGGGAAGAAACTTTAGCAGTTGAGTCCTGCAAGGAGTGTGTCATTAAGACTCTCCCTTTGGATAATATATCATGTCCTATGCTGCTTTTAGTCAACCATTCATTCTGCTACACAGACACTATGAGGAGGGCAACCCCCACTACATGTGTCTAACACTATGATATTTGGCCTCCCTTCCTATTCAAATTAACATAATTATAAGCCCAAACAAATATTGATATTTTGAAATTATCTCATTCATGAATTTGTCATAGTATGGATAGTTTGTCTAGCACAACTATGTAGAGTGAGGAACAGAAGATCAAATTGTGAGGATATGGACTGATAGGTTGAGGAATTTATTCATGTATTCACTCAGCAACTTCTATGCAATTTATTTGTTAAACACTTGGGAAGGAAGACAAAGAGATAGCAACATTTACATTTTTTCAGTGTTTACTTATTAAATGTTCATCAAAGTACTAGGCCTTTACATTGTCACTTTATCTGCATCCCTTCCATATAAAATATGCATATATTTGGTTCTGTAGTCAGCTTTAATTCTCAAATATTGACACAATTCAGGTAGATATAAATATAAGTTTATGTCAACAAAATTTTACTTTCTTGGTATGTAATATCCAAAATGTCAGCTGTGTCTTTAAGCTATATGCTTCCATAAAAGAAGCTAGTGTACTTAAAGCATTACAATATAGAGTGCACATCCTTTTGTTTAGAATAAGAGATTAAGTCGGAACCTGAGAGATGGCCCAAAAGTTAAGAATACTGGCTGCTATTTCAGAGGAAACAAGTGTGATTAACAATACCACGTAAAAGCTCACAAACTTTTGTAACTCTAGTATTAGTGGTTTTAATGTGCCCTTTTGGCCACCACAGACACTACATGCACATGGTATACAGACACACATGTAGGCAAAACACCTATATGCATAAAATAAATAAAATATTTTAAAAGCTTAATAATATATCTTTATACTGCATATTTACATTGATAGTAGGTCACAACAGGAATGAAAATTAGAATTTTTATTAAACAAATAAAAAGCATATAGAGTAACATGATTTCATATGAAGATGTAATCTAAATTTTATGAAGTTGACCTCTTCAGTAGAAGTAATAGGTAAAATTAAACTATGACAAATAGTTGATATATATATATATATATATATATATATATATATATTTCTTATGTATTTTATGAAAAGTATAAATATTTCCTTTAGAAAATTTGAATGACATGAATATCAAAAGCAAGTATTACTGTCTAGCTGTTTTTTTTTTTTCAGGTGAATGTAATATAGTTTATTCATATAAAATGTTTGCCTTATTTTCCAAATAAGAGTTTTGTGTTTGTGATGCTTAGGATAAAATCAGTGCACCATTCACGTTAATTTAATGTTCTGCACTTGAGCTATACCTCCAATCCTTCAATCTGACAATTTAGTATTTTTTTGTTATTGTAAACTTTTTAAAAATTTTATGTTTAAGTATATTCTATGCTCATACAATACGTCCTGACCACAGTCTTCACTCCTCTCTTCTACAGATCTACTACTTCTCTGTTTCCCTTGAGAAAAAAATCCTCTCAGTGATATCAACTGGACTTAGCATAACAAGATGCAATACTACTACATATATACCCTCATATCAAGGCTGGAGGCAACCCAGTAGGAGGAAAGTGTGGCAAGAGCAGACAAAAGAGTCAGAAATACTCACACTCCAATTGTTAGGATTCCAACAAAAATCCCAAGAAAAAGAACCACACTACGTATGCAGAGGATCTGTTGCAGACTTATGTAAGCTCCATTTTGGCACTTTATTCTCTGTGAGCTCATATGAGCTCTGCTTAGTTGATTCTGTGTGTCATATTGTTCTGGTATCTTAAAACCCTCTGGCTCCTCCCGCTCTTCTACAAGGCTTGGCATTATGTTTGGCTGTGGGTCTCTGTATCTGCTCCTCTCAGCTTTTGGAGGAAGCCTTTTTTATGATGATTGGGCTAGGCACCAATCCTTTAAAAATAGCAGAATATCATTAGATATTCTGCTAGAATATCATGTCACTGATTCTTTTTTAATCAATCTTGATTGGTTTTATCTTAGGTCTCTGAGTAATCCAGGTTCAGGATCCTGGACTTAGACACAGTGTTGACCATGGGATTCCTTCTGCAGTGTGGGTCTAAAGTTAGACTAGTCATTTGTTGACCATTCCCATAAACTCTAAGCCATCATTGCCCTCATGCACTTTGTAGGTAGGGCAGGTTGTGGGTTGTAGACTTTGTTGAAGGGTTGCGCTCCAGTTCCAAGACTGGAACAATAACCTGGTTATAGAAAAATGGCAGGTACAAGCTTTATATCCTCCATTACTAAGAGTCTTCAGTTGGGACAACCATATAGGTTCCATGAAATGTCCACTACACTAGGTTTATCATTCCTTAAATGCCTACCTATTTCAAACAACACCCTGCCCTCGTTCTCATCCTCATATGCCTCCAGTCCACCCACACAATCGGTTCTACTTTCCATCCTCTGGGATTTCCATGGTTCCCTCCCAGTTCTCTCTTTATTTAAAAATTCTGGATCTATGGATTGTAGCATGAATATCCATTACTTAACAGCTAATATTCCACTTATAAGTGAGTATGTATCATTTGTCTTTCTGAGTCTCTCTCGGGATGATTTTTCTCTAGTTCCATAAACTAACTTGCAAATTTCAGGTCTGATTTTTAATAGCTGAATAATACTCCATTTTGTAAATATACCACATTTTCTTTGTTCATTCTCCAGTTGAGTGACTTCTACGTGGTTTCTAGTTCCTGGTAAGGCCACTGTGAATAGAATTGTGCAAGTTTCTCTGTGGTAGGATAAGACATCTTTGGGTATATGTCCAAAAATGAGATAGTTGAATCTTGAGTTAGATTGATTACCAATTTTCTGAGGAACTGCCATATTGATTTTAAAAGTGCTTATATCAGTTTTCACTCCTGCAAGCAAGGAAGTGGTCCTATTGCTCCAATCCTCTTACTCATTAGCTCTCATTTGTGTTGATCTTAGCTTTTCTAAGTAGTTTTGATTTGCATTTACCTAATAATTAAAGATGTTGACTATTTCTTGAGGGGTTTCTCAGCCATTTTAGATTCCTCTAATGTGAATTCTATGCTTATGTCTGTACCTCATTTTGGGATTATTTGGCTGTTAATTTCTAGTTTCTTTAGTTCTTTATATATCTTAGATATTAACCTTCACTAGGACATAGTGTTGGTGAAGATATTTCCTATTCTATAGGCTGCCTATTGATGATATCCTTTGTCTTCACAGAAGCTTTTCAGTTTTATGAGGAAGCATTTATTCATTTTTTGTCTTAGTGTCTGTGCTATTTGTGTTTTGGGTTAGAAATATGTCTTCATTGCCATGTGTTTAAGGCATTTCCCTATTTTATTCTCTCTCCCATTCAGTGTCTCTGGTTTTATATTGATGTCTTTGATCCACTTGGATCTGAGTTTTGTTTAGGGTGATTAAGTATGATTCTGTTTGCATTTTTCTACAAGCAGATATTCAATTAGACCAGTACCATTTTTAAAAATATTTTCTTTTATCCATTGTGTATTTTTGGCTTCGTTAACATGGGTGTAGAGATTTATGTCATATTATAATGTCATTTATCACCATTTCTGTTTTTATGCCAATACCATTTGATTTTTACTAATGTAGCTCTGTAGTATATCTTGGAATCAAGGACGGTGGTACCTCTGGAAGTTCTTTTATTGTTCAGGATTGTTTTAGATACCCTGGGGTTTTTTTCCATATTTGTTATTGTCCTTTCAAGGATTATAAAGAACTGTCCTGGAATTTTGATGGAGATTGCATTAAATCTGTAGAGTGCTTTTGGTGGGATAGCCATTTTTACTATGATAAATCAATGAGCATGGGAGATTTTCCATCTTCTGATATCTTTTTCAATTTCTTTCTTCAAAGACTTGAAATTTTTGTCATAGAAATCTTTTCACTTACTTATTTATTACCCACCAAGATATTTTATAATGTTTGTGACTATTATGAAGGATTTATTTCCCTGATTCTTCTCTCAGTATGCATTTGATTTGTATATAGTGTAGTTACTTTTAAAGTTAATTTTATATGCAGCCACATCTTGAAAAGTGTTTATCAACTATAGGATTTTTAGTAGACTTTTAGGGGTTGCTTATGTATATATCATACCACCTACAAATAACTGTACTTTGACTTCTTGCTGTCTATTTGTACTTCAAATGCTATCTTGAATATACAGGGAGAGAGTGGACAGCCTTGTCCTGATTTCAGTGCAATTTCTCTGAGTTTTTCTCCATTTAACTTGATGTTAGCTAGGGGTTTTTTGTAAACTGCCTTTATTATGTTGAGATGTGTGCCTTGTATACTTAGTCTCTCTAGGCCTTTTATCGTGAAGGAGTGTTAAGCTTTGTCAAAGCCTTTTTCTGTGTTAAATGAGGGAGTGTTATGTGTTTTTTTTTCTTTCAGTTTGTTTATATAGTTGATTACATTGACTGATTTACATAAAGTGAACCATGCCTTCATCTCTGGGATAAAGTCTACTTGATCATGCTGGATAATCTTTTTGATGTGTTCTTGGATTCAGTTTGAAAGTATTGTGTTGAGTGTTTTTGCATCTACATTCATAGGGGAAATGGTCTTCTTCTTCTTCTTCTTCTTCTTCTTCTTCTTCTTCTTCTTCTTCTTCTTCTTCCTCTTCTTCTTTTGCTAGGTTTGGTCTTTTCATAGTGTCTCAAATTTCTTGCATGTTTTATGTCAGGAAATCTTTAGATTTAACATGTTCTTTAAACAATGTATGTAGGTTTGTTTTAAAACCAACTTTATTTAGGATTTTTAGTGCATCTACCTCCTCTCCAACTCACTAATCCTAAGTAGGAAAGAAATAAGGTTAATGGTGCCAGTTACTTGGAATGATTCCACTCTTCCTCTTCGGAGTTATAGCAGTCAAGTCAAACAGGGAATATCCACAGCAAACAGAAAATGTTCTCTGGAGCATTTCTCTCTGGAAGTATCTTGAAGGCAAGATATGTAAAGTGATGCAAAGTGATCTCTCTTTGTATTGTGGTATACTAATACTCTCTATAGTCTATACAAGAAGTTTTTCAATTGGCAAAGACCATGTCCCAACATGGGGTGGTTCCCTTTGTAGTAGCCAAACATCAGTCACCCACTCATAAGACATTTTCACATCTCACATTTGGAATCAAAGCAGCAACATGTTTATATACACTACAGGTATATCTATTTTTATATCATATATTCATTGTCTGAGATTCTTTGTTCAATCACTTACATTCTGTTGGTGATGTATTTTGTAGCTCCTCTTCACTTACCTAGATTTTCTATTTCCAGAATTCCAACAGTTTGAGTTTTCCTTTTTGCTTTGTTTTCTGTTTTCACATACTGAACAGTTTCATTCAACTCCTTTAATGATTGTTCATGTCATTGTCCTGGTTATTGTCGTTATTGTTGCAATTGTTTTTTTTTTTCTTCTTGGCTTTCTAAAAGAGTTTAACTCATTTCCCCCAATTTTTGTTGTCTTTTCCTTAATTTCTTTAAGGGCTTTATTTACTTCTTTATGGACCTCTATCATCTTCATAAAGTCGGTTGTAAGGTTGCTTTCTTGTGCTTCAACTGTGTTAGAATATTCATTGTTTGTTATAGTAGGTAGGATAGCTGAGATCTGATGGTAGCATATTTCCCTGTCTGTTGTTGTGTCCTTAACACTGGTGTCTAGGCAACTGGGTTTGTGGTGATTATATGCCTGGGTGCCAATTTCTGGGTTTGTCTTTGTTGTATGAGTATTTTGTTCCATGGCTTCTGTTTCCTTTTTGATATTTTCACTTGTGTGGTCTTGTGGAGCATGTAGTCTCTACCTGAGTTGGAGGCTGGACTTCTGGTGGCTAGTGTAGTCTGTTAAGAACCAAGGAGTCTCTGCCCTAATAGGAGGCAGTAGTTATAGGGGGTTGCTTTGCTTCTGTTCCAGCAGGAAATCACAACCTTGGTTAGATGCTGGAGTTTGGGTGGCTATTGTGGCTTCTCTTCTAGCAGGAAATATAATTTTGGGTTTGGGGTTAGAATGTGGTAAAAAGGAGGGGAGAAGGGATTAAGAGTAGATCGGGCAGCCTACCTGTTTTTCCAGCAGGTGTGAGCTATGATCAGAAACATGGTGTCTGCCATAATGAGTAGAAATATTGGGGGGTTGTAAGTGAGCCTGCCTAACTGTTCTTCTGGGAAGCAGTACCTGTGGTTGAGCAGGGTTGTTTGGTAGAGGGAAGAAAGAAAATGGGAAAATTCCATGGGTAGGTGGCCTGCTTGGTTGGCAGGGGAGAGAAGTGAATGGAGATGAGTTATTTTTGGGATGGAAGGGGAAGGAAGAAATGAGAGAACTTTATGGGAAACAATTTCCTGCTGTTTCTAGGCTTATCTGAATATAAAACCATGAGCAGGTTTATGCAGAACACAAAAAATGTTTCCTGTCTATTTCTTTTGAGGTCCTGTATCTCAGATAAAGACAAACTTTAGACCATCAGTATACTCATCTCTCTAACTTCTCCAATATATACTGCATGTATGTTCTTTTTCTTTTTATCCTGGCAAGTGATAGAATTGTTCTGTATCCTTGATTTCCAGTGCTTTTTCTTTTCACTATTTCTATGCTTTTGCTCACTAGTTTAATTGAAATTGGGAGATATCAGCTCAGGGACTTATAAACTGATACTCATTAATTTATAAAGATTAAAATTAATCTATTTCAAAAGGTACTATCATCATAGTACTTACATATTCTCTAGTCTCTGAAAAAAAGGAAATTTCTCTTCTTGTATTTTGGGCACATCATTAACTGAAATTATATGAACAGACTTTGATCTAAATATGTATGCATTTGAACCTTATACTTTCGTGGCTTTGTTCACTTTTCAGTTATGATTTCATATTTATAATTCATACAACAAAAGTTATATTGTATACTGTCTAGTTCTATGTCAACTTTTCATATGGAGGGAGGGAAGAGGGAACCACAACTGGGAAAATGTCTCCTTAAGCCAGGCATGGTGGCACATGCCTTTAATCCCAGAACTTGGGAGGCAGATGTAGGTGGATAGCTGTGAGTTCAAGGCCATCCTAGTCTCCAGGACATCCAAGGCTACACAGAGAAACCCTGTCTAGAAAAAAATAAACAAAAAAAGATTGGGCTGTATATATCTCTGTAGGGCATTTTTTAATTACTATTTATGTGACATGGCCAACCCATTACCAGTCAAGCTCTCCCTGGCCTGGTGAGTTCTATAAGAAATAAAACCAAGAAAGCCATTATTAGCAAGTCAAAAACCAGTATTCCTCCATGAACTCGGCATTATCATATAGTTCCAGGTTTCTGTCCTGCTTGACTTCCTTCCTGGCATTCTTCAATGATGAACAGTCACATGGAAGCATAAGACACATAAATTATTTTCTCCCCAAGTTGCCTTTGGTCATGGTATTTCATCACAGCAAAAGAAACTCTAAATTAATCATATTGTAATAAGTCAATAATAATTGATATTTGATTTTAAAATAAGCTCAAGTTTATACACAAAATTTGTAGTCAACAATTCTCGTGTAAAAGACATATAAGAATGTCATAGCCACCGTAGGGATTTGAGGGTTATTTTTATAACAACCTAATACCATATTCTTATTTTGACATTTTCCCATAGAATAAATGAGAAACATCTCTTTATGACATTACCTGAGGCTACAGCTCAATTTTCAATGCACAGATTCTTGAAGTACAGCATTCTGTGATCATTTCCTTTCTTCTCCTATGTTTTTTAGGGTAATTTCTCATTTATTACTTTCTATCACAAGGTTTCTAGATCTGTGAGAGCAAAAATTACAAGAACAAGTATATTACATTTAGAATGTTTAAGTGGAAGCAGTCTCTGGTCATTTGGATATTTTTGAAAAGTGATAATTGGTTCATGTTTAAAGTAAGTTGCTTCATTTTCATTCTATCTGGTACAGATTTTAACCAAAATAGGGAAGTAATTTAAGCTGGTAGGAAAAAAATGTATGTTCATATCTTAAACAAATTGCCTTGTATAATGCTACTCTCAATGAGCCAGAAATCAGTTTGTTTCTTCATTTTCAACTACTGTGCAAATAAAATGGGATCTGTGAATGATATGGACCTTGTGTTATATATACTGACTGAGGTTGCTTTTAAGGAAAGCAAGAGAGGTTATTATTTGATCTGCAAACCATAGTTACAAAACTTCAGAGAAGTTAAAAAATATCATGTTTTATTGCTGCAGAAAGTGAAGGAATCCACATTAGCTGTCCATTTAACAGAACTGCTATAGAAAACCAGATTTCCTAGGTACAGGATGACAACATTAATAAGATACTACAAGAAAACTGCATCATTATGCATTGAAAAAATTCACTTATTTCTAGAAAAGTATAAAAATATAGAATGCATGGCAATACATCTATTACAGATACTTGGATTTTAGGCTTTGTGCCTTAATGAGAACACACTTTCCTATAGTTTATGTGCACAGAGAAACAAACTGTTTGGGAATTCTTTTTCAGAGATCATGTGTTAACACAACAGAAAGAATGATACATGCCAGGATTCAGGATTCTAAAGTAGTTATTAGAGAAAGTAAAATTCAATTTAAATGGTTTGTAAAACTTGAAATACCATGAAAGTAAACTTATTATGTACCAAATAAAGTATATTGGAAATATGCTTTTTCTCTGCTTGGGAGAAGAGAAGTAAAAATGAAAACACCAAAGTAAAATGAAGAAAAGTGAATAAGAATGTTTTTGCTTCTCACCAAATAAATTATACAAATTTTAATAAAATCCAGTTTTTAGCTGTGCTTTCTTAATGGATCAAGTATTATAATATTTTAGGGAAAGTAGACAATTAATCAAGGCATAGTGACATATATATGTACCTACAGCTTTGCGGAAGACTGAGACAGATGATTCTGTAATCTAAGATGAGTTTCAGCTATGTAGTAAGGTTTTGTGTCAAAAATGAACAAGAAAAGAGTGTGAAAAATAAATGGTAAAATATACTTTTGGAGTGAGTGAAAGAAATTATGTGGTGCTATCCATTATAATGGGTACACTTGCAATCATTGACGACTTTGTAAATTATACTATACTCCTTCGAGAGAAGCAGGTAGGATAGCTACAGATCATCACCTTACCTTCAGTTCATCCAAATAAAACTCCCCAATATAATCACTAACTCTGCATGATCCCACTCTGTGAGGCCACCTTTCCCTTCCTGCCATCATATCAGTAGAACACAAAGAGATATTTCCCTCATGATTCCCCCCTCTGAATCATTGCTATATCCTAGCAATCAACTCCATCAGGTACTCCACGGGAAGTCACAGGCCACTGAATCCAGGGAAGTGGTTGATTTATCTGCAGATAATCACCTTTCCCTCAACTCTTCCAAGTTCAATACCTCAGTCTTATCCCTAGCTCTTCAGAAGACTCTTGCTGTGGCTTCCCTGCCTAAGATCCCATCTCTAGTGGATCACAGATACTAACCTGTTATCTTCCCTCTCTTCCCTTACTTCTTTATCCCTGTTCCAAACTCTGGGTTACATTCATGGGAACCATCAAGTCACTCTGACCAGGGAATCACATAGGCTTACTGCAAATCAACTCTCCATCAGCTTCTCCAAGTCTAACCTTACAGTCTGTTCACCAGATTTTTATCCCACTACCTGCTGCTTCACCCCAATAACCACTGTATCACACAGATCTTACCCCCTCCCAAACTTCCTACACCCATTAATGGTTTTATCCTACCCCTAAGATCAATAGGCCCAAACCACATCAGCCAGAAAGTATGTAGGCTAACTGCCAATCTTCATCTCTCTCCCTATTCATACTAGCAACTTAACAGTACACCTGAAAGCTCTAGATCAAAAATGTAAGTACACCCAAAAGGAGGACATAACAAGAAATAATCAAACTCAGAGCTGAAATAAATAAGATTGAAAAATATGAGAATAAAAATACAATAATAAAAAATTATGAGAGTTGGCTCTTTGAGAAAAGCAGTAGGATTAAAAAACCTTATCCAAGTCAACCAAAAAGAGGAGAGATAATATGCAAATTAATAAAATTAGAAATAAAAAGAGTACATAAGGACAGACACTAAGGAAATACAGAGAATCATAAGGACACACTTTAGGAATCTGTATTCAAACAAGCTGAAAAACTTTTAAAATTGGATAATTTTCTTATACATATCATTTCCTAAAACTAAATCGAGATCATATAAGAAATTTAAACAGACCTATAACCCCTGTTGAAAAAATCAGTCATTAAAAGTCTCCCAAGCAATAAAAGTCAAAGAGCCACATGCTTTAAGCACAAAATTCTACCATAATTTTAAAGAAGAGTTAATCCTAGAACTCCTCAAATTATTCCACGAAATAGAAACAGAAGGAATACTGCCTAATTCATTTTATGAGGATGTATTTACCCTGATACCCAAACCACATAAAGACACAACAACAACAACAAAAAGAGAATTACAGATCAATTTCCCTTATGAACATAGACACAAAAATTCTCAATAAAATGCTTGCAAACTGAATCCAGGGAATGCAAGACCACATAAAAAAAGATTGTCTGCCATAGTAATGTATACTTCATTATAGAGATAGATGCAGGGAGGGTTCAAATATATTAATTGATAATTCTAATCCATCACATAAAAAAAGAAGAAAGACAAACTCACATTGCTATCTCATTAGATACAGAAATGGCCATTGACAAGAAACAAAATTCTTTCCTGGTAAAAGCCATAAAGAGATTAAAGAGGCAAAGGACAGACCTCAGCATGATAAAGGCAGCGTACAGCAAATCCATAGGCAATATCAACTGAAATGGAGAGAAATTCAAAGTAATTCTGCTAAAATCAGCAAGAAGACAAGATTTTTCACTCTATTTCTAGTCAATCTAAGAAGGCTTAGCTAAAGCAGCAACAACAGCAAAAGATAACAAGGGGATACAAATTGGAAAGGAAGAATTCCAAGCATCAGATACAAAATTAACTCACAGAAAATTGGTAGCCCTCTTATATACAAATGACAAGTGAACTGAGATAAAACTGATGGAAACACATTTCACAGTAGCCTGAAATAATGTAAGCTATCTTGGGAAAACTCTAACAAAGCAAATAAACACTTGTATCATCAAACCTTTAATTAACTAAAGAAAGAAATTGAAGAAGATATAAGAAGATGGAAACATCGCCTATGCTCGTGGTTCAGTAGGAGTAATATAGTAAACTGGCCATCATGCCAAAAGCAATCTATAGATTCAGTGCTATCCCTAGATGAATTTTAACAAAATTGCTATCTAAAATAATGGTCTTTAGCTTCATATAGAAATAGAGGGGGGGGGGGAAAGATAGTTAAAACAATACAGAATAATAAAAGAAATTCTGGAAGTTAAGACCATCCCTGATTTCAAGTTGTACTACAGAGCTATAATAATAAAAACAACATGATGTTGACACAAAAACAGACATGTTGATCAATAAAACAGAATTCAAGACACGGAAACACAAACACACACATACACACACACACACATACACACACACACACACACACACACACACACACACACACACACACACACACAACACACAGATATCTGATTTTTCATAAAGACTGACTTGATACCCTATGAGCATATACAGGGGGAGGTAATCCCCCTCAGGAACAGTCATAGGGGAGGGGAATAAGGGGAAAATGGGAGGGAGGGAAGAATGGGAGGATACAAGGGATGGGATAACCATTGAGATGTAACAAGAATAAATTAATTAAAAAAAGGAAAAAAAAGACTCTATAAATACATGCTGAAAAAAGAGTGCATCTTCAACAAATGGTGGTAGTAAAACTAGATAGCTGCATGCAGAAAAATCCAAATAGATTCATATTTATCACCCTGCACAAAATGCAACTTCACATGGATCACATGTCTCAACACAAAAACGGATACATTGAGCCTGGAAATGTGGCACTCATCTGTAAGTTCCAGGTTAGCCTTGTCTACAAAGTGAGTCCAGGAAAGTCTACACATAGAAACCCTGTTATGAAAATAAAATAAAATAAACAAATACACAAAAAGAGATACACTGAACATGGGAGAAGAAAATATGAGGAATAACCTTGAGCTCATTGGCTCACGAAAAGACTTTCTGAACAGAAATCCATTAACACAGGCACTAAAATCAAGAATTAACAAGTGGTACCTTGTGAACCTGAAATGTTGTAAGGCAAAGAATGATGTCAATTTGACAAAGTAGCAGCTTACAGTATTTTAGCAAAGTACATATCTGATAGATGGCTAATATCTAGAATAAATAAATAGATATATGGATAAACACATTGAACATCAAGAAAACTAATAATCAGACAAAAATTGTGGTCCATATATAAACAGAATTTTCAAAAGAGGAAACTCAGGTGGTGGAGAAACAAAGTAATGTTAAACATCCTTAGACATCATGGTAATGCAAATCAAGAGTACTTTTTGAAATCATCTTAAACCCGTCAGGATAACCAAGATCAATAAAACAAATGACAGCTCTTGCTGGTGAGGTGATAGAGTAAAGACTCCACATATACACTGCTGGAGAAAATACAAGTTTGTATACCTACTATGAATTCCAGTGTGGTGGGTCCTCAGGTCACTAGAAATGGATCTACTTCAATACTCACCTGTACCTCTTCTGGACATATACCCAAAGGATACTTCATCTTACCACAGAGATACTTATTCAACCATGTTCATTGCTGCTCTATTCAGAATAGCCAAACTTTGGAAACAACCAAGATGACCCTCACCAGAAAAGTGGGTAAAGAAAACATGGTGCATTTCACAGTAAAGTATAACTCAACTGTTTAAATAAAAAAATGAAATTCTGAAATTTGCAGAAAATTGATAGAACTATAAAAATCATTTTGACTGAGGTAACTCAGACCCAGAAAGATAAGTATGGCTGGCATTTGTGTATATGTTGATATTAGCTGTTAGGTCTAGGATAAACAAGCCATAATCTATAGAACTACAGAGGTTATGTATTTAGTAAGGGACTATGGCATGAAGACAGATCTTTCTCCTAAAGGAAAATAGAACAGATAGTTATGGGTAGATGATGAAACTGAACTGGGAAGGTCAAATGGAAAGGAGAAGGGAAAAGGGTAAGCAGGGATGGAGTATCAGGAGAGACAGCTAAAAAATAAAGACCATTTAAATGGTAGTTTGGAAATTTAATTCAGTAGACACATGTTAAAATGTCGATATATATGAAGGCAATCTAAATGAAATTACTGAGTAATGAGGGAGATAGAGCCATAACTGCCCATCTTGTCACCAACAGAATGTCTCAGCATTAAGGCTATGTTACTTCTGATTGAATTATTTGTCAAACACATCTCAAGTGAATACCAAAAAACTGAGTCTGTTAACAAGACTATATGTTGCTCTCTTCACACTGACCAGAAAACTCCATTGCTGAAGATATCACCTGCAAAACCCATTAAACATAGAGAAATAGAGTTGTTACCTAAATATATTCTTCACCCCTACATATTAACATCTTTAATAAAAGACTGTACACTACATGTTACCAAAGGAAAAATGTAAATACAAACCTAGAAATGAACCTTTTGATCTATAATCATGTTTGCAAGTTAGGCTACTAAAATGGTAGCATAAAGTTTGTAGGAATAATCAAGCAATATCTGATTTGACTAACATCATGAAGTTGAACTCATATCTGACACTACTTTGGTTAACATAAATCAGAGACTATCCCAGAAACAGGGTAAAACAAAATACCACTTTTCTAAAAATAAAAATAAGAAAGAAAATTTTCTATATTTCTAAATCAGTACATTGCTCAGTCTTCATTAGAAAAGCTTCCCCTACAGCAGATGAAAAGAAACATAGAGATTCAAAACCAAACATTAAGCATTTGTATCTCAAATATTCAATTTTTGTCTCTGGTATGTACAATTGAATTTTAAACTGGATGCTATAAAAAAGATGTGACTGTAGAAAGGTGACTATGATAGTGAATGAAGTGACTTGAGTGATAATAGAATCTAATACCTCATATATTTGAGTGTCTAGTTATCATTTGATTGGAACTATTAGAGAAGGATTAGGATGTATGGCTCTGGTGGAGGATGTATGTCACTAGTATCAAGGTCTAAGGGTTTAAAGACCCATGGCTTCCTCTCTCTCTCTCTCTCTCTCTCTCTCTCTCTCTCTCTCTCTCTCTCTCTCTCTCTCTCTCTCTCTCTCTGTCCTTGATTGTTGTCTTAGCAAGTTATCTTTTAGCTAGTATTCCAGCACCATGCTTGCCTGAATTTTGTCCTGTTCCTCACCATGATGGTTATAGACTAACCCACTGACCCTCTAAAACTGTAAAGATGCCTCAAATTAAGTTATTTGTAAAATAAGTTGCCTTAGTCATACTATTTTGTCACTGCAATAGCAAAATAGCTAACACAGAAGTTGGTAATAGAAGTGAGTTATTTCTGTGACAGGCTGGACCATGCTGTACTTTGGAGAGATGTAGATGATTTGAATACTATGGCATCAAAAAGTTGTCAAATTTTGTAAATAGAATTAAATGGCCATACCATTAAGAGCTTCAGAGACTGTAATTATGAGTGCAATGTGTACTATTGAAGTCCAGATCAAGAGACTTTAAAGGAGGAGAATATTAGCAACTGGGCTAGGGACAAACCATTCCTGTGGTATTTTGTCAAAGTATGTGACTAATTTTTTCTGTTCTCCTAATAATCTTCCTGAGGCTAAATTGAAAATTTTCATTAACTAATTTTGTTGTCAGAGGAGACTGTAAGTCATTCAAATATTGATTCTGATATCTGGCTATTATTGATAAGTCTTATGAAAATTTATAATGAAAAAAAGCCATAAAAGCAAAAATAAATACAAAATGCCCAGTTTGAGGAGAAAAAGAGCACCAGGTTTAATGTTGAATCCTTGACTTGTGATGAAAGACATAAATAGAAATGGATTAAAGAGAGTATCATGACAGGACTCCACTTAGCTAATCTTGCAACTTGTGAAAAATATATGGCTGAAGAAATTGTCTGTTCTCAATGAACAACAGCATATCAAAGCTTATAAAAACTTATTTCAAGAAGGGTGAGTGTATTCAGCAGTAAGTCTCTGAAATGATAATTAAATCTGGCAAAAAAAAAAAGATACTTCTACAATTCTCTGCTCATCCCTGTTCCAGAGAAATCCACATCTTCTCATGCAGTGCCAGTGTCATCCTTTAACATGATGGTGAAGACTGAGGTAAATGGATTTGGCCATGTTGGGGGCCTATTTACCAGGTCTGGCTCTTTATCTGGCAAAGTGGATATTTTTACCATCAATGTTCCTTTCATTGACCTCACCCACATGGTCTACATGTTCCAATGTAACTATTTCCATGGCAAGCACAATGGCACAGCCAAGGCTGAGAATGGGAAGCTTGTCATAAATGGGAAGCCAATCACCATATTCTAGGAGCAAGATCCCTCTAACATCAAATGGGCTGATGCAGTTGCCAAGTATGTTGTGGCATTTACTAGTGTCTTCACCACCATGGAGAAAACCAGGGTCCACTTGAAGGATGAGGACAAAGGGGTTATCATCTCCTCATCTTTTGCTGATGCCCCCATGTTTGCAATGGATGTGAACTATGAGAAAAATGACAAATCACTGAAAATTGTCAGCAATGCTTCCTGTACCACCAACTGCTTAGCCTCCCCTGGTCAAGGTCATCCATGACCATTTTGAAATAGTGGAAAGTCTCATGACCACAGTCCATGCCATCATGGCTACCAAAAGTCTATGGATGGCTTCTCTGGAAAGCTGTGCCTTGATTTCCATGTTGTCCGGAACATCATCTCTATATCCACTGGCATTGCCAAGGCTGTGGGCAAGGGTATCCCAGAGCTGAATGGGAAGTTCACTGGCATGGCCTTCTGTGTTTCTACGCAAAATATGTCCATCGTGGATCTGAAATTCCAACTGGAGAAGGCATTCAAGTATAATGGCATCAAAAAGGGGGTAAATCAGCCATCAAAGGGCTCACTTAAGGACATCCTGGGCTACATGAGGACTAGATTGTCTCCTACAACTTTAACAGCAACTCCTACTCTTACATCTTTGATGCTGAGGTTCGCATTGCTCTCAATAACAAGTTTGTAAAGCTCATTTCCTCGTATTACAATGAATATGACTACAGCAATGCAGTGGTGGACCTCATGGCCTCCATGGCCTCCATGGCCTCCATGGCCTCCATGGCCTCCATGGCCTCCAAGGAGTAAGAAGCCATGGACCACCCACCCCAGCAAGGTCATGAGAGCAAGAGGCCTTCAGCTGAGGCGGATTCCCTGTTCCAACTCAGGCCCTGACACTGGCATCTCCCCTCACAGTTTTCATCCTAGACCTCCAGCGTAATTGAAGGGGACCAGAGAGCCCTACTCTCATGAATACCATCAATACTGCACCTAAAAAAAATACTGCACCTAAAAAAAGAAAGATACTTCCACTGTAAATATCAGGATATGAAGGATTTGATAGAGAAAAGAGAAAAAAACTGAGGCTCCTAGGCAAAAAGGAGATAATTATATACAGGAGAAGAAGGTACATAAGAGTAAGGTATAATAACAATATTGATAGTTAAAAAGCCAAAATACAGCACATGATTAACTACCTAAATGTAAAAAAAAAAAACTATTAACATATAATTCAATATTTATTCATATATAGTTTTTAATGAACTTTTTTCATCTGGGCTAAAGGTGCTTCTTCCAAGAATCAAAGATCACCCAACAAAAACCCCAATAACTAGACATTGAGAAACCCAATTTTGAGTTGCTGGACAGGACTCTTGGAGAGACATACAAAACCTAATGCTGATTGTTGATGCTCCTGGTTCCCCTAACGAGTTGGAAGTTAAGTCCCTATTGCTGCAGACATCATGTACTTTAAAAAGAAGAACCAGTGACCCTGAGGTGGAACTGACCTGAATATTCCCTCCCAGGTGACTAGTTTTTATTGTACCAGAATGCATCATGCAAGCTTCCAATAGAGAGAGGCAGATAACAGTCCTACCTACCTATGATGCCAATGAAATGTATCAATGGCCAGCATGGCTACAGATGCACTACTTGCACACATATCTTGCCAGTATCCTATATCTCTTTACTTAAACTTAAAACATGGGTCAACAAAAAAGATAACACAACTAGTGCTGGAAACCTAGCTAACAGCACAGTGCTAGTGAAATGATTATTGAAGGACAATCTACACTCATCTGTTGCTGTTTGTTAATTAGTAGCACTATGTGATTATATAAGGTTTTTGAATTTTTCTCTTAACACTCATGGAAACTGTACAACTCTCTACTGAATAAAAACTTGATGAAGACAGAAATACAGATAGAAATTAAAGACTCCCTCTAATTCAATGAAAATGAATGTGCAACATACCCAAACTAAGAGGACACAATATACCCAAACTTAAGGGCACTATAAAAATGGTGTTAATAGAAAAATTCAAAAACCTTATATAATCAAGTAGTGCTTATATAAAGAAATCACGGGGGGATTCCAAGATGGCGTCGACCAGTAGGCACCATAGCTGATCTACTCCGAGGAGACCAGGGACGTGAATGGAAACACAAACTGCTGGATTTTGAGAACTGTAGGTGAGTGGGGCCCCAAACTCTGCAGACCACCAGGGGGTCTAACCCCGGGACAAGCAACAGCCCGGGAGGCTAAACGCACTCCCCAAACTCTGAAACGGAATCCACAACCAAGCTGTAGCCAGCACTTAAAACCGAAACTCGCCATTTGGGGAGGAGATTTTCCGGAGCCCCAAACCTGAGGAGTCTCAGCGAATAAGGTGAAACTACCATTGAACCTCTACATCCACAACACGCCAAACTGTGGAGGTCACCTGCCTAGCCCGGGTGGAAACACAGGTGGCAGGTCTCACCAAAAACAGCTAGAACTGGCGTAGAGTTCACGGACCGCGTCCACGTCCTGCACCCAAGCTGAAGCCAGACACAAAGGATTGACCCTGCAAACAGGGGCAGTTAGAAACCGGCGTAGTCTGCTCCCACAGCCCAGTGGGACCGCCCATGTTATCGGGAACTGTGGGTCGCGCTTGCAGGGACTAACTACTGCCCTAAAGCGAACTGGTAGCACTCTGGCTTTCTCTGGCAGAAAGAGAAGATACAGGAGATTCCCGCCAGTGGTCTGAACAGCCATTGGCACCAGCTGCGGGCTGGCCTGCCGGCACTGACCCGGCACTCCCCAAACAACAGAACTAGATGGGTCCATTCTTGTGGGCCCGTGACAGGACTGCCGACGTTATGGGGAGCCGTGGGACTTGCTGGCAGGGAATAACTGCTGCCCTAAACCAACCAGGGCTTTCTCTGGCAGAAAGAGAAGATACAGGAGATTCCTGCCAGCGGTCTGAGCCGCCTTTGTTGCCAGCCGCGGGGACGAGCTGCTGGCACTGTCCCAGCACTCCCAAAACAAAAGAACTAGCTGGGTCCATTCTTGTGGGCCCCGTGTCAGGACTGCCCACATTATCGGGAGCCATGGGTCTTGCTGGCAGGGAATAAATGCCGCCCTAAAGCGACCTGGGAGCACTCGGGCTTTCTCTAGCAGAAAGAGAAGATACAGGTGATTCCTGCCAGCGGTCTGAGCTGCCTTGGTCACCAGCCACAGGGACAAGCTGCTGACACTGACCCGGCAGTCCCCAAACAACAGAACTTAGCTGGGTCCCACGATATAGGGAGCTGTAGCTCATGCGTGCAGGGTATAACTGCTGATCTTTAGCAATCTGTGGGCGTCCTGGCATGGAAACTGCTACCTCCTCAGATACTGCCAGTGGCTTGAAACCATACTGTCTCAGGCCAACCAGGCTTAATCCTGTAATCTCCAACAGGCAAATCCTAGCTGGGTCAGCTCCTGTAGACCCAGCAAGAACTCCTAAATTCATGGGAAAGGCTGGATGCTCCTACAGAGTGTAGAGGCAGAGCTAAAAGACAGCTACAACCCAGAAGATCTGATCCACCTGGGGTCTTGGCTACAAAGCAACAGGAAAGACAGACAGCTGGGATCAACCAGAGAGCTTGTGTGCTGACCTTACTCTAGATCCCAAAACTGCTGACTTGAGATACAGCAGTAAGGTGAAAAGGCCCGAACAGAAACCTACTTTGCATGACTCAGCCTGGAGACTAAGGTGTTGAGAAAAATCTCCAAGAGTAGAATCTGAATCACTGGCCTGGTCCAGGGAAATACTCCCTGATCCCCACAGGTAACGACACCCTACCTATAATCAGACATCAACTATCCACTCCCAAACAGGGAAGGTCACTACAAACCACCTCTCAACACTAGAGTCACCAAAATGACAAGGGGACAACGAAAGAATGCTAACAAAAACCAAAACAGTATGGTATCTCCAAATCCCAGCAATCCTAATGAAAACAACCTGGGGAACCCAACAACAATTGATATACATGAAAACAACCTCAAGTCCTTAGTAAGTAAGATGATAATGGAAGAAACAAATAAAATCTATAAACAAATGCAGGAGGAAGCAAACAAGAGGGCTGAAAACTTAAAAGTGTCATATAAACAGGCATTTGAAGAATTTCAGAATACAGATAACCAGATGAAGGAAATCATTAAAGCAGTTCAAGACCTGAAGATAAAAATGGAAGCATTCATAAAAGATCACACGGAAGAAAAATGTGATCAAGAAGCATCAGAAAAGAAAGCAAGCATCTCAGAGGTGGCCTTATCTAACAGATTGCAAGAAATGGAAGAACAAATATCGGGACTTGAAGATACAATCACACAATTGGAAACAACCATCCAGGATAATGCTAAATCTGAAAAGTTCCTGACACAAAGTGTTCATGAAATAAAAGAGAACATGAAAGGATGAAACTTGAGAATAATAGGGATAGAGGAAAGAGAAGGCAACCGATTCCACGGCCCAGAAAATATCTTTAATCAAATAATAGAAGAAAATTTCCCCAATTTGAAGAAGGAGATGTATACAAGCATACAAGAGGCCTACAGAGCACCAAATAGAATAGACCCGAAAAGAAAATCTTCCCGCCACATAATAATAACAACACAAAATATACAGAACAAGGAAAAATATTAAAAGCGGCAAGAGAAAAGGGACGAGTAACATATGAAGGCAAACCTATCAGAATTACTCCTGACTTCTCAGCAGAGACCATGAAAGCCAGAAGGGCCTGGACAGAGGTTCTGCAAACCCTAAGAGAACACAGATACCAGGCAAGACTACTATATCCAGCAAAATTATCAATAAACATTGGCGGAGACGACAAGATATTCCATGACAAAAACAAATTCAAACAGTACCTAGCCACAAATCTCGCTTTACAGAAGTTACTAGAAGGAAAACTCCACCCCAACTGGTCAAACTACAACCAAAAATACATAAGAAATAAGTAACTACACCATTGCAAAATCACAACTGCACAAAAACTCGATTGTTACAAATACCAAAAACGAAGGGACTTACCAATCACTGGTCATTAATATCTCTCAACGTCAATGGTCTCAACTCTCCAATAAAAAGACACAGACTAACAGAGAGGATGTATAAACATGACCCAACATTCTTCTGCATTCAAGCAACACATCTCAACCACAAGGACAGACATTGCCTCAGAGTAAAAGGTTGGGGAAAAATATTCCAAGCAAATGGTCCCAAGAAACAAGCTGGGGTAGCTATTCTAATATCTAATAAAATAGGCTTTCAACCAAAATTAGTCAAAAGAGACGAGGATGGACACTTCGTACTTATCAAAGGTAAAGTCAACCAAGAACTGAAGTACAAACATGGGTGTTTGCGAAAGTTCACAGTGGTCTGCTCTGTGGGCTGATCCAAGTGAATATAATACAGCTGGCCCTGTCCTATTCATAGAATTCATATCACACCTCAAATTGATTTTTTGAAAAAAGCTTGACAAAAAATAGATTGATGAGAAAGGACGATATAGTTAAAATAATATAATGATATATTGCAAAAACACAATACAACCAACACTAGAGCAAGAAGACTACTTACTTAACAGATTATCTCTCTCCAGACTTTATTTGGAGGAACAGCACAGATAGAAAGTCTGTGTATCAGATACTAATGATCAATATATGATTTTTATCTCTCTCAAGGTTACAAATGAAATAAGCCTTCCCTTCCAAGGTTACTAAAATCATTTGCAGAAAGATTGAAAATAGAAATTAAGACTTTTGAAGTCTGAGGCACAACACAATCATGTCATTTTCCATCACAGCCTTGTTAATTAAACAAAATAGTGTGTTATAATCAGGTAGATCACATAAGGATATGAAATAGTAAGTAATGATTATCTGAGTCATAATTAATAAACAGTAAAAGTTGTCAAAAGTACCAATTATTTTCCTTTTTTTTTTTTTGTTTGTTTTTGTTTTTCGAGACAGAGTCTCTCTGTGTTAGCCTTGGCTGTCCTGGACTCACTTTGTAGACCAGGCTGGCCTCGAACTCAGTGATCCGCCTGCCTCTGCCTCCCGAGTGCTGGGATTAAAGGTGTGCGCCACCACGCCCGGCCCCAATTATTTTCCTTATTGTCCATATTACTTGGTATTGTGTGACATTAAGTATAGGCTACATGTAAAGGAGAAAAAAGTGTAGCTGCATTTAAAGTATGCAAACAGCAAAAGATTTACAGTATTGGCTGATAGAAGATGGTAAATAGCCAAAACAAGAGGCTAATTAGTTGTAAACATTAGGATTAAAGTTGATTTTGCAATCAAGAAAACAACAAATCAGAGAAAAATTAATTTACCTTCTGATAAATCACAGCCAACTTTCTGAGGAATGTAGAATGATTCACAACAGTCATCTATCTTTAAAAATAATAATTGTTTGATGGATGTTATACTCAGAGAAAACACTGAACAAAAATACACAGCTCTTTTACAGACATTTACATCCACGTTTTTTGTACTATTTATATCTTTCATCATTTTGCTACACTTTCTAAAAATGATGGTTTAATATTAATAAGGTGTTATTAAAAGTCTACCACTCATGATAGTAATTAGTCATTGCGTGATATAATGGATGGGTTTTGACAAACGTATGTCTTATAATATAATAAAGAATGGTTTCAGTGCCCTAAAATATCTCTTGTTTTTGACATATTAACCCTACCATTCTTCACCTATAGAACTCAGAACTCATTTTTCTAATGTTGCTACAGTTTTAACATTATAAATGACATAAATGTCCTTAAATGTGCTAGAGTTGGAAGAATACATTGTTTGGCCATTTCAGATGCTCTTCCATTTAGAAGTATATATTCCAGTTCCTTGTGTTTCTGTAATTTGAGAATTGAAAATTTTTATTGATTAAAAAGTATCTTATTACAAGTAGCCCAGTTTGTCTCTTTACCTGCTAAAGGAAATTTTATTTACTTTTAAGTTTTGTAGAGTTTAAATAGAGATGCTGCTGACATACTTGTTCAAACTTTTCATATCAAAGAGGGATTTTAATACTTTATGCCAAGACTTTAATTTTAAAAGAAACTGTCAAACTTTTACAAGAAGATTTGTACTATTCACACATTCACCAGTCTGGAATTATATTTCCTATTGCTCTATAACTCTCTCAGTATTTGAAGATATTATGTTATACTTTATCCACATTAATATGCATTTGGTAGCATATCAATGTAGTTTAAATTTATCACAATATCCTTGTCATCTATATGTGCATCTTCTTTTAATTTATCTTCTTAGGTTTGTCTGATTTTTTATTGTTTTCTTTTGACGAATTTAAGGTTATATTGTTTCTTGAAAACCAGCCCTTTATCAAATACTTAGTTTATAAATATGTTTGCGCAGTCTGTGCCTTTTTTCTCTATTATGTAACAGTGTCACTTATAGTGCTGATTTTTTTTAAAGTCCAATTTATGAGTGTTTTCTTTCACAGCTTGTGCTTCAGGTATTATATAAAAAACATTAATATCAAACTCAGAGTCAGACAAATTTTATCTTATCCTATCTTCCACATTGATGATTGTATCTCTGATCTACTTTTTTTTTTTTAAATCATCAAATCTGAAACAAGATTCTTTTCCTGCTTTTGGTCTTTTTTTGCATGAGAATATCCTTTTGGCATGACACTGTTTGCTGAAAGTGGTATCCTTTCTTCACTGAGGGGAGGAAGCTTTTTCTTTTATTTTAAAAAGATAGTGAACTACTTTTTTCATACAGTTTAAGAAATTGTTGATTTTTTTCTACTGTCTGTCTGCTCTAGCAAAGAGACTAACAAAGGTAAGTCTGTATTTATTATACTATATATTAATTATTTATACAGATATAATATTATCTGGAGTATTTTCTATTCTTTCTGCCTCTGCTTCCAAGATGGTTCCTGAACATTGTCAGGTAAGGAGTAGGAAGGCAGTGTCTCCTAATGCAACCAAGCTGACCACAAACTCAAAACCCTCCTATCTCAATCTTCTGACTACTAGGGTAACAGGATTTTACTATGAGGCCTATCTTTTATCTTATTCCTAAGCACATTAATGTTTGAGAATGTTTTATTCCCAGAAACAAAGAAAATTTCTGGGAATTGTTTCTGAACAATGAGATATCTATTTTTTCTAAAGTGACTTTTAATTTATTAGATCAGTGACTAATTCTTTGCTACTTTTGCCACTTATACTTCTAGTTTCCCATTTAATATTTTTCTTAAGTTTTAGATAGTGCTAAAAAGCTAAAACTATCTATTCTACTAATTTATATTCTTAAAACAGGTGTTCTTTATGAACAAAAATATCCTTCAAATCCAAATATTTGCATGAAAGAGAAATATTAGAAACAATGACAGACAATCAAAGAAATGTTATAGTGGCTGAAGTTCTTTCAGTCATACATGAATCATAAAATTGAGGCAGATTTACTCTATTATAAATTATATCCATACAGACAATTTTAATCATTTCTGTTCATTATGCATTTAAAAATTAGAAGTACAACTCCTTCTGAGAAAGAATATTTGTAACGTGTAAGTACATTGTTATTCTAAATCACACAGAAGATTCCCTAAAATTTAATCATTTGAAAATATTCTACATTCTTTCTCACATTTTTCCTATAGGATAGCAAATTTGAAGGATAGTCAGAAAGAAAAAGCAATAGATTTGAATATCTGAAAGAAGCATTATGTAGATAATTCTCAATCCTATTTTATTCTGACTCAGTTGTACATATGTGCAATAGTATAAGAAAAATAAGATAAATTTTAAAGCATTAAATTGTCAATAAATATGCAAATTATTAAATAGAGATATATTTCATATTATTTAGTAATAAAATCCTAAACTAAATATAGATGCTTTACAAAGCTCCTTGAAGGTGTTACTTTTACTATTATTATTAAAATAATTTCAATGGAATGCTTAGAGTTCTGATATTTTCCAATAAATAATTCATTTTTCTCTTTATTAGTAGAAATCCTAATAGTCTAAACTTTTATCCAGTGGAAGAATTCTCTCTCTCCCTTCATCCCTTATATTTTCTACTTTTCTTTCTTTAAAAAATTACAGAAAAAAATCACTCTAAGTTTGAATATTGTCCAAAATGTATTTAACTCTAAGTATCAGAAAACAAATTAAAGTTACTTAACAATGACTTACATAACACCTGACAACTCTAAGCAATGAAGAGATGTACTAAATCACCAAAGATCTCTAGAAAACCTGTTATTCAATGTTTAAGTCATTATCTATTGTGGGATAAAAAATATCTGCTTTTTTGTTTTTATGAAATATAAAAATTTCAGAATTTTCTCTAAAGCCCATGTTCAGTTAATGCAAAAAGTATTTGAACAGATCTAACTGAAAAATGAAATGGACTATTAGATATAAAAATGATAATTTGTTCAATATAATATATGACCTCTAAGGTCCTGTTCATTTTTCAAGTTCTTTATTTGTAGATGATCTTCAGGAATCCACTTAAGAGTGCATGGTGGTATTACCAGTCAACCAATGAAATATGTAGTGTCACTCATTGATCATTGAATCAGAAATAAATATTAAACTGGCATGGCTTATTAATTTGAAAATGAAGCACCAACAGCATATGCCTAGTTCAATAAAGATTAATTAATACGTTAAGCTAAAAAAGGCAATGATGTAAGACAGAAAAAAATAGCAAAGAATGAATCGATAAAATATCGATTTTGAAGTAAAAGAAAGTTGAATATTTCTGATGTTTGATGAGTAGTAACTGCACTTTTCCTTTATAATTTGAATGTACAGTGTGTCCAGTGTTTAGATGCAAGAAAAGATTCCAGTGGATCTTCAATTTGCTTCTCATAGTCTACTATATAACTACCTGTGGCCATTTTAGGATTAACTAATATCTTAAACCTTTTTGTCTGATCATTCATATAGACACTTTGTGTTTCACATTTCATCACTTATTATCCTCCTAAACTATAAAAGTAGACACACTTTCCAAAGAAAATGTTTAGTTTGAAATCCACAGTTTAAATCTTACCTCTCGCATCTCACTAGGATAGAAGCAGACAAAGTCTTATTATTTCTATGATTACTAAGGTAATTATAATTTTTACCTCGAGGTACTACTAAGAGGAAACATAAAAGATGTATGAAAACAGAATTATATATATGTTAGTTATTATTATTGTCAATTTAAAACCAGGAAATTGTACTGCATGTTGACAATATAAGGACAATAAGATTTAAGATTGCAAAGACTTGGAAAGCTTTTTACTAATATTTGATAATGTTGATAAAAGTGCTGTTTTATTATTTATGCTACAATTATACTCAAATAATTGTTTATATCAAAATTACATTTGGGATCACTTGAAATAAAATAAATGGTATAATAAATTGTCACCAAAAGGCAATAGGGTTTTAAAATACAAGGTATATGGAAAGTATAGAGTAGAATTTAATATTAATTTATTTACAAAGAAAAATCATAAGCACAGAATTTTTGTTTCATTTGTATTAGAACAATGAGATTCTAATATTGAGCAAACGTACATTGTATAAAAGATTTAAACTCTTGAATCAATATAGTAGTAAATATTGGAACATAAGTATAGTGTTCAATTGATTTAGTCATTAGGTTTTATCTTAACAAAAGGAGATCAGCCATATCAATATACCAGAGTGGTTCACAAGTTAGGATTTTTGTCCAGGATGTTTAGGTTGATACCCTTGTTCCATTACTTATTATTTAGCGTATTATGGACAGTTAGCGTAAGTTCTTAGTTTTCAAGCTCTTGTCAAGAATTTTTTAAATGGAATATTTTGAAGCACTTAAGTAAGTAGCATATTGTAAGCATTCAAAGGGTTATTTATTCATGCATTAAATTCTTTTTATGAAAATAAATAATAGAGTTAAAAACAACATCACTGTCCTTTGGAAAACCAGGAGAGTTCACTGATGAACAAATAGCAGAGATTTATTATTGTTTTATTGCTTAAATTAAAATATCTCAAGCCAAAAAAATACTTGTCTATGTAACTAGTATAATGATTACACAGGTAATTTATTTCCATCATTTTCAATGAAAGTTCAATGATACTATGAAAACCACAAAGCTACACAAATTTGACCCATAATTCAATTTAACTTAGAGTGTTACTCAAATGAAATTAAGGAGAAAATTTGCAGCCTGTGTAACACAGACTCAGAACTGTCATTATTATAATCTCCCCTATTATTGCCTCTTATGTTTTTATCAATACCTTGTAGGTAATCCTTTAACAACTATTATGGTTTCCCAATTCCTTAAAAATTAAAAGCTCTAATCCCTTAACATTTTATCTACATTGCTTTTCCAATTTCTTCCAAAAGCTTTGCAAGAACAAGACAATGGAAATTTGATCAAATGCCAGCAATATCTTTTTCCTTCACAAAAATAGCCACAAATGTATACTCTTTGATAACTCAATGCTTTGTGTCTTTATTTTACTGAGGAGAAGCATCAAGCCAAAAATCTAATTTGTATTGGCCAATTTAATTCCATTTAAAGTTAGTCTTTGTTCATTAATGATAGGAAATATGAAGATATCTGTGATCTTAATGAGGTGTAATATCTTAAACTTTCAGATATATGTGACGTAAATATCCACAAAAAGAAAAAGATTTATAACAAAAACAAGATCTGCTGTAATAATCAGTGAATGATATTAGATTAGACTACACTTCTGTCAATGTTATTAACTACAGAAATGAAAACAGTTTGCAATAGAGTCTATATCTTAAGATTACTAATCTAATGTGAGATGTATAAGAATGAAATATTAGTATGAGCAATGACTTTTACCTTTGTGTTTCAATAAAATACATGCATACCTATACCAGGTCCACAGATGAGGAAAAGACTAGGGGTATCTATTACAGGTCTACATGGGTTGTGAAAAAGGAATGTAAGATATTATTGTATGACACTTTTTCCTAGAAAGTTCAATATTATATCCATTAAGAGCCTTGGAGAAGGAGGCCTGAAGCGGGTCCCAGTAACATTCAGCACAGAACCAACTTTGCCTATTCATCACCTGCCTGATCCACCTGGGGTGCAGACAGCGTAGCAGAGGCTTATGGGATCCTAGGTACATTCAGGTGCACTTAGGCACAGCTACCAGAAGTGAGCAGCAGCCTCTTCCCTAAGCTCCATTGTCAGGCCCATGTCTCACCTGAATCACTGAGGAGTTCTATATAAGAAACATTTGGTTAACACTGAGGACAGCCAGATAGCTACAGGCCAATGTAAGAACAAAAATCAATAACAGCCAGGGTAATATGTCATCACCAGAGGCCAGCAATCTTTCTACAGCAAGCTGTGAATATCCAAACACAGAAGCACAAGAAGATGACATTAAATCTAACCTTATACTGATGATACAGACCTATAAAGAGGAAAGGAATAAATCTCATTTAAAAAATACAGGAAAATACAATCAGATGGGTAGTAGCCACTAAAGAGGAAACAAATATATCCCTTAAATAAATACATGCAAACACAATTATACATGTGAAGGAAATAAATAAAACTGCCAAGACCTGAAAGTGGAAATAGAAGCAATAAATGAAGCACAATCTGAAGGAACCCTGGAGATGCAAAACCTAGGGAAGAGAGTAGGAACAATTGACACAAGCATCACCAACAGAATTCCAGAGATGGAAGAGAGAATCTCAGACATAGAAGATATATGCAAAGAAATTGACACATCAGTCAAAGAAAACGTTAAATATAAAAAAAATCCTGACACAAAACATCCAGGAAATCTGGGAAACTGTGAAAAGACTTATCAAGAATAATAGGACTACAAAAAAATGAGAGTCCCAGGTCTAAGGAACAGAAAATATTAAATTATAGAACAAAATTCCCCCAATCTAAAGAAAGAGATGCATTTAATCATACAACAAACACACAGGACACCAATTAGATTGGACCAGAAAAGAAAACCCTCCCGGAACACAATGAACAAAACAGAACATAGAAAAAATCTTAAAAGTTGCAAGGAAAAAAGGCCCACTAACTTACAAATGAAGACCTATCAGACAGAAATAAACCTAACTTCTCAGCATAGACCTTAAAAGTTAGAAGGGACTGGAAAGATGTCTTGCAACCTCTAAGGGACCACAGATGCCAATGTAGACTACAGTAATCAGCAAAACTCTCAATAGCTATAAGTAGAGAAAACAAAATATTCCAAGACAAAACCAAATATAAACACTCTCGCCACGAACTCAGCCATACAGAATACAAGGAATATACAGGAAATAAATAATTCCACTCTAATAAAAACAAAAGAAGGAAAGCACACATACACACAAACATTAATATCAGCCATATCACAATAACAGAATCTAACAATCATTGGTCATTACTATCTTTAATATCAGTGGACTGAGTTTCCTCCAAGAAGGACATAAGCTAACAGAATGGATGAGAAAACAGAATTTATAAGTCTTCTGCATACAAGAAAGATACCTCAGCAACAACAGTAGACATTACCTCAAAGTAAAGGGCTGGAAATTTTTTTCCAAGCATATGGACCCAAGAAGCAAGCTGGGATAGCCATTCTAATATCAAATAAAATAGACTGTCAACCAAAATTAATCAAAAGAATTGGGGAGGCATATTCATACTCTTCAAAGGAAAAAACCATCAAGTTGACATCACAATTTTGAACATCCATGCTCCAAATAAAAGGGCACCCATATTCATAAAGGAAATATTACTAAAGCTTAAATCACACATTGATTCCCCACACATTAATAGTAGGAGACCCCTATCTCACCAATGGACATATCATCAAGACAGAGACAGGTTTTCTCAGTGTAGCCTTGGCTGCCCTGGACTTCTTTGGTAAACCAGGCTAGCTTCAAACTCACAGCAATTTGCCTGTCTCTGCCTCGCTGAGTGCTGGGATTACAGGTGTGTGCTACCATTCCTGGCCTTGTGTAATCTTAAAATCTACTGATTTATCAATAGGTGCAATATCTAAAAAAGATAATTATGTATAAAGTAAGAGTTCAGAAAGGCTAATATCTAAACATAGAAAGCAAGTTTTATGCAATGCAAAGGGATTATTACCATCTAAACATGATGGTTCCTGTGTAAGATCAGTTGCTTATACTTTACCCATTTTTAGTATATAATAGTTTGCAGCCAACTGGAATGAAGCCCAAATGTACATAAATTATTTTGTGCACATATGTAGATTTATATTTCCACAATAGTTTTTAAATACCATTTTTGCACATATTTAAATATTAGGCAATTTTGCATACATCATTAGATTTTTTTTTACTTTTCAAGAATAATAGGTATATTTACGTGAACCAGGACATAAGACTACTAATACTAAAACATAAGAACACTAATTGCTTCACTAATTCAGCTTATCTCTTATGTGCTCCAGAGTTTACAATTATGTAATGAGATATCCCTAAAACTTGACATTGCATTTCATAAAGGGATTGAATTCATGCCTTCCACAAAGTTTTCTTGAACATTATTAGCTATTTGTAAAGAAAAAAGTTGAAGGCAAATTTCCGAATCTTTTAAACTATATGATCAGCTAGTACCTAGTCATGAATGAAAGCAAATCACAACAAAACAAACAAACAAAAACCCTCAGAGAAACCACATAGATAAATCTTCATGTGTCTTCTAATTTTGCTCTGAGTATATGTGAATCATAACATTGACAAGGAAGGCATAATTATAAATCTCAGTTAAGAAATATTTTAATGTTTGGTCAGAGATATAGTTCATTAGTAGAACACTTAACCTAAATGAGCAGTATTATTTTTAATTATAGCATTGAAAGTGTCTCACAACCTCATATAGCTTCATGCTTTAGTTTAAAATAAATTTTACAAGATCATTCAGGAATGATTTAGGCAAAATTAAAAATTAGATCTAACATACCAAAATATTCAGACCTATTTCCCAGCTTGCTGAGCCTTGATATTCATTGCAAAATGACTTCTTTTTAGTAAGTGGCTCTCATGAAATAAGAGTGTGAATACAAAAGGTTATGTGAGTTATTATTTTCTTTTATAAAATTCCCTGTAACTAATATCATATCCAGGAACGTTATCTGTTACTTAGATTTTAAACAATATGTACTGACTTGGAAAATCCATAATCCTATTTAAATTTATTTTAATTGAAAAAAAGTGACTGGAAAAAAAAGAAAAAAGTGACTGAATTAATTTCCTGATAGTAGATAGAAATCATAACATAAAATACAGCATAATATCTGGATAAAATGACAAAGCAAAAAAAAAAAAAAAAAGCCAAAGCATTTTAGAGATAAAATTTTAGAGGTAAAAAAGCGTTCTTCCACACCACATAATAACATTACAAGGCTAAAGAAGAAATGGGAAAAATGCAACTTAGCATCACCACTTCTATCTCTGAAGAATTCTTTGTAAATGAATCAATAGGGAAAGAAAGCTAAATATGAAGTCATTGTGATTTGGAAATTGCTTCTCTCTCTTTCTTGCCTGCCTCTCTCTCTGTCTCTTGTCTCTGTTTCTGTCTCTGTCTCTGTCTCTCTCTGTCTCTCTCTCTCTCTCTCTCTCTCTCTCTCTCTCTCTCTGTTATACATATATATAACATAGTTGCTTCTTTTGCTTTATTATGCCATTACATTTTCAAATTCATCTAAATCTAAATTCATATATATAAAGACATATTATAATGAAAAAAACAATTAAAAAGTAATCCACATATAAATTTAGAACCTTCATATCGAGAGGAAAGTCCTCTTTGCTCTATTTCTGAATTTCTTGTGGTTTTAGTTCGCTTATGTCCAGTCACATCAAGGTAGCACAATTAAAAAGGGCAACTGATTAGTATATTCCCTAAAATGCAATAAAGAATGTTACTTTTCTATAAATGATTCTAAATAGCACATTATAAGTCACACATGAATGTAGTTAAAATAATCAAGTAAGTAAATGACTACTGTTCTAGACATAAAAATCATTACATATAAGCTAGCAGTATAAGTTTTGATTTATTTATATTAAAAATATATTATACTACTATATTATATAAACTTATATTACTATATTATATATATTACTACTAAAAGTGGGTATTTCTATTATATTCATGAGAAAGTAAAAAATTCAAACCTAATATCTCCTACTCTGAATTCACATGTAATATGTTTCATCAAAGTAGTTATTAAATTATATACCAGATATTATAATTTCCTTGTAGATATTAATTATATCAACATTTTGATGTTTTCCTTGTGGTCATGTTAAATGTAAATATTCATTGTAAATCTGATTATTGAATCTCTTTATACAATTCTCTTATAAGTGTCTGTCAAAATCAAATGTTATATTTTCCAGTTCTAAAATGTCTCTTCTAGTGGTATTTTCATGTAAATATTCTTGTTTAAGCTCATTATAGGAAAGTTCACTTGCATTGATCTCATGAATGGGATGCTAACAAGCAGAAATCTTAATTCTTGTTTATTGTACATCATTTTATTCACATTTCTCTTGTCTTTTTATGCTCATAGAAAATTATTTTCATTTATGAATAGATTACTGTTTTCCTTCCTATTTAGGCTTGCTTTTCTGTGTATTTTATTTGTTCTAACTTTCATTATTCTTTTCAGTAGACAGTCCTTTGTGTAAAAAAAAAATGTGTGGTTGCTGAAGGTGACAAAGGGGGTGGTATCCCCCTCAGAGTCAGCTCAGACCATACCAGACACCAAATTCTCAGCACAAAAAAGATTTATTACACTGGAGGGGCAAGATAAATCAGACAAAGGCATGAAGAAGTGTCTCTACAGAAGTGTTTTTTAAAGATAAAGAAAAGGGCAATTGTATGCTAGGATGAGGTGGTAAGTCCCAATTGGACAAGTTAGCCAATATAGCCAAATAATGGATTTTGTTTGTTAAACCTTGGTGTTTAGTCTCAGGAATAAGTCTGTGGCCAAATATGGGAATAGGCCTTCGGGTGTAGCTTCGAAGATACAATCTAATGATGTAGAAAGGAAAAAGGAAGACAAAAAAGCTAAACCTACTAGTTACATATTTACTGTGTTTGAACCTATCTGAGAGCCCAGATTTTAACAAGACAAAGACCTAAAAATTGAGAAATGGAGCTGGACACAAAATCCTACCTTTACCAAGAAGCTATTTGAAAACTATACCTACTGGGGGAAGGAAATCAGTTTTTCTCCAGTGGAGTGTCACTGTACATTTCAAATACAACCACACTCAAGGGCAGTCCCTACACCCAGGAATAGTTTGTCAACAGAAAACAGACTCCATATATTTGTAGGATTCTTGTTTTGTTTCATTTTAGTGTTTTTGGTCTTATTGTTTTTCTGTTTGTTTTAATTTTCATTGTTTTTGAAAGAGAAAGTGCATGACATTTGGTGGGTAGGTAGGAGAATAGGCTCTGGAAAGACTTCAGAGAAGGGAAATAATATGATCTGAATATAGTGTATGAAAAACTAAGTATTAAAAAATCTGTGTGTTTGCATTATGTGTACAACATTGGGGAAATGCAAGTTGATTAAAGGATCTTGAATCATTAGGCTGAAATGAGTATTGTGAGACTAAAGTTTGTCACAAAGAGGACCATATATAATCATGCCAGTTTCAGTTTCTCAATACCTATGTCATTTAAAAATAGAAATAATGAGTCACTTTTTTTCCTTTTTTTTAAATAATTTATTCATATCACATCCTGATTGTAATCCTCCCCTCTATCTTTTCTCCCTATTCCCCTCCCCTAGACCTCTGACTGAAGGTGATCTTCTCCTCCACTGTATGACATAACTTCTAACAAATATCTTTCCTCATTAACCCTTTAATATTAGTTTGAACTCACATTTATTACTCATTAGATTCTTAATTGTTTATAATATTCATATTGTACTCAATTGACTCCATTTAAAATGTAGAATTTTCCTAATTTGTTAGAGCAATTGGCTTATATTTAAAACTAATAGACAGTAAAATTAGTTTTGATTAAAAATATGGTGCTGATTATAAACTATTACTGAGAATATTTTTTTCTCTGTTAAGCACAACCAATTAGCCAAGATTAATAGGAACACTATGTAGGGTCAGGCAAATGAAAAGATTCAGAGCCAAGGACAAGAAATTTAGAACTTTGCTCCCTACCTCAAATGACAAATTTCTAGGCCTAACAGCTTTAGCTTTATATTTTAGTAACTCTTCTTTTGGGAAATAACAATGACAATAATTTAATATAAACATCTTCTTTAATAACAATCTTATATTAACAAAAATGATAGATAAAATCTGTAAACACTGTTAAATAGTCTTATTTCAAATAAGTCCAAGCAACCTTGTTACAAAGATAATACAGTACTTTGAACCAACGGGCTTATATGACTTTCATAATCAGTATATAAATACCATTTGGCAAGGTTATAGGCTCCTAGAGATGTTACACCAAACTGTGTATACATACATATATATATATATATATGTGTGTGTGTGTGTGTGTGTGTGTGTGTATGTTTTGTCAGTGTGTGCATACTAATTTATACACACATGTTCACAAACTGCTGAAAAGGGGATAATGTCATTTGGATTCCAAGAGAATGCATAGGACATAAAAGATCTTAAGTTGAGGCTTTCAAAAATTAGATTCAACTATAGAGCAATTATAAACAGGTGCCAATGTACCTTATATGATAAAACTCCAATTATCACTGACTTACATAAGTGTATAGTAGTCCAACTATGCCAAGGGTTCCCAGATAAAATACAACACATAACCCTCCAATTTTCATCTTATCTGTAGTTATTAATATCTTCTGAGAGGTTAAAATAATCAGAATTAAAATGTTGGGTCTGGCATAAAGTACTCAATAATCAATAGTAATGTAGACATCAAGAAACTTGTCTTTATGGTGAAATTTTCATCTGTGACCACTGTATTTTCTCATTGTCATAAAGTCTATTTAGCAATTGCCTGGGCTTATTCATATAGTAGGCAAAAGAAGTTAATTGACCTTCAAAATTGATTCATTTAGCATCCACATGTTATGAGGAAGGTGCTGAATATTCCTCTTTTTTTTCTATGTTTTAAATATATTTTATTAATTTATTCATATTACATCTCAATTGTTTTCCCATCCCTTCTATCTTCCCATTCCTCCCTCCCTCCCATTTTCCCCTTACTCCCTTCCCCTATAACTGTGACTGAGGGGGACCTCTTCCCCCATATATGCTCATAGGGTATCAAGTCTCTTCATGGTAGCCTCCTATCCTTCCTCTGAGTGCCACCAGGCCTCCCCATCCAGGGCACGTGGTCAAATATGGGGCACCAGAGTTCGTGTGAAAGTCAGTCCGCACTCTCCACTCAACTGTGAAGAATGTCCTGTCCATGGGATAGATCTGGGTAGGGGTTCGAAGTTTATTGCACATATTGTCCTTGGCTGGTGCCATAGTTTGAGCAGGACCCCTGGGCTCAGATCTGCCCATCATAATCGTCTTCTTGTAGGTTTCTAAGACCCTTTGGATCCTTCTATTTCCCCATTCTCCCATGCTTCTCTCACCTAGAGTCCCAATAGAATATTTCAATACTGTAATATTCCTCAACCTTTTCTATCATATGTATTCAAATTCCATAAGAATCATGAGATTTCTGCATGTCTATATTTTGAAAGCAAAGCTAATGTTCTTTTAGTCTGTGTTTATATATTAATACATACCTTGCACTTTTTTCACCAAAATAAAGAATTGGCTTTGAAGGCAAATCCAAAACATAAATTTTGAGCAGTGTTTTAAGACCAACAAACATCATGGTAAATATACCACTTGTCAAAGATGCATGTTGCATAAATAGCCACTTTCTGACTTTTATGATGTGAGTTTTGACCAAAAGAGTTTAATATCATGCTAGAATGAGCAAGGGATAAATAAGATTTTATATTATAAGCTTAAATCTTTAGAGTAATAATATTTTATTTGACAGAATCTTATGATTATGTCCATTTCAACAATATGTAAAGTGTAAGACAAAAGTCTAAAACTATTATTAAGAGCACTGTAGTAACTGTTATGTAAAGAGGTTATTTTAGGCTTTTAATAAGTTAGAAGTTAAAATATAGACATATTACTTTATGCAGAAAAATAAATGAATTTTGTTTTATTGTGCTGAAACTTAGAATGCAATAAAAAATATAATTAACCAATTTATCACAAATACCAAACAGAACAATGACTTTGATAATTATCAAGACAACTCAATTTTTGCTTTACTATACAAAACATGTTTGCAACTGCATTGGAGATAGTCAAAATTACTTACAATATATTGGTTACTAAAGCATGAAAAACTTAGACTGTCACAACCAAGTAATTGAACTTAATAAAGCTTTTAAATTATTTTTGTTCATTACTATTCCTTGGAGGTTAGTGGGGTGATACTTTTTTCTGCTGAAGAGAATAATAAATTTTTAAAGAAGCAAATCAAACTATTTTGTAAAAACCAAGACCATCATATAGGTAAACAATATTTTCATCTATTCTAAGCCTTGTTCTAAACTTAAAAAGTAGAGTAAGTTCCTTTTATTTGTATTCTTTGCTAAACATTTTGCCATTGTTTTCACATAGTAAATAACTTGGAGTTTTGGGTCATGTACTGATTTTTTTTATTCTAATGTACAGATATATAGAAGCAACTGCTACTTTCTAGACAAGCACACTTTCTAGCATAAGTACATATTACACAATCATTTATATAGTGGTGCCTAAGATTCCATTTTTCTCTATTGAGAAAAAGAACCTTACTTAGCTTGTTGTCATTTCCCTTGTCTTTTGGGAAGTAGCTTTATTAGTGGTAATGATATGTCCTATTTCTTAATTATATTTTTGTCTTTATTTATTTATTGGGGTTTTTTTTGTTGTTTTTTTTTATTTTTCTTTTTTCTTTTTTTAATTTTTCTTCCTTTATTAATTTATTCTTGTTACATCTCAATGGTTATCCCATCCCTTGTATCCTCCCATTCTTCCCTCCCTCCCAATTTCCCCTTATTCCCCTCCCCATGACTGTTCCTGAGGGGGATTACCTCCCCCTCTATATGATCATAGGGTATCAAGTCTCTTCTTGGTAACCTGCTGTCCTTCCTCTGATTGCCACCAGGTCTCCCCGTCCAAGGGACATGGTCAAAGGTGAGGCACCAGAGTATGTAAGAAAGTCATATCCCACTCTCCACTCTACTGTGGAGAGTGTTCTGTCCATTGGCTAGATCTGGGTAGGGGCTTAAGGTTTACCGCCTGTATTGTCCTTGGCTTTTGCCTTAGTTAGTGCGGGACCACTGTACCCAAATCTGCCTATCATAATGTTCTACTTGTAGGCTTCTAGGACCCTCTGGGTCCTTCTACTTTGCCTTTCTCCCATGATCCTCTCATCTAGAGTCCCACTAGAATGTCCTCTCCTCTGTCTCAGTTTCCTGGTAAGTGAAGGCTTTCGTGGGACCTGCCCCTTGGGCTAATATGCAGATATAAGTGAGTATATACCATTTGAGTCTTTCTGTTTCTGGGTTAACTCACTCATTATGATCATTTCTAGCTCAATCCATTTATCCACAAATTTCGGGAATTCCTTGTTTTTAATAGCTGAGTAGTATTCCATAGTGTATATGTACCACAGTTTCTTTATCCATTCTTCTATTGAGGGACACTTAGGCTGTTTCCATGTTCTGGCTATTATGAATAAGGCTGCTATGAACATGGTTGAGCAAATTTTCTTGCTGTGTGCTGGAGCATCTTCTTTAAATTGACAAAATCTTCATACATTTAGGACATTCAGTATGACAGGTATCAAACATGTGAAACAATTAAATCAAGTTATTTGATGCATATATCACCTATATTCTTAATATAATTTGTGATGAAAACACTTAACATCCATTGAGAGCTCGTTGAAGTTCCCATATTGTCCTACTGAGCTATAGGTTACTGATAGATTCTGTAGGAGAGCCATTCTCATTTGTTAGGTACCTACTGATAAACTAAGCATGTCATAATGAATATTCCAAACTTATGGTCACAGAAAGGCATGATTAAGTTCTTTGGGTCACAAACAAAACAGACATGAAAGTTTGGGGAGAAAGAAATCAGAGGGGAGCAAGAGTAGGTAAAGGTGGCAATAAACAGAACCTAATATAAAATATACTTTATATTGGTAAATTATTACACAATTGTATGAACTCACTGATAAATTGATTCTGGAAACAGTAGTCCCCTGGCAACACTCCATTTGACTTAATTGTGTTTGTGTCCAGGTATTTTCTGAAGCCTATTGTTTTGTGGGCTGACATCATCACCTCTGTCACAAGGTAAAGTGACCATACAAAAACCCAACAATAGAAAGACAGTGCTTTGAGAATGGCTGAAATATGTGTTTCCCAAGATGTTTTGGATGTTTTTTCCATAATACTAATGTGCCTGCATTAGGCAAATGAAGCTAAATATTGAGGCATGAGACAGTAAGCCACAGAGAGATAGCTCAGTTGGGAACTCCAGCTGCCTATCTCAACTTCTCCAGTCACATTCCTAACAGAAAAAAAAATTCCAGGAAATCTGGGATACTATGAAAAGACCTAACCTAAGAATAGTAGGCTAGAAGTAGGGGAAGAGTCCCAGATCCAAGGACCAGAAAATATTTTCAACAAAATCATAAAAGATAATACCCCAACCTAAAGAAACTGATGCATATAAACATACAGGAAGCATATGGAACACCAATTAGATTGAGCCAGAAAAGAAATCTTCCTGCCACATAATAATCAAAAGTCTACAGAATGAAGAAAGAATATTAAAAGCTGCAAGGGGAAAAGGCCAAGTAACTTACGAAGATAGACCTGTCAAAATACCACCCAACTTATCAACAGAGACTTTAAAAGCTAGAAATGCTTGGAAAATTGTTTTGCAGACTCTAAGATATCAACAATCCCAATCTAGACTACTATATCCAGCAAAACTCTCAACAGTCATCGATGGAGAAAACAAGATATTCCAAGACAAAACCAACTTTAAACAATATATACCCACAAAGCCAGCCCTACAGAAAATATTAGAAGAAAAACTCCAACCCAAGGAAGGTAACTACATCCAAGAAAACAGAGGAAATAAGTAATTTCACACCAAGGAAGCACACAAAAACACACACACACTAACATCACAAGTATGAAAATAATAAGAATTAACAATCATTAGTCATTAATATCTCTCAACATTAATGAGCTCAAATCCCCAATAAAAAGACACAAGAAAATAAGTGTGTTAGGACGCTGCTTCAGTCTGCCACCTCTGTTGTCATTGCATACCTGCGACGATAGCGTGGCCCTGCCCAGGGTCATATGAAAGCACAGGGCCTCCTTGTGGCCCTTTCTCTGCTCTCTCCTCTTTCTTCTCACTCTTCTGCTCTCTTTCTCTGTCTCTCTCTTCCTCTGCCTCTGTCTCTCTGTCTCTCTCTGGAATACCACTCTCTCCTTTCCATCTCTCCCCATGCTCACTTAATAAACTCCTCTATAACATAATATCTGGTGTCTGGTATCTTATTACTTTCTTATTGTTTTATTATATCATATCTTAATTATAAAAAAGTAGACTATAGGTGGGTGATAACAAAGGTAGGTAAATCTTGGCAATTGTAATAAAAATGTTGGTATATACAAAACATAATTTGTCAAGTGTCAGGAGGTGACAGGGGGTTTAAGGGTTGTAATATAATGATTTACTTTTTTTATTAATTTATTCTTGTTATATCTCAATGGTTATCCCATCTCTTGTATCCTCCCATTCTTCCTTCCCTCCCATTTTCCCTTTATTCCCTCCCCTATGACTGTTACTAAGGGGGATTTCCTCCCCCTGTATATGCTCATAGGGTATCAAGTCTGTTCTTGGTAACCTGCTATCCTTCCTCTGAGTGCCACCAGGTCTCCCCCTCCAGGGGATATGGTCAAATATGAGGCACCAGATTTCCTGTAATGGGTTATAGGAGTCTAGGCCTCCAAGGGCTGCAGCCCTAGCTGCTTCATCAGCCCAGTTATTTCCCTTAGAGATTATGAACTTGTCATTTTGGTGTGACCAACAGTGAACAATTCTGATAGCTATGGGAAAATGGGAGGCTTTAGCATAGCCATAATCTGGTTTGCATTAAATATATGCTCTACAGATGGAACCAAGGGACAGGATGACATGAAAGGCATATTTGGCATCTGTAGACATATTTAAGGATTGTCCCTGTGCCAATTGGAAGGTGTGGATAAGAGCTATTTGTTTGGCATGTTGGTTACTGGTATGGGCAAGGAGGGCCTATGACGTAACCAGCTTTTTGAGCTTCATCATGTATAAAGGAGTTGACATCTGTGTACCAGGTACAGATAGCCTGGGGCAATGTGCCCTTCTGTATGTGTGAGGGGTGGGGCAATAGTTCCTCTAATGTTTCAATGCAGGAAAGAGATTGGAAAGTAGTTCCAATAGTAGGTTGATGAAGAAGACTAGAAATATTAAGAGGTTAGTATGGTTGGAAAGTAAGTGTGGAGTCTTCTACTAGTGCCACCTGGAGAGAAAGAACCCTAGAGGGAGGAAGAGGTTGTAAGTCTTTATATGTTGAAAGGTGGAACAGGTTGTTAGGAGAAAAGACAGTTATAGGTGACCCAAAAGTTAGGTTTTTGGATTTACAAATAAGGAGCTCAACAGAGGAATATCAAATGGCTGAGAAACACTTAAAGAAATGGTCATCATCTTTAGTCATCAGAGAAATGCAAATCAAAACTACTCTGAGATTCCATGTTACACCCATCAGAATGGCTAAGATAAAAAATTCAAATGATACCATATGCTGGTGAGGATGCGGAGAAAGAGGAACACTCCTTCATTGCTGATGGAAATGCAAACTTGTATAACCACTTTGGAAATCTATCTGGCGCTTTCTCAGAAAACTGGGAATAGGGCTTCCTCAAGACCCAGCTATTCCACTCCTTGGATGCTCCACCACACAACAAGGACATATACTCAACCATGTTCATAGCAGCCTTATTCATTATAGGCAGAAACAGGAAACCGCCTAAATGTCCCTCAGTTGAAGAATGGATAAAGAAACTAAGGTACATTTACACTATGGAGTACTACTCAGCTATTAAAAACAAGGAATTCCCGAAATTTGTAGACAAATGGATGGAACTAGAAATAATCATAATGAGTGAGTTAGCCCAGAAGCAGCAAGACTCATATGGTATATACTCACTTTTAATTGGGCACTAGCCCCAAAAGCATGTCCCACGAAAGTCTTCACTTACCAGGAAATTGGGATAGATGTGAGGACATCCTACATAGATTCTAGGTAAGCGAAATATAGGAGAGGGAAAAAGAAGGACTCAGAGGCTCCTAGAAACCTACAAGAAGAATATCTTGACAGGTTGATCAGGGCCCAGGGGGTTCTGCTCAAACTATTACACTAACCAAGGACAATACAAGTAGTAAACATCAAACCCCTACTCTGATCTACCCAATGGACAGGACATTCTCCACAGTTAAGTGGAGAGTGGGGACTGACTCTGACATGAACTCTAGTGCCCTAAATTTGACCACCTCCCCTTGGTGAGGAGGCCTGATGGCACTCAAAGAAAGAATAAGCAGGCTACCAAGATGAGACTTGATAGCCTGTGACCATATAGTGGGGAAGGAGGTCCCCCTCGGTCTTAGACCTAGGGGAGGGGAATAGGGTGAAAGTGGGAGGGAGGGAAGAATGGGAGGATAAAAGTGATAGAATAACAATTTAATTGTAATATGAATAAATTAATAAAATTAAAATTTAAAAAAGAAGATGGAAAAAATAATAAAATTCAGTAAAAAAATAAATAAGGAGCGCAGCAGCATCTAAATTATGTATGCGAGGTGCCCATCCTGGGATGTAGAGGGGGAAAGGGGAGGTTAGGTTTGGGAGATATAAAGATGGGGCCTGGAGAATTGAGTTTTGGAGCCTATGAAGTGGTTTGGTAATAAGTTTGAGAAGGGTTTCTTATAAAAGACTTTGTGATGTCTCATGTAGATGGCAGGTGTGAAGGGAAAAGGAAGGAATCCAGGAACATAAAAAAACAGCCACTTCTAGTATTGATAAAATATCTTCTTTAGTGGAGGAACTGTTAAAGATTGGATTAGGTTCTTTCTATCTAAAGTGGGGGAAATTCTGTGAAAAGAAGTATGTCATCAGGAGTTATCTTCCCTCTATACTTTCAGAGTCTACGTTAGTATGTTGTAAAGGGGCCTTTTTAAGGTGTTCTAGAAACTGAAACAGGTTCTTGTTTTTGTCCTGAATGACCTCTTGGAGTTCTTCATAATTTACTGGCTTAAGGGCAGCCTTATAGCAGGAAGGTCTTAAACTGATCTCTAGCTAAAATGCCCTCTGAGGTATGATAATTCTTTTGAGGGTCCTGGTCCAACACTGCCTCATCCCAGACTAGGTTTGTTGTATCAGTTTTGTGTACCTCATTTGCATGTGTTCTAGCCTGCTCTCAAACCTACCAGTACTCTTAAGGTAGTAGGTTGTTGGTAACACTAGCGGATTGGGTGATATATTGAAATTCTTTAATGAAAGTAGAATTAGTTGTAGGATTCTAGTCTCTTTTCTATATGAGAAAATTCAGTTTGTGAGAAGGGAACATTCACTCTTACTGAGACATCCATACCATCCACCTCCCAACAAAGGAAGAACTGAAGCTGGTTTAGATTGAGTAGGGAGAGAAAAAGGAGGATTTGCTGTGAAACAAGAGCTAGTAGTGGAGAGACTAAAAGCTGTTGGCGGGGTTAAAATAGCAGCCAAAATGGGAGGATTGGAGTGGTCTATTATAGGAGGGGGCAGTGAGGAGTCTGAAGAAGCCAGAGAGGAAGAGGAAATAGCCAGTGAGTGAAAGGGGGTGGTGGAGAGGGAGATTAAATACCTTAAGGGCGTGGAGCTGTGGATTGACGTTGGAGGAGTGGGAGTTCATTGACAGGGGCTAAAGTAGTAGAGGATTCCTGAGGTTGAGGCTTTATAGTTAGAAGGAGCTGAGAGAGACAGAAGAATAGAGGGAAGGTTTAGAGTGAAGAAGGGGAAAAGCTGGGTTATAAGGAACCTCCTTCCATTTACTAGATTGCTGGTAGTAACAAAAAAATCCCATAAACTATTGGGATTAAATGTGCCATTATGTAGCCATTGGGATTAAATACCTAAGGAACAATCAGGCCAAATTTTCTTGCAGGTGCATGTGAGCTTACAGGACATCAAAGTGAGCACTAGGCATAGTGATTTAAAATTCTCCAGATGCATCCCAGAGGAAAACATGGAAGTACCATGATTGGGCTGTTCCAATGGGAAGGGTAGAAGTCAGTGATTTGTCCTAGGTGTCCCTAAGAGCAAAATATGACTCCACGAAACTGGTGCAGTCTGTGCCAGGCATTTGTCAGCACTGGTCATAGACGAAGGGCATGGCCTGAGACAGTCATGGTTACCTGGTACCAAGGACTTTGAACACATGCGAGAGAGGAGGAAGAGATGAAACTTTGCTAGTAGAAGGAAAAACTCACCCATGGGAAGACCTTCTAGCTGGTGGTCAGCAAGAAGGGTCAAGCTTAGCCAGTAAAGACCATGGTTGGGTGTTCCTGTATTTCGAAAGGTGTCAGGGAGGAGCTGGATGGCCAAAGATCAATCTCCCCAGACCCAGTGTTATCGCTGACAGAAAGATGAACTCCCCAGTCAGGCCAGTGTTAAATGTGGTTGTATGTCATTCCAGTTGCAGAAACACAGGTCTGTAAGCCAGTGGGTCCAATTAGATTCCAGCTGCTTGGGCAGCTAGCTGATCAGCAAGTGGCTGCCACCTCAGTGTGGCCACTGGAAGAGCTTTTTCAAGCCTTGGCACCAATGTTTGAATTATCTAGGGCAGCTAGGTGACAGATACACAAATCATGACACATGGCAAGCTCATGTGAGAGATTTTATTGGGAAATGAAGTTACAGAGAATGTCTCTAGGGAGACAGAAGAGAGAAGAGAACAAAAGAGAGGGCATGAGTCCCATTATAAGGCTTGGGGGATGGTCAGGAAGTGTTCCACTCTTGCTGAGTCTCTAGAGTAGCCTCAGACATGCCTGTTGTCCCATTGTCAAATTCTCTGCAGCTGGCCACATATATGCCTGTCTGCTAACACAGCAAACCACCCATAAAACCTTCAGCCTAAAATTTGTCTTGCCAACAAGAAATGTAAAAATAATGATACAACAGGGATTGAGGGAATAAGACAGCAATGATTAGCCCAACTGGAGACATGGAAGAGATCCAACTACTGTCACTATTAATGATACTCTGCTATGCTTGAGGATAGGAGCCTAGCATAACTGTGTTCAGAGAGGGTTCGTCAACAGAGGATGGAAACAGATGCAGAAACCCACAGCCAAACAATAGGCCAAGCTTGCTGTGCCCAGATTGTGATCCCCAAAAAAGAACCAGAAAAACTCAAAACCACTGTAAATACAAGAGGAATCTTTAATTCATCCCTGACTGGTCCATGTCCCACCCCAAATCAAAGTTCTCGGGAAGCAACCTAGGGTGTTTACCTGGGAACTTTTTTTATAAGTTCCTCCAAAGCAGGGGGGATTTTAGTTAACATAAGGGGGTCTAATGTCCAAACAGTTTAACTTCCTTTCTTCTCCATTTTCAGCATTTGCTCAGGTGTTTCTTAGTAATCCCATCTCTGGGAGGTGGGGGGGGCGGGTCAGTTGGGATCAGATAACCCTATCTTTGGTTGCAGCTCTGTGCTTCCTACCTTTTAAGTTTGTTTATTCAAAGAACTTTGTGGACGTTAGATAGACCATTTGTGGTGCCAAGATCATCTAGTGTTAGCTCAGAAGGCTCTAGCTTCCTCAGGTGTTAAAGCACTTCCCAGGCTCCGAGCTCCCTGTATTAATTCACTTCCCTGGCTCTGCTCTATCTCTCATTGTCCCCCTGTTTAAGAGGAAACTTTTCTTGAATCCTCGAGATGCATTCAATTTTAGTTCTTTAATCAGGAATATGGGCAGAGGTCTCATCTTCTATAGCTGCTTCAGTGCTAGCATAGCGTCATTTTTATAGGGGATTAGAAGGAATGGAGGATAGGGTGCAGCAGTTCTTGGAAGTTCCTGTTGGAGAGTATAGAAACTAGGAATGTTTTTTTTTAATTTATTTATTATTATTTTATTTTTGTTTTTTAAATTTTTTTATGTACATTGGTGTTTTGCCTGTGTGTATGTCTGTGTCAGGGTGTCAGATCTTGGAGTTATGAACAGTTGTGAGCTGCCATGTGGGTGCTGGGAATTGAACCTAGGTCCTTTAGAAGAACAGTCAGTGCTTTTAACTGCTGAGCCATCTCTCCAGCCCTGAAACTAGGAATGTTTAATGTTTAGAAGTCATTAATGGTTTCATCAGTGGCCAGTCTCTGGTACTGTGATCGTAGCACTATTAACTGAATGGTGCTAAGTCTTTGTTTAATACATGTTAATAATTTATTTAGTAAGCATGGCCCGAAGGTAACTAACAATAGCAGAATAATTAAGCGGGCCAAGAAGAGAAAGTATTAAAATTATTAGCCAAGGTGACACATTAAACCAAGTTTCAAACCATCTTGACTTGGATTCTCGCTATCTGTGCCTTTTTTCTAGACCTTCCCTGACTTTAGCCAAGGATTCTTTTATAATGCCAGACCTCTTGACATAAAAACAGGATTCTTCTCTGAGCATCGCACATAACCCTCCAAACCAAGCCCTCTTTTGTTCTGAAAAACTACCTCTCCCAAAGAATCAACATTTTGTTCTAAACTTGAAATTTAACTCTCTAATCATTGGATGTCCGAGTCTATAGATTGCCTTAAGTGACTATAATGTTTTTCTTGAAGGATCAGCAAGGAGATACCTGTTCCTACCCCTGCAGCTCCTAGCCCTATTAGCACAGAAAGGGTTATAGCTATTATAGGTTCTTTTTTTTTTTTTTTTTCTCATATGACTTTGCCTAAATGGGTCAAAGGCCAGGAGAAAATCCTCATTGCTGTGATAAATGAGCTGTGGGACCAATTGTACTAGGATACAGTAAGAATCTGAGAGCAGCTTACAGTATGCACAGGGAGTCAAGCCAGAGGAACAGGCCCGCCATGTATTGTTAGAGGGTACTAGATATTGATCTGTTTCTATCTGAACATTAGAGGACTGCTTACAAAGGCTCCCATGGGTGTCTGTGATTCATCTCATACAAATCCTGTTTCTAGAGACCAAGCCCAGTTGGAGAATAAGTCTGGCCTATAGGAATTGATGCCATTTGCCACCCATCATATCTTCAGGATTGGTTTATATCAGCTTTTATCATGTCCAGATCTCAGCAGCTTGCAATCCATTGGTGATCCCTCGATGGAAATTGTTAGCCAGGTGACAATCTCTTAAGACAAATACAGACTAGGGACATGTTAAAATTATGACTATAAGACAGCTGGAGTAGGCTTATGTCTTTGAGACTCAGTATAGTAATTGGTCAGACATATTTTTAGCATGATGAGAATTATCCCGAAGTCTGTATTTAGAATACAACCAAAGGGAAATTAAAATATCACTGCTCTAGTAGCAGATAGATAGATAGACAGAAAGATATAGATAGAGAGAGAGATATAGATAGACAGACAGATAGATCTATGTGTATCTATATCTATATACATAACCTATAACTTGTATTTATGTATCCTAAAATTTTTTAAGATTTTTTAAGTCTTATAACTTAGATCTTTTTAGTTATTTACCAAGAGACACATGCAGTTGAATACTGAGTGTAGTCATCCAAATGAATGATTAATAAAAAGTTATACTACCATCTAACATGAAGCATGTGATCAAGGCAAGCCTGTTTCTTCATCATTTTAAATAAGAGAAAAAGGCCTAGTACCTAATAGTTTTAGCTACATAATGAATTGAGTAATATATTAACAGTGAACCTAATTGTCCTCTACCTGTCAAGTTACCATTAGCTTAACCATCAATGATATTAGAGACTTGAGAAGGACAAATTGTGACTTTGATGAATCCATATATCAGTTCAAATGACAGAGATGACTAATGAGTCCACCACTTAGACAGTTGTCTTACCCAGGTTCCTGTGGTTTCTTGGTATCATGGGCACTGGCAATCTGGCCGTGAGGTACACAAGATGAGAGGCTGTTTCTGTGGAAAAAGAACATCAGAGATTGACCTCACCTTGTTTTCAGCAACGTAAGACAATAACTCTCTAGCTGTAAAGCTTGTTGTCCACAGTACATGTTGGGCCTAGCAGCAGATGAAGTGCTGAGGCAGTTTTTCCCAGTGGTTAAAATACCATAATCCCACATAGAAGTTATTTGTCATTTCAAAAATCTTCTCAGAAACCTTGGTCAGTTACTACTAGGATGTAGGAGTATCTGTCATGATTAGTTGAAATATATTTTATGCCATTTTAAACAGTTCTCTGACAAGCTTGAGGGTCAGCTTATCTATCCTCAATCCTTTTCTGCCTTTAGCTATCTGCTCTAAACTACATCTTACAAACATAAAATAGAATCCTATAGTCTATAATCTGCAGATAAGTGTTAGGGGACCCTATCTGTCTAATTTTAGTATGTCTGAATTTCTAGTTTCTAGCTATATATTGATTGATCACTTTAGAAAACATCTATGATTAACCAGAAACCATAAGTTTTAATTATCCTAAACAGTTTGTGATAGTGGCTTTTAAAAGGACTAGAACTTTATATATCATTTTAAAGAATGACATATAACACCTTTAAAAAGTTGATACATATTATGCTATAATCAAAATATAACCTTTCTTAATTGACAGCTGACCATCAATTTGTATCTCTCAGTTATATGTAATAATTTAGTTATTTACCTTTAATTTTGAAACAAACATAGGAGGCCAACTAAATCTTATATTGGCAATCAATCATAACCATAAGCACAGTCAAAGATATTTTAAGAATATAATCATTCATGACACAACTGATACTCTGCACATCTTAATTATTTTTAACAGTCCAAAATAAAATTACAACCATTAAATTGGCGCTCCTTTAATTCAGTACTAAGATCTCTAAATACAGGTGCTGGAAACTTTCCTGACTCCCATATGGCATATCATAGAATACAACAATTTTCTTAAAAGAAATTGTATCAGTGTTACTACATATTTAATTTATAATTTACAGAAGTTTCCTTTACGGCACTAGTACTCTGTATTAACTATAACATAATTAATACAAATGGTCCTTTTTCCATTTGTTTAAGGATGAAGTCATAGAGTATAACCATAATTTTTAGAAGTCAAAACCATATTTTAACAATGTAACCAATTGAATATCTGTAATGTTAATATATCTCAACTTAAAGGTATGTTTAGAATCACTCATTTTTAAAGTTTGAAATATAACAGTCTGTTAATCTGAATTAACCTTTATAACAAGTAGAGAGCTCATTAGGACCAAGAAGCTCTAAAATTATTGTCTTATACCATGTAGCTATCTCAAGATGGTGGAGTCACATGGCAGGATGCAAATACATATGCACACATGGCTGTTATTTAAAAACATCTGTGTTACAAACATATATGAACACATATATATTCTAAACAAGAGTTTGAATTTAGATTTTAAACATCATACCCAATAAGCACATTATAAACGTTTAAATATGAGTTAATAGTATAATCTCAAGTTATGCAGGCTGGAGATACATCTTTAGTACCTTACTAAAGAAACATTGTTTTAAATCTAATCTTTTATAAGTCTAGTTTTAAGTACGTGAAAATAATTACATAAAACCTTGATTTAAAAAATACATATGGAGACCTCTTGGCTTATGTCACTTGTTGTTTAGAATGGCTCCAACTTTAAATTACAAGTTTAAGTTAACCTTTTTGTTACAGGTGTTAAGGATTTTAACCATCTTTAATAACCAGTAATTTGTAACCAAGCTGTACAGAACACAGTATCTTTATTTATTTAAATAGCAAACATATAGTGGCCATATAAATACATTTAAGGTAGACAGACAAAACATTTTTTTGTTGGTGTTTTTGTTTTTGTTTTTTCCTAGCTGTAATTTCAAGGGAAAAGTATCTTGTCACCTATTGAACGCAATCGACACAAGCAGGAGCTGGGGCTTTTTAGTGGTGTCCTGGATCAGGTGACCAATGTACCATGCTTGGGGGCAGGGGTCGGTCAGTCTTGCGACCAGACTGCAAGCAAGAAAAAGCTTTCACCAATGCTAGAACATTAGCTGCCCAGCAAGGATCCCCCATGCTTGTGGCAGGGGTTTCCAGAGGGCCCTCTGTGTTTGGGAGGCCTTTCCACCCAGGATTTAGCAGCAATTACATGTTCAAGTAGGGAGTGGGAGTCACCAGGTTCAAACCCCTGTGTCTGAGAACTGACCCATTTCTAGAACAGAGACAGTTACAAGCAAACAGAAATGCAAAAAGACCATACAAACAGAAATGTACCGGTATAGTGTACAAAAAGAATAAAAATTCAGAACTTCAGATCCTGAAAGCTAACAGACTCTGTTACATTCCTTCAGAAACCTAACCAAAAGCAGCCTATCCAGTAATCAGGCTCTCCTTGAAATGAGCCAGAATTGAGTCTAGTGATATAGACAGGGTCTGTCTCATAGCATATGTCTTAGTCTAGTGCAAAGCCTCCTCCAAACAAATAAGAACAATTGCCACAGATAACCAGAGAGACAAACACAAGGCTAAACAAGAAATTCTGCCAAGCGAGTGAGTGCGGGAGCAGCTTGCTTCCTTTTCTCCCAGTCAACTAGACTGTCTTGGGGACCCAGCCTTAAACTCTTGGGGTGCACTATCACTGCTTATTGGGACACAGCATCCCACTCTTGAGGCTCTCTGTTTCCCCCTCCCCGGGATCTAGGGCATCCCCTAGACCCCTTGTGGCAGCAGTAACCTGGAATATCTTCATGGTCTATCAATGACCGCACACTGCCACGTTACTCCTCACCTGCTGCAGGCTCACATTGCTTCTAGCACTCACCAGAGGACACAGAACAAAGATATAAAGTCAGAACAATTGGCGAAGACAGCTGGGCTTACCTGGGTTTAGATCCTCCGGGCTCTGGAATTTCTGGGACTCTTTTGGTGATCCGAGATGGCCCCCAAATGCTGCACCCAGATCCCAAAAAACAAAACAAACAAACAAACAAAAAACCAACAACAACAGAAAGACTGGAAACCACTGTAAATGCAAGAGGAATCTTTAATTCATCCCAGTCTGTTCCACACCCGACCCCAAATCAAAGGTGTTGACGTGGGAACTTTATTATAAGTTCCTCTCAGGCAGGGGGAATACTAGTTAACATAATGGGGTCTGATGTTCTAACAGTTTAACTTTCTTTGTTCTCCTTTTTCTCCATTTTCTCAGGGAAGCATGTTTCTTAGTAATCCCATCTCCAGGGCACGGGACAGATGCTATCAGATAATGCTATCTCTAGTTGCAGCTGTGTGCTTGAATCTTTATTTTTTTCCCACCTATTAAGTCTGTTTTTGCTAAGAACTTTGTGGACCTTAGATAGACCATTTGTGGCTCCAAGGTCATCCAATGTTAGCTCATAAGGCTCCGCCTTCCTCCAGTGTTAAATCACTTCCCTGCTTCATACTTTCTCTCATGTTGAAGAGTGGGAAGAAGGATAGAAGGAGCCAGAAGGGTCAAGGACACCACAAGAACATCTACAGAATCAACTAACACGTACCCATGGGACTGAACCATGAACCAAAGAGCATGCATGGACTAGACCTACACACATATGTAGTAGATGTGCAGCTTGGTCATCATATGGGTCCCCTAACTATGTGAACAGGGGCTGTCTCTGACTCTATTGCCTGCCTTTGTATCTTTTCCCCTTAGCTGTTCTATCTATCAGGACTCTGTGGGAGAGCATGTACTTAGTCCTGCTGTGACCTGATGAGCCAAGGAGGGTTGCTACACATGGGAGGTCTCCTCTTCACCTCTGAGAAGAGGAAGAGTATTGTGTGGGTAAGACTATGAGAAGAGGAGATTAGGGGATGGGATCAGGCTATAAACTGATGAAAGAAAGAAAGAAAGAAAGAAAGAAAGAAAGAAAGAAAGAAAGAAAGAAAATGATGGGAAAATAATTTTAAAACTAAAACAACATACAAAAAAGATCATAATCTGGACTATATATATATATATATATATATATATATATATATATATATATATATATATATATATATATCTTGTTCTTTTGTTCTTTTTTGTTTTCTTGTTTGTGTGCTGCCTCCACCCACCCCCATGCAAAAAGGAGAAAAAAAAGGCATGGAGTTGGGTGGGTGATGAGGTGGGAAGGATTTGGGAAGAGACTCAGGATATAAAAACCATGATCAGAGTATATTGTATGAAAAAATTGTTCAATAAAAATTCCTAGAGACCAGCTCCAACACACAGGGTAAACCAAGGCAGGTTGCAGCATCAGAGTATACCAGCTGATGGCTGGTGTTTCTCACTTTACACTACTTCAGGCTTGTAACCTTGCTTTTTACACTTTAACACTTAAAGTTCTAGGCTGGTGGCCTTGCTATTTTCACTATAAACCTTAAGAAAAAGAAAGGTAACCATGAACTAAACACTGTACCCTCAGACTCACAGTCTGAAGCCTTGTCAATTGAACTACTCAGGCCTTCTGCTTTTAGAGCCTCCAAAACAGCCCTTTAGCCAAGAACCTTTGTTATTTAACAACAGGAGGTCTTAATTAGTTAAGCCAGGTGGTGAGTGATAAGGGGTTATAAAAGGAAAAACCTCAATTCCTTTAGACTTGATGGCCTAGCAATGAACATAGGTTTGCTGGAAGCTAGAGGACTAATTAAAAAGGCTGGAAAAAGAATCCCAGACTGGTTATCATGTAATAAACTTACTAAACTCAGAATCATGCAAACACGTACACACATTTGGCAGAAAAAAAAAAATAAGCAGATTTTTAACAAACCACACACACACACACACACACACACACACACACACACACACACACACACACATGCGCGCTCAGAATACATCAATAGACAAAACAAAAGAGCTCCCAAAGACACAATTCATTGACAGATACATAAACACATATACATATATACATACAGATAGACAGACAATATATGCACACAATTAGACATAGAAAGAGACAGACACATTTTTGGATGAAGCAGATGTCTTCACCAAATGTTTAATTCTATTTTGGTTTCTTTTTCTTAATTCAATTTTATATTTTAAACTTATTCACTTTACATTCTGATCATAGTTCCCTCCCTTTTTGTCTCTGGCCCCTCCCTCCCTCCTTCTTCCCCCCATCCCACTCCCCTAGTCTGCAGAAAGGGAGAGCTCTCCTCCCCTACCAACTGACCCCAACCAATCAAGTCTTATCAGGACTGCCTGAGTCATCTTCCTCTATTGCTGGAGGGAGTGCAAACTTTTGTAATCATTTTGGAAATCAATCAGGTGCTATCTCAGAAAATCGAGAACAGCTCTAGCTCAAGACCCACCTATTACCTGTTTTGGCCATATACCCAAAAGACATTTGCTCAACTGTTTTCATAGGGGGTTTATTCATGATAGCCAGAATCTGGAAGCAACCCAGATGTGCCTCAGCTAAAGAACTGATAAAGAACTTGTGGTATATCTACATAATGGAATACTATATAGCTATTAAAAACAAGGACATCAAGAAATTTGCAGGCAAACAGGTGAAACTGGAAAAGATCATCCTGAGTGAGATAAACCAGGCCCAGAAAGTCACACAGGGTATATACTCACTTATAAGTAGATATTAGCAATATAATACTGGCAGAACACTCTACATTCCACAGACCTAAAGAAGCTAAGTAACAAGAAAGACCCTAGTGAGGATGCTTAACTCTCATTCAGAAGAAACGACACTGGAATCAGTTGAAGAGAGGCAATAAAATGGGAACCTACCATTGATGTCCCATGTCTTGGGTTCTGGTATTATCTAGTATAGTGATTCTCTATATATGAAAAAACTGACCTCATTCAAAAATAGACACAATCATTGCATAAAAAGGGAATTACAATAAGAGTACTAATTCTAAATTCTTTTGTTAGAACTATATCTAACTAACTACTTTTGTTTACTATAAGTTGAAAGCTGTGGTTTTATCTATATTCTCATTATGAGCTCAAAGCAGAAGTTTTATCTTTTTCTTATTTAAAATGTATGTTATGTATTCAAAACAAGAGGGGTTTTTTATGTCAAGGTTTTTCTAAGAAACAGGTGTTTGTTTGTTTGTTTGTTTGTATAGGTAGCCATTTATTCTTTGTTTCTATATTTTTAAGGTCTTTCTTATTGTAGTGTACATCTGGGCCTTATCCTTGGACCAAACCAAGAATGAATGTATTTCCTTGACTATTAATTTTTTTCAGTTTTGTTTTCTTTCTTGGTATAATTCACATATAGACTCATAGAGCTCCTAATAGTTTTCACTATACTACAGGAAAGTTTTTAAATTATGTGGAACAATTCAGAAACCACTTTCAGAAATTATAAAATTATACATAGGAAATATACCCAACAGAGGAAGTAGCACTTATGGAGGAATAATATTATGCTATAGGCAGTGAAGGACTATTCCTACTCAACTGCATTTTGCCAGGCCTATGATACAAGGATGTAATGGCAGTATAACAAAAATAAGCAGTCCTGAGGCAAAATCCTTGGGGCTTTGCCTAAACTAGGGATACATTCATTTATCACCTATGCCTCCAGGAAGCTCACTTGATTGCTCTTACCAATCCAGCATGTAATTGCTCCCAACAAAAATTCATATAAAAATATATACTCACTTATATCTGCATACTAGCCCAAGCGGCATATCCTATGAAAGTCTTTACTTACCTGGAAACTGGGACAGAGGGGAGGACATCCTATTGGGACTCTAGATGAGAGAAGCATGGGAGAATAGCAAAGTAGAAGGATCCAGAGGGTCCTAGAAACCTACAAGTAGAACATTATGATAGGCAGATTTGGGCCCAGGGGTCCCGCTCAAATGATGGCACCAGCCAAGGACAATACAGGCCGTATACTTCAAACCCCTACCCAGTTCTAGCCAATGGACAGGACATTCTCCACAGTTGAGTGGAGAGTGGGATATGACTTTCAAATGAACTCTGGTGCCTCATATTTTACCATGCCCCCTGGAGGGGGAGACCTGGTGGCACTCAGAGGAAGGATAGTAGGCTAACAAGAAGAGACTTGATACCCTATGAACATATAAAAGGGGAGGAAGTCCCCCTCAGTCACAGACATAGGGGAGGGGAGTAAGGGGAAAATAGGAGGGAGGGAAGAATGGGAGGATACAAGGGATGGGATATCCATTGAGATGTAACAAGAATAAATTAATAAAAGTAAAATAAAATAAAATAAAATAATTTTAAAACTATATATGTCTAACGTTCAATTATTATATATAATGGAATATATTCATATATGTATGTATATATACACACAAAAATATACACATGTGTATGTATATATATGCTTATATATTACACATATGTGTGTATACTTATATGTGTATGCATATATATTCCAAGGAGGGGGAATGGAGACATAGTGAGGAAATATTTGTCCCAAGTAATAAAGAAATCCTGTATCTCACTGTCTTCAGTCTACAGCTTCAATGTCAAATGGCTTAGATGGTTCTGCTGCTCCAGCTTTGCTAACTGTGGCATATATCTTCCCTTGGGCTGATTCCACTCCCTACATATAACTATTTCACAATGTCTCACAGCTCTGGCAGCTCTAGTAATGTGGGGTCTGCTCTGCATCCCAGGCATTACTTTTAGAGTTGTCTTTAATGATGTTTCATTGGATTCCTATATGAACTACAGCCCAGCTACAATTGGCCACACTTCAGAACCTATCTGAGGTAAGAAAGGAAGAATATAAGAACCCTAGCTTATTTCATGCTTTCAAAGCCAGTACCATGTTGATAACACTGCTAAGTATGACTGAGAGCTTGGCTTGGACCCTGAACCACTTGGAGAACATTTTCAGCAGCTGCTGTATGCTTTCTGGGAGCAGAAAAGAACTTTAGGATTTCTCCTTTCACACCTGAAAGTTTAGCTATAGTGGATTCTTGCCCCAGGGCACCTTTTCCATTGTTCCTGTGCTAAGAAATAGGCCTCCTCACCTTAACTATGTTAATCTCCTTAACAATTGCATCCTCTCTTTCAGCTCATACTTTGGCTATAAAATTAAGCTTCTTTTTCTCTCTAAGCTGTAAATTTTGTATTTCTTTTTGCTTTGTGCTCTACCTGTTTTTTTAAATTACAGAACTGCATTAAGACTATCAGTAAGAACTTTGTCAGAGTAAACATTATGCAAATATCTATACATATACATATATATTCTGAGATATTGCTATCAAGGAAAGCCAGACTATCTAACAAAGACCCAAATACAGGAAGGGAGGTATCGTCCTTTGAGTCATTACTAAGAACAATCCAGATGACATCCCCTGATCCTTAGAAAGAAAGAAAGAAAGAAAGAAAGAAAGAAAGAAAGAAAGAAAGAAAGAAAAAATATAGGCTATACTAATTGTTCCTGGTTGGCTTCGAGGTTTCAGAAGCCCACCCCATTCAGTTATTGTCTCCACATGTAAACTTTCATTTCCAGTTTTAATGCCACACCTGCCTGCCTGTTGTAATGCTCATGCATCCCTGCCGTGATGACCATGGACTGACCTTCTGAAACTGGAAACCCCACCCAATTCTGTTTTTTGTAAGTTGTCTCTTTACAGCATTAAATTGTGATGGTCTCTGTTTGATGGAAAGAGAAATGTCCTTGATATCAAGTAATATCTGCAGTATCAGGATAAGATCTAGAACGTATTTAGAAATTATGTCGTTCTACCAAATTGGTAGTAGTAGATTATCTTCTAATATTCATGCACACATAAACCTCTAAAACAAGGCTAAGTTTCTAGTACCCAAGATATTTCATTTTGGTGAAGAAAGCCATAATCGCACTTAGACAGCAACTGGTTACCACCAATATGAGTGCCACATTTTTGTACCTTATGCATATTTTGTAATGATGGTGATTATTGTGATTGTGCTGCAGCTGGGTCAGACTGTTTTGTCGTTTTTCTCCCTTGGCAACTTGCATTGTATTTTCTGGAACCATGAAAGCTAGACTACAAGAAAGAGACTTTCACATAAGAACCAGCCCAAATTATCTGAGTCTTGTGTCCTAAGTGTGTGCAGTATTTTCAATATTAGAAGTCTAACCTCAAATCCTGAGATGCAAACAATGGCTATATTATTTTTGTAGTTTTGACATAATTTTCTTGTGGACTATATACAGTTTACCCTTATTCATTTAAATGCTGATTTATATGGTTTCTCTCAGGAAAGCACACTGTAATGTTTATTGTAAGTATCTCCTGTTTCAAGTTTGTGTAAATATGTTCTCTGTATTGTTAATACAAATAAACTAGGCAATGCTGAGCAATAACAGAGAATAGGGTGGGACATCCTGATGCAATGATGGGAAGATAAAGAGAAAGGAAGAAGAAGATGGAGCCATGAGGAGAAGCCCAGGAACCACCAGGAGAAATGAACCTAACCTCTGAGATTATTTGAAAGCAAGTATAAAGTGGAAAAGCAGAATGGGAGAAAACTATACACGGATGGAGTAATTATTGCACAGTACTATGCTATAGGCTAAGTAAAAAGAGTCTCATGCCTTTGTGTGGTTATTTGGGTATAAAGCTGGTTAGGAGGTAATAGCTGATTTCACTAAAATAATTCAATATTAAATATTAATAATCCTTCGACATTGCAGTCACAGTGAGGATTTAGATCTAAGAATCATAAGTGAGAAAGTAAATGAGCCATTTCTCTTTCAGGGCTTGAATTACCTCACTCAATATAATCCCCATCTGTTATGATTGTACCTTACTGAACTACCTTTGTCATACTTTGGCAAGAATTGCAAAATCAAGACAAAGTGTATTCACATAAGTCCTATAAAATGTTCAAGTTATTTTAAATTTTTCTTTCTATAAAGAATTTCTTATTTTATCAGGCTACTTACTTATTTCATCACTGTTACATTTAAAAAAAATACTGTTCATAAGTTTCACATGAAATTTGTACTCATAAGTACAAACAGCTTGAACTTGGCAATATCAATCTTAAAATTAGACAAATGTCATATCTATGCAGGTCTTGTGTGGGACTCAGAACTTAGCCTGCAAATTAAAATAATTTATGCTTAATATGGAAGAGTGTGCACCACAAACATTCCACAGTAGAATACAATGACTAGTCTCATTTTGTGATTAAAGCTGCCTTTCTTTATACTCGTTTCTTGTACATAATAAATGTTTTTAATGAAATAAAATATTTTTAAGCTAAAAAAAAAGTAAGGAATTTGTTCAAACATATCTATATGTTATATTTATATTATATATATAAGCAAACTATATCATGAATATTTTATGTTAAAAATGTAAAGGTTTTGAACAGTTGATGTCAGGTATAATTTTCTATTTATATATTCATATTGACTGATTTTAAGCCATACATTATGTTTTGAAATATATTCCTTTAAAGTAAAAAATAACTGACCAAAGAGCAGATGAATAACTTATTTCAACATTATGATATGTAAACCACGTTGAAAAATATTGATTGTTCATATGGCATATACAAAAGGAAAACTGACTGAGCGGTTGTGGCGCACGCCTTTAATCCCAGCACTTGGGAGGCAGAGGCAGGCGAATCTCTGAGTTGAAAGCCAGCCTGGTCTACAAAGTTAGTCCAGGACAGCCAAGGCAACACAGAGAGACCCTGTCTCAGAAAAAATAAAAACAAAAAACAAAACAAACAAACAAAAAACCAAAAGGAAAATTGAGACAAACAACTTTCATCACAGAACCTTCTGAAACCTGAAAACATAAACGAGGTAATCAACTATCAGAAAGTAGCAATTTACATATAGCATGGTAATTACCAAGAGTCAGAGTTTGGACAAGCTAGGCCACTCCTTGCATTTTTTTTTAACCTATAAAACAATAAGAGTGAAGTTTGCATATATGGATGAGGAATAGGTAAGCCAACCTAATACAGGTTTATGATTAGTTTTAAATAACTATCCTGTGCAAATTTTATATGACTAATTATTGCTTTTAGTACATTTTTTTATCCAATGTCCCCCAAGTATCACAACAAATAAGAGTTGTAGTTGGATAAAGTACAGATATTACAAGCCTAGGAACATTAAGTAGTATTTAAGAATGGAATGTAGTGAGTCATACTAGCAGCTATTTGTGATCAAAATGAAGGTGTACATCTAAAAGTACGGTACTTGAAAGGCACAGACAAGAATAATTCCAAATGGTTGAGGCCAGCCTGATCTTCATAGAATATTCCATGCCAGTCAAGACTACATAAAAAGACATTGTCTCAAAACTCAAACAGCAACAACAGTAATGATATTACATTATCACAATCTTTACTAGCTTCCTGAACAAAACAAAAGGGACTCATTGTGAGTACCTAAACTTAGGTTCTATATCCCTGATTCCAGTTTGTACAATTTAGTTTCACTGTGGCTTTTTGTTTTATTTATCTTTTATCAATTACATGTGAGCTATTGGGATTTCTCTTCCTACTGAGCCCATGTAAATTGAAAGAATTATTTGAAAAACAAATCTGTATTCACAAATGATTTAGGTTTATTTAAAAACACATTTATTACATTTGGGGGAATGTGGTAATGTTACAATTCAAGAAGGTATACAATAAGACAGAGAGAGCAGTCTCAGTTGATTCAGTAGTAATCTTAATACGAGGTTCCAACTCACAAACCTGTGTCAGTCAAGTTCATTCACTTACAATGAAAATGAATGGCCAGGTAAAGTTAACACTCATATTAGCTGAATAGAGCATTCTGACCTCAGGAGAATTGTACTTAAAGATGTCAACTTACCAACAAAAGATGTTTAATGAGAGTGAAATCAGAATGGGGATTTTTAATCTTCAGAAATATATGGCCAAATAGTTGGCATGAGGTATCCTTACTTAATACAAGGATACTTTGCCAAGGAAGCATGAATATTCCACTCCAGTTTCCCCAATAAGCTCCTCTTTTGGACAGTATATAGAAGGTGCTGTCATATATTTGCTTCTATGGATTTTCATTATTTTTTCTATGTGGTGGAATCTATTCTTTCTGGTGTTCACTCTAATTCTTTTTTACTTCCACAAAAAATGTAGGTGTAATTACATTTCTAAAATTGCAATTTAACTATAGGATCCCAGTTCTTACATTAATCTCAAATTATGTTGATCAAAATAGTCTACACATTTGCAATTCTTTAGTTTTGCTAAAGGGGGTTGACCATATTCATTAAAAAGAGATAGCAATGATTTGATCCTTAGAAAAATAAAGAATTTCCAGTTCACTTTAAATTGTCAGATTATATTAACTTTAACTTCTTTGCTGAATTCTCAAGTATTAATGTGATATCTGTCTTGCTCTCAAATGAAACCTTACTTTTCAGGTACTAACAAAATCAATGCCTAGCTTACTAGAAAATGAGACTTAGAGTTTCCACTTTGCCGCACATAGTGGAAAATCTGGTAGCTAGCAAAAAAGAATGAAATGAAGCAAAAATAATATCTCATAAAGCTAATGTAATGTGTCTACTGAGATCTCATTTTACATCTTTGAGAATATTTTATTCAAAATGTCAGTATTTCAGATGGTCTCATTTTACAGAAGTGTTTTTGGAACGTTAGGGTTAGGAAGGGATGAAGAACAAGCTTCTGATAGCAATTACACTGAAAATAGTGAAAACCAGCAGTTGAAAATAAGGAAACAGAACAAAAGAAGGTCTACAAGCAACAGAGTACTTCACTTTGTATATAGGTTTGATACTAGACATTCCCACTCTGTGTCATCTACTGTTCAATTAGGCATATTTTGTGATATATAGTTTTGAATATCAATGGCTACAAGACATAGTAAAAAAAAAGAAACTGAAAAAAATGAGAAAAATGAAACGCCAACTTCTGTAAGTTATTTGAGAACAGAAAATGTCTTTGTTTTTCTTCTTATTTTGTACATTGTAATATCACAATACATACTTTTTAATTTATCATTAAACAACATTAAAAGTAATAGTGGCAGGACTACTAAACAGTACATTCAGGGATGAATATATCTCAATATACCATAATAATATTTATAATAAAACCTGCAAAATACTCTATCTGACTTGCTTGAATATTTTTGGAAACACAGTATTCTTCCAGAGCCAAAATTAGTATGGAACATTGTAGGAAGTCAAAATAAGCTCCAACATAGTTATAACCCTGCTTCAGCTCCACAATTATTTGAAGCCTTAATTATATGTCATCAACATTAAATATTAATATTTAAAGAAAGTTTTATAAGAATATTATGCAGTTATTTTCTATTCTAAGTAGTTATCTTCAACTTTGTTCAAATATGAAGTAATCTAATGAATTAGTTAAAAACTTGAACTTGAAAATAAATGGGTGGTAGGAGACTGAACTTAATTTTATTATTTTATATTTAAATGAGACAAAGATTTATACCATCAGTTCAAGTACATTTTCATCTTGGGTTCAGTGACATAGCTAAGTGAGAAAAAGTACTGGCTACAAAGCTTAATGATCTGAGCTGAATCCCCAGTACCCATTTTGTTGAAGAGAACCTACTCCTAAAATATGTTCTTGGAACCACAGACACTCAGAGTAGCATGCCTGTTTACACACTCTCACAGACACACATGAGTGCACACACACTCATATCACACATTAAATACGTAATTGTAGTAATAAACATATTTTTATTTCAATGACTGAAGCAATGTAGAATATTAGCACTCTAATTGTGAGTAAAATCCATCTCTGTCAAGTTCCTAGGTGTGGCAAGACAGACATACATTTTTGCTTTTAGTAATGGGGATTATTTTTTAAAATGCAGGATAATACTATCTATCTTTGTGTTATGAAGAGCTAACATGAGAAATCTGAACTGATTAAATTATAATTGAGACATTCATCTTTTGAGATTTTCAAATTTATGCCATGAAGGCAGGCAGTATATTAACTAAAATCAATTTAAAAGTGTCTGATGGCATCTCTAATATAAACATATATATATCCATTATAAAGTATATGAATTAGATATAAATGTTTACTAAAGGATTCAGTCTTCACTTACTACATAGAAAGAAAAGACCATTTGAATTGGAGGGAGAAATTATTTCACTACCTATGGAATATTGTCATTGTGAGTGTGATTTCTCTCCCTCCAAGATTTGTGACAGAAAAGGGCATGTTCTTTTGACAGAAGCTTCATCTAGGTAGGAACAAATGAGATGATTGTCTTTGTTGAGGTCAAAACAGAATAAATAACATTCTCCTATATTGCATTTATTTCCATAACCAATCTTTTGTTAGTAATTTGATAATTCATTCCAACTGTAGTCAGTGCAAGAAATAAAAGTAATTACACCAAGACAAATCTCATATTCCCATCTTCAGTTCATAGTAGGTATGGCTAAAAGTGTCCTGTATTTGAAGACTATTAGTTGTTTCAAAAATTAAAGAAATTATATTTTCAAAAATAAATCTTTATTGGTGGTAAAGAATATTTTATTTATATGAGTTAAAGGCATTATGTGCTATGGAAAGCTATTCTATAGGGTGAGAAAGGCATTGTTTCCTAGTAGACTACAATGAAGCATAATTGGAACAATCTGATTTCTTCATGATGCAAAAAAATTATATCCAGACCAATTATCAAGCACAAAATCAATAATATTCTGAAACCATTTCATTTTATTAAACATAAATGATTATCAAGACTTTCATAAACACATAAACAAATCTTATTTGATAATTCCAATATAATGGATAATATCAATTACAACTATACTAATATTCTTATGCATTATAAGCTTTATGTTACATCTCAACCACAATTTTATCCTCCCTCCTCTCATTTTAGTCCTTATCCTTAACAGAAGCCACCATCCACTCCTCCTCCATTTCACTTCAAAAAAGGTCATGCCTCCCAGAGATATCAACAGAACATGGTATATCCAGCTGCAATATGACTAAGCACCTCGCCCTCATAATAAGGCTGGATGAGGCAACCCAGTAAGATGACAAGGGTCCCCAAAATCAGACAAAAGAGTCAGAGACACCTCCAGCTCCCACTGTTAAGAAAAGCAGTCAAAAGAGTCATAGCCCCTTCTCCTTCTGTTAGTGTCCCACAAGAAGACTAAGCTACACAATCATAACACATATGCAAAAAGCATAGATCAGTCTCATGCGGGCCCCCTGATTATTAGTTTAGTCTCTGAGAGCCACTATGAGTCCAGATTAGTTGATTCTGTGGATTTCTGATGATGCTCTTGTCCTGTCTGGCTCCTATAATTCCCTCCAATCCAATGTCTTTCCTTCATCATATATCACCTGTTTTTGTTTTCTCTTTTTTTTCTTCCTGCCTGGTTATGATAAGTAATGTTTTTCAGAAACATATTTTAATGCGTACTAACATTTTCTATATAATTTCATGATTTTATAATGTGACAACTTAGTTTTATATTAATAGAGACTATATCATTGTGTCTTCTAACAGTTTTTGAATCTTCATTTAATAAAAGAAGACCTAGGAAAGTAGATGTGTGGAAAGATGATTTTGTTATTTACTAATTAGAGAGTCTGAAATTTTCAGTTAATAGTGACTGACTATCAATTGAAAGTCTAGATATATTAACTAAAATCGAAATATTATGAAGAAAATATTTGCTTAATTTTTATAAGACCTGTATAAATTAAAGAAAGTTAAATGTTTATGAAAGGTTAAGGGGAGATGAACTCAAAATTTGAAAATATTCCTGGCCCAAAAGCTAACTCTTAACCTGGAAACTAATACAATTATCATTTTCATTATACCAAATGTTGATTAGGCAAACATTGGAGAACTAAGAAGATATGAGTGAGAAAAGACAGGAATTCTTATAAAAGACTAACAACATAAGCTTAATAATAAGATGAAAAAGATTCATAGATAACTACAAAAAATTCATTGCTTTTCCACCATACTTTGTACTAAATACTTCTCCAGGAGCTATTCCTATTTTTCCTTGGCATTTTAAATTGAAATCTCAGTATTTTTAATATTGGTTACATTTTGGAATAGTTATAAGTAATCATGTAATAAAGTAAATGCATATTTACTGAGCATTTACTATTATGCTCTATGTTTTATACTCACAAATAACAGAATGTTTACAAAGTAAGGATTCTGTCATCAGAACAAGCAAGTTCAAGTCCAGACTACAACAATTCCTTGTAAGATGATTTTCAGAAAAAAAAATAGTAAAATGAAACATTAGTGAATAACACTACATGGTATAAGGCATTATTGGTAGAATTGAATAATAGTATACATGTTGAGCATTTAAATTAGTGCCTGAGGGGGATTACTTCCCCCTGTATATGCTCATTCATAGGGTATCAAGTCTCATCTCGGTAACCTGCTGTCCTTCCTCTGAGTGCCACCAGGTCTCCCCCTCCAGGGGACATAGTCAAATATGAGGCACCAGAGTACGTGAGAAAGTCATATCCCACTCTCCACTCTACTGTGGAGACTGTTCTGACCATTGGTTAGATCTGGGTAGGGGTTTAAGGTTTACCGCCTGTATTGTCCTTGACTGGTGCCTTAGTTTGAGCGGGACCCCTGGGCCCAAATCTGCCTAGGGAGGGGAATAAAGGGAAAATGGGAGGGAGGGAAGAATGGGAGGATACAAGGGATGGGATAACCATTGAGATGTATCAAGAATAAATTAATAAAAAATTTAAAAATAAATAAATAAATAAATTAGTGCCTGACCATAATGAGAGCTACATATTTCTAGGATTTTATAAAATTAAAATATCTTCATTCAGAGCTCATGCTCTCCTTGAAAAATGAAGACTGATATATATAAAACTGTAGTACAAAAGAGAGCAATTAAATTATCATTCAGAGAGTAAACTTCATAACAATTGAGAGTGATGAAAGCCAGAGCAATAAAAAAAACTATGATTTCAAATATACATGAATAAATATAAAATAAAATTTGATGAATATTTACTATATGCTACATATTTATGGAATAATACGTGGAACTCTTTTTTTTCTTGTGAGAAACCAAGATATAGGCAAGTGGAAAAAACACATTCTTGTAATAAGTCTTATTTGTTACTTTTCTTGTTATGACCAAACCGATGAGGAGAGAAAATTAAGGAAGTAAGGCTCATGGCTTTCATAATGGCTTGGAAATTCTGTGGATAGGTATATGAATTGATTGGCCTTACCACACTAGTTCAGAAGCAGAACTAGCTCAATTCCCATACTTAGCTTCATTTCTCTCCTTTTAAATTGTTTTAATTATAATTAAGTGTATGCAAAGCTTGCATCTCCCTGTTTGTGCTTGCTAGGGGACCACCTGCCTGTAGACTGGTGGAAGATGGAAGTGACAGATGTAAAGGACAACTAAGCAAGGTTCTGGAGCTTAGGAAACCCAGCTCTGGAACAGTTGCCTGGATATTTTGTAACACTTTTGAGCTGAGTGTTTTAATTTGACCATTCTCTCTGCTCCCTGTTTCCTTTAGAGATTTGAATGTCTCGATGGTTATGTGGATGGAGAGTTTACCAGTCCTTGATGCTGCTCTACTTCTTCCTATACCCATCAGATTAGGGGTGCTGATACATGATGAGGTTAAGACAGAAGATGCAAAGGGAAAAATCATTCCATAGACATGAAATTTATCTCTTAGCCTCTATGGTGTACTTCTGAACATAACACTAGCCCTGGCTGGCACGACGATTGTTTTTTTATTAATATGTACTGTGAGCTGTCCAAAGTTTAATGTATTTTATAATATATTTTCCTCATCTAACAAAGAATGAATCAAATAGTTATTTAAATAGTTAAAAAATAAGTGTGTGTGTGTGTATGTATGTGTGTGTGTGTGTGTGTGTTAAATGATGCCTCAAGAAGCTAGAAGAGGACGTCTTAGCCCTTGAGTCTCGAATGACAGCCAGTTTTTAGACCATCAACATAAATGGTGAGAACAAGACTCAAGTTCCCTGAAAGAGCAGCACATATTCTTAAATACACAGTTATCACTCTAACCCTCACTTTCTCCTTTATTAAGTCTAGGACCTAAACTCCTGGAATTTTGCTATGCATATTTACACAGGGACTTGCCATCACAAATTGATCTGGAATATTCCTCACAAACACTGTTTGATTTCATGGTATTTGGCATCACTTTCTCATCCTTTGCCTGCTTGATGTCTTCAAACATTACTTTTTCATTTGTTTTTTGACACATCATTTTTCTGTGTAACCTTGGCTGTCCTGGATTAATTTTGTAGACCAGGCTGGACTCAAACTCAGAGATCTGTCTGCTTCTGCCTCCCTAAGTTCTGGGATTACATGTATGCACCACCATATCTGGCTCAAATATCATTTAAAAATTAATCAATTTACTTATTTATTCACCTTACAACCTGGCCATAGTCCCATCCCTCTTCATCCACCAGTCCCACACTTCCTCCCTCCCCTATTCCTCAAAAAAGGGGAGCTCCCTTTTCCATCCACCCCAGCTCATCAAGACTTAGCAGGAGTGTGTCCTCTTCCACTGTGGCCCGGCAAGGCAGTTCCACCAGGTGGAAGTAATTGAAAACCTGGCAAGAGACTGTATGTCAGAGAGAGCCTCAGCTCCCTTTAATAGAGGACCCACATGAAGCATGAGTTTCTTTTCAGCCACATCCTTGTAGGGGACATATGTCAGTCCATGCAAGGTACTTGCCTGGTGCTTCAGTCTCATCAGGCCAATTTGAACCCTGCCCAGTTGGCTCTGTTGGTCTTCCTGTGAAACTCCTGGTACTTCTATGTCCTCCTCTCCTTCTCCCCACTTTTCCACTAGACTCCTCATGCTTAGACCAATGTTCAGCTGTGAGTCTCAGCATCCACCCATCACCTTGAGGTGCTGATGGGTGGAGCCTCCCAGCAGACAACTCTTTTAGGTTTCTGCCTCCAAGCAGATCATCTTTAATAGTGTCAGGGGGTTAAAACATCACTTTTAAGACATGTTCTTCTGTCTGTGGTAGAAAGCTGAAAATGATGCTCAAATATTATAGAGAATTTTGGATGACTGTTCAGCAGCAAATTGTCTCTGCCATTTTCTCATTTGGGAAGCTGCTAACTTGTACTCATTGTATATTCAGGTAATTAATTTTATTCCTTCTCAAGTCTCTGATTGGGTTGAAGACCAGATAGCTTAGTTTTTACCATGAAGCTTAGTTGTTTAAGCATTAAGATGTTGTTAGGTCTATTTAGATGTTTTAAGTTGATAATGATGAAATATGATAGATATTGATTTACAGTCAGAATTTTAGATGCACCAAGATAGGAAAGATGTTTTCTTCAAGGCTGCCAATACAAATAGCCAAAATACTATTAATGTAACATTTATATAATTCCTGTGTTTTTCGTGGTTCTTCTTTTTTTTAATCACAGATTTAAAATTTAATAATCTTATTAAAAGTATTTTGACAACATAACCATTTAGTAAAACAACCATTGCATATCCCACTAACTCAGACCTATGACTTCCCCATCACAAATGGTTTACAGACCAGGAAAGAATATCCTCCTGTGGGGAAGACTTCAAATCTAATCAGAATCTGGATGGTTACTCCTATAACAATCATGGCATTATTATAATAGTTGCCACATCTTGCCTGTATTACAGAAAGTAGAATGTTAAGTAAGACCTATTTCTATGTGGAATGCATAGTATTTTCTAGCACTATGAGTACTAGCCAATAAGGAGAAAGTTTCACAATTACAGATTGGTTTCTATATGGAGCCAGAGAGTATGTATGGTACATTAAAAAATAAAAGTCTTACCATCTAGTTATAAAGACAACCAAGAGCAATGGCAATATTCTGTATTGTTTTGGGGGAGCTCTGGGGGAAAACTTCTTGATCAATAACTTGTAGTCAGTTTAGCATGGTGACATAGATTAGACCAGATGTGACAAAGGGAAGGGTTCTGTGGATCAGGCATAATAGGACTTTGAGTTTCTGCCACAGAAGTAACAGTTTCCCTCCATGCAATCACAGTGGCTTATGTTTTTCTAGGAGCACCATCTATGGACTTTCAGAGGCTTATTTTTTTAATGGAAGTAACTCTGTTAAACTGTGTGAAACCTGAACAGATTTGATATTAAAACTTAGATAAAAAGTTGTTAATAACAGTCTTCACGTAATTACCAATGAACTTTGTTTTTCTTAATATTTTATTAATTTAATCTTGTTACATCTCAATGGTTATCCCATCCCTTGTATCCTCCCATTCTTCCCTCCCTCCCATTTTCCCCTTATTCCCCTCCCCTATGACTGTTCCTGAGGGGGATTTCCTTCCCCTGTATATGCTCAGAGGGTATCAAGTCTCTTCTTGGTAACCTGCTATCCTTCTTCTGAGTGCTACCAGGTCTCCCCCTCCAGGGGACATGGTCAAGTTGTTGTAGGTACTTATTATATATATGTGCAATAATATAAATATATATGCAAAATTTTTAATAAAAACTTGTAAAACAAAGACATGTTCTTTGAACTATTTTCCACATATGCTCATTGGCCATTCTTAATGAAAAAATGAATTTATTCTACCTTCAAATATCCCTATTTTTGGGCTAGAGAGATGGCTCAGTGCTTAAGAGCTGTTCTTCCAAAGGTCCTAAGTTCAATTCCCATCAACCACATGGTGGCTCACAACCATCTATAATGAGATCTGGTACCCTCTTCTGGCCTGCAAGCAAACATTCAGGTAGAACATTGTATGCATATTAAATAAATAAATCTTTTAAAAAGTATATACTGCCAAATTATTAAGAATAAAATCCCTATTGTCTTTCATAGATTCAACATTGTTTAAAAGTTGCATGTCTTATGAGACCTAAACAATCTCTTAACTGTTAGCCTGAGTATATGGACAAACCAAGTTATATTCATGTAACATACAATGACATGGAGGAACATTATCATTCTAAAATGGAGAAATAAACGATTACAGATGCTTTTAAAATTTGTCTTCTCTATAATTTTAGATATGTTTTTATTATATTTTCTTTCATCAAAAATGGATTTTTCCTAACATAATATATTGTGATTATGGTTTTCCCCTTCCTCTTCTCCTCCCAGTTCTTCCCCAACTTCTCTCCTATTTGGAACTATCCCCATTCTATTTCTTATTAGAAAACAGTCTTCAAAGAGGTTATGACATGATATAATATGATATGATATGATATGATATAATATGATATGGTGTGATATGATAAAAACAAACACATCAGAATTCAGAAAAAAGGAAGAGATCTCAAGAGAAGCAACAAGAAACAGAGACCCATTAATTTCCATATTCAGGAATCTCATTAAAAAAACATTAACTTGAGCCCATAATATATAAGCAAAGGACATTTTTTACTTGTGAGATAAAAGGAAAAATATATAAATAACATTAAATTATAAATATATATATATATATCAAAAAGCTCTCACATATTAAGTTAAGGAACATCAAAAGATGCCATTGAGTTTGCTATCTTCTGACTATCTGCTGGGCATGCACCAAGTACTCCTAAGTGTAATTTGTTTCCAAAGTGAGACTACCATGGCGAACAGTAAACTTTCATTTACAAATGGTTATAAATTCGACATAGCTTTTGGGTTAGCAATGTGGGGTTGTGTCCATTTTCTCTTTCAGCTCTCAAACCTTCCTGGTACAGACCTTTGAATGTACTGTGAATTCTACACTAGTCTATGTGAGATCGTATCTATGTAGATTATACTGATTTGCAGAACTTTTAAAAAGCTGCTGTGCTTCATTCCCTCTGGCATTTACACTCTTTCTGCTCTCTTTCATGAGGTTTCCTGAGTCTTGAGGGGAAAGGTTTTATGGATACATGCTGCTAAGGCTGAGTATTCTAAGGTCTCTCACTCTCTACATAATGGTTGTTTGTGTGTCTTTCTAGTTGTTTAGATAAGTTGGGTATGTTTAAAAATTAAGACAGTCTAGTGAGAATCAGGGCAGGATGAAACACACTAACTCATCTGTCTGGGATATTCAAAAGCAAATGTGGCAATATTTATGCCAAGCAAGAGTTCTAGAGAAAACAAAATTAATAGAAAACAAATTGAAATGAAATGAAAACTAAATATAAAAGCTAGTAAGTTCCTTGAATGATTAAAATTTTAAGCAAAAGATCATAGAATTAAATTTGATTAAAATAGAGCAGTTGAAAACATTATATTTGACCTATGAATAAACAGTTATTTTTCCAAAATGTGAGGTTTACATTTCTTTCTTGAAAATAAAAGGACAACTGGAATGCAAGATTGTTGATACATAGAGCATTATAGCTAATCTCTACTGTCAACTTGTTGAAATCTAGAGTCAACTGGAAGATAAACCTCTAGGCATAGCTATGAGGGATTGTCTTTATTATGTTAATTGAGGTGTGAAAAACTGTTCACAATAGATAACACCATTTACTGAAATGAAAGCCTAGGCTGTACAAAGAGGAGAAAATGAGCTGGGTACAAGTGTTTATCTCTTTCAGCTACATGAGGACAGGGTCAATGTGACAAGCTACTACAAGCTCTTACTAGCTGGTCTCGCCTACAAAGAAGAACTGTACCTTGAAACTGTGAGTGAAAATAAACTTTATCTTATACTTTGTCAGTGTGCTCTATTATAAAAATAATAAAAGTAACAAAAATAGATATTTGGTGTCTAGAAGTAGGGCTGTGGCTGTGAAAAAGCTGATCTTGTAGCGGCTCTCTGGTATTTGGAAATGGTTTATAGGAGGAAGGTAGAAAAGTTTGGAACTTTGACCTAAAGAAGCTGTGAATTGACATAAGCGAGTTTAACGGTCAATTCTGCTAGAGCTTGGACAGCACTGGTTGCTGAGAGAAGCTTAGACAGTGGAAGCCCGGTGGCTATTGCCATGGTAAAATGCCATGACTCAAAGGAAATTGGGAAAGAAAAGTTTATTTCATCTTACATCTCTCAGATAATACTCCATCACTGGGTGGGGTCAGAGCAGTTACTTAAAGCAGGAACTTGGAGGAGGGAAATAAAGCAGAAGACATGGAAGAACTGTGACTTGCTCAGCTTCCTTTCTATGACTAGGGTTCAGGAGTTGCACTACCTCAAACAGGAGTGACCCTCGCACATCCATCATTAATAAAGAAAATGCCCCTATAGACTCATCTACAGCAATCTGATTAAGTTATTTCCTCATTTGAAGTTCCTCTCCAGATAACTCTAATGGTATCAAATTGACAAAAAAAATCTAGCTAGGATACCTATTTCATGAGATTTCAGAAGGGAATAAGCACTCTATTGGGAAGTTCATTAGGCCCAATTCATTCAATATTTTGACCAAGAATCTGATTTTACTGTGCTTGTTTCCTGAGAAATTGGGTGACTTTTAATTTGAAGAAATGAAATGATTTATTTGGTGGAGCAAATTTTAAGACAAGAATATTCAAGCTGGTGCTAAGCAATCATCTGTAATTGTTAAAGAGATGAGCAAAACTGAAGAGAAACTATTCACATTTCACTATACTAGCATGTATGATGTCATAATAGGAAAATTCTACCTATCAGAAAATCTGTCTTATGGAGATGCAAATGTGTTTGAAGAAAGTAAGCATAAACTGAATGGGTTCCCTGCTTCTCAAAAGCAATTCCATAAAAATGTGTTAGTTTAGGACCAGCACAAATAAACTGCTATACTTACAGTGCTAGTAGGACAAGATAGATCTCATGCCGAAAGATGAACTTGGTAAGATCTTTCACAGGTATTAGTTTTTCAGTCATATCACACACACACAAAGTTCTTTTCCCAAGCCTGTACTGTGCTGTGTCTAACAACGTGTATTTCAATGTAGATTTCAAACAAGGATGACTCTAACATATCTAAAATTTATCTCCCTTTATGAACTAACAAAGATTCTTGTAAGCTACAGAAAATCCATCTCTCAGGTCAAATGAAGTCCAGATAAGTACTGTCTATCAACAGCTTAAGTTTCTGACCTATCTCCTATCTCTGAGAGTGGGATTCTTCCTCCTTTCTCCTGTTTTGTGACTCCCCTAACTACCCTACTGCTACATTCTTAAACTCAATATCTACTGATTGCTGAGTCTTCTCTTCTGGTTGATGTAAATGCTTCTAGTCATACTTACCAATCTACATCCAAAACCTTCATGTAGGACTTTCTTCCTTGAGTAAGATCTCCTTCTACCATCACGGTTCATTCCCTCCCCTCTCACTTGAAACCCTAGCGCTAGGCAACAATGTCTGCAAACCAAAATTTCTCTGGAAATCTACCAATCCTTGGAAAACCTCTAGCCTTGTAGTTTTAGGGCTATAAAACCCCACTTCTCTTATGTTCAAGCCTGTTCTTTCAAATAACACTTTAGGGAAACAGCCCTGATTACCAGAAAATAAAGTTTGCATAACTTCACCAAATATTTGAAATGTTGGCCATTTCTCTCATACAGTGGGATTAAAAATCATGACAGGAGGAAAATGGCAGTACACAGTAAGCATGGTGGCAGAAGCAGAAAGCTTAGCGACCACATCCTAAAGTACAAGTATGAAGTAAAAGACAGTAAACAGCCTGGAGTAGTGGCGCATGCCTTTAATCCCAGCACTTGGGAGACAGAGGCTGGTGGATCCCTGTGAGTTCGAGGCCAGCCTGGTCTACAAAGTGAGTCCAGGACAGCCAAGGCTACACAGAGAAACCCTGTCTCAAAACAAACAAACAAACAAACAAACAAACAAAGTAAACATTGAGAGAAGAGAAATGGAGATTTAGAAACAGTAGAGTGCTTGCCTAGCATGTACCTCATAAACTGAGTGGAGTAGCAAACATTCCAGTACAGGCTTGGGAAAAGAACTTTGTGTTAAGACATGTTCTTAAAACAATTTCTTGGAAGCTTTCAGCATTAGGTGAAATTGACAGTAAAGTTTGGTCTCCTGCATAGGAAGAGGCTGGGAAGGTACCTGAAGTCTCCAAATGATAGAAGCTGACCATGTGACTATGTAACCCGAGTATGAGTTTGAAACAGACCTGTAGCAGTAGTGTTGCCCTGTTTTGATAGGCTGCTGAATTTAAGAGGCATCTGAACTCCAACAGGTCAAGGAGCCTGAAGGTTGGAAATGTCTCCAGTTCTTGTGTTGGTAGAACCTCCAGTCAGTAGGCATGGAGAACAAACCTGCATGTGAGCAGTGACATCCACAGCCAGGTTAGGTTGTGGGACCAGTGTCCCATTCTGGTTGTAGCAGCTGTGAGACTGGTGTCTCCTTTTGGCTGTATCTGAAACAGGTCCCTAGCAGAGCTGGCTCAGGCTGGACCCCACTGGGATGAGGCATGCACACTTCTATTTTTCTCAGGGTTAGTGGCTAAGGCCTGGAGTATAATTTTTATAACAGAGTCTCTTGGGAAGGCTCCTTTAGGGTTTTAAAGATTTTACTGTTCTTATATGGCACTTAGGACACATCCTCAGCCTTTTAATTAAAATGGCAATGAGACCACAGTCTTGTTTATCTTAAGAATATTTAAATAGACAGCTTTGTTTATAGTCTATTTCTCAAGTTGTAACGTTAAAAACACAAGTACAGTCCAAAAACAAAGTCCATAAAAGAGAACAGAACAGTTTTTGTATGCCCAATGATATCACTTTTAGAATTTTAAGGTAGACATGGTTTAAGGCAATGATTTAAAATTTAATATTGTAAACATATGAAAGTTAATACAGTAGAACATTATAGAATAACATTAAAAAAAACCGTATCAAACCCATTAGCCAGGAATGGCTGAATCCAGGTTAGCTGATGATAGAAGAAACAGCATTTATTTACTTGTCTAGGAATTAGGAAAAGCATAAATTAAAACATAGCCAATTAAAAATCACACGCATTTTTTTTGAGAGTAGAAAAGAAATCAGAGGCACTTTTTATTTTTAGGAGTTGCAAAGTAAAGTCTTAGACAAAGCAAAGCTGTGTCGGGCATCCTGGCTTGGAACCAGTCACCGCATGCAAGTAATTGGCTCCGTCCCTAGCCTACCTGTCTGGCCTTGGCCGGGCTGAGATCAGGGAGTAGGGACTACACATGTACATGTTTAATGAGAAAGGGGAGGGCCCAGGGCGAGGCAATGGCCCTGCGTAAGAACTTTTTAAGTGGAAAAGAACAGGCAGTCGTCAAGCCCCCCAGAAATAGTATGGGTCACTTTGGAACAGCACAGATGTACAAGCAGGACATGAAGCAGGAAATGGTGGTAGCGGGCACATCTGACCGCCCCAGCGAAACCCATGGGGTGTAATCTTTTTCCCACCCATCTCTAATGCACCATGCAAAGTAGCAGTGCAGTAGCCTCTTTTTTTTTTTTTTTTTTTTTTTTTTTTTTTACCTGAGTAGGCTTAGATCCTAGACCATTCAAGTGCCTGAGTGCTCTAGGAGCTGAGGTTAAGGCTGGGGGTTGGGGAAAAGAGACAAAGAGAACATCTGTTTACCTCAGCAGCAGTCTTGAAAGTTGGCCAGCAGGCTTCTCCACAGGTGTCCTGGAGCAATTGGCTAGGTTAATCTGAGGCAGCTGGAAATAGAGTGCTTAGAGAAATTTGTTGAGGACAGTAAAGGGATATGGGATTCTAATGTGAAAACAGCAGAATAGACCTCTAGGTTTAGTATCCGAGTCACGTGCACCAGTGTTATGATTGATAAAAAGAAAATAAGATAATAAGATAATAAGATGCCAGGCAGCAGATTTTATATTATATGAAGTTTATTAAGTGAGCTGGAGGGATGGGGGTGGGGGGAAGAAGGAAAAGGGCGAGGGGTAGAGAGAGAAGAGGGAGAGAGAGATAAGGTAAGAGTGTAGAGCGGGTGGGGGTGGGGAGGGAGGAAGAGAGAGCGAGAGAGAGAGTGCACATGCCACAGGAAAGTCTCTCTTTTTATGTGTCTCTGGGCAGAGCCACATCCCAGTGACAGATAAGCAATGACACCGGGGTAGGCTACTGAAGCAGAATCCTAACACTATGGAGAAAAGCAAAGATTTTAACAGTAATTGCGCTAGTTGGGAGTTCCTGTGATGTTTTCTCAAAGTATTTGTGATTTGTTGGGACTAAATAAAAAGTAAGGAACTAATTTCTTTGGCAGAAAGGAAGCATATTGTTGAATCTGTGGTATGTTTGCTACTGGTAATGCTTATGTAAATCGAGAATTTTTTTAAAAAAGCAAATAAGCAATAAGGAAATAAAAATTTACTTATCAAAGAGAAATAAAACAGTGAAAAGCTTAATGTTAAAGCCAAAGAATGTGCTGAAAGTGGTTGTAATTGTAAAGGAGATTAGCACCAGTATGGAGATGGCTCCTGTTTTGTGTGGGGGAGGGCAGTGGGGGAAGGGTGCCCACAGGAAACACCTCATTAAGCTAAATTTACTTGTGAAAGAGATCAGAAGATTTTTGCTTCTAGAAAGCAACTGAATTAAAAACTAATGTCAGTGGCATTGGAGGGTGTCAGGTTCCATCTCAAACTGGAAATAACATGCCAGAGATCTGCATTTAGAGACATAAATACTTACTTCCCAGTGACAACAATAGATAAAGTATTGTTGACAGATGGGTGTAGTTTCATCTAAGATGGGATCAAGTATACAGGAGCAGCGATGTTATCCCAACAAAAGACTATATGACCAGAGTCATTAAGCAGGAGAGCGTCAGCTCAGTGAGCTTAGCATTTAGATTTGACCCAAGCACTCCACTGAGGAAAAGAATATGCTGTCACTGTATATACTGAAAGCCTATATGCTTTCACGTTCATGTTCATGCAGCTCTATACAAGAAAAGAGAATTGCTAACTTCAGCAGGAAAAAAAGTCAAATATAAAGAAGAAATCTTAGCATCCCTGGAAGTTTTCTGAATACCCACGGAAGTGGTCATTATTCATCACAAAGAATAGCAAAGAGGGGGCTCCCTGTAAGGCAGAGGTTAACAGACTTGGTTGTCTTCAAAGTGGCCCAAGAAACATTGGGAACTCTCTGAGTGTTAATAACCCAGTTTGGTGGACTGCCAGTAATGCATCCAGGGGCAAGACAACTAAGTAAAAAAAAAAAAAAAAAAAAAAAAAAAAAAAAAAAAAAAAAAAAAAAAAAAAAAAAAAAAAAAAAAGAACTGGCAAATAGAAGAAACAAGTATGGTGGATGCTACTGTGCTGCAGATTCATTCTTTCTGCAAGTCTGGGAAAGCACTTAAAGCGATTTACTGGAATGTAAAAGGAATCTTGCAATTTTCCAACTCTGAATCCACTCACCAGTTCCAGACAGGAGACTTGGTTTTGAGGATTGCTACCTGAACTCTGAAAACTGTTGCCACTACCCCAACTGCTATCAAAGTAGCTGGTTTCATCTTTTGAAGAAAGATGACTAGTGATGAAGACAGGTGGACCATCATTTGGACCTTGGACCCTTTAAACATAAGACTGACCAGAGTTCACTAACTCAGGATGCACAATTGCCATCAACCTCAAACCTGGACATGGGAATTCAGAAATACTGGGAGTGGGAAATTATCTTTCAGGTGGACCTCTGTTCTTTTATTTCCTTTCCTGACATGAAGCACATGGGATGAAGCAAGTGGGCAGGGCCCAGTAAATCAGATTATGGAGAAGACTGGCTAAAAAAAGTACTCTAAGGTTTACAATTTTAGGCATGTTTTACCAAACCAAAGGTGCCTGCATCATGTCCTCAAATTACCTGTCTTTTTTGTATTAGTGGTTAAACAAAATGCATCTCTTCTGACTCACTGGAAATTCACACTCCCACCGTATGAAAAATGGTCTATGTTATCCTCAAATATATAGCTATAATGCAGTTGAGGCAAAAATTCATAATGACCTTGACTCAATGTTAACAAAGGTCAAATATGTCCCAGTTCTAGTCTTTATGTAATTAAGGGCAGGTATATATACCCATGCAACTGCCATAACCACTGCAACTGTCTCAGTCTTGATTATTGAAGATGATCCGAGGATTATGACCTAAGGTGAAGGAACTTTTTAAAAGGTGAATATGTTTTGAATTCCTTTTTTGTATGGCTTTGTCTCATTTTATCATCAAAGGAACTGAAAGAGGCAGGGCCGTTGCTGGTGGCTGTACAGGGCTCTGAACCTTCCCATGGAGATTTCTTATCTCTTATACACAGGAAATGAGGAAGCAGGTCCATACCTGGTCCCAAGTCTAGTTTTCAGCAGGCTACCTGGGGGTTCTGCTGCAGTAGGGTAGGAGGGAAGGGTGAGAAAGAGTTTGTGGGAGCTGGCTGCCAGTTAACTGGACTACAGGCATGGTCAAGCTGTTTTAAAGAAGGAAAAGAAGAAAGCAAGGAGGAATGATTGTTATGATTAAAGATTAAGATAATGATAGATAAAAGACTCAGATATTATGTTATATGGAGGTTATTAAGTGAGTATTGGAGGAGAAGGAAAGGGGGAAGGGGTACCCCCAGAGAGAGACAGAGACAGGAAGAGTAAGAAGATAAGAGAGGAAAAGTAAGAGGGGTGAGAGAGAGAGAGAGAGAGAGAGAGAGAGAGAGAGAGAGAGAGAGAGAAAGTAAGAGGGAGAGTAGAGAGAGACCATGTGGATGGTTTGTCATTTTATATGGCCCTGGGCCAGGTCATGGCCCCGTGGCAGGTAAGCAGTGACATCATATGTAGGCAGACTGAAGAACTCTAACAATGATAAGTGAAAGAAGGTAGATAGAGATAGTGAAAAAGAATAATTGATTGGGAAAATATAATGAAGGAAAAAGTAAAAGAAGATGAAAAGAAAAAAGAGGAAAAAGAATAGTTGATAGTGAAAAAGAAAGGAATGAAAAAGAAAAAGGAGAAAGAAAAGATGAAATTTAACAGATGATTGGCATCTCACTTTACCTGGTCCTCATCACTGATCACCTTACTGTAATCATTAGCCAGACCATTAATTCTTATTCTGATCCTGCTAAATGTGGGACTCTACATCCCCAACTTCATGACCAACTATGCACTCCTAGAACGGGATGAATCAATGATTTGGCTCATGACCATAGAATCAGTGGGGGATGTTACAGGGCAAAACAGAACCAAACGTCAGCATATTCTAGCTAACTTAACTTAGTTTCTGTTAAACTGCCAGTTTCTATGGCACCCCCTCCAGCTAACAGATTAGCTTCTGTTATAACTGCTTGATGCATGTTAAGCCTGCTGTGGGTGCTGAGAGAGATGCCAGAGCATGATTCCTGCCACTAAAAACCCATGTTCAGGACAGTTAGGGACACACGTAGGTCCGTGAATGCCTAGTGTAGTCCCAGACAGCAGGAATAAGGACTTTCAATAGCCAATAACCTATGTCAGAGTGGCCATTTCTGATGAGCTACCCAGAACAGCTGTAAATGTGAAGCTTATGTTCTATGGAGAACCAAAGGTTTTGGAGATACAGCATGATGAAGCCTCTACAGAAAGCTACTTGCAGAAAGTAGAACTAACCTAGAGAGTGGCTATATGTGTACTGCAAGAACTCAAGCTGGAGGGGTGAGGATAGTTCACTCTTGTAGATTCAAGACAATTTCATCACAAGCCGCAGAAGACAGACAGAGAGCAGCAGCAATTCTTTTTTTCCTAACTGAAGTTTAGACGTCCTTTGGTCTGGTATTTCCTTCCTGTGCCAAATTCCTCCATTTTTAAAAACAAGAATATTTACTGACTGTAATTTTATATATGGAGTGTTTAACTTGTTTTTGATTTTACAAGAGAGCATAGATAAGAGATTGCCCTCAATCTCAGATAATACAGCTTTCGATTTATAAATGGCTATAATTTTTAAAGACTATGAAGATCCTAAGCATTGCATTGTATTTTGTATTAAGAGATGAATATTAGAATTTGCAGCAAGGGGTATAAAATTATGAACAAATATGTTAAGTTTGGGAATAAAGTTGACAGATAGTAGTGTTCCATTGGCATCTTTGGTTGCCCTCCCCCCACATAATCCTGTAAATATTATTACTCTCTCCAATCCTGTCCCCTTGGAGGAAAGCCTCCACATTCCTAGCATTCCTGAGGATTGCCCCAACCCCCTCACTTAAAGTCACCAGCTCCCCATGTCCATCAGTTGGCAGACACATCATCTTCCTTCACTCTGCCACAATCAGGGTGTGACTTCCTCTGGCCTCATTCACTGAGGCTACCCAGGAGCCCCAGTTCCCATATAAACTTGACCTTTAATACTGTTAGCTTGGCTTGGGTTGGCTTACTTCATCTGCAGAGATAATCCATCAAGCAGAGTTTTGGTGCCTAACCTAAAATGTTAACTAGATGACATCAACAGTTGTTGGGCTTCAGAACATGCAGGTAGACTCAAACAGATGTTGACAATGTTCCTGATCCAAATTCTGGAAAAAAAATATATAAAATGAGGAAATGAGCTGAGTATTTGTTTCATTTTGCTTTCTAATTGTAAATGAAATGTGATCAGTTGTTTTACACTCCTACAACCATGACATCCCTGCTGTAATAGACTGCATTAGGAACTATGAAAGAAAATTAACCATTTCTCCTTTAAGTTATTTTTTTCAGAGTACTTTATCACTGCAGTAGAAAACTTAACTAAGACATAGGTATCTTTCCAGTAGCCATGTGGAATTGACAAATTGCATGAGACAAAGTTCTGGACTACCATTGGCACTGGGAGGGCTCTGATGAGAAGGGGAGTCCATTCATCATAGACCCAAGCTTGGAATCAACTATCTGGAGATGACCAAACTTCTACCTTAATCAGCTGAATCATACACTACTGGAGGGAGGAGAGTATTTGTAAATTTCAGAAAACAAACAAAATCTAGAAGGCACAGGAAGTTGAAGTTTATAATATCTAGAAAGAGCATCACATGGTTTTATAAGCAATAGCATTCCTAGAAAAGATTTTCCAGGTGGTTGAGCTGCCTGCAGTTTTCTGGAGACAGCTCTATGAATGTTCATATTCTGCATTGTCACTGATAGAAAGGTAAAGGTTTCAATAACGTATCTCCTTTTAGGTAGTTAACCCCTTATTTATAACTCTGTAAATATCCAGAATCAAAAAGTCATTCACTAAACTATGCTTGGGTTAGCTTTTTTAAAAAATCAGTCATTCTGGGATGAAAAAATGTTCCTATATATCTCACAAGGAAATTTAAACCTTAATATTAGGTATAGGCAAAATCCTTATGATTTTGACCACACAATTTATTCTCTCTGAGGCCCACATTCTCTAACTTTTAAAAGAGAATAATGTCATTGTTTACTTTATAGTATTTGTTTTCTGTTAAATTGAATGTAATTTTTTTTACTCAAAAACATATTTTTTCCTAAGAGCTTGGTACACTTTGACACAGTGAGGTTAAAACAAGTAAAAACAGAGATTTTGCCTCATGAATTTGAAATAAGAGATGGTACATAATAAGAAATGTAAAAAGTAATAGATAGTAATAAGCACTAAAGATATAAAAAGAAATACCTGTGAAAAGTAAGTGCATTAAATTTTATGATTAAAAAAGATATAAGGTAATAAGATAATAAGGTACCAGGCAGAAGATATTATGTTATAGAGAAGTTTATTAAATGAGCATGGGATAGAAGGAATGGGAAAAGGAGTACCAGAGAGAGAGAGAGAGAGAGAGAGAGAGAGAGAGAGAGAGAGAGAGAGAGAGAAAGAGCGAGAGCAAGAGCAAGAGGGAGGGTCAAGGTAGGACTGTCTTTATATATAGCCCTGGGAAGGGTCATGCCCCTGTCACAGGTAGGCAGTGACATCATAGGTACGCAGACTGAATCAGAATCTTAACAGTAGAAGGTGTCTATTATTTTTTCTGAAAAAAGAGGAGTTTATTTAGTTTGGGGCCATGGTATATAAGATATCTCTTAATACAAAAAAAAAAAAAAGAGAGGGTTTTTTCTTCATTTTTCTTTTTCTTTTTTCTTTTCTTTTCTTTTTCATTTAAATCTATTAGGTCAAGCATCTTGTAACTCAGACCCAGAAAGTCATGCATGGTATACTTTAGGTATTTTATGAGGTGATTAGAGAAATAATTTTTAGTATGGTGACATTTGAATAAATAGTTCAGGGAAATGAAATTACAAACTGTGTGCATATTTAGGAAAGAACACATTCATCAGCAGGCATAGCAAATGCCATAGCTCCTAGGCCTAGTTAGCATTTCTAATGAACAGCAAAGAGGGGACATGGAGCCAGATTATGTAGGTCAGATTTGCCCAGTATTTTAATTAGATTATATCCAAGCCACTACCTTGATAAAACCTAAGGAGCCAAGGGCAGACAGAATTAAGACCTCTAAGAGTTCTACTGTAAAATTTTTCATTCAATATATAGATGAAATGTAAGAATTTTATGTTAGAAATAGGTTTAAAATGCCAACTAAAAAATTGAAAAATCAGGATATCACATGAAAATTCAAATTTGCAGTGTAGGAAATTTTATAATATAAAGACAATATTTAAAGTGTGCACGGAACATGGAGCTGAAGAGATCACAAAAGGAAAGAATGTAGAAAGCCATGGAGTTTAAAGTATGAATTTTATATCATGTAAGTAAATGAGGGAGAGGCAGAAAGGAAGACTCAAGAGAAGCATGTGAAAAAGAAAAGAAGAAATGTAAAGTTTCAAAATTCAATTGAAAAAAGTAAGAATGTTGCTAATAGGTAAAGCTAAAGGTCACATTAAGAGTTGAGAGCTCTATATAGTCATATCTATCTGCTGAACTTAAGATGTATATTCTTGTGATAAAAGTCGACTAGCAATTGACATTATCATTATTTAATCCACTAACATTTAATTTGTATAACTTATTTCTCCTAAGAAGCTTGATATCACTTTCAAAGCATTGAAATGAAACCTTATATTATATTTGAGTTATATAGGTACAATAACTCATATTAGAGACTATATGTATATAATGTGTGTGAAGAATAATCTTACATTTGAATTCTATACCACTGTATCTAGAATTTAGTTTGCATCTATAAACAAAATTCTATATCAGTGAATTAAAATTATCTTGTGGGTGACAATTGAGGCATTAAGTTGAGTAGATTCACTAATCTACTTTCTGTTCTATCTTTCCAGTACATTTCTATATTCCCCCTTCTTGCTTTTCAACCACTTTCTCCAAACATGATGTCAAAGTCCAGTATGCTGCGAGGAATGCATCCTGTCAGGTCTGATCCAATGTCAGTGTCTGATTCTTTTGCTCTGAAAGCATTAATTTCTCACAAGCATTATACAGACCTAAAATTATAAATGCACAAAAGGTGTGTGTGATGCATGGAACAAAACAAACAAACAAACAAACAGAGTAGAGAGCTTGGTGGAGTGTGGTGGTGCACGCCTTTAATCCCAGAACTGTAGAAGGCAGAAGCAGGTGGATCACTGTGAGTTCAAGGCCAGCCTGGTCTACAAAGTGAGTCCAAGACAGCCAAGGCTACACAGAGAAAACCTGTCTCGAAACAAAAACAAAGAATAGAGAGTTCTTGGTGTTCTTGATGAGACATGTGACAGGGAAAGAATGTGGAGCAACTTCTTTATTATTATTATTATTATTATTATTATTATTATTATTATTATTATTAATTCTTGTTACATCTCAATGGGTATCCCATCCCTTGTATCCTCCCATTCTTCCCTCCCCTCCCCTATGACTGTTCCTGAGAGGGATTATCTCGCCCTGTATATGCTCATAGGGTACCAAGTCTCTTCTTGGTAACCTGCTGTCCTTCCTCTAAGTGTCACCAGGTCTCCCCCTCCAGGGGACATGGTCAAAGGTGAGGCACCAGAGTATGTGAGAAAGTCATATTCCACTCTCCACTCAACTGTGGAGAATGTTCTGACCATTGGCTAGATCTGGGTAGGGGTTTAAAGTTTACCGCCTGTATTGTCCTTGGCTGGTGCCTTAGTATGAGCGGGACCCCTGGGCCCAAATCTGCCTATCGTAATGCTCTCCTTGTAGGTTTCTAGGACCCTCTGGATCCTTCTACTTTGCTATTCTCCTATGCTTCTCTCATCTAGAGTCCCAGTAGGATGTACTCCCCTCTGTCCCAGTTTCCTGGTAAGTGAAGGCTTTTGTGGGACATGCCCCTTTGGCTAGTATGCAGATATAAGTGAGTATATACCATTTGAGTCTTTCTGTTTCTGGGTTAACTCACTCATTATGATCATTTCTAGCTCAATCCATTTATCCACAAATTTCGGGAATTCCTTGTTTTTAATAGCTGAATAGTATTCCATAGTGTATATATACCACAGTTTCTTTATCTATTCTTCTACTGAGGGACACTTAGGCTGTTTCCATGTTCTGGCTATTATGAATGAGGCTGCTATGAACATGGTTGAGCAAATTTTCTTGTTGTGTGCTGAAGCATCTTCTGGGTATATTCCAAGGAGTGGAATAGCTGGGTCTTGAGGAAGCCCTATTCCCAGTTTTCTGACATAGCACCAGAATAAATTTTAAAATTTGAGGGAACACAAAATTCATTTTTTGAAATTCTCAAAGAAACTAATAAGATATATTAAGGAAGAATATTTTGAAGCTGCAGGTATAGATAATGTCCCATCAAATTTTGCTTTAACTAGGAGAAGAAAATACTGTGCAGCTAATATACAACACCTTCATATATTAAGGTACAGTTGAAGAGACTATACAATATGTGAAGATAGTTGCCACTAAGCTGGTGGTTACAATGTGATTCCTAGAACCAAGTATTGGAAGGAGAAAACGAACTTATAGAAGTGTCTTTCTACGTACACAAGCATACTGTGGCATATGTAGGCCCACACACATACACAAACACAAATAAATGGAAGAATAGTGGACAGATAGATACATACATAGATAATAGAATAAAATGTTTAAAATATAGATGAGAGCAAATTGAACTAATTTATATGTTAATATCTGAAAATGAAGAGAAATCCAGAAAGTAACAGAAACTTAATTATATAGGAGAATGTGTATTACTTAAACAAGTCCCTTGATAAGCGGAGCACAAGGGATAAGAGCATTAAGTAGCAGGCTTTCACATACATAAGATCAGGATCGCCTTCCTCATCAATCAGTATCTCTCATAGCTTTAATTTTCTCAATGCTCAGGGGAGTAGGTCACCATCTAGGAGTGAGGGATAGAAAAAGTATGTAAATGTGATTCAACAGCATATGGAAATGACTGGATCCTGGGCAAGGAATGCCTTTTCATTCCACCATAGAAAATATCCAACCATATATAACCCTCAGTCTTATACAAGTCCAAGTTGATAAGAAAATCCAAAGTACAAGACTAGGTTGATGGAGAAACTTTAAATATCATACTGCAAGTTTAGAAAATTAAAGGAGGAAATAAAGTAAAGCTACCTTAACACAGACAAATGCTGTGGCTGACTGTGGCAGGGTTACAAGACATTTTTGTTTACTAGTTTGATATTCACTTTGATATTAATCACAGAAACTTCTGTTGTAATAGCAAGGGCAAAGAATTTAATAAACATGAGCTACTTTTTGGAGGCTCTGCATCTAGAAAATCTTTACAAAACCCCTTCATTTGAACAGTTTAATTTCCTGAATTCTGTGATTTCTCTGATTTTTGTCTTTACTGTTAACTTTACAGTTGTCCATAACATTGTAATCTCATGAAAAATGTAAACCATTTAAGAAAATAAATTGGATTTAGGAAATGATTTCATTTTATTTATGTATTTGAGTGTTTTGTCATCATATGTATGTGTACACAGATTGTGCCTGGTCCCCAAGGAATCCAGAAGTGGGCACTGGATTTCCTAAAACTGGAATTATGAACCATGTGGTGCTAGGAACCAAACCTAAATTCTCTACAAGAATAATACGTTTTCTTAATCTCTAAGCCCTCTCTCCATGCCCTGAATTATATTGGTTTGAGCTGTATATTTAATTAAAATAGAATTACATCATGTTCTGCCTTCTCTTTCCTCCCTCAAGCTCTTCCAGGTACCCTGTCTCTAACCAGTCCCATGCCCCAACATGTATTATCACATTAATAAATTTTTTTAAAGTAGGACTGTAATGTATATAGTATATGTTGTAATATATATTTTAATGTATGTCACATATATATTACAAATATATAAATATAACTCCCTAAGTATTTTTTGTAGTTTTGGTATAAATAGTTTCATGTCTAAAACGTATTCTGCATTGGACAACCAATAAGGAAATTCATCCAGGAAAAGTCTAATTTGAATTCTCCTAGTAGTCAGTATAGCCTGTAGTTCTTTGTCTATGAGTGGAACTCTATGGGTTTTTCTTGTTCCCACCTTAGTCTGTCCATTGACATTGGCATTATCTTATTTGTGCAACTATTTCTAGGAGACATTGTTTTGCAACAAACTTCAAAGAATTTTGGCTCTTACCATCTTCCTACCCACTCTTCATTGATGTTCTTTGAGTCATAGATGCTAGAGCTTTCTACTTGTCTCTTGATTTCCGAGTTCTGTCCAGCTGTGGTCTTCTATGATTGTCTCCAACTACTTTAAAGAGAAGCTTATTTGCTAAAAGTGACAGCTACACTTATCTATGGGGTGGGGTAAGGATAAGATTTCTAATGTAGTTAGGAAAATATGCTGGCCTAGTAAAATAACAATAGTAGGTTCTTTTCTAAGATCCTGGCTGGATTTCCAAAGCTAAGCCTGGTTTCCCACCTGTTGAGTGGTCTTTAGTCCAATTATACCCCTATTGATTACCAACAATATGTGAGTGTCACTCATTGAACATTTATGGATATCTTATCATGCTGGTCAATGTGGTTTACAGATGTTGCAGCTGGTCAGGATTCCTTAATTGCTTCCCTACCTTGGCAGCTTGCACAGTGTTTTCTGCTACCCTGGAAGCTAAATTATAGGAAGTAGCTTTCAGATGAGATCAGCATTGTGAATAATTTTAGGTAAATATAAAACAATATGGTTTCATGATGCATTATCAAAACAACATTGGTGTTATTTGTCCCTCATTCCCACTTTTCTATATTATCTTTGAAAGGTTAAAGTTCTTAATTTAAATTTAGCTTCTTTAGTTTTATTGAGAATTTCATAGATGGTTATGGTATTCATGTCATTTTATCCCCTTTCTCTCCCATCTATAATTCTTTTTTTTTCAAGTTTTTTAATTAATTTATTCATATTACATCTCAATGGTTATCCCGTCCCTTGTATCCTCCAATTTTTCCCTCCCTCCCATTTTCCCCTTACTCCCCTCCCCTATAACTGTGACTGAGGGGGACTTCCTACCCATGTATATGCTCATAGGGTATCAAGTCTCTTCTTGGTAACCTGCTGTCCTTCCTCTGAGTGCCACCAGGTCTCCCCCTCCAGGGGACATGGTCAAATATGGGGCACCAGAGTTCGTGTGAAAGTCATATCCCACTCTCCACTCTACTGTGGAGAATGTTCTGACCATTGGCTAGATCTGGGTAGGGGTTTGAAGTTTACCACCTGTATTGTCCTTGGCTGGTGCCATAGTTTGAGCGGGACCCCTGGGCCACCTATAATTCTTACCATTTCTTCCACCAACACTTCTGAAGCTTATCCCTACTTGTATAATAATTATTGCTACATATAATGTGTGCATGTGTGAGTGAGTGTGTGTGTGTGCGTGTGTGTGTGTGTGTGTGTGCATGTGTGTGTGTGTGTGTATGTGTGTGTGTGTGTGTGTGTGTGTGTGTGTGTATGTGTAACCCATTGAGTTCATTTAGTGTTACTTATATGTACTTGTGTTTACAGTTAAGCATTTGCGATTTAAAAACTTATCATGGGGAATGAGCCTGAAGAAAACTGATTCTCCTTTTCTCAGAAGCCACTGATTGTAGTTTTTCAGGTAGTGGTGGGAGCATTGCGAACTTTCTGTCTTGACATCCGAATGTTGGCCAGTTTTGTCTTTATATAGGCCTTGTTTAAGAAACTATGTAGTTGAGATTTTATGAGTGCATTGTCCTTCTCTTACCTTGAAGACACTATCTTATACAAGAGTTAGCTGGGTGCTCTGTCTTTTTCCACTTTATATTTCATAATGTTCTCTGATCCTTTATTATAGGGCTACACAGCAGATGTATCCATTTAGGCTGGGCACCCTACTGTGACACACTGTCTGTATTTTGACCAGTTGTGGATTTCTTTTCTTTTCTTTTCTTTTCTTTTCTTTTTCCTTTCTTTTTTCAAGAAAGAGTTTTTCTGTGTATGAGTACAGCAGAATATTATTTGAAATAATTTTCTTACCTAGGACTCTGTGCTATTCAAGCTCTGGTTCCTGGTCCTCCAAGCAGTGTCAGGGGTGGGCTTCCTCTTGTGGCATGGGTCTCAAGATGGACCAGTCATTTGTTAGCCACTTCTACATGTTTTGTGCCACCCTTACCCCATCAGATCTTCTTTCTTACACAAAGTTCTCTTCTAAAATGTAACTATGGATCCCAATCTGTGTTCTATCTACTTTTGTCTGAGTCATTCTGGGGCTCTTCCTCTGCCATCTTTGGAGATTGGGGAATTTTCCCCACACTTTCATCTACCTTAGTGCTCTCTTTTAATTTTTGATATCATATTATGCAATTACAACATTTTTCTGTCCCATTCTTTTCTCCAAATATGTACATACATCTTTCCTTGCTCTCTTTCAAATTCATTAATTTTCATTGTTAAATATGCATAAGTATATGTATATGCATAAGTATATGTATATACATGTATATTCCTAAATATAACCTGCTTGCTTCTATAATTCTACTTCAGGACATACCATTTGGTGCCTGTTTTTTGTTTTGTTTTCTTAAATATGACATTTCTTATTTTATTTTTTAAATTTTTATTTAACTTTAATATTTTACAGAAACTACCTTCCCTCCCCTCAGGTTTTCCTCCTATCTTTCCATAAGTATTTCATCCTAAATTTATGTGATTTCTCTCTTTTTAAACTAGTGAATTCACTTACTGCTGTTTGTGCATGGATGTAGAGCCATCTAATGGAGACAGTCTCTCCAGGGTTACATCCCTTCTGAAAACTGATCCTACCTAACTCTGAAGGCATAAATTGGCAGTAGCTACACTGCTTGGGGTGGGACTTCAGAAGCTCCCTCCTACAATCCATGCCAAGATTTTGTGTGACGAGATCTGTGTAAATCTTGTGTGTAGTCACAGGCACTAGGAGTTAATGTGTGAAAATATGCTTCTACCTAAAAACATAATGTTTCATTGCAGTCATGCATTACTTCTCGCTTTTACAGTTTTTTCAGTCCCTCATCTGCAATGATTCCTGATGCTAGAGAAAAATAGGTATGAAATAAACCTTCCATTAGGGCTGAATGCTCTACAATCCCTTATTCTATTAATGTTGACCTGTTTTACATCCCTGTATTTGTTGCTGTCTACATAAAAAAGATTCTCTGATGAGGATTGAAAGATGAACTGATCTATGGGTATAAAAATAAACACTTAGGGGCAATTTATATCTATATCCACGTAGCAGAGTAATAGTGTTAAATTCCCATCTAAGACATATGGTCTACCCAGCCAGAGGGTCTTGGCTCAGTTCAAAGTGCCAGGAATGAGTTTGTTTTTGTGGAATGGGACTTAAATTTGTTTAAAAAATTAAGTAGTTATTTCCATTACTTTTTGACACTTGTTATTTCAACATACCAGTAATTATTGTAGCCCCCACAGTTTTTACAAGGAAAAACTATTGATTGCTTTTCTCCCATGTTGATAGAATTAAAATCATCTGGCAACACTATGAAAGTAGGACAGTAAAGAGCAATCTCAATATCATATAATATCTGGGGAATTTATGGGATTCCACTGACAAAAAAGGGAAACAAACAAACAACAACAAAAAAAAAACTCAGCCACAAAATGCACCCTGTATGTATTACTGAGATTTTTATTTGATAGTCTTGTTTTGGGGGTGAGGTTATATGTTAATTCCATCTAAATACGTTATATATGGAGATGTATATATTTTCAGAAGCTTCTAAAGCAGTAGGTTTCTACATGGCCTTTATTAAAGTCCACAGTATTATTCTTCTTTAGACTCTGTTTTTCATCCAGTCCTCCCATCTACACCTCTACTTTTATTTTTGCTCTATAAATCTCACAACCATGTGTATTCTGTCTCTCTCACCTTCAAATCCCTCCATGGAACACTTTTGATACTTTTTCTGAATTTTATTGAGTTTTGTTTGTATGTATATGAGTTTTTCGTTAACATATATGTCTGTATCCCAAGTGTGTATAATGACCATGGAGGTGAAACGAAGCAATGGATCTTCTGAGAATATAGTCACAGGTAGTTGCTATCTGTCAAGGAGTCACTTGCCAGTGAACTAGGGTCTCTTCCAGAGCACCCAGAGCTCTTATACACTGAGACATCTCCCCAGTCCTCCACCACTCCCTTACTAATTTCTTCATTATTTGATAATATTTTTATTTACACTCCAAATTACACACATATATCTAAAGATTCAAATATAATATACCCTTATATTAGAAAGAATATTTCATTTGTATTTCTGGGTCTGGAAATATAGCATTTGTTGCTGCTTACTTTTTTTTTTTAGTTTTTAGTTTTTAACTTGTTCACTTTATGTCCTGATTGTAGCTGCCTCCCTTATCGTCTCCAGATACCACCTTCCCTCTGTCATACCCTCTGCTTCCTTCCCCTGGTCTTCAGAAAGGGACCCCTCCTCTGTCATCTTACCTCATCCTACAATCTCATTTGGACTGTCTGTATCCTCTTCCTCTGTGGCCTGGCAAGACCTCCCTGCCAGGGGGAAGCAATCAATGTATGGGGAGCAGAGCCCAAGTCAGCAGTAGTTCCTACTCCCCATATTATGGGACCCAAAAGGAGACTATACTGCTTATTGACTACATCTACGCCTAGGGTCTAGGACCACACTATGCATGGTCTGCATGGTCGTTGATTGGTGCTTCAGTCCCTGCAGTACCCCTTTCCCCAGCTGGATTTGTTGGCTCCATTGTCTTGTGGAGCTTCTGACCCCTCCAGGTCCCTCACTGTTTACTGTCTGCTGTCTTAATGATAGCTATTCTGTGTTCTGTGAATTGAAATTTCCGAATTTCAAAAGAGTTATCATTTTAATATATTTATAGGCTACTGCACTTCATAGAGCTGTCAGTTCAATTCATATGCCACTTTCTGTCTGGATAATTTGTTTCATTGGTGTTTAATATTTGCATTCTTTGTACATTTCCTCAGTAAGCCTTTGTCATATATAAATATTACAAATTTTTCTCCTATTCTGTATCTTATCTCTTTGCTATGGCAGCTGTTTCCCTTGTTCTGCAAAAGTCTTTTAATTTAATATAATCACATCTAATTCTTGCATTTATTATTTGAGTTATTGGAGTCCTATTTATTAATGTGTTACCTATGCTCATGTTTTGAACTGTTTTATTAAATTTTTAATTATTTTTTGAGTTTCATATCTAATAGTAAGTTATTTTTATTAATTTTGAATTATTATTTTTTGTACAGGATAACAGATAGATATCCAGTTTCATTCTTTCACATATGATATCCTGTTTGCAAAACAATATTTGTTGAATAAGGTATTTTTTCTACCAATTAAGCTTTTGAACATTGTCTAGAATAAAATTGTAGTAGATAGCTGCATACATTTATTTTTTGCTATTGCATTGGCTTATGTGTCTGCTATGTGCTAATATCAATTTTTTGCTGTTATTGTTACTCTAGGGCATGCTAAATAATCTGAGATAATTTATTCTCACAAACCTAAATTTTCTGTTTTTTTCATTTTAAAATAAATACTAATATTTTATTTTGTATTTCTGAGGGTAATATCACTGGAATTTTATGGGATTTGCAAGATTCTGCAGATTGCTCTCAGTAATATAAACATCTCCAAATATTAGTTCTTTTGATCAAGATCTTTTCAGAACCTTGTGTCTTCAGTTCTCTTGTTTAGTTTTTCAATGTTGTTTTTATAAATTGAATTCTTCTTCTTCTTCTTCTTCTTCTTCTTCTTCTTCTTCTTCTTCTTCTTCTTCTTCTTCTTCTTCTTCTTTAATACAGGATTTCTCTGTGTAGCCTTGGCAGTCCTGGACTCTCTTTGTAGACCAAGCTGGCCTCAAACTAACAGAGATCCACCTGCTTTTGCCTTCCTGAGTGCTGGGATTACAGGCATGTGCCATCATGCCCATTTTAAGGCTATTGGAGTTGAATTGTTTTCCTATTTTCTTCTTCAGAAAGGGAAATAAACTGATTTCTTTATCATCATTTTGTGTTCTTGTTATATTGCTGGAAGTATTTATCTAATGAACAAATTCCCTGATGATTTTAGGTAACTTTAATTATAAGGTAATAATTATTGGCAAAATAGATTATTTAACTTCTTCCTTTTCTACTTATATCAGTTTAATTTCTTCCCCTTGTCTCATTGCTTTAAGCATTACATTAACTAAGAACAGTTTCATTCTTGATTTTACAGAAAATACTTAGTCGGTTTTCTCAGTTATTGTAAGGCTGGCTACTGGTTTCTTGCACAAAATCCTTATTGTGTTGATCTACTGTAACTATATTATCAGGAGCAAGGATAAAGAAAGATACTTCCACCCTTTCCTTTGCTGATCAAACTACTGAAACAATTAACCCTAAAGAATTGAAATTTCAGACTGTATAGTGACTTATCCCCTTTAATATGAGTATTCAGGAGCCAGAGACAAGAAGATCTCTGGGTTTGAGGCCAGCCTGATCTAAACAGTGAGCTCCAGGGCAGCCAGAATATATAGAGAAATCCTGTTTTGAGACAAAAATATAAAATGGAGTTTCTGAGGCATCTCAAATTGTGGGGAGGGAAAGGCTTTTAGTACTTTCTTTATGACTGCTATGAAAAAAAAGTTAAAAGAAAAGACAAAGAAGAAAGCTTTTATTTTCACTTACAGTTCCAGAGGATAAATCCCATGATGGTGAGGAAAATTTTGGAATAAGTAAAGAATGGGTGGTGGTAGGGGAAGCTGGTTGATTACATTGCATCTCCAGTCTTTAGAAGTCTGTAGAAAATAGTCCAAAGTATAATGTCTTTTCTGAGAGTCAAGGCAATAGTTTGTGTCCTTGTGCAAAAATAACATAGTTTCAATGGACAATGGCACAAAATATTCATTTTTCTTCAAAAGAGGAAGGATGGGGGAATAGTGAAGAATGGTTGGACCAAGGTAAAACCAAAATACAGCAGTAAAAATGTCAAGTACCATACAGACACGTCCTTCTCATAGGCTTCAGTTTCAAAGAGTTTTGGTCAGTCCAACAATTGAAATTCCAACATACTCCCCCTCTCTCTGTATCTGACTTGTTCTTCTCTGTATTCAATATTAGTAGACAGAGGTCTCACTTCTATGACATCTCTAATATCTTGGGATTTCCACTGCAACACAGACTTTACTTTTACATATTTAAGTAATGATCTTTCAAAGATTCCTCACAAGGAGTCCAATCCTGTCACACATTTCTTGGCCTAACCATAGTGGCATTCTTAAACAAAGAAGAATCTATGAGCTCCTAAATCTTTCATAGTCGTGCTTTGTAAACAAGTACTACAGGGGTGACATTCATAAGTTCTTATTCCTGATCCCCTTGGACTATGGTTGCAGAAGTTTCCGTATGCTAAAGCTGGAAAGAAATAAAATTAGAAATAAACTTTTCCAGGTAATTGCTTTAGATGATCATGAAAACTCTTAGGCTCACTTTTCATAAATGGGATCTTTTGATGGTTTAGGTCTTGCCCTCAGTGCATCTTACTTACTGTTTGATGACAGAGCAGAAAGCACCTCTTTAAAGGTGATAGTATATTTAACAATTATAGTGTGTTTTTTTTTTACAGTACATGCCTTGGCTGCAACATTATCTTTCTTAGTTATTACTTTTCCAAGCTGTACATATTTGTAAATTTTTTAGTCTGTTGTATGTTTTTGCTAGATTTCATTGTAGAACTGTATGTGAATAGTTGGAAATACTATTTCTAAATGTTCTATAACCTTTCCAAACAGTGTTACCAGTTGGAGACCAAAGTGTTTAAATATATGAGCCTATTGAAGATATTTTATATTTAAACAACAATAAAGCTGAAATTCTGGTACCAGTTGGAGGCATAAATAGCTTCTGAATAAAAAGAAAATCACACACCTAGGACAACTTTCTCTACAGAACAAGGGCTGAGAGAACATTTTTGTTACTGGCAGTGCCATGCTTTGACCAGGACTGCTTAGTTATACATAAATACCCCATTTCCTGTTTAAACATAAATCTTGTGTTTAAACTGTCAGATAGACTTGGAGATGACTGGATATATTCCTTTGTTTCTCTTCCCAATATGGCCATACTGAATAAATCTTTGTTGTCTGAATTTCATTGTCTGTTCAATCATTATATTGAAGATGGGTGGCCAAGCATAGTGTTAGTGCTGCCATGATCCGAGTACTTAGTTTTCTGATGGCTATTCTTAGTTGTTAATTAGACTATATATGAAATTAAGGAAAAGTCTCAGGCAATAGACATTCCTGTGAGTGATTTTCAGTTAATTGTCTTATTGAAGTTAGAAGACCCACCTTAAATATGGGCCACATCTTTTGGCAGTCTAAGAAAAGCACATAGAAGAAAGAAGCCTTGGTTCATTACCAGCTTACCCTTACTCTTACTGGTTAGGTTGTTCCTTCACTGGTATTCGAGTCAATTTCTTCAATTTCTTTGAGATTACAACATATATTGAAGATCAGCTGAGAAATCCATCTTTGTAGGCTGAACAAGTACTGGATTCTTGGATGCTAGACAGCCATTTTTGAACTAGGTGAGCTGGACCACAGTCTGTAAGTTACTCTACTAAATCTAATTATATATGTATAAATGTATGTTATTCTCTTTCTTTCTCTAAAGAACCTCCTAAAACCCTAAAGCCACTTATAATAAATTTATCTTCCTGGAGGATTCCAAGATGGCTATGGGAAGTATCAAGCAACAGGGGCTGCAAGGGACTGTGAGCAGCAACAGTGGGTGACAGAGAGTGGACCAGCGCCTTGTCTCAGTGGTGGGCTGTAACCAGCATGGAGAAAGTGAAGGTCAGACTGCTGGACTGATCAGTGCATCAAGGCAGAGTGGCCTGCCTACCAAGTAAAATATTAACAAAACAGAAGTCATACAGCATCTGACACCCAAATCACAGATTCATTGTGTGGTGCATCCCTCAGAGAAGACAAACAGCCAGAGGAGCCCTATAAAACCACAGACTCTAGGTGGCAGAGCTCAAACAAACAAATACAGAAAGGCAGAATCTGAGAAGCTAGTATAGAAAACAGTTCCCTATCAAAGGTACTCATTCCTGAGACCACCAGCTCGGAAAGCCTAAGCCCTCTAAGCAGATGCCTAAAAGAAAGAATAAGAGATCTAATAACAAAAATCAAGACATTATGGCTCCACCAGAAAGCCCAAAAACTAACAGATACCCTATTATAGCAGAGTCAAAGGAAAATCATCTCAAAGCCATGCTTATACAGCTACTTGAGAACCCTAAAGAGGAAATGCATAGATTCTTCCAAGAATTCCAAGATAATACAAACAATTGAATAGAAACCATCCAGGAGAAACAAGAAACCACAAGCAAATAGATGAAGTAATTAAATAAAATAATTCAAGACATGAAAACAGAATTAGACAATATTTTAAAAAATCACAAATTGAGAAAAACAGTGAAATAGAACAATTAAAAAAGGAAGCAGGAATCCAACAGACAAGTATAACTAACAGAATCCAACACATGGATGAGAGAATCTCAGGTGCTGAAGACACAAGAGAAGAAAAGGGTACATCTCTCAAAGAAAATCTTAAAACAGAAAAATTGGTGACACAAAGCATCCAAGAAATCAAGGACATCATGGGAAGGCATAACCTCAGGATTATAGGAGTAGATGAAAATCATAGAAGAAAACTCCCAATCTACAGAAAGAGATACCCTTAAACATACAAGAGGCCTACAGAACACCAAATACACTAGCAGAAATGAATTTCATCATGGCATATAATAATTAAAACACTAAATCTTCAGAATAAAGAAAAGATATTAAAGGCTGCAAGAGAGAAAGGCAAAATAACATATTATGCTAGAACAATCAGAATTACACCTAACTTTTCAACAGAGACTATGAAAGCCAGAAGAGCCTAGACTGAGGTTATGCAGAAACTAAGAGACCACAGATGCAAACCCAGGCTACTATATCCAGTAAAACTTTCAGTCAACATAGATGGACAAAAGAAGATATTCCATGACAAAACCAAATTTAAACAGTATCTAAACACCAACACTGCTCTACAAAAAAAAAAAAAATAGTAAAAGGAAAACATCATCACAACAAGATCAGCCACACCCCAAAAAATGCAGCATACAGATAATCGCACATCAGCAAAACCAAAATAGACACTGCCACACACACAGTCACCACTAATTCCACAATAAAAGGATCCAATAACCATTGTTCAATAATATATCTTAACATCAATGACTTCAACTCTCCAGTAAAAAGGCACAGGCTAACAAAATGGATGCAAAGACAAGATCCTTCAATATGTTGCATTCAAGAAACACATCTCATCAATAAAGATAGACATTACCTGGGAATAAAGGGCTGGAAAAATTTTTTTTCAAGCAAATGGTCTCAGGAAGCAAGTGGGAGTAGCCATTGTAATATCTGACAAAATAGACTTTCAATTAAAATTGATCAAGAAAGATTGAGAAGGACACATTGTCCTAATCAAAGGAAAAATCCACCAAGAGGACATCACAATCCTAAATATCTATGACCCAAGTATTAGGGCACCTGCATATGTAAAAGAAATATGTTTAAAGATTAAATCACTCATTGACACCAACACAATAATAGTGTGAGACCTCAACACTCCACTATCACCAATGGACAGATCCTCAAGGAAGAAATTAAATAGAGAAATAATCAAGCTAACAGAGTTCATGAATCAAATGGACCTAACAGACATTCACAAAGCTTTTTTACCCAAATAGAAAAGAATATACTTTTTTCTCTGTGACACATGGAATCTTCTCCAAAATAGACCATATAATTGGTCACAAAACAAGGCTCAATACGTAAAAAAAAAAAAAAAAAAAAAAAAAAAAAAAATCAAATAATCCCCTGCTTCCTATCAGACTACCTTGGCCTAAAGCTGAGCATCAACAACAATAGAAATACAAAAAGCCTACAAACACATGGAAACTAAACAATCTTCTACTCAATGACAACTGGGTCAGGGATGAAATAAAGAAAGAAGTCAAAGACTTCCTAGAATTCAATGAAAATAAAGGCACAACATGTTCAAACTTTTGGGACACAATGAAAGCAGTGCTAAGAGGAAAATTCAGAGCACTAGGTGCCTTCATAAAGAAACTGGAGACATTACATATAAACAACTTAATGGAACACCTGAAAAACCTAGAAAAAAGAAGCAGACACACCCAAGAGGAGTAGATAGATGGAAATAATCAAACTCAGGGCTGAAAACAATAAGTTAGAAAAAAAAAAAAAAAGTTCAAAGAATCAATGAAACCAAGAGCTGGTTCTTTGAGAGAATCAATAAGATAGACAAACCCTTAGCCAAACTGACTAAAAGAGAAAGGGAGAGTACACAAATTAACAAAATCAGAAATGAAAAGGGAGAAATAACAACAGATACAGAGGAAATCCAAAGAATCATTAGATCTTACTACAAAAGCCTATATGTCACAAAATTTGAAAATCTAAAGGATAATGACAATTTCCTTGATAAATTGCACTTTCCAAAATTGAATCAAGATCAGGCAAACAAATTAAACGGTCCTATATCACCTAAAGCAATGAAGCAGTCATCAAAAGTCTCCCAACCAAAAAGAGCCATGGGCCAGATGGATTCAGCACAGAATTCTACCAAACCTTCAAAGAAGAACTAATACCAATACTCCTCAAAATAGTCCACAAAATAGAAATTGAAGGAACACTACCAAACTCATTCTATGAAGCTATAATCACCTTAATACCTAAGCCACACAAAGACCCAACAAAGAAAGAAAATTTTAGACCCATCTCCCTTATGAACATAGATGCAAAAATACTCAATAAAATTCTGGCAAACCAAATACCAGATCACATCAAAATCTCATCCACCATTACCAAATAGGTTTCATACCAGGCATACAGGGGTGGTTCAATATGAGAAAACTCATCGATGTATTTAATCATATAAACAAACTGAAGGAAAAGAATCACATGGTCACCTCTTTAGATGCAGAAAAAGCATTTGACAAAATCCAACACCCTTTCATCTTAAATGTCTTAGAGAGATCAGGCATACAAGGCACATACTTAAACATAGTAAAGGCAATATACAGAAAACCTTTAGCCAACATCAATTTAAATGGGGATAAACTGAAGTCAATCCCACTGAATTCAGGGACACAACAAGGATGCCCATTCTCTCCATTGTTCTTCAATATAGTACTTGAAGTACTACCTAGAGCAATAAGACAGCTAAAGGAGATCAGGGGGATACATATAGGAAAGGAAGAAGTCAAAGTTTCACTATTATCAGATGATATGATATTATACATCAGCAATCCCCAAAAGTCAACCAAAGAACTCCTATAGCTGATAAACGCTTCAGCAAACTGGCGGGATACAAAATTAACACGAAAAAGTTGTAGCCATCCTGTATACAGATGAAAAAAAGGTTGATAAAAAATTAGGGAAACCACTCCCTTCACAATAGCCTCAAACAATATAAAATATCTGGGTGTAAATCTAACCAAGCAAGTGAAAGACCTTTGTGAAAAAAACATCAAGTCTCTACAGAAAGAAATTGAAGAGGATGTCAGAAAATGGAAAGATTTTCCATGCTCATGGATAGGGAGAATAATAGTAAAAATGGCCATCATACCCCAAGCAGTCTACAGATTTAATGCAATCCCTATCAAAATACCCATACAATATTTTACAGAATAGTAAAAATCAATCCTCAACTTCATTTGGAAAAACAAAAAACCCATGATAACTAAATCATCCTATACAATAAAAGATCTGCTGGAGGAATCTCCATCCCGGATCTCAAGCTGTACTATAGAGCAAAAGTAATAAAAACAGCATGGTACTGGCATAGAAATAGGCCAGCTGACCAATGGAATTGAACTGAGGACCCAGATATACGTCCACACACATATGACTATTAATTTTTGACAAAGAAGCCAAAACGGTACAATGGAAAAAGAAAGCATCTTCAATAAACGGTGCTGGTCCAACTGGATGCCTACATGTAAAAAATGCAAATAGATCCATATTTATCACTCTGTATGAAACTGAAGTCCAAATGGATTAAAGACCTCAACATAAAAACAGACACACTAAATCTGTTAGAAGAAAAAGTGGGTAAGACCCTAGAACTCATTGGCACAAGAGACACATTCCTGAACAGAACACCAACAGCTCAGGCTCTAAGATCAACAATTAATAAATGGGACCTTATGAGGCTGAGAAAAACGTAAAGAAATGCTCAACATCCCTACTCATTAGGAAAATGCAAATCAAAACGACCTTGAGATTCCATCTTACACCTATCAGATTAGCGAAGATCATTAACTTGAATGACAACACATGCTGGCAAGGATGTGGAGAAAGGGGAACACTTCTCCACTGCTGTTGGGAGTGCAAACTTGTTCAACCACTCTGGAAAGGAAATGGCAGTTTCTCACAAAATTGGGAATATCTCTACCCCAAGACCCAGCTATACCACTCCTGGACATATACCTGAAAAGATGCCTCACCGTGCAACAAAGACATTTGTGCAAACTATGTTCATAGCAGCCTTATTTGTAATAGCCAGAACAGGGAAATAACCAAGATGTCCCTCAATTGAAGAATGGATTTAAAAAAAAAAAAAAAAAAAACAACTGTGGTACATCCACACAATGGAATAATATTTAGCTATTAAGAACAAGGAAAACTTGAGTTTTGCTGGAAAATGGATGGAATAAGAAAAGATCATCCTAAGCTAGATAACCCAGACCCAAAAAGACATGCACAATATATACTCACTCATATGTGGATTTTAAACCAACATAGACTCCTAAGAGAGACTCCACCCAGCAGGGTATAGGGACAGTTACAGAGACTTAAAGCTGGACACTGGACAGAGTACTGAGAGTGTAGGTTGGCCCTGTCTAGACACAGAGGAAGAGGTCATATATAATACAGGATATACTAGATAAACTAAGATCAGATGTTAGGGAAGGAGAACTCCTTTATCTACAGACTAGGGGAGGGAGGGAAAGGGGATGAGAGAGGGGGCTACAATTGAGATGAAAAGAACTCAAACTATAGAACAAGTATGTAATTTATATTCCTAATCCCACTACATGGGAATAGTTCTGAGACTGGCAGCCATATAAATGTACAGGCATAGAAAGGCCTCATGTTTAGCACAGATTCTCTGTGACTTAATAACAGAGGCCACTGCTAGTAAGGCATGAAGGAAGATTTGCAAATGCCTTACTTCGACTCATACAATGACCACAAATCTAGCTTTAATTGTTCTGTGCATCCCGCATACCTCATACGATTATAATGTTGAAATGTATAATGCTTGTGAGAAATTATGTTCTCAGAATAAAATAACCAGCTGGATCAGACATGACAGGAATCATTCCTCCCATCACTATGGACACTGACATCCTGCATCCTCCTAGTTCCAGCCCCAGATTATTCTGCTGCTGTTACCCATCAGATTTGGACAGGTTCCTGGACAACATTGTAGAAAACTTCTGATCCAATTTGGACCACCATTTCAATCTCCTACTAAGCCTGTAATCTCTCAACATTAAGAAACTGAACCACAAACACAATCACTAGATAGCTTAATCATTCTCTCCAATTTTGGGGGGCCCATTCCAAGGTATTATTTGCCCCAATTGAACCTGAAGAAACTTTAAGAGAATGATGCCCCACTCCCTCATGTTGGGGGGGGGGGTTATATAGGTTGCTGTTTGCTAACTTGATCTACAAATGGTTATTCTCATTTGGAGGTGGTCAAAAGTCATTATTGGTCTTATATAGAGAAAAATTAGGGTAAACCCAGGAATGTCTCTTTGCCTTTATCTTGCATACATAGGCAAGGATATGGGAACTGAAAGGAAAGAAAGGGAGATTTAGGAACAGAGAGGGAGGATAGAACAAAAGATAGATGATTGAACCTACTCTTTAACTCAAGGCCTTAATTATTATTTATGATGAAGGTTATGTCTAAGTCATTTGTATAGAACTTAGTATACTGATACAAAACATGGGCATGTCAAATACTTGGCAGATTTTAACACAAGAATATATATCCTAAGTCTAACAGATAGATATGACTCTATCAATATATGTGGTAAAGTAGTTAAATAAGGTATTCAAAAGCCTCAGAGACATACAGAATATAGGTTTAAATTTTTTCTTACAATCCTAAATTTCTTCAACAAGACAAGTTAACTCCTGACAACACCCAGCCAACCTCAAAGATGATGATGAACATCAAAGATCCTCCTTATGGAGATGGCTTCAAAGGTGACAAACCAGCCACTAGGCAAAATGTCTTCTTTCCTGCCACAAACAGAATCTGCCTAAAAATTGGCAACTTAGATGCAGGCAGAGTCAAAGGCCACACCCTGCCTGTCAGGGTAAGCAAGTCCTCAATAGTTCCTGCCCTGTGAACAAGTCTGGCAGAGATATTAGGCCAGAAAGCTGAAGATGAGGCTCCAATGTTATAAAGTGTATTGGGTGACTGGTCAGGCAGTAAACCGTCTTAAGTCAATTTGTACATTTTGGAATCTGCTAACCCGCAATGCTGGTTCACTCAGGAATTTAAGTTTTATTCCTTCTCAAGTCTCTGAGGGGCATTGAAGACAAGATGGTATAGTTTTATAACCAAGTTTAGGTGGTTAGGGGATAAGATCATTTTAGATCAAGATAAAGAAGTTAAGCTATTAGAGTTGAGATAGTTTAGATACTGAATTTCATTTGGAAATTTAGACCCAACAAGACAGGAAAGACACTTACTTCAAACTGGATGAATGCAGATGGCCAATTCACTATGAATGTAACATGTATAGGACTCACTATTCTCATGATTGTCACATGGTTCTCCCTGCTGTATGTAGTTTGTTTTATACATTTGTAATGAAATAAAAGTATTAAAAATTTATCTTCCTATATGTAATTTATCTTTTGCTCTTCTTTTGAAGATATTCTCAACTTTCGTCAAATGATTCTTTTTACGTATATTGAAATGTCCATATTATTTTTACCCTTAATTATGTTTATGTGTTCTATTATAATGTTTTATGTGTGGTGAATTACAATTGTGTTTTTACGTCTGTTATAGATCCAGTTTGATTATGGTGATTTGTAATTTTTTCTTTTTAAAAATAAATTATTAATTATTCACTTTACATCCCAGTCATAGCTCCTTCCTCCTCTTCTCTTAGTCCCACCCTCCCTCTGTGGTTCTGTTATCCCCTTTTCCTACTCCTTAAAGAAGGATATCCCCCCATACACCCACTACAGCGTATCAAGTCTTATCAGAACTGAGAGCATCCTCTTTCCCCAGAACTGGCATGTCTAGGTAGTCCTGCAGAGGAAAGTGATTGAAAATCAGGCAACAGAATCCATGTCAGTCAACTCCTCTTTCCCTTAGTATGGAACTCATATGAGAACCAAGCTGCCCATTGGTTACATCTGTATAGGGGGGTCTAGGTACAGCCCATGCATGATTATGGTGATTTTTAAATTAATTAATTAGTTAGATGTCAAGCCTGGTTACATGATATGGCCATATCCCTCATTGCTAGATGTCTTAACAAGACTTACCTCATAGGTTCCTAGAAGTTTCCATTGCCCTGGGATTCAAGCACACCAGATAATTGAACTCCCTATTTCAATTGTCTCTGCTAGTACAATCTACCTCCCTGCAGGTGCTACTTCCTGGTCCGATTCAAAATCTCACCACCATCCAGTATCCTCCCTGCCCTATTTACTCAAAACATTTATTTTTTTTCTCCTTCTCAGTGATATTCTCACATAACTCTTTGAGCACTCCTGGTTATGTAGCATCTTTGGGATTGTGGATGGTACCATGATTATATTTTACTTTATGACTAATAGCTACTTATGAGTTCATACAATGTTTGACTTTCCTGGTCTGAGTTACTTTACTCACGATAATATTTTCTATTTCTATCAATTTGCCTATTTCATGACATCATTTTTTTTTAAAAAGCTGAATAAATCTCCATTATGTAAACGTACAGCACTTTATTTACCCATTCTTTTGTTGAGGAATATCTAGGTTGTTTCCAGTCTGGTTTTTATGAATAAAACTTTTATGAGCATAGTCGAGCAAGTGTCCTTGTGGGATAGTAGAGAATCATTTAGTTATGTGCCCAGGAGTGGTATAGTTGGGTACTGAGGTAGAACTGTTCCCAATATTTTGGGAAACAACCAAATTGATTTCCAAGGTACCTATACATATTTTTAGTCTCACCAGCAGTGTTGGAATATTCCCCGTGTTCCACATGATCATCAGTTTTTGTTCTTAGGCATTCTGCCTGCTGTAAGGTAGAATCTCAGAGTCATTTTGATTTATATTTCTCTTATGGTTAAGCATTTGGAACATTTCTTTAAGTGTTTATCAGAAATTAGAAATTCTTCTGTCAAGAATTTTGTTTTGCTCTGTACCCTATTGCTAAATAGGTTACTTTGTTGATTTCTAGTTTCTTGAATTTTTTATATATTCTGCACTTCAGCCCTCTCTTGGATATGGGAGTGATGAAAATTTTATCCTATTCTCTAGGCTATTTTCTTATTTTGTAAAAATTTGACTATGTCCTTTACCTTATAGAAGCTTTGTACTTTCAAGAGGTCCCATTAATTGTTGATCTTAGAGCCTAAGCCACTGCTGTTCTGTTCTGTTCAGGAAGTTGTCTTTTGAGGCTATTCCTCACTTTTTCTTCTACCAAGTTTAGTGTATCTGATTTTATATTGAGGTGTTTGATCTGTTTGGACTTGAGTTTTGTACAGGTTGATAAATATGAATCAAATTGTAGTCTTCTACATGAAGACATCCAATGAGATGAACAGCATTTGTTCAAGATATTTTCTTTTCTCCACTTTATAACTTTGACATCTTTCTCTTCATTTCATTTTCACTGACTAACTTGTCAACTTTTATGCCAAAACCATGTGAATTTTATTACTACTGCTCTGTATTACAGCTTGATATCAAGAATGAAGGTACCTCCAGAAGATATTTATTTGTACAGGATTGTTTAAATATCTGTTTGTTTTGGGGGGATGTGCTGGGGGTTCCATATGAAGTTTAATATTGTTCTTTTGTTAATTTTTACATATACACTTATATTATTACACACACACACACACACACACATAATAAACTTCCTACAGCAAGAAGAACCATGAAACAGTTGAGAATTATATAAATGTTACATTCAGAGTGCTTTGGCTATTTGTATTTGACAGCCTTGAAGAAAACATCTTTCCTATCTCAGTGCATCTGAAATTTTGAATGTAAGTCAATATCTATTATATCTTGTCATTATCAACTTAAACCATCTATCTAGACTTAAAAACATCTTAACCCTTAAAAAGAGCAGTTTGTTTCCCTAGTTAGACTCTCTTGGAGAAAATTAATTTTTCATTTGCAAAGGCCCATTAATTCTGGGTTAGGGAAGAGGGAATGTATCCAATCTTCCTTTTAGTACTGGGAACCGATCTGATGCAGACTGGTTCAGGCCCTGTGCATGCTGCAATAGCCTCTGTTAATTTGTTTGTGTGCAAACCCTGTTGTGTTTAGCAGAACTTGGTTTCTCTGTGTTCTCTACCCCTGTAGTTCTTAAATTCATTCTGTCACCTTATACACAGAGTTCCCTGAGCTCTGAAGAGAATATTTGATGGTGAAAACTTTTGTAGGACTAAATGTTCCAATGGTCCTTACTCTCTGTATGTTGTCTAGCTATGGATCTCCATATGTGTTTCCATCTACAGTGGGAACATGCTTCTCTGATGATGGCTAACCAAGACACTGATCTATGAATATAGCAGAATAAGATTAGGTGTTATTTTATTACTTCACTCTTTTAGCAAGGCATTTGACTTTTTTCCCTAGGTCCCTATCCTTTTTAGTCTCAGATTCTTGGCCATTGGAATATGGATGCCAGTCAACGGCAGCTTTGAAGGTTCTTTGTCTCCTAATATTAAGTCTGGGAATTGTGTTTGTTTTCCTATCTTACAAGTCCTTTGCATGTTATTATGGTTTCCAATTTGGTGTTTTTATTGGATTGTTGAGTGTATGAACATGTGTCTATGTGTCTGTATGTGTTTCTGCGCTCTTTTTCTTCTTTGCTTGCTTTGTCCTATTTCAATTAGTTTGGTTTGTATCTCATTTTATGAGTATTCCAAGGAGTGTCAGCAATGATAGGTCTCTACATAGAGGAGAAAGTGAAGAGTAACTGAGAAGAATAGCTAAGAGAAACTCTAATCAGAATGTATTGTTTGAACATAACATGTTTTTAATAATAGAAATTTAGAATTAAAAAATGATCTTGATGGAAACTACTAGAATTTATTCCTGGCTACATATTATATTAAGCAAGTATGGAAATTTTCTATGCTTTAATATTTTTATCCGAAAGCTAGTATCAATGAAAATGCACACTATCAAGTAATTTCTGTAATTAAATGCAAGTTCTTTAGTAAGCCATTATATAACTGCATGAAATATGCCATTTTGTGATAAAGATTATTCTAAGCTAAAGGAAGTTTAAAAGAAATAGAATATATACAGGAAAATTACTCTCTACTTCTTTTGTTTGTTGGTTTTTGTATTATTTTATTATTATTTTTTGTTACTTTGGGTTTTGGTTTTTAGTGTTTTGACACAAGGTTTCTTTGGCTGTCCTGGACTCCGCCTCCTTAAATTCTGGGATTACAGGCATGTGCCACCATACTCAGCTACTCTCTATTTCTTAATTTAAGCCTTATACATAAATTAAGCAAAACATACATATCCTCTTTAATAAGATGGAAAGATATATCACTGAATCTCAATTTAGACAATTATCATTATAGACACATACCAGAAGAATTTTATTAAAGAAATTTATTACTTAATTTTTGTCTATAGATTATTGATCCTTATTTTCATTGTTTAGTACCCAAAGTTGCTCATTTTAACTTGTAATTCTTCTAAAAAGTTATTAATTTTTTCATTATGTTAATTTCTTTAATGAGCAAAACTTGAAAAGCTATGCATCTGTTGGATTAAAAACATATTTGCCGATCCAAGATGGCGGCGAGCAGTGTGGACAGTGTTTGAAAGCTCCAGCGAACAATTCAGAGAATTGCACAGATTTCTGAGCCAGGAACACCAAGGTCCCCACACCACGGCAGCAGAAGTGCTCCAAGGTTCGGAGGGACCAGGTACGGAGGACCTGCCTGCCCCTGCACACGGGAGGAGCGAGGACTTTCATGGATCAGAGCAGCGGCGGTGGGGACAGCAGTGCCATCAGCGGCTCCGGCAGCGTCAGCTGCTCCAGCAGCACCAGTGGCGGTGGCTGAGGTTTGCAGCTCAGAGCCTTCCAGTGAAGGTGATTAGCCTGGTGGAAGGTGGGAGTTGCTGTGGGAGAGGGGACTCTGGACAGGTTTTGGGTCACGTGGTACCTTGAGACCCAGGCTGGACTCAGCGGACGGTTCGGCCCCGGAGTCCTGGGTTCGCTCAGTGAGCTGTGCTGTGGATAGGCTGGATCCACTCGGCAGGCAATTCTGCCCGAGGCGCAGCTCCCCTGCTGTGACACAGGCTAGGCAGAGTGCCTGCTTCCACCCTGGGCTCTGGCTCAGCGCAGACGCAGTTTTCCTGCTGTGACACGAGCAGGGCGGAGCGCTCAGTTATACTCTGGGTGCTTGCCCAGCACAGCACAGTTTTCCTGCTGAGGCACGAGCAGGGCGGAGCTCTCAGTTATACTCTGGGTGCTTGCCCAGCGCAGACACAGTTTTCCTGCTGTGACGCGAGCAGGGCAGAGCGCTCAGTTATACTCTGGGTGCTTGCCCTGCACGGCCTTGGTTTTCCTGCTGCGACGCAAGTTGGGCGGAGTGCTCGCTTCTACCCTGGGTGCTTGCTCAGCGCGGTCTCAGTTCTCCTGCTGTGGCAGACGGTTCAGGCCCTGAGAAACTAGCTGAGCCCGACGCGAGGCTCGGGACCAGTATCCCTGGCTGGGCTTGGCAGGGGACCCAAAAGGTAGTGGATACCTTGGCCTGACCCAACGATCGTTCAGAGACTCAGAACATTTGCAGGACCCACGGCAAAGGGGAGGTGAGGATCACTGGCGGTGAGAGCACAAAACTACAGGTCTAACCTCCTGCCATCCACACCAGTGAAGTTTCAGGGATTCCAGCCTACGGAAATCGTGAGAAAACAAGTGAATCTTTCATCAGACTCCCTCCACTCAACTCGGGAAGTCACCCAACAAAAACAGACGGCAAGATGTCTAAGGGACAGCGTAAAAGCATTCACAAAAATCCGCAAAACAATATGGCGTCTCCAGTTCCCAGCTATCCCAAAGAAAACAACCCGGAGAACTCAAATACAACGGAAACACAAGAAAATGACCTCAAATCCTTGGTAATGAGGATGTTAAAGGAGGAAACAAATAAATTTGAAATCAGATGCAGGAAGAAGCAGCGAAGCAGGTACGAGACATAAAAGAAGCACATAGAGTGGAACAGAAAAATTTTCAGGAAAATATAAACAACCAGATGATAGAAATTAAAAAATCTGTTCAAGATATGAAAATGAAAATGGATTCAATGATAAATACACAAACAGAAGAAAAACGAGAACGCAAGGCCTCAGAGAAGAAGGCGAATGACACAGTGCTGAGCTTTTCTAACGGAATCCAAGAGATGGAAGAACGAATCTCAAGTCTAGAAGATACAATATCAGATCTTGAAGCATCCAATAAAGAAAATGCCAAATCTGGAAAACTCCTGACACAAAACATCCAAGAAATTAAGGACACCATGAAAAGAAGAAATCTGAGGATAATAGGCATTGAAGAAAGAGAAGATATCAGACTCCAAGGCCCAGATATTCTTCTCAGCAAAATCATAGAAGAAAATTTCCCCAATCTAAAGAAAGAGATGCCTATAAACATACAAGAGGCATACAGAACACCAAATAGAATTGACCAGAAAAGAAAAAACTGCCCGTCACATAATAATCAAAACACAAAACATACAGAACAAAGAAAAAATATTAAAAGCTGCAAGGGAAAAGGGCCAAATAACATTTAATGGCAAACCTATCAGAATTACACCTGACTTCTCAGCAGAGACCATCAAAGCAAGAAGGGCCTGGACAGAGATCCTGCAAACCCTAAGAGACCACAGATGCCAGGCCAGACTACTTTACCCAGCAAAACTATCAATAAACATTGATGGAGAAAATAAATATTCCATGACAAAACCAAATTCAAACAGTACCTATCCACAAATCCAGCTTTACAGAAGGTACTAGAAGGAAAACTCCATCCCAAAGGGTCAAGCTACAATCAAAACTACTCAGGAAATAGATAACTATACCATGGCAAAAACACAACTACACAAACACTCCACTGGAACCAACATCAAAATTAAGACTCTTAATAGTAACTGGTCGTTAATATCTCTCAATATCAATGGTCTCAATTCTCCAATAAAAAGACACAGACTAACTGAATGGATGCATAAACAGGATCAAACATTCTTCTGCATTCAAGAAACACATCTCACCCATAATGATAGGCATTACCTCAGGATAAAAGGTTGGAAAAAAATATTCCAAGCAAATGGACACAAGAAGCAAGCAGACGTAGCCATTTTAATATCGAACAAAATAGATTTTCAACCAAGATTAATCAAAAGGGATGAGGATGGACACTTCTTACTCATCAAAGGTAAAGTCAACCAAGATGACATCACAATTCTGAACATCTATGCTCCCAATACAAGGGCTCCAACATTTGTAAAAGATCTGCTAAAAAGGCTTAAACCACACATCGATCCCCACACAATAATAGTGGGAGATTTCAACACCCCACTCTCACTGAAGGACAAGTCATCGAAACAGAAACTAAGCCGAGAAATAACATCATTAACCAATGCCATGGGTCAAATGGATCTAACAGATATCTATAGAACCTTTCACCCAAACAAGAAAGACTATACCTTCTTCTCTGCACCCCATGGAACCTTCTCCAAAATTGATCACATTGCAGTTCACAAGGAAAGCCTCAACAGATACAAGAGGATTGAAATAATACCTTGTATCCTATCAGATCATCATGGGCTTAGGCTGCAATTCAACAACAATGGAAATAACAAAAAGCCTACACGTATGTGGAAACTAAACAACTCTCTGCTAAATGACACCTGGGTCAGGAAAGAAATAAAGAAATAAATCAAGAAGTTTCTGAAATTAAATGAAAATGAAAGAACAACATACCCAAATTTGTGGGATACATTGAAAGCAGTGCTAAGAGGAAAATTCATAGCACTAAGTGCCTTTAAAAAGAAATTGGAAGCATCGCACATAAACACCTTAACGACACAACTGGAAGCCCTAGAAAAAAAAGAAACAGAAACACCCAAAAGGAGTAGACGTCTGGAAATAATCAAACTCAGGGGTGAAATTAACAAATTAGAAACTAAGAAAACAGTCCAAAGAATCAACAAAACAAGAGCTGGTTCTTTGAGAAAGTCAACAAGATAGACAGACCATTAGCCAAACTAACTAAAAGGCAGAGAGACAGTATTGAAATCAACAAAATCAGAAATGAAAAGGGAGACATAACAACAGACACTGAAAAAATACAAAGAATCATAAGATCCTACTTGGAAGGCATATGTGCCACAAAGTTTGAAAATCTAAGGGAAATGGATGATTTTCTTGATCAATTTCACTTGCCAAAGTTGAGTGAAGAACAGATAAACAAACTAAATAGTCCCATTTCCCCTACAGAAATTGAAGTAATCATTGATAGTCTCCCAACCAAAAAAAGCCCAGGGCCAGATGGTTTCAGTGCAGAATTCTACCAGACCTTCAAAGGCGAGCTAATACCGATACTCTTCAAGCTACTCCAAAAGATAGAAAGGGATGGAACATTACCAAACTCATTCTATGAGGCCATAGTCTCATTGATACCTAAACTGCACAAAGACTCAACAAAGAAAGAGAATTTCAGACCAATTTCTCTGATGAACATCGATGCAAAAATACTAAATAAAATACTAGCAAAACGAATAAGAGCACATCAGAGATATCATTCATCATGACCAAGTAGGCTTCATTCCAGGCATGCAGGGATGGTTTAATATACGGAAATCCATCAATGTAATCCACCACATAAACAAAATGAAAATAAAAAACCACATGATCATCTCTTTGGATGCAGAGAAAGCATTTGATAAAATCCAACACCCATTCATGTTTAAAGTTTTAGAGAGATCGGGAATACAAGGCACTTTCCTCAACATAACGAAGGCTATATATAGGAAGCCAATAGCCAAAATCAAAGTAAAAGGTGAGATACTTAAAGAAATTCATCTAAAATCAGGAAAAAGGAAAGGCTGCCCACTCTCTCCATATCTCTTCAATATAGTACTTGAAGTTCTAGCCAGAGCAATAAGACAACTTAAGGAGATCAAGTGTATTCAAATGGGAAAGGAGGAAGTCAAATTATCCCTATTTGCAGATGATATGATAGTCTACATAAGTGACCCTCAAAATTCCACCAGAGAACTCCTACAGCTGATAAACACCTTCAGCAAATTGGCTGGATACAAAATTAACTCAAAAAAGTCTGTAGCCTTCCTATACACAAATGACAAGCTTGCAGAGGAAGAAATTAGGAAAACTACACCCTTCACATTAGCCACAAGCAATATAAAGTACTTAGGAGTTACTCTTACTAAGCAAGTGAAGGACCTGTTTGAAAAAAATTTCATAACCCTAAAGATTGACGATGACATGAGAAGATGGAAGGATATACCTTGCTCACGGATTGGGAGAATTAACATAATAAAAATGGCCATCCTACCAAAAGCAATCTACAGATTCAATGCAATCCCTATCACATTACCTACACAATTTTTTAAAGACATTGAAAGTTCAATTCTGAACTTCATATGGAAAAACAAAAAACCCAGAATAGCTAAAACAATCTTGTACAATAAAAGGTGCTCTGGAGGAGTCTCCATACCTGATCTCAAACTGTACTATAAAGCAATAGTAATTAAAACAGCATGGTACTGGCACAGCAACAGGCTGGTTGATCAGTGGAATCGAATCGAAGACCCAGATATGAATCCACACACTTATGGTCATTTGATTTTTGACAAAGAAGCCAAATCCATTCGATGGAAAAAGGATAGCATCTTCAACAAATGGTGCTGGTCTAACTGGATGTCTATGTGTAAAAAAATGCAACTGGACCCATATTTGTCACCTTGCACAAAACTCAAATCCAAGTGGATTAAAGACCTCAACATAAAACCAGAGACACTAAATCACTTAGAAGAAAAAATGGGAAAGAGCCTGGAACATATTGGCACAGGAGACAACTTCCTGAACAGAACACCAACAGCCCAGGCATTAATGTCAACAATAAATGGGACCTCATGAGGCTGAGAAGCTTCTGTAAGGCAGGTGACAGTGTAAAGAGAACAAAGCGACAGTCTACAGACTGGGAAAAGATCTTCACCAACCCTACATCTGACAAAGGTCTAATATCCAAAATATATAAAGAACTCAAGAAATTAAATACCACCAAACCAAATAATCCAATTGAGAAATGGGGCATGGAACTAAACAGAGAATTCTCAACAGAGGAATATCAAATGGCTGAGAAACACTTAAAGAAATGCTCAACCTCCTTAATCATCAGGGAAATGCAAATCAAAACAACCCTGAGATTCCATCTTACACCCATCAGGATGGCTAAGATCAAAAATTGAAGCGACACCACATGCTTGCGAGGATGTTGTGAGAGAGGAACACTCCTTCATTGCTGGTGGGAATGCAAACTAGTACAACCACTTTGGAAATCTATCTGGTGCTATCTCAGAAAAATGGGAATAGGGCTTCCTCAAGACCCAGCTATTCCACTCCTTGGAATATACCCAGAAGATGCTCCAGCACACAGCAAGAAAATTTGCTCAACCATGTTCATAGCAGCCTTATTCATAATAGCCAGAACATGGAAACAGCCTAAGTGTCCCTCAGTAGAAGAATGGATAAAGAAACTGTGGTACATATACACTATGGAATACTATTCAGCTATTAAAAACAAGGAATTCCCAAAATTTGTGGATAAATGGATTGAGCTAGAAATGATCATAATGAGTGAGTTAACCCAGAAGCAGAAAGACTAAAATGGTATATACTCACTTATATCTGCATATTAGCCCAAGGGGCAGGTCCCAGGAAAGACTTTACTTACCAGGAAACTGAGACAGAGGGGAGGACATTCTAGTGGGACTCTAGATGAGAGAATCATGGGAGAATGGCAAAGTAGAAGGATCCAGAGGGTCCTAGAAGCCTACAAGTAAAACATTATGATAGGCAGATTTGGGCACAGTGGTCCCGGTCTAACTAAGGTACCAGCCAAGGACAATACAGGCGGTAAACCTTAAGCCCCTACTCAGATCTAGCCAATGGACAGAACACTCTCCACAGTACAGTGGAGAGTGGGATATGACTTTCTTACATACTCTGGTGCCTCACCTTTGACCATGTCCCCTGGACGGGGAGACCTGGTGGCAATCAGAGGAAGAACAGCAGGTTACCAAGAAGAGACTTGATACCCTATGATCATATAGAGGGGGAGGTAATCCCCCTCAGGAACAGTCATAGGGGAGGGGAATAAGGGGAAATTGGGAGGGAGGGAAGAATGGGAGGATACAAGGGATGGGATAACCATTGAGATGTAACAAGAATAAATTAATAAAGGAGGAAAAAAATTTAAAAATACATATTTGCCAAGCTCTTTACGCCTTTTAAATTTTGTGTTTGAAGAAAGATGAAATCTGTATTTGCTATCCTTACTTTTAGATTCTATCAGAACTGAACAAGTTTACACAAGTTCAGTGTGTCATTTTCCAGAGTCTCATCTTTATGATCTTCAGATATTAAAATTAAGATTCCAAAGAGTGACAAAAAACATGATGTTAATCATATGGATTCTGTATTTTTATTTTCATTTTTTCAATAAGTCATGTTTTATGAAAAATTGAAATTGTCATTTTAAGTACTGCATCAAATCTGCAAAATTTTGAAGATGTTATGATTTCTTCCTTCAATGTGTTCACAGTCAAGTTTCAGTAAGAAATAAATAACAAAAGCCTTGCAAAATACACTGAGAAAACTAATGTGTGAGGGGCTTCTACTTCCTTGATGGAGTGGAAGAGGAGAGCCTGCTTTACCAGAGTAATTCCAGAACATTTCTGGTTTAAGATGCTATCTGGTTAGCTAACTATGGTGGTTTCTCCTAATTGTGAGAAGGACAAATGAATGCAAATAAAACTATGGTCATACTTAATGGGTAAGTGGAATGATACGGCGTGACATACAAGTTATTATGGCAGCAAATATTGCTATAGTTTTATTATGTAATAAGTGCTCTTCTGTGTGCCTTATTTTCATCAAAGTTTCACTTCTTTTATTTTTCCTAATTTTATAAAATACATTTATTTTCTCTCTGCTGTATGTAGTTTGTTTTATACATGTGTAATTAAAAAGTTACTAATTTATGAAAGCATATTTCTAAGCCACCTCTACAAGATATATTGAATACTCATGTCAATATTTTTTGTTAAGTTGTATTTTGTTACAAGGATCAGTTACATCTAAGGACTAAAGGGCAAAAAATAGTTTCATTATCATCTAATGTATATCAGTTTTCTGACATAGCATAGTAATTGCTCTGTATTATGACATAATTACAGGCATATTTTATGGACATGATTTAAAATTAATCAGAATGCTCAATGAAATAATTATTTAAATAAAACATAAGCTACTGCAATGGATTGAATGAAAATAGCATCCATTGGTTCATGTAATTGTATGCTTAGTAACCAATTGGTGAACCTATTTGGGAAGTATGCTGCTCATGGGAAAACAATAGAATCTTCAAGGGAGGTGCTGATCCTCATATGAACCAGCACTGAAGGAGCAGATGAGACCATAATGGAATACAGGGATACCAAGGAACATTGAGAAAATTATTTATGCTCTCCCTCACAAGTAAGAACCAACTGAGGCTGAAGAGACTAACAGTTTCTACTCACTCCTCAAGGACATACCATGAAGTGGAACATGCTAGAGCAAAAGAGATATGAGAATTTCAGTTTTCAACTCAGTGCAGTTATGCCAACAGTTCACATAATAAATATTCTTTTTATTTTCAGCAATTCAATTTCCATTCTTGTATGAATTTTTCATCATGTGTTTTCTATTCATTCCTCAGGTTTAAGAGCTGCACCCAGTTGACACTAATGTGTTCTCCAGGAACATCTCATAAACTCTCCTCTATTATCCTCATACCTTTTTTTCTTTCTCTTACTCTTATTTGCTTCTCTTATTACTTCTTAATTGCAATCTTCTAGTGAGATTATACAATATAGTATTTGAAAAAATCCATGGAGAAAATAGCAAAAATTGAAAAAAATTCATAGAATGAGATGAAAATTTAAAAAGCACACAAAAACCTATGAGACAAAATGAAAGTGATTCTAAAATAGGTTTTGTAGCTAAGTGCTTGTGTTGAGAAACTAAAGTTATCTCAAATAAGTAACTTAATAATACCTTAAAGATTTGTAGTAAGAACAACAAAAATTCTAATTCTTTATATCAAAGCAATTTTTAAATTACAAATATTAATAAAATGGAAGCAAACAACAAAAGTGCAAAGAATCAATGAGATAAAGAGCTGTTCTTTTGAAAAGATAAAACTAGACAAACACCTAGTCAAATTATCAAAAGGAAGTGAGAACTATCTAAATTAATAACATTAGAGACGAAATGGAGTTTTTACATAAGTTAACAATGAAACTAAGAAAATCATTAAGCCTTACTTTGAAAAGATATATTCCATTAAATTAGAAAATCCAGAGGCTGAGCACAGTGGCACAGACCTGTTATCTCAGAACTCAGGGAGGCAGAGACAGCTGGATCTCTGTGAGTTTGAGGCCAGCCTGGTCTACAATTTGAGTGAAGGACAACTAAGGCTACACACACAGAGACACACACACAAACACACAGACACCACACACACACACACACACACACACACACACACACACACACACACTCCCTATCTCAAACCAAACAAAACCAAAACAAACAAACAAAAAGAAAGTTAGATAGAAAGAAAATCAAAGGAAAAGAAAAGAAAATCTAAAAGAGATGAGTAAACATCTAGATATATAATCTAAAAAAATTAAACCAAAAAATAAATAAGCATTTAAACATATGGATAACAACCAGTGAAATTAAAGCAGTAATTAACAATCTCCCAAGCAAAAGTGGCATTATGTTCTTGTGGACTGTGTACAGTTTATCTTCATTCATTCAAACATTGATGAGGATGTGGAAAAAAGAGAACATTCTTCCATTTCTGGTGGGATTACAAACATGTACAGCCACTTTGCAAATCAATCTGTCGTTTTCTCAGAAAACTGGGAATAGTGTTATGGGAAGACTCATCTACACACTCCTGGGCATACACCCAAAAGATGCTCTACCATACAACAAGGGCATTTGCTAAGTTATGTTCATAGAAGCTTTGTTAGCAAAATGTTCTTATGGACTGTATACAGTTTAACATTGTTTATTAAACTGTTCATTCAAATGCTGATTTCTCCACCTCCTCTCTAGATCAATCAAGACATTGTCTTGTGATGTTTACTCTAAGTATCTCCTATTTGAATTTTGTGTAAACCTGTCATGATTTATTCTCTGTGTTGCCAATAAGACAAACTAGCCAATGCTGAGCAATAACAAAGAATAAGCTAGGACATCCTGATACACTGAGGGGAGGAGAAAAAGAAGGAAGGAGAAGATGGGGTTATGAGAAGACTGGGAAATATCAGTAACTCAATATTACATTTATGATCTTTCAACATATGGCCCTACAACTTAATTCAAGTTCCCAACAAGACAGCACAAGCTTAAAACTTAAAAACTACAGGGTCAAAAAGTGTCTCTTACATGTCTCTCTAAGAGAGACTTTTAGACATGCCCTGAAGCAAAAGGCAGCCTACTGCAAGCAGATGAGAGCAAACTTAACACAACAAAGCCGTTGGCCACTTTTGGCTCAGCTCTCACAGGGTAAAAACTATGGCTATGGACACATGGAAGCTTGGACAAAGGATACAGGGAGATAGGTAGCCTTCTAAACGAAGCTAGGCCTAAAACTACATGTTGAATAAAAAACACCATGGCAGAGACTGCTTAGATATTTTCTGCCTTTGATTTATCTTGTTATGGACCTGCTTGCAATGTGCTTAGTGGTGGTCACAATATTCCAATCTTCCTCTAGGAAAGTTTAGAGAGAATGTAGGATGAAACACAAGAGACACAAGACTGTCATGGAAGGGAGAAAGAAAAGGTGCTCTTACTCATAAAAACTAGATTAATAAAGGATGAATTCAGAGACCTCTAGCTGGAAAATGCTTGTCCCATCTTTCTGGGAAAGATCCATCTATACCTCTTTAGCAACAACTAAATTCCAATTAATGATAGACAGAGCTCCAGCACTGCAGCCTGAAATGGTGCAACTGGCCTAAAACTTAACATTTCCTTGTTTCTTTGCCTGAAAATTTTTGTTTTTTACCTATAGCAGAAATAGAGAAAATATTTCTATTGTTCGGCATTGCTAACATATGAGAATTTTAAAGATTTTCACTGGATTTGAGAACAGGATGATTATAGCACTTGCCTTTAATCCCAACACAGAAAACTCAGAGATGGCAGATATTTGAGTTGTGGGTCAGCCTGTTTATACAATGGAGACAAGGCAGGAACCCTCTGATGAGAAAGCCACCTTTTCAAGCTTTGCAGAAAGAAAAAAAAGTCAGTTTAAAATTTCCTGCTACTGAAGGTTAGGTGAAGAGGCAAGGAATTATTAAGCTTTGGGCCAGTTGCACCATTTCAGGCTGCAATGCTGGTTACCCTGAGCAATAGAAAAAGCATGTTCTAAATGAATTTTATATAAATGCCAATGTTCAAGCATGCCTTAGGCATCTTGTACATGTTTAGAGATTTAGGCCTTGTTTTCTATATTTATTATTATCTTTCTTCCTTCCTTTTTCCATATGGAATGGTTGCTTATGTCTTTATAGCCAAACTTTATGTAAATTCCTCTAATTTTAAAGTTTAAGAATACCATAGGCATTTTGTACCTGATGTTTTTCATTTGTTGTGGCTATCTTTTCCATATAGAATCCACAGTTACATCTTTTACATCTTACCTTAATCAGCATTCAAAAGCTTACAAAATTTTTCGCCTATGGGAGGTATGTAACTTGAAGGATTCTCCCAAGCCTAAGCATTAGCATTAGGAAATTTTAAACTGACCATTTTGGTTTTTAGCCATGACATTGGATCATACACGACAGGATTAATTTTCTACGATGTTGAGATGCTGACACTTCTGTTCCAGCATTCTACATAGTTCCAGCCTCACTGCTGCCCATCTAAGCCTGCTCCCAGAAAAGCTTGGAAGAAATCTGCTGAGCTCAATTGGTCCAGAATTTCAGATTGCTCCAAAGAGGACTTCTATTAAGCCTGCAATTTTTCAATATTTAGAGACTGAACCACAAATATCATTGCTAGCTTGCTTAACCCTTTTTCCCAGTTTTATTTGGCCCCTATAAAGATATTATCTGTCCCAAATCAGCTGGAAGAAACCTTAAGAAAATGACACCCCATTTCTATTAAGAGGGTTTGGGTAGGTTTATGATTTCTTGGGCTATGGATTTTTATTGTTATTGGGAGTTGGTTATAAGTTATTCAGAGAGAAAAACGAGGTTGGACTCAAGGATTTCTCTCTTTTATTTTCCTGTATCTTTTTTTCTTTCTTATTATGGAGAGAAGTGTTAAAAAGAAAGGAGAGGGAATAGAGAAAATATATAGAGATGATAGGAGAAAAAATGGATTATTGAATCTACTCCTCAACTAAAGGCCTTAATTGTTACTCACAAATAGGGTTAATTTTAATTAAATGGTGTAGAACTTTTTATAACATTGCAATAGAAAGTTTATTTTTGATACATTTGTATAGAATACAAATTTAAGGTTATTCTTTCCATGAGCACACACACGTGAGTGCACACACACACACATTTATAATCCAGTATGAAGTATCCATACAATTAAATTATAATACAAGGTTTATTTCCAATAATTATGAAAGAGCTAAGGCAGGTTGTTTAGGTTAATCAAGTCATGCAAATTAATTATTAGTTGATCAATACATGGTCATGTCAAATACTAATTTAGTTTATCACAGGAACAGAAATGCTATCTTTAACAGATAGATATAATTCTATAGATAGATAGATTATATAAAAATAGATAAGGACTTCATAAACCTCAGAGACCTACAGAAAGTGGCATTTAAAATATTTTTATTATCTTAAAGAGACATGTCAACTCCTGGCAGCACCCAGACTATTTCAAAGATGAGTATTGAAGTACCTCCTTATGGAGATGGCTTCAAATATGGCAAATAAGCCACTGGGCAAAATTCCCTCATTTCTGATACTGACAGATTTCTGCTTGAAATGGACAAACTTGGATTCAGGTTGAATTGTCTGCCAAACTCTGCAAAGACAGGGTGAGCAAATCCTTAATAGTTCCCGGCTTCACAAATATGTCTGTCAGTTATGCTGGGCCAGAAGGCTGAAGATGATACTCCAGTATTATAGAAAGTTTTGGGTGGCTGTCAAGACAACAAACTGCCTCTGTGAATTTTTATTTTGAAGCTACAGAACTGCACTTTCTGTTGATTCAGGTAGTTAACTTTATTTCTTCTCAAGTCTCTGATAGGTTGAAGACCAGATAGTTTAGTTTTACAATTTAGTTTAGTTTTACAATTAAGATTAGTTGTTTAAGAAGATGCTTTTAGGACTAGATAGGTGTTTTTAGATTGATAACATTGAGGTGTTAGGTATGATAATTATTGATTTAGGTAAAAAACTTTGGACTCTCATAGACAGGATAGATAATATTTTCTCCTATGTTGCCAAATGCATAAGGACTGAACATTACAAATGTAGACCTTGCCTGATAGTTTTCATAAATATTCAATAATTATTATTGTATATTACTTTATTATTGAAAAAATGAAGTTTTTATTAGATTTAAAGGGAGAAAGTGTTGGCATAGTAATTATCCTTGTCCATTCAGGTGTTGATTTCTTCACCCCACTCTCTAGATCAATCTGGACATTGCATTATGATGTTTATCCTAAGTATCTCTTGTTTCAAATTTGTGTAAATATGTCACCATTTGTTCTCTGGGTTGTCAACATAACAAACTAGTCAATATTGAAGTATAATAGAGAATAGGGTGTGACATACTGATTCAATAAGGGGAGAAGAAAGAGGTGGAAAGGATAGAGATACAAGGAGAAGCCTGGGAGGCACCAAGAGAAATGAGCCAGACCAAGGATATAAGAAGCATGTATGAAGTTGAAAATTAGAATGGGAGGAAACTATACTAACATGGAGGTTTAGGATGGAGTAATTATTGTGTAGCATTGTGCTATAGACTAATAAAATAGATCCTAGTCTCTTTGTATGGTTATTTGGGTATAAATCTGGATAAGGAGTAACCACTGATTTTACTAAAATAATAATTCAATGTTAAATATTAATAATACTTCAAAGAAAAGCCAGCACCATTACATCTCAAACTATTCTATAAAATATAAAATAAAGGGACATTATCAAACTCTTTTCATCTTATCCTGATACGAAATGTACTAAAGATTTCAACAACAGTAAAAGAAAATTAGAGAGCTATTTCTTGATGAACATGGATAGAAAAATTATGCACAATCTTTGAACTACTAGTCCATCCCAGTGTTTCAGAGGCCAAAATATTAAGACAATACATGCCAATTGAATCCAACAACACATCAAATGATTGCTTATAGTAATCACTCACCCTGATCAAGTTTGATTTATTTAAGTTATGGAAGAAGAGTTCAATATATGAAAATAAATAAATATTATGAATTATAAAAATGCCCCCAAGTACAGATATCAAATTATCTTCTGAAGAGAGGCAAAAAAATTTTTTTGACAAAATCTGGCATTTCTTGTTAAAATCCCTGAAGACACCCAGAGAGCAAGGAAGAAACTTGTATCAACACAATAATGGATATACATAACAAAACTATAGCCAAGAGTATGTTATATGGGAAAAATTTAATTCGCTTAAAATGAGGAACAAGACAAAGTTGTCCACTATCTCCACACCTATTATATATAATACTGGAAGACTTACCTTCAGCAATAACACAAAATAAGCAAGTAAAAAAGATCAAAATAGAAAATATAGAGTCAGCATCATTATTTGCACATAATATGAATATAGACACACACACATACACACACACACACACACACACATCATCATCATCATCATCATCATCATCATCATCATCACCAGCAGCAGCAGCAGCCATAGCAGCAGAAGCAGCAGCATATTCTGATCTGAAAGAGTCAGTGGAAAACTTTTAAACATAATAAATACTATCAGGCAAATGGAAGGATATAGAAGTGTCACACAAAAATTAGTAGTCTTGTGCCATACAAATAAAAAGCTTTCTGAGAAAAAAAAATCAAAGAAAAATATTATTCATAGCAACTTCAAGAAAAAAGAACCTGAAATAACACTGAGTGTATGAAAGGCCTTTATGTTGAAAACTTAAAGAGTATATAAAGGCAACTCACATTCATGGGTTAGTAGGATTAATATTTTGAAAATGGTCTTTTCTTCATAAGCAATCTATGGATTAAATGCAATTCCAAAATTCCTCTGACATTATTTATAGAACAGAAAAATATTAAGGTTCATATGGAAATGCAAAATATTTCACAGTGAAGCTAGGGGTAGTTTTTCATTCTACTAGACTGGATATAGTAGCATCACAGGAATGTTCTTGAGAGCTGCCAATTTTCTCACAAGCAAAGTAATGGCTCAGAAATGGGAGAGTTAAACTTGCCAAAGAAAGTGAGAACAAGCAGAAAAAAAGCAAAAGCTTTCTTTTCCTATGTAATTTTATGTTGGTTGGTATTAGAAAATGTGGTTCAGATGTACAATGGTTCTTCTGACCTCAAATGACCTAGATTTAGGTTGGGTCTTGCAACCTCATGTAATCCAATCAGAAAAAAAAAATCTCACAAGTGTGCAGAATTACTTCAGTTTTAGGTAATTCTAGATATAGTCAAGTTGACAACCAAGATTGGCCATCACAAATCTACACCTTTTTAACTTGACACATAATCATACTTCCTTATTTTATGTTTAATTTCCAAAGGAAAACAATAGTCAGGTCATAGTTATGCCTGACATGATAAGTATCCTATATATAATGGCAAATGAAGTATATATTTATCCAGGTAATAATCATGCATAACATTACATATGTATCACATATACAACTGCAAATACACTATATATTTTAGAATAGGTGGCAACCTCTTAATTGTAACTCCCTGTAACTGCAAACTCAGAGAAAACCACAGTCCACTTCTAATTTACACTGGCATTAATGTACATTGCCATTCCAATTCCAAAAAGGAGAAAAGAGAACATAAAGAGAAAAATACTGGAGTAAAGCAAGACCAAATCCAGCAAGACAAACTTCTAATCCACTAGCTTAGTGCCTGATGTTAAAGGGCTTTGTTGACTACAATACATTTCTCTTTCTTGAGTGGGTTCCATTCTCTGTGGGCAGCTTTCTTTGGCAGGTATTCCACAGCTCTGGAACCTCCTACATCCTGAGGTCTCTACCACAATCCAGGCTTTATTATCACAGCTTTACACAATGGCCTCTCTGGGCCTCCATGGAAGGACTCCTCTGAAACACATATGACGTCAGTGACTTTTCATAACTCACAAGCAAGACTGCATAACCCTTTACTTCTACATCCTTCATTAATCTAAAGACAGAACTATAAGAGATATGCAACCAAGTTCTGCTGCCTTCTTAAGCTGAAAGCTGTCAGTTTCCTCAAATTACATTTGCATAAACTTTAATATGTTATTGTTTTATTAGAAACAGATAATAATTTCCTAGGTCTTTTCTTTCAAAGGTTGCAAGATTAGCTGCGTGGATTCTCACCTTGAGGAAACCACTGCCTTTCTTCCATTTCTTCTTATATTGTTCAAAACAAATGATGGCTCTAACATTAAATTTCTAGTGCTCTTTTTCTTTCTCTTCAAATTTAGATTCTATGGTATCCCTGGAAGGACAACTACCATCAAGAAAACAAAAGGCAATAATTATTAGAGGTGTGGGAAAAGGCTACTGTTCTACAGCTGATGTGAGAATAAACTGGTGTATCCAGGATGATATAACTGTGGAGTTTTTTTTAACTAAAAATAGATATAAGTTATATCACTCTTGAGCATACATAAAGGGCAACAAATTTAACTTAGAGATATTTGCTCAGCAATGTTCATTGCTTCTGTTTTCACATTAACTAAGAGATGCAACCAACTTTGATCAAATTTGCAGGAGAATAAATGGAACTAGAAAATACTATATTAAGTGTTTTAATTCAGGCCTATAAAGAGAAATGTTACATTCTCTCTTTCACATTGAATCTAGCTTCAAATTTTGGTTTTATGTTTACCTTGGAATATCTCCACAGGTAAATTAATCAAAAGTTGCAGATTATATGAGAGAAGGGAAGAAACTTTACTAGAAGGAAGGAATCACAGAATAAATGCAACAGAAAAGGAGGAGGAAATATTAGCTGTTAAAAGATTAATTAAGGATGAGGGCAGGATAATATAGGTTAACTCTTTATGGAAGACCACAACTTATGAAGCTAACTTAAAATAGTATAGATAATTTCCATTATACTTGATTACCCTCCATAACTTGACAGTAAACGCTTTACTCGAAGATACCACATATTTTAGTAATAGAACATGAAGAAATAAGGTTTGAACCAATCTGGAAAATTCATCCCTATGGCTAGCTATTATAGTAACAGAAGGTTCTGTTTATGCTACTAGGAGATAAAAGTAAACAGCAGAATTACACAGCTGTTATCCCTATCAGCTACGGCAATGACTCACTTGAAATATGTTATGTACATATATATTATATACTTAAAAAATAATTTATCTCTTTTGTCCTTTTTTTTGTTTATCTCTGGACTATTGGAATTATTTTAATGTTAGGTACTATAGAATTTACAAAGTGGACAAAACAATATATCTTACTAATCTCATGCCTCCCTAAACACAAATGGGCAATTTAATTTTAAAGATAATAAAGTTTTTCCTATCTATCTCAAAAATTATTTTAATATTCTTTTTAATTAGTTTCACAAAGAGGAACTTTAGATTTTAAATTACTAAGTAATAATAATGAAACAAAAGTAGTAAACTATCAAATAAATTTAGCATGGATATATATAGTAATTCATAAACTTGTCACCAAATTACCCTCTGAAGGAAAAATAAGACAAAAAATCCTAGCTTAGCAATTGAAAAGCAATCATCAGTGAAGAAGATGGAAGAGGGACATACACATATGCTTGATACTAAGCCCAACTGCTGTGGTTATTTAGTTGAAGTTATCCTTGCCAACCGTTTAAAATTCCAGAAGACAGCATGTGTTTATCTTAACAGGGCTCTTCGCATTTTATGATTCTTTCCTCAAATGTCAACATAACTATAAAAGGAGAAATAAGCCTTTTAGACATGCTATAACTGAAACCTTTTTGATATTACAGAGTCTATAGCTGACACATGTCAGCAGAGGCTTCCTGTGGTTTGTTCAATAAAACAAAATAAAGCAAAAGTACAACTACAAGCATTTTAAAAAAGACACAGTTCACAGATTGAAGCTACTTATAAAGAATAGTCTTTTGACTCCGTTAAGGAGACATTGACATTTGCTTTCAGATATAGAAAAAACAGATATAAATCTTTATGTATACTTATTTATCAAAGATAATGTTTTATCTGCCATGTTTTTTTTACAATAGATCAAATTTCCCTTTTTTTAATGAACTAATTAATAGTTTATAGGTAGATATTTTGACTGCATATCCTTCTCCTGACAGATTTTTCATTCAATAAATCAAATAAAATCCATTGACAGTAATATCCCAAATCAGTCGCTACTATAACTATGTAAGAATAATTTTCTGATTTTATCACTTTTTCTCTCTTTTTTAGTTGGTATTCTCTACTAGTTTTATTGCTAGTAAGTAATTAGCATATATATGAAGTTGTAATACGCTACATTTTTAAATTTTCTCATTTGTTATGTTTTTAAAAATATTTTTATACCCATACATTATTTTATCACTCAGCCCCTATCAGAGAAACTTCCTCTTGGAGTTGATGATAATTAACAAAAAAAAAACCTAGAACTGGACATTGTGCAGAATGAGATACTTTTTTACTCAACTTTAAATGGGATGCTTTCATTAATGGAAGGTTGATCTCTTCCTTCAAGGAAGTCAAAAGATTTTAAGAGCCAAAAACCAACATCTTTCTGACACAGCATATATGTTTAGTTTTTGGTGCAGAGCTTTACTATCTAATCTAGACTAGCCTCAAATTTGTAAACCTCTTGCACCAGCCTTGCAATGCTGAGATTACAAACATGTGCCACCATGCTTGCTTTAGTGGTTGTTTTTGGATAGGCAACTATACAATATAACTTGCTTATGACCAATATTTAGATACTAATTATTTTGCACCTTTGGTATATATTTAAATTTGAAATACCAAATATTAATTAACACCTATGTAAATATGTGTTAGTCAAGTGATCAACTATTTTTACTTGTTTATTGAGAAAAGTAATAATCAACCTAGAACCCATGCCATGGTTATCATATTGTCACATTAATGATAGTAATGAAGCCTGGAATTCTGACTTGTGGTTTTGATCTATTTTACTTGTTTGTTTTCCTATCAGATTTTGCAGTGAAATCCATGTCCGTATCACTCTTGCCTTACTTTTGTGAAGCATATGAATCTGTACATGAAATAGTTCCTTTGAAATGAAATTGCATTTTACACGTTTCAGTTATTAAACTGTAGAAGAATTTAGTTGTTAGAATTAATTCTTCATTGATTTCTAATATATAAAGTTAAGAATATTTTATTAATTAAAAGGGACAAAGCAGTTTCTCTCTTAAACTTTTGGGTTGGTATGCTGAAAGATAGGACTTTCTGGTGATATAGAAATTTTATTCATGAAGGAAATGAGAAGTTACCCTCTTACACATTTAGGAACTGACGGTCAAATGGTTTCTTTTTACAAATGAACCAAGATTTCTTGATTATGCTTATAAATAAAGCATACAATGTTTTGGTGGCTTTAAATTAGATATTTAAAATTTCAGCAATTCCTATTTGCAATGATAAATAAGAAACATTAACTATGGTACTTCATGTATAACAATAACTTAAGTTAAATAACAAGATTTTGTCTGCAGTTTATATTCTTAGAAAAGTCTAATCACTCCTCCATTAGGATTCACAGAAGATAAAAATAAATCTCTTGTCTGTGTTATAAGATTATATTATAATGTGCTACTCCTGGATTTTAAATGGTTTGAATTAAATGGGTTTTGAAAAACAACCTTATATGTCACATAATATGCAATTGCAAGAAAGCAACATTATTCTGGCTAGTTGAAGCAGAAAATTAATTTAATTCAGAACATTAAATGATACATAGAATTATGGAAAAATCAAGATAAAATATAATTGAAGATAAGCATTTTTCTTTTGCAGAGATTCACTGTATAGCATAGGCTGCCTTCAAACTCATAATCTTGTTGGCTCAGCTTTAATAGTTCTGCGGTTATAGATGTACAACAGTATCTTGTAGAGGTGAACTTCATTCACATTGTAGTAAGGTGTGCCTCTGTATATTTGATTGCTAATTGCTTTCCCAGGATTTAGCCTTTATCCCAGTCTTCTTAGTGGACCCTAAAATAAAATGACATTCCTAAAATGTGAGGATCATTTGGTATTTGATGGATGTTTGCTGTGGTTTAAAAGGGGGCTTCGTTGCATGTTGCTAATTATCATAGTTAGGGAGGATACAAAGTAAAGTAAGTTAGATTCAGGGATCTATTTTTCTATTTCATTTTCTTTCCTCTATCCTTCTTTCTCTCCTATCTGGTAATAAAGGGAAAGGGGGAGGAGAAGGAATGAAAAGGAAAAAAGGGGATATATAAATAATATAGGAATAAATAATATAGGACAAATGGTAGACTTTTGAATCTACATTTAGATTAGCAACCATTAACAAGCTAAATATTTCAATTTGGTATTGACTTTGTATATTGATACAGGTTTAGGATTATAGTTTACTACAGCATACTATGTATATATGTTCCAACTCTTGTATAAGATATTGTACCGATGCTAGTCATTTAATAATGCAATGTGAAGTTCAAGTCCTTTTGAAAAATGATATTACAAATTGTTTAGGATAATTGTATTACAAGTCAGCAGTCAGTCAATCAAAATCATTGTTGTGTTAGATATCAGTTTAGTTGATTATAGAAATATGTGTGCTGGTTTGAACAAATAGTAATAGCTAGAGATGAACAATGCTTGTCTATGCAGATATACAATAGACATTGACATAAAAAACTTCAGAGATTCACAGAATATGGTATTTAAAGATGTCTTAATAAAAGGTGTTTTTGACAGTGAGACTTGTCAGATACTGACAGTACACATATTCTATTTCAAGAAAGATGATGAGCTACAAGAACCTCCACAGGGAATTTCACTCAAAATAGGCAATCTAGCCACTGGGCAAAAACTGTCCTTGATTCAACTGAAGACAGCATGCTGTCTAAGTTGAAAACAATCAGGACAAAGAATAAATCATTTGCTAAGATTTTCCACAAGACAAGATAAGCAGTCCTTGATAAATTCTGCTTTACAAATATGTCTGTCGTATACTGGACCAGAAGGCTGAAGATGATTTCCTATTTTTGCTGAGGAATAATAGGTGATTGCCCATGTCTCTGTCACTTCTACAGTTTTGGAAGCTGCTTGGTCTGCATCTCCTGTCTACTCAGGAAATATTTATCCTTCTCAGATCTCTAACGGTGTTAAAGACTAGATAGTTATAGCTTATATGTGAGCTTAAGATGTAAATGATGTAAGGAAGTGTTTTAGGGTCCTAGGAGATGTTTTAAGATTAGTAATTGCAAGTTGTGGAAGTCAAAGAATATAAAGCCTTGGAGGGTAATAAAGTATTTTATGTATAGAACTTTCGGCTCACCAAGATAGATAGTATAAAACTTTTTCCAAGGTTGACAAATATAAATGAACTGAACATTGTGAGAATAATTCTAACATTATAGTTTTCATAATTGTTTTATTATATATAGTTTATTGATGTTAGAAAAAGTGGGAGGATGGGAGGACCCAGAGGGTTTAGGAGCCCCACAAGTAGACCATCAAGGCTGCTGATCTGCACAAACTGTTTCACCAATCAAGAACAATGCATACAGTAAACTTAAACCCCATGTTCAAATTTAGCCAATAGACAGCTCATTCTCCACAGTTGTGGAGGAAGTGGGCACTGCCTGTGACATGAACTCTGGTGCCCTCCCCCATTTCATCATTTCCCTGTGGTGGGGAGGCCTGGCATAAAGGAAAGCAGGCTATCCAGATGAGACTTGATAGGCTGTGGTCATATTGTTGGGGAGGAGGTCCCCTTATGTCAAAGGCCTAGGGAAGGGGAATAAGGAGGAAGAGAGAAGGAGGTCAGGAATGGAAAGATTTAAGCAAGGGGATTGCAATTGGTATGCAATCTGAATAAATTACAATGTAATAAAAGCCATTTATGGCCTAAAAGAGGAAGTTGTAGAGGTAACATTCATTCACATTATGTTAAGGTGTGTCTCTTATTCAAATTATTTGCTGAAGTGGAAGTGAGCTAAATGCTAACAAATTCTGTTACTGTAATTGCTATCTAAGAATCTCCTGTCTCAATATTGTGTAGAAATTATTAATCACTTCTCAACTATCATTGATTAGTTTACAAAGAAAGTATAGTTCCTATGGCTGGGCAGAGGAGACAGTAAGTAGGACATCTGAGCCAAGTCTTGGTGGTCCAAAGGAGAGACATGTGCCGGGGCTGGGATGAGAGTAGATGGTAAGTAGCATGGGGTACGTGGCTTAGGAGTAGCCAGGATAGTATAACATGTTAGAATAGATCAATATCTGACCACCTGTAGTACTCTAAAACTTATTACAAAACATAATTGGTCTCCAGCTCATTATTTGGGAACTAAAGAGGCATAGAAAAAAAACTTTAATTCCAACAGTATTTAGCTTTTACTTGTTGTTTAATATGTTTTATAGTCCCCAATCCCAATATCTTTTTCTGTGTTATGAAAATGTATGTGTTCTGTGATCTATCACTATAAAGCAACAACAAAAATGTCACCGAAATTTAAATTATTTTGTTCAGATGAGATATCATGAAAGAATGTGATTATTTACCTAAAACTATTTTTTTCATTGTTAAAAAAATAACCACATAGAATCCTGAAGTGTCCACCTTCTGTAACCAGGTGGGACTTCCAGTGGAGGAATGAGAACACCTAGCCACCCACAAAAGAAAATTTGGTCCAAAATTTGTCCTGCTTATAAGATATGCAGAGATAAAGATGTAGTAGAGATTGAGGGACTGGCCAACCAATGACTGGTCCTATTTGAGACCTATCCCATGGGAAAGAGCTAACGTCTGACACCATTAATGATACTCTGCTTTGCTTTTAGACAAGAACCTAGAATAACTGAAAATTTAAGAGCCTTCATATAGTAGGTTATGGAAACATGCAGAGAGCCACAGCCAAACAACAAATAGAACTTGAGGAGCCTTGTGGGAGGATGTGCAGGAAGAGTTTGAGGCAGCTAGAGGGGTCAAGGACAACACAAGAAGACTTAGGGAGTCAATTTGACAACACAAGAAGACTTAGGGAGTCAACTTACCTGGGCCCATGGGGAGTTACAGAGACTGAACTACCAACCAAAGAATATGCACGGGTTGCACTTAAGCCCCTTACACATATGTAGCAGATGTACAGCTTGGTCTTCATGTGGATCCTGTAACAATTGGAGCAGGGAGTAGTGTCTCTATGTTGCCTGCCATTGGATCCCTAGCTGGGCTGCCAGGTCTGGCCTTATTGGAAGAGGATGCACTTAGTCATGCTGCAACTTGATATGCCAGGTGGCTTGGCACCCATGGGAGGCATCACCTTCTCTGAGGAGAAGGGAAGGAAGAATGGGGTGTGAAGGTGGGACTGGAAAAAAAGGAGAAAGGGGGACTGTAGTTCCAGGCTCTGCTTGCTTCTTCCCTCAGGGCATCCAGGTACTGCTGCTGTATCCTAGAGTTGGAGTGATGAAGCAAAGCCAGCACAGGTGGGGTCTGCTTGATCCCAGTCAGGCTGAGAGTGCCATAAGGAGAAAACCTTCTCTGAAGATTTTAGTGTTATAATTATTTTGGTTAATGTTCAGTTAAATAACTGTTTCATACTTTCTTTGGAGTGAAAAAGAGAAAAACAAACCTTGGGGAGTTAAGAAGGGCTTTTCAGGGCTTGTACACATAATTGCTTGGGGCAGAGATGTTGTGAATGTATTACTTACATGGAGAGGAATCCAGGTGCTAGGCTACATAACTACCTTGAGAATTACAGAGGTTGGGGTCATGAGACTGTGTGTGCTGGGGCACGCAAGCGCTGAACAAGGAGGGAGCAATCCTTATTTTTGCTGTTCTCAAGATTGAGATTTTCAGGGTTTGGACACATTATGACCGCACTCTAGCTCCATCCCTGCTGGATTCCCTGATGACATAGTCCACACGCCCCATAAGGGGCTGCAATCAGGATGTAAATTGGCTACATAAATAAATAAATGAATAAATAAAGTGAATAAAAATTATATAGATACATAATATGCCAAAAAGATTGATTTAGATTATTTGTGAGAAAATAATCCACTAAAATAAATCTTAACATTAATTTTTAAAAAGAAAAATTTGCATGTCACTAGTTATTTACCTTAATTTTTTTTACTATATATTTAGTTCTCTGTAAGCATTTAACACATGCAAGTATACAATTGTGTTAGAGTTTTCTAGAGGAATAGAACTTACAGAATGAATCTATCTATCTATGTACTTACCTTCTTTTCATCTTGCTATCTATATACTTACTAAAGACAGACAGATAGATTGATCCATAGATATACAGACAGCTATGTAGATAGAAAGGATGGATATTTTCACCTCAAAATAACTGGATATATAGAAAGAAGGTGGAACTTCTCACCTCAAAATATCTGGATTAAAATTGGGTCTTCCCATTTCAAATTATTTAATTAAGAAAAAATTCTTCACAAGTGTATTCAGCCACTTGGATTTTAATTAATTGCAGATGATGGTTTATTCTATAGAATAAGAAAATAGATGTTTTCTCAGTTTTGAAAACTTATTCCAGAATGCTCTGTTCTGTTAATTTCAGACCTCCTTTACCTACATCATGTTACATATGCACATGAAATATGCATCAAATAAAGAATAAGATAAATAGGTACTAATTCCTTCCAACCATGTTTATTTTAGAAAGTATGTGTATATAAATTCCACATTATAATGAACAAAGTGTTTTAAATGATTAATTCATTAATGAATAGATATATTTAAAATATTTCACAATACTATTCTTGATATTGTGAATAGAGCAGATATAGGAGATAAAATAACAGATGAAATGGTAAAAATTATCACTGTGTTGTGAAATTGTTTTTCTCACAGTGAAAATTTCAATAAGAGACAATGGTAAATGTATGGCAATGACGTAGCAAAGTCCACTATTTTGTCTGTTAAGTAAAAACTGTAAAAATGTTACGGTGACAGCTAACTTTTCTATTATTTCATACATATATAGTCCAAACTTTAAGAGAAAATATTGGTTTGCAACTTTTCAAAGGTAAATATTACTAAGTATTGTTAGGCCTGACTGATAATTTTTTCTTTTCTTTTCTGCTGAACATGCTAACAAGTCTGTTATAACCATTAAGACTATGCAGTATCTAAAACAGGCACATGATTAAGTGACTAGCTGAAAATGAAATTGCATAGTGGCATCTAATACAGGGAGTAAACTATAATATTCCACTGGCCATCCACATATATCCTGATAGTTTATCCTTGATAATTATAGCTGTTATTGTACATATTGGACATATGTCTATTTGTGTGTATGTATGTATTTGTGTATGTTGGTGGGTATAGTGATTGTCATTATTCTGAAGGAAGAAGGGAAGCCTTGTTAAAAAAAAAAGAGTGATGTCCTTAGGTTGGATGTTACTTAACTTCCCTGTTGTGTAATAAGATCACTGTAAAGGGACATTTTATTTATCTTGCTGATATTGTTGTATTTTATTACTTTTATTTATTCATAATTTATCCTAAACCATATAGTGTACCAGGAGTTGTGATTAGAAATAATTCAAAGGAAAAAAAGGAAAAATTTTTAATGAGCTCATTATAAAAACTGTACGCTAAACAATTGCAATCCCAAGTTTTGCATTTCACTGGTTAGAACAGTATATAATTAATTAGGAAGAAGACACAAATGCTTTAAATGCTAATTTTACAAAAGGACATCAATTACTAATCCAATTCTGTGAATTTATTGCTTACTTTTTTCTTCGATGCAGAAGTGGGCAATTTTTATGAATGCTTTTTTAATTACTATATAATTTATAATGCATAAGAATTGCCTTCAATGCTTCACAAAATACACCCAATTCCCTAAAAATATTTTTAATTGTAGACCATTATTCTCTGTTATTGCCTATCATGAAAAAAGCAGATGGAGTTCAATCTATCAAGAAAAATTTGCAGGAATTATTAGACTAATGTTTATTTAATTTTTTTCCTCTGAATCAACTTTTCACCAACTGTAGCATCCTCTTAAATCATTCAATAAGCACAAGTCTAACAACACTAGTCTATTTCAACAAATAGACCTTACTTAAGCAGTTCTATATTATCTGAGTTTCTTTATAGTGATAGTAGCCATGTTTCTCTAATTATGTTACTTTGTATACTTAAGCATCCTTTGTATATCTTAAATAAACATGAATGCATGTATCAATAAGCAAATGCATTTATGTCAGTATAAATCATTTAAAATCACATGAAAGATACATATATATATATATACATATATATGTATACACATACATATTGATAATTGACTATTTAAGAATAATATCTATACTTTTAAATATGTTGCTTACTTCAGTTATATGTGTGTAAACCAATATATAATGCCTTTATTTATTTATAATTACATCCATATAATTAAATTTGCAAAAAATTTGGCATAATGATATACCCATAAGATAATCATTATATTTAGTAAAGGCAATATATTCATTGCAATCTAAAGTGACTTTTAGTAATAATTCCTTTCTGATGTTCCCTAGGTACCAAAGGACTACTACTCTGATTTTGCAAAGGTACTTTTTGTTTTCTTCTTCTCATATAATTTATGTAATACAGTTCTCATAACTTACTGTTTGACATACACACAAAATATTTGCATTTCACTAATCGAATTGTTTGCCTTAACACTATATTCATTTTATATTAAACAATGTTCTATTATATGAGTATAACAAATTGCTTATTCTTTAATCTGTTGATGAAATTTTAGTTTGTTTATCCTTTGTGAATGTCATAAATAATGCTTCTATACATTCATCCACAAAATATTTGAAAGAACATATACAACTTTTTTATTTGAATGGATAACCAGAAATAGGGTATGTGCCTTACTTACAATGTATAATTCTTTAATATTCTTATTTTTAATAAAAATATTATTACATGACTTCCTTCACTACAATGCTTCTCATGACCTTCTTAGTTATTCTGAAATTCACAGCCACTTTTCTTTTGAATATTATCTTTACATATATATGTATAAATGCATAAATATAACTTCTGAGTCCATTAATGTTCTTTCTAGATGTATGATTTCAGGGATAACAATTTAGTATTCTATAACAAATTAGGTGTTTCATCTCTAGGAAACATTAATTCTTCCTCTCTCAGAAGTCATTAGATGCTTGTAGCTCTTTGTCTAGGGATATCTTGCTCCCTTAAGATTTTCCATTTCTATTTTGGCATGTTTATTTCTGTTGTCATTGCTATGGTCTTGGTTATGCAGCCATATCATTGAGGTATTATGGGTGTAGCTTTCCAACCATGTCTAGAAAACACAATCCTATCGAAGATTTGGGTTCTCTGGCTCTTAAGGTTTTTCTCTCTCTTCCATAAGTTTCGCTAAGAATTATGTGCAGAAACTGCATTGTATATATACATATTGGGGCTGATACCCAAGGATAAGTTGTTCTCTGCATTTTGACCAATCATGATTTTCTGTGATGGTTTTCATTTGCTATAAAATTCAGCTCTCTGATAAGAGGTGAGAGCTACACTTAAATATGAAGATTTTAAAATTTTAAATTCCTTAAGTTATTACTAATCTATCTATTAAGGAGCAGCCCTCCCCAGGAATTTTGATACATCTGCTAATGTTTACAATATATGAATAAATAAAAATGTTTTCATTGTGGAAAAAAAGAAAATTGAGAGTCTGAAGACTATTTATAGGATATACTCATATATTACCAAAGATTAATAAGAAATTTAAAATAAAAATCATCCACTTGACAGAATTGGAAGTAAATGATGTGAAAACAAGTAAAACTTGAACAAACAAAATCAAATCAAGACACAATTTCTGATATGTGAAAGAACTTACTATAGCAGTTCTAAAGAAAAGCAAAGCAGGCTCATTTAAGTATATCAAAAGAACATGGTAAATTATTATTTGATTGCCTTCACAGGCAGGGAACAGGAAAATATAAAATATTATGAATCAATCAAACTTTATTGCCAAACAATATAATGTAAAATTAGCTTAAACTGTGACAAGAACTTATTAAATATAAAGAGTACAGTTACAAAAATAATTCAATAGCTTACTAAGCAGACAAAAGACCACCCTTTGATACTACCACTGAAAAAATACCTAGAATAAATAATGATAATTTTAGTCTAATAATGTGTTTGAGCCAGAATACTGATTGCTGAGTTTCAACTATATATTCCCAACTCAGTTTTCAGCAATCAGTGACATATTTATAGCATAAGATTAGCTGTTAAAGTACCATTTTTACTACAGAAATAAAAAACAATAGAAATTATGAATGTATAAGTCTGGAAGACATTTTACTTAAATATCTGTGAGATTACTGCTGCTTTACATTGATTAAAGTTTGTAACTATGCCTAGTTCAGGATTCTTTGAGAATGTCTACAGTTTCTCATAAAATATTATATATACAGAAAAAAAATGTTTTGTAGGTCATTCTAGGTCGTGGAATAAATATTGCAAAAATGATGGTATCACTAACAATAGATGCCAAGACAAGTCTCATAAATAAATAAAAAGAACTTTATTATTATGATATTGATCTAAATATTATAATTATTAATTGAATTATTTGAAATTTTTCATTAGTTGAACTCTCAACTATGATTCTTTATGTCAATTCTATTCCAAATTGAGTCAACAAAATATATAGTACATCTAAATATACTTTATAGTCAAATATTTAATATTTAATGTTAGCTGTCTAAACTTGTTATTTTTTGTTAGTATTTTTAATGACTTAAAGTTTAAACTTTGTCAGGATACATTAGCATAAGAGATGTTTTCCTCTAGTAGTAATAATTTAAAATATATTCATTGCATGGGTTCCTTGTAAGAACACTTTTTGTCATAGCTTTCCATTGCTCTGAGAAAATAACCTAACAAAACCAAATTAAAGGTGAGAAGTTTTCTTTTAATTTATAGTTTCTAGGGTCTCTCTCTATATATAGCTACCTGGATTTATTATTTGAGGCCACATTTTAGTCACAATACAATGATGGGCACAGAATAATAGAGCAAAGTTTTAAACTTCATGGGGCTCAGGAAACAGTGAAAAAGAAAGTATCCAGGAATAAGTTATGTCTTTCTAATGCGTACCCCTACAGCCATCAGCAAGGCCCTATTTCCTAATAGCTCACTGAGTTTTGATCTCAGTATATAATGAGTTGATATATTGATGAACTTAGTACTTTCATGATTGATACATTTCCTAGTATGCTTCCAAGTCATTAACACATTAGTCTTTTAGAAGCAAATATTTAATATTCAGACCACAATAAGCTTCTTTCTAAAAATTTGTATCAAATGGGTGTATGCTTTTACTGCTTGTAAATAAAATTCATGATTGTTATATGGTAAATAGGTTTAATTATTTCTGTAGAAAATTATACAGTATTAGTCTTAAAGTATGTAAGTTTCTTAAAATGTCACTTAACATTTTTGAGAAATAGTGATTCTCAATTCATAATAAGAATACCAGAGACACTGAGTAGTGAAAGTGAAACCAATTTATTTTCAGTTTTGCAGAAGATTGGCTTCAGGCTTGAGAATAAAAAGCAAACATGGTTGATACACCAATTTGGTAGAAACCAGTCATTTTTAAATTCCTAATTGCATTTGTATGCCCCCAACTTTGATACCATATTTTCTGACTTATTCAGATAAGTATACTCCTTCCTAGTTTTTTTCACTCTAGTCCTTATCCTTAATTCTTCAACTTCTGTGGCTTAAGTTCTCCTCCTTATTTCACAGATGTGAGCTTAGTCATGTAGTCAGTTGCTATAACTTTTCCACCTTAAGTTAAACAGAAAAGTGCCCAGGCTTAGGTAGCCTTAGCTACTAGATAGGGAAGACAAATACCTAGTGTCTTCTAATTATCTGGAATTCACTGATGAGCTCTGAATGCAAATCATACTGCAGATTAATAATGATTTATTTACTTCTTACAATAATGAGAAGAATTCAGGTTACAAGAATATATGTTTTGGAAGCCCCTTGTACTATAATTTAGAATGTTGTCTCAGCATAGTATTTATTATGAGAATTACAAATAGTACATAGATTATTTAAAATTAAGTTATTTTATTATAAGGAAGTGTCTTATGTGTGAAGTTTAATCTTAAAAAGAATCCAAAATTATCTTTTATTTTGTCACTAAGCTACTTTAAACAAAGCTACAGTATATTAAGCTTGTTGCTCTACTTATTTTGGGTAAAGAATACAAAGAATACACTTGTAAAGGTTAAGCTAGAACTATTGTTTAAATATTTTTGTTCTAATGAGTCAATGCCCTTTAACTATGTTCCTTGTTATAGTTTTATTTTCCTGTTGTGTGCTTCTTTTAAAACATAACATATTATTTGTTGATCTGTTAATCTAAAAGGAACACTGGGGCTAATTACATGAAAAATGTTAACTCACTGGAAAATAAGATACCACAGTCAGCAGTTGTTGTTTTCACACTCCCAGCCCATCCCAAGGTTGGCATCTCTTGAGGAGTAATTAACTTTGTCAGGACAACTGAATTCAAACACACTGAGATTTCATTTTCTCTTCATTATGAATCATAATTAATAAAGAAATTATAACATGTTGTCACAAACTATCCAGTTACTGTGATAATATTCCTTTTCTTTGAAAGCTCTTGGGAAAGGATTTTGAAGCAATAAGACAATGGTGGAAAATGCTTTTGCATTTCGTACATCTAACATAGACTGGGATATGATTATTGCTGCTTATATAAAGGCAGTTATAAAGTTTATATATATTTCTTAAAACACACCTATATTCCACAGAATATTTTATGTAGAAACAATTTCAAATTCCAAGTTATGTGACAAAATAAATTTAATGATAAGTATTTTAATCATGTCTAATAAAACCTCCTTAAGAGGTTGTATCATAATTATAATGTTAGAAAAGTTACATTTGAGCTACAGATACATTTCTGGTAGGATATAATTTTCACATATTTTCAACACTTCCCTTGAAGTTACTTAGCAAATAGGTATTGAAAGTAGCAGACTTGTGTGTTCTTAAATCTATTTATATTTTCATGTGTTAACAAGAAAACGCTACTTGAAGCAATGATTCAGTGTCAAAAGTAGAAACATATCTCCGAGAAATATATGAAGCAGAAAGAAGTGACTAAGAATCAGCAGGAGAGTGGGAAATGAAATGAGAAACACGTAACTCATTTGCCTCACTGGGGGAAGAAAACAGGAATTGAGTCTTAGATAAGAAGGTTTCAGCTGTGCCTTTTAATACAGGTCGTTAATCCCAGCACTTGAAGTGCAGAAGAAGGGGGAGGATGTCTATATGTTTGAGGATAGCCTGGTCTACATAAAAAGTTGTGAACTCAAGATCCATTTCCTTCATTCACTGGAGTGTTTTAATTACACATATAAAGCTACCACAGTAAGCTCCTTGTCAAAGTTAAAAATATCTTCATAAGGTTAGACAGGTGGCTCGCTAGGCTAAGAGTACTTGCTGTTCAAAGATAAAGCCTTAAATTCAAATACTCATGCCATATTTAAAAAGCTCACCGCAGTGACACATACCTGAAATCAGAAGCAAGAGCAACCAGTAACCTTATGGAAAGGAGCCTAACTCCAAGTTTTGGGATATATCCTGTCTGAGGAATAAGGCAGAGAGTGATGGAGTATGACACTGCAAACTGCCCCTAACCTATATGGATTTATAGATGTGTAATAGCCACTGTCACACATGTGCATACATCACACACACACACTCACACAACACCACCATCAGCACAACCATCACCACCACCACTACAAGCACAATGTATGCAGATATTAGCAAGTATTCCTTGAAGGACACACGTGATCTAAGTTAATGAATATTGTACAAGATGATAAAGGTGTTCCAAATGAGTCAATCTTATTATGTTATAACTGTGAGTAAAATTCAGGTGCACATTAATTTAGCTCAGTCAAACATCAGACTATAAGTTTATTATACCTCAAGTAGTTGAATAAATTTTTTTAGAAAGCTTGGTTTTTTATTATGTCTAAGAAAATAAACATGTATGTTTATGATTACATCATCCAAAGAACCTTAAGGAAATGGGGTAAGGCAGAAGAGGGACATAAGAATAGATAATACTAGTGGTGTTGAAAAACCCTTTTGAAAATCTGCTATTTTATAACCTCCTCTTGAGCAGGAGCTTTGTTGTGACAAGCTGGAGACCTATTACAGGGTAGGCTTCTGGGAGGTACAAAGGTGATTCTGGCTGAGACTACTAGAAGCAGGGGTCATCGAGACTGAGAAGACCAGCCCCTAAGGCTCCCAGTGTAAAGAGGAGAACACCAACCAACTCACAACAATTTCAACCCATAACTTACTTTGCCTAAAAGTGTGCAGGTACTAAAATAGATTGAAATTTAAATACAAACAAACTAATAAAACAACTACAAAATAAAACAAAACAAAAAGAAAGATTGAGGAAATATCTGACAAATGTCTGACTTAAGCTGAGATCCACCCCATGGGAGACAGCCAAGCCCTGACCCTATGAAAAGCACTTTGTAATGCTTGCATATGGGAACCTATCACAATTTTCCTCTTAGTGGATCCACCCATCAGCTGATTCAAACAGATGCTAAGATCCACAGCCAAACATTAGCTGGAGCTCAGGGAGTATTGTGGAAGAGTGTGCAGAAGGGTAGAAAGACTCAGAGGGGGACAGGAGCACCACAAGAAGACCAACAGAGCCAACTAACCGGGGCCTGGGGGCACCTATAGAGACCAAAGCTCCAACCATGGCCTGGACCTAGCCCCTAAGCAAACACACAGAGATGTAACCAATGGGCAGCTCAGTCCTCATAATGGGTGCCTTAGTAAGCAGAATGGGGGCTGACTCTGATAAGGACTCTGTTGTCTGCTTCTCTATCATGTTCCTCTGGCAGGGCTACCTTGCCAGGCCATACTGGAAGAAGATGTGTTCAGTCCTGATTCGCTGTAATATGCTGGAATGGGTTGGTAAGGGGGCTCCCTTTCTCTAAAGAGACTGGGAGGATGGATAGGGAAAACAGGAAGGGAGTGTAAGACCAGAAGGAGAAGAAAGAGGGGGCTATGTTTGGGATGCAAAGTGAATAATTAATAAAAGATAAAAATGGTAAAATAGTATGTAGAATAAGTTTCATTGGAGTTACCCTACAAAGAGGAACACCAATGTTTGCCAGAAGACACAGGTTATCAAACAAGAACCCCATTGTCATAGATGGGATACTTCTGTCTAGTTGTTAGTCATGGTGCCCCAAAACCCACCAGAACAACACAGGTTTTATCATCTTTGTTTACTCACTAAGCCATTATTATATGATTCTATTTCTGAAGGCACCACACAATTTGAGCATAGTGTATGGATAAATTAATCTTGAACTTATCTAGAAGTTTCATCAATATCTAGATAGATTTTAAGGACCATAAGTTTCTTTGTAGGCAGGTAGGTGAGAAAAGACATCAGTAGTTCAAACAAGCTATGAATCCTGCAAACTATAATAAGGACTAGGCCTTCAAAGTAAACCCAGTGATGTCATAATAGTGTGGATGTTAGAGAAGTAGCCTACATCTTTCTACTTGCATTTAAGTTTTACTGGCTCAGAGGAAATGTATGTATGGTAACATAAATGTAGCAAAAAAAAAAAAAAAACAAACTAGGGTAATCAAGTGAGCTACTACAGTTATATTGCCAAAGGAACATAGAATCAAAATGCCTTCTAAATATATATCCTTGTATCCATAGACTACTGTAACTCTTAACTCTCATCAGAGAAGCTGATTGTATGCATCTGATATTCCTACATTTTCAATGTGTTTTATTGGTTCTATAATCTTCCTTATTGTTTTCCAATGCCACTTATTTTTAAATTCTGTGAACATATGTTGAGAAATCTAAGACGTAATACTGGTGATTTGGAGGAGTAGGGGTACATAAATATGATCAAAATCTATGGCTCAAAATTCTCAAAGAACTAATTTTTAAAATATTTATACTGTGATTATATATTATGTTGGTTTAGTGAGGTGAAAGTGGCACTATTGTACTATTAGGGTTTTCATGCTGTGGAGGTTGTTATTATGGGCCACAGATTTTACAGATGGATGGGACTATTTGTTGATTCCCTCCTGTGGAAACTTGAATAGCACCTTCTAGCTCTCACCACTCATCAAAGAAACGTCTGTTTACAACAGATGGAGACCATTACAGAAAAACACAACCTGTGGGTTTTCTTTTTAAAGAACACATGAAGTTTAAAAAGAAAAAACAAATAGAGGAATCAGAAGGAAGAGAATGGGAAATGGATGTGACTAAAGCACATTCAGTGCATTTTAAACTTTTCTAACAGTAAAACAAAACAAAAAAATTATTCCATAAGAAGCAAAATTATGGAAAAGACATGACTACGGCAAGAAAAATTGTTGTAAATGGTTGGCTTGAAAGAGAAATGGAGAATATATACACAATGAACATCAAAATAACTTAATATGAGAGAAATATTGAGTATCATATCTTGCATGCAGACAGCAGGTTGCATCTCATACATAAGCATTTGTTAATAGGGTACATCATATGATGTGTTTTTATTACAATAAAAATAAATAATTTTTTATGGATGAATTCTGCTAATATTTAAGAAACCAAGTTACCCAGAACAAATCATGCGGTCTCTGTCATATATTTTCCATTTTGTTTATAAACCCTTATTATTTCAATATAAAATGATGAGAAAATATGTGGTGAGTGAAAACTATGAATTATAAATAATAAAACCATAAAAAATTAAAATCTAATTAGGCAAAAACTATCACATTGTGGTAGGACAACACACAGAAAGAGAACTAAAAGAGCGCTAAGAAAAGGCACAGTTACCAGATATTTACTTGTAGGTCTTGACCTTTTAAAAACCTACTTTATTTGGGGTTTTATAATATCTCTACCTCCCTTCCAAATCCACCTACCCTAGATAGGAGACAAAGTTAATAAGAACAATGGAAGTAGATCTTTTTAGAGTCAGTTCCTTGTGGGAGACCCCACTCTTTGTCTTTAGGATTCTAGCAGACCCATTAAACAGCAAGCCAGCAATTCAGCAAAAGCAACCATGACCACAGCAGCTGGAACACTGAAACATTCTTTGGATCATTTCTCTCTAAGAGCATCTCAAAGAGGGAGAACAACCAAGCCATTTGAATTCATGCAAAGTATGCAAAGCCTCTTTTTTTTCCCTCATATTTGTTTTCATTTTGAGTTGGTTATAAGTTACTCTTGGTCTTATTCACAGAAAAAAACAAGGTTTTGCTCAGGGATGTCTCTCTTTTCCTTTATAATTTCTTTCTTAGGTTTGGAGACAAAGGTTGAAAGGAAAGAAGGAGGAATACAATTATAATGTTAGAACTGTATAATTCTTGTGAGAAATTATTTTCAGAACAAAAGAACCAGACACTGATGCTGAATCAGACCTGACAGGACTCATTCCTCTGAACATGTTGGAGCTGACATCCTGCATCCTACATGTTCAAGGCCCAGGTGCCTTAATTGTTGTTACCCATCAGAATAGGTCAGCTTGCCAGACATTGTTGTAGAAAGTTTCTGATCCCAATTCGTCCAGCATTTCAGACTGTCCCACACAGGATTCCTATTAAGGCTGGAATTTCTCAACATTTAGAAACTTGACCACAAACGCTCTGCCTGGGTTACTTAACCATTTCCCCAGTTATTTTTTGCGGGGCTTCAAACGTATTATTTGCCTTAAATCTGTCTGAAGAAACCTTAAGAGAATGATGTCCCACTTCTTCTTAAGGAGGTTCGGTAGGTTTCTGTTTGCTCTCTTGGTCTTTAGATGCTTATTTTTATTGGGAGTTGGTTATAAGTTATTATTGGTCTTATACATAAAGAAACTAGATTTGACTCAGAGATGTCTTTCTTTTCCTTTATTTATCTTTCATAAGTAAGGAGATAGGAGCTGAAAAGAAAGAAAGGAGGATATAGAAATACAGAGAGAGGATAGAACATAAGGTAGATTATTGAATCTACTTCTCAACACAAGGCCAAATAAGGTTATTTTTTAATTCATTGGTATAGAATCTTGTATATTGATGCAAAATAAGTGTAATTAAGATACATTGGTATAGAATTCAAATATAAGATTATTCTTCACATACATTATATATATTTATTTCTAATCTCTATATATACTATATATATATTCTACTCTAATATGAGGTATTATACCAATCCAATGGAATTATAATACAAGGTTTACTTCTAATACTTTTAATGTGGAGTTGTAGCCTATTTAGGATAATTAAGTAATACAAATTAATTTCCAGTTGAACTAATCATGATCATGTCAAACACTAGTCTAATTTTATCACAAGAATATGTATCCTAAGTCTAACAGATAGATATGATTCTATAGATATATACTATAAAATAGTTAAATAATGTCTTTAAAAAACCTCAGAGACCTACAGAATATGTCATTTAAAGATGTTTATATTATTCTAAAGATTCTTTGACAACAAGACAAGTTAACTTCTGCAACACCCAGCCTACCTCAAAGATGATAAGCATCAAAGAACCTCATTATGGAGGTGGCTTCAAATGTGGCAAACAAGCCACTGGGCAAATTATTCTTGTTTCTGCCATAGACAGAATTCTGCCTAAAAATGGGCAAGCTTGGATGCAGGCAGAGTCAATAGCTGAACTCTGCCAAGACAGGGTAAGCTAGTCCTCAATAGCTCTTGCCTCACAAATATGTCTGTCAGTTATAATGGGCCAGAAGGCTGAAGATGATGCTCCAACATTATTGAGAGTGTTGGGTGACTGTTCAGTCAGTAAATCGTCTCAATCATTTTTTTTTTTTTTGAATCTGCTAAGCTGCAGTTCTGCTTCACTCAGGTATTTAACTTTTATTCCTTCTCAAATCTCTGATGGGGTTGAAGGCCAGATAGTTTAGTCTTACAATTAAGCTTAGTTATTTAGGGGTTAAGATGTTTTTAGATCAAGATAGATGTTTTAAGTTAATAGAGATGAGATATGATACTGATTTTCATTCAGAAATTTAGACTGAACAAGATAGAAAAGTAGTTTATTTCAAGTTTTCCAAATACAAATAGCCAAATAACTATGACTATAAGATTTATATAATTTCTGATTGTCTCCTGGCTCTGGCTCTTCCTGCTTTATGTAGTTAATTTTATTCATGTGCAATAATATAAATGTATATGCTAAAAGAGAAACATAATAAAAAGGAAATAAATCAGGTGTCTGTAGATGTGTAGATTTATTCTGAGTCTTTGTTTTGATTCCATTGATCAAACTGTCAGTTTTTATGCCACTATAATGTGAATTCTTTTGATATTGAGTTGTAGTACTGCTTGATACCAGGGATGGTGGTACTTCCAGAAATTCTTTTACTGAACAGTATTGTTTTAGCTTTTATGGGTTTTTTCCATATGAATAATATTAGGATTGCTCTTTCCAGGACTGTAAATAATTGTTTTGGTATTTTCATGGAAATTACATTAAGATCCAAGATGGCGGTGAGCAGTGTGGACCGTGTTTGAAAGCTCCAGCGAACAACTCAGGGAATTGCACAGATTTCTGAGCCAGGAACACCAAGGTCCCCACACCACGGCAGCAGAAGTGCTCCACGGTTCGGAGGGACCAGGGTGCGGAGGACCTGCCTCCCCCTGCACACGGGAGGAACGAGGACTTTCTCGGATCAGAGCGGCGGCGGCTTTTGGGACAGCAGTGCTACCAGCGGCTCCCCCAGTGGCTCGGGCACCAGCGACGGCGGTTCCAGCAGCGACAGAGGCGGTGGCTGAGGTTTGCAGCTCAGAGCCTTCCAGTGGAGGCGATTAGTGCGGTGGACGGGCGAGGGGACTCTGGGCAGGATTTGGGTCGCGTGGCCTTGAGACCCAGGCTGGACTCAGCGGACGGTTCGGCCCCGGAGCCCTGGGTTTGCTCAGTGAGCTGTGCTGTGGAGAGGCGGGCTCGGCTCGGCGGGCAATTCTGCCCGAGGCGCAGCTCCTCTACTGTAACACAGGCTGGGCAGGGTGCCCGCTTCTACCCTGGGCTCTGGCTCAGCACAGACACAGTTTTCCTGCTGTGACACGAGCTGGGCGGAGTTCTCAGTTATACTCTGGGTGCTTGCTCAGGGCTGTGGCAGTTTTCCTGCTGTGACACAGGCTGGGCGGAGCTCTCAGTTATATTCTGGGAGCTTGCTCAGTGCTGCGGCAGTTTTCCTGCTGTGACGCAGGCTGGGCGGAGCTCTCAGTTATACTCTGAGTGCTTGCTCAGGGCTGCAGCAGTTTTCCTGCTGTGACACGGACTGGGCGGAGCGCTCAGATATACCCTGGGTGTGTGCTCAGCGCAGACTTGGTTTTCCTGCTGTGACGCAAACTGGGCAGGGCGCTCACTTCCACCCTGGGTGCTTGCTCAGTACAGTCGCAATTCTCCTGCTGTGGCAGACGGTTCAGGCCCTGAGAAACTAGCTGAGCTCCACGCGTGGTTCAGGCCCAGTATCCCTGGCTGGACTTGGCAGGGGACCCAAAAGGTTGTGGATACCTTGGCCTGACCAAACAATCATTCAGAGACACAGAACGATTGCAGGACCCACAGCAAAGGGGAGCTGAGGATCACTGGCGGTGAGAGCCCAAAACGACAGGGCTAACCTCCCGCCATTCACACAAGTGAAGTATCAGGGCTTCCAGCCTACGGAAATCGTGAGAAAACAAGTGAATCTATCACCAGACTCCCTCCACTCAACTCTGGAAGTTACCAAAAAAAAAACAGAGATGGCAAAATGTCTAAGGGACAGCGTAAAAGCATACGCAAAAAACCCCAAAACAACATGGAGTCTCCAGTTCCCAGCTATCCCAAAGAAAACAATCCGGAGAACTCACATACAATGGAAACACAAGAAAATGACCTCAAATCCCTGGTAATGAGGATGGTAATGGAGGAAGCAATTAAAATTAGAAATCAGATGCAGGAAGAAGCAATGAAGCAGGTGCGAGACATAAAAGAAACACATAGAGTGGAACTGGAAAATTTTCAGGAAAATATAAACAACCAAATGAAAGAAATAAAAAAATCTGTTCAAGATATGAAGATGAAAATGGATTCAATGATAAACACACAGACAGAAGAAAAACGAGAACGTGAGGTCTCAGAGAAGAAGGCGAATGACACAGTGCTGAGCTTTTCTAACAGAATCCAAGAGATGGAAGAACGAATCTCAAATCTAGAAGATACAATCTCAGATCTTGAAGCAACCATTAAAGAAAATGCCAAATCTGGAAAACTCCTGACACAAAACATCCAAGAAATTAAGGACACCATGAAAAGAAGAAATCTGAGGATAATAGGCATTGAAGAAAGAGAAGATATCAGACTCCAAGGCCCAGAAACTATTCTGAACAAAATCATAGAAGAGAATTTCCCCAATCTAAAGAAAGGGATGCCTATAAATATACAAGAGGCATACAGAACACCAAATAGAATTGACCAGAAAAGAAAAACTGCCCGTCACATAATAATCAAAACACAAAACATACAGAACAAAGAAAAAATATTAAAAGCTGCAAGGGAAAAGGGCCAAATAACATTTAATGGCAAACCTATCAGAATTACACCTGACTTCTCAGCAGAGACCATCAAAGCCAGAAGGGCCTGGACAGAAATCCTGCAAACCCTAAGAGACCACAGATGCCAGGCCAGACTACTTTACCCAGCAAAACTATCAATAAAAATTGATGGAGAAAACAAAATATTTCATGACAAAACCAAATTCAAACAGTACCTATCCACAAATCCAGCTTTACAGAAGATACTAGAAGGAAAACTCCATCCCAAAGGGGCAAGCTACAACCAAAACTACTCAGGAAATAGATAACTATACCATGGCAAAAACACAACTACACAAACGCTCAACTGGAACCAACATCAAAATTAAGACTCTTAATAGTAACTGGTCGTTAATATCTCTCAACATCAATGGTCTCAATTCTCCAATAAAAAGACACAGACTAACTGAATGGGTGCATAAACAGGATCCAACATTCTTCTGCATTCAAGAAACACATCTCACCAATAATGATAGGCATTACCTCAGGATAAAAGGTTGGAAAAAATATTCCAAGCAAATGGTCACAAGAAGCAAGCAGGCATAGCCATTTTAATATCGAACAAAATAGACTTTCAACCAAGATTAATCAAAAGGGATGAGGATGGACACTTCATACTCATCAAAGGTAAAGTCAACCAAGATGACATCACAATTCTGAACATCTATGCTCCCAATACAAGGGCACCCACATTTGTAAAAGATCTGCTAAAAAGGCTTAAACCACACATCGATCCCCACACAATAATAGTGGGAGACTTCAACACCCCACTCTCACTGAAGGACAAGTCATCGAAACAGAAACTAAGCCGAGAAATAACATCATTAACCAATGCCATGGGTCAAATGGATCTAACAGATATCTATAGAACCTTTCACCCAAACAAGAAAGAATATACCTTCTTCTCTGCACCCCATGGAACCTTCTCCAAAATTGATCACATCATAGTTCACAAAGAAAGCCTCAACAGATACAAGAGGACTGAAATAATACCTTGTATCCTATCAGATCATCATGGGCTTAGACTGCAATTCAACAACAACAGAAATAACAAAAAGCCTACACGTATGTGGAAATTAAACAACTCTCTGCTAAATGACACCTGGGTCAGGGAAGAAATAAAGAAAGAAATCAAGGAGTTTCTGAAATTCAATGAAAATGAAGGAACAACATACCCAAATTTGTGGGATACATTGAAAGCAGTGCTAAGAGGAAAATTCATAGCACTAAGTGCCTTTAAAAAGAAATTGGAAGCATCACACATAAACACCTTAACGACACAACTGGAAGCCCTAGAAAAAAAAAGAAACAGAAACACCCAAAAGGAGTAGACATCTGGAAATAATCAAACTCAGGGGTGAAATTAACAAAATAGAAACTAAAAAAACAGTCCAAAGAATCAACAAAACAAGAGCTGGTTCTTTGAGAAAGTCAACAAGATAGACAGACCATTAGCCAAACTAACTAAAAGGCAGAGAGACAGTATTGAAATCAACAAAATCAGGAATGAAAAGGGAGACATAACAACAGACACTGAAGAAATACAAAGAATCATAAGATCCTACTTTGAAGGCATATATGCCACAAAATTTGAAAATCTAAGGGAAATGGAAGATTTTCTTGATCAATTTCACTTGCCAAAGTTGAGTGAAGAACAGATAAACAAGCTAAATAGTCCCATTTCCCCTACAGAAATTGAAGTAATCATTGATAGTCTCCCAACCAAAAAAAGCCCAGGGCCAGATGGCTTCAGTGCAGAATTCTACCAGACCTTCAAGGGCGAGCTAATACCGATTCTCTTCAAGCTACTCCAAAAGATAGAAAGGGATGGAACATTACCAAACTCATTCTATGAGGCCATAGTCTCATTGATACCTAAACCTCACAAAGACTCAACAAAGAAAGAGAATTTCAGACCAATTTCTCTGATGAACATCGATGCAAAAATTCTAAATAAAATACTTGCGAAACGAATACAAGAGCACATTAAAGATATCATTCATCATGACCAAGTAGGCTTCATGCCGGGCATGCAGGGATGGTTTAATATACGGAAATCCATCAACGTAATCCACCACATAAACAAACTGAAAATAAAAAACCACATGATCATCTCTTTGGATGCAGAAAAAGCATTTGATAAAATCCAACACCCATTCATGTTTAAAGTTTTAGAGAGATCGGGAATACAAGGCACTTTCCTCAACATAATAAAGGCTATATATAGGAAGCCAATAGCCAAAATCAAAGTAAATGGTGAGATACTCAAGGAAATTCCTCTAAAATCAGGAACAAGGCAAGGCTGCCCACTCTCTCCATATCTTTTCAATATAGTACTCGAAGTTCTAGCCAGAGCAATAAGACAACATAAGGAGATCAAGGGTATTCAAATGGGAAAGGAAGAAGTCAAATTATCCCTATTTGCAGATGATATGATAGTCTACATAAGTGACCCTCAAAATTCCACCAGAGAACTCCTACAGCTGATAAACACCTTCAGCAAATTGGCTGGATACAAAATTAACTCAAAAAAGTCTGTAGCCTTCCTATACACAAATGACAAGCTTGCAGAGGAAGAAATTAGGAAAACTACACCCTTCACATTAGCTACAAGCAATATAAAGTACTTAGGAGTTACTCTAACTAAGCAAGTGAAGGACCTGTTTGAAAAAAAATTCAAAACCCTAAAGAAAGAGATTGAAGATGACATGAGAAGATGGAAGGATCTACCTTGCTCATGGATAGGGAGAATTAACATAATAAAAATGGCCATCCTACCAAAAGCAATCTACAGATTCAATGCAATCCCTATCAAAATACCTACACAATTTTTTAAAGACATTGAAAGTTCAATTCTGAACTTCATATGGAAAAACAAAAAACCCAGAATAGCTAAAACAATCTTGTACAATAAAAGGTGCTCTGGAGGAGTCTCCATACCTGATCTCAAACTGTACTATAAAGCAATAGTAATTAAAACAGCATGGTACTGGCACAGCAACAGGCTGGTTGATCAGTGGAATCGAATCGAAGACCCAGATATGAATCCACACACATATGGTCATTTGATTTTTGACAAAGAAGCTAAATCCATTCGATGGAAAAGGGATAGCATCTTCAACAAATGGTGCTGGTCTAACTGGATGTCTATGTGTAAAAAAATGCAACTGGACCCATATTTGTCACCTTGTACAAAACTCAAATCCAAGTGGATTAAAGACCTCAACATAAAACCAGAGACACTAAGTCACTTAGAAGAAAAAATGGGAAAGAGCTTGGAACATATTGGCACAGGAGACAACTTCCTGAACAGAACACCAACAGCCCAGACATTAATGTCAACAATTAATAAATGGGACCTCATGAGGCTGAGAAGCTTCTGTAAGGCAGGAGACACTGTAAAGAGAACAAAGCGACAGTCTACAGACTGGGAAAAGATCTTCACCAACCCTAAGTCTGACAAAGGTCTAATATCCAAAATATATAAGGAACTCAAGAAATTAAATACCACCAAACCAAATAACCCAATCGAGAAATGGGGCATGGAACTAAACAGAGAATTCTCAACAGAGGAATATCAAATGGCTGAGAAACACTTAAAGAAATGCTCAACCTCCTTAGTCATCAGGGAAATGCAAATCAAAACAACTCTGAGATTCCATCTTACACCCATCAGAATGGCTAAGATCAAAAATTCAAGCGACACCACATGCTGGCGAGGATGTGGGGAGAGAGGAACACTCCTTCATTGCTGGTGGGAATGCAAACTAGTACAACCACTTTGGAAATCTATCTGGTGCTATCTCAGAAAAATGGGAATAGGGCTTCCTCAAGACCCAGCTATTCCACTCCTTGGAATATATCCAGAAGATGCTCCAGCACACAACAAGAAAATTTGCTCAACCATGTTCATAGCAGCCTTATTCATAATAGCCAGAACATGGAAACAGCCGAAGTGTCCCTCAATAGAAGAATGGATAAAGAAACTGTGGTACATATACACTATGGAATACTATTCAGCTTTTAAAAACAAGGACTTCCCGAAATTTGTGGATAAATGGATTGAGCTAGAAATGATCATAATGAGTGAGTTAACCCAGAAGCAGAAAGACTCAAATGGTATATACTCACTTATATCTGCATATTAGCCCAAGGGGCATGTCCCACGAAAGCCTTCACTTACCAGGAAACTGAGACAGAGGAGAGGACATTCTAGTGGGATTCTAGATGAGAGAATCATGGGAGAAAGGCAAAGTAGAAGGACCCAGAGGGTCCTAGAAGCCTACAAGTAGAACATTATGATAGGCAGATTTGGGCATAGGGGTCCCGCTCAAACTAAGGCACCAGCCAAGGACAATACAGGCGGTAAACCTTAAACCCCTACCCAGATCTAGCCAATGGACGGAACACTCTCCACAGTAGAGTGGAGAGTGGGATATGACTTTCTCACATACTCTGGTGCCTCACCTTTGACCATGTCCCCTGGAGGGGAAGACCTGATGGCACTCAGAGGAAGGACAGCAGGTTACCAAGAAGAGACTTGATACCCTATGAACATATAGAGGGGGAGGTAATCCCCCTCAGGAACAGTCATAGGGGAGGGGAGTAAGGGGAAAATGGGAGGGAGGGAAGAACGGGAGGATACAAGGGAAGGGATAACCATTGAGATGTAACAAGAATAAATTAATAAAAAAAATGAAAAAAAAACCTGCAAAAAAAAAAAAAAAGAAATTACATTGAATATGTAGATTGCTTTTAATAAGATGGCCATTTTTACTATGTTAATCCTACCAACTAATGAGTTTAGAAGATCTTTCCATTGTCTGATACCTTCTTCAATTTCTATTTTCAGAGACTTGAAGTTTTTTTTTAAACAGGTCTTTCACTTGCTTGCTTAGAATTACAGCAACCTATTAACCTGTTTTATATTATTTGTGGCTATTCTGAGGGGTATTGTTTCCCTAAGTTCTTTCTCATCTCATTTATCACTTGTATTAACAGAAGGCTACTGATTGTTTGAATTAATCTTTTATCCAGCCACTTTACTGATGTAAGCTATAGGAGTTTCCTGGTAGAACTTTAAGGGTCAGTTATGTATACTATCATATCATCTTGGAATAGCAATATTTTGATTTCTTCCTTTCTGATTTGCTTCCCCTTGGTCTGCTTTAGCTGTCTTAGTGTTCTCTCTAAAACTTTAAGTATGATATTGAATAAATATGGAGAGTGTTGGCAGATTTGTCTTGTCCCTGATTTTAGTGGAATTGCTTTAAGTGTCTCTCAATTTAATTTGATGTTGGCTGTCTGCTTGTTATATATTGCCTTTATTGTGTTTAGGTATGTGCCTTTTATCCTTGATCTCTCCCAGACTTTTAACATGAAGTTGTTTTGGATTTTTGTCATAGACAAGTCTTTAAATAGTTTAGGTATCAGGGTGACTGTAGCCTCATAAAATGAGTACCTAATGGGCCTGCTTTTGTAAATCACTCAGCCTTTCTTCCTAACAGCTTTTAATAAAACTTTTTTTATTCTGTGCTTTAAGTGTTGTCAAGAAATTTTTAATGGTATTGTCTGATTGGTATTCTGAAAGTCTCTGTATAGTTCTTACTTTCTCTAGGTTAGGGGAATTTATTCTATGATTTTATTGAAGGTGTTCTCTAAGTCTTTGACATGGTATCCTCCTATCATAACTATAAAGTTGTTTGTTCATTGTATTAAATGAAATAAATTTCCCTATGTTCCTAGCTCTTTCTGTGATGCACCCCCCATTCCAGTTATCTCTCCAAGTATTCTTTCCCTCCATCCTGTTCTCATAGATTCCAATCCCCTCCACCTATCCATTCATGATATCTATTCTACTTTCCCTTCTTAGTTAAATTCATGCGTTCCCCCATGTTGATCACTCCTTGCTATGTAGCATTGTTATCTTTTGCTTTACAACCAATATGTACTTTTAAGTGAATACATACCATGTTTGTCTTTCTCAGTCTGTTACCTCACTCAGTATGACCTTTTCTAGGTCCAGTCATTGCCTGCTAATTTCATAGAGTGATTGTTCTTGATAGATGAGTAATACTCCATTGTATAAATGTACCACATTTTCCTAATCATTATATGAGGACCATCTAGTTTTTTTCTGGTGTGTGGCTATTATGAATAAGGATGGTATAAACAAATATGATCATGTGTCCTCATGTGATGGCACAGCATCCTTTGGGTATATGCCCAGGTGTGGTATAGCTGGGTCTTGAGATAGATCTCTTCCCAGTTATCTGTGAAACCTCCAGACTGATTTCCAGAGTGACTGTACAGGTTTACATTCCCAAAAGCAATATAAGAGTGTTCCCTTGCCTCTGCATCCTCAACAGTGGGTGCTCTCACTTGAATTTTTTATCTTAGCCATACTGATGGATATAAGATGGAATATCAGAGTCATTTTATTTGCATTTAGTTGATGACTAAGCACATTGAACTAAGTGCTTCTCAGCCATTTGAGATTCCTCTATTGAGAATTCTGTTTATCTCTACCCCATTTTTTAATTATGTTATTTGGTTTGTTGGTATTTAACTTTTTGAGTTCTTTATATATTTAAGATAATAACCCACTGTTCAATGTGGGGATGGATAAAGTGTATATTTAGTAATGGTTTCAGGCTCATCTTTTTGTTTCTCACAGTTCAAGAGCAAGCAAGTCACAAATGAAAAACTGTGCCATGTATTTTTTTAGGGAAGTGTTTCACTATATCATGTAGATAATAGAGCATGCCTAATACAGAGACAATAGACACAAATCTTTAAAGGTTTGTCAAAATATATTAAAAATTGATTTCATAATTCACCAAATATATTTAGCATTGAGTTTAAAATAAAGTATAATTTTATTGAGAGATTTGATTTTTGTTTTTCTTTTTTGGGAATTTTTCTTTACTTATTTTTGAGGTCAGGTGTTAATATGTAACTAACTTTAACTTTATTATCATCTATTTTTGTGAAGCTTTCCAAGTGCTGGGGTTATAGGCCAGGACCACCATGATGACTTGAGAATCTTGACTTCAGATCACTAGCATACTTTTACTGTAAAGTTATTAATATGAAAATTCAAACTGAACCTTTATTTTTTATTTATATATTTCTAAAATTTTAGCCACCTAATATACTTACAAGTATTCAAATATCTTTCAAAAAACTCTTTTTAGTTATTTTTGCAGTATGGAAAATGAGGTATTATTGGGGACATTATTCAATTTTACCCTTAAATTCTAGTAGTAATTATCTCTTCACTATAAAAATGCCAAATAGTGCATATTGGAAATGTAATTTCTCTCACACAGTTGCTCGATTGAGCAATGAATGAAAATAATTGTTGTCCATTTTTTTCAGTAAAGCTGCATTACATTTGCTGTAACTATGAGCAACACTCTTCATTGATAGTCACAGTCTAAATACCAGTAGCACAATTTTTTGTGATATATTTTGGTGAAAATAAAATAGAACACTGAACACTTCTATAGCCTGCAGACATACAAAAGCTGTATAACTCAATAATTAAGTTCTTTAACATTTCAGTAACCACTAAAATTGGTAAGATATGTCATACATTTGCATAGCTAATGAATTTTCAGAGGCGATATTTATTTTCTTATTGATAAATAGTCTAGGGGTAGTAATTAGTTCCCTATTAAACCAATTGCAAATGAATTTCATGTACAAACTCTTTTTACTAAAATTCATAGATTAAAAGGAGAAAACAAAAGATTTAAAAAACTACTGTACCAAACAAGGACAATGCATGCAGAAAACCTAGATCCGCTATTCAGATCTAGCCAATGGACTGCACATTCTCCACAGTTGTGTTGAGAGCAGGAACTGACTCTGACATGATCTCTCGCAGCCCCTTTGTGGGGAGGTCTGGTGGCACTCAGAGGAAGCAGAAGCAGGCTATCAGGAGGAAACCTGATAGGCTGTGGTCTTATGGTGGGCGAGGAGGTCCTCTTCTGTAAGATCAGAGGTCTAGGGGATGGGAACAGGGTGAAAGAGGGAGAGAGGGTGGGAATGGGAAGATACAAGAGAGGTGATAACAATTGGGATGTAATCTGAATAAATTATTTAAATAAAGACATATTATGACAAACTTACACTATATTCCCCATATCTTTAGTAGGTCAGGTTTGAGGAAAATAAGGCACTGTCCTTCAAGTTGGCATAGCTCTATTTCTTGGTCTTATTTTTATAGTCTCCTAAAAAATTCATGTGCTGGAGGAGGTGAAGTTATTAATTGATGGCAAAGGGAAAGTATAAGAGGGTTGTTACTTTTGTTTCAATTCCAGAAGCTGCTTGGTAATACAGTTTTATGATAGGATCAGACAGAAAGGCAGTTCAAGGAAGAGTGGGTAATTGCTAACCTCACCAGAATTCAGGGCTGAACTGTTTATGTCTTAGATATGAGCACAATATTGAAGTTAACTTTTACAAATGGCTTCAGGATGATGACTTGGCAAGATAAATTCATAGACAAAACCAAACCCAACCAAACCAAACAAAACTCTTCACACTGTACTTTTTACTTGATTTTCAAAATAATGCCAACTATGTAACACTCATTATTATACTTTAAATATTTGAACATATTTATTTAATTGCTGACACAAATATATAACTTATCATTAGTGACTAGGTGGTTCTGGCTTTACAATATTTTGTCCTGCTCAATATTTGAGATTACTGAATTATCAACTTTGATATTGAATAGCTCACAGAGTCTCTATTGTACAGAACTAGTAGTAGATATGAGCTGTATCAAATCTCTAGGAATATACAGTGATGGAGAGAGCTGTCATCTGTACCTGGTGCATAGGCATTCTCAGATCTAAGTTTGCCAGACTGCTGTTATTCTCAAGCAGTTTATATTTCTCAAACTTCCTTTTTATCTGTAAATCAGCAGAATACCATAAGGGACACATTAATTCATTCACCTACATAAACTGTTTCTTTCAACATAACCAAGCAAGAAAATAGCACAAAATGTATATAAAAGGTAATCACTTGGGACTGATAATGCTATAACTAAAATGCAGTTAATGACTTAGTTAAATAAACCTCCCTTATGACAGCACATAATATTTTGCCCAAGGCTTAGCATATGTGCTGAAAAAAGTGTGCAAAACTATAATTAGACACAAACCAATCAGTCTACTGATTGCACTGGGCCATATGAAAAAAATGTTTTTTGATTAGAAATACAGAATGTAGTATAATGTGGGTCCTTGTCCTATAGCATGAGAAAAATTATTCCTGGAAATGATTTTGCTACCATTTTACAAGTGGTGAACAGATTAAATTTACTAAAAGTAAAACAACCAGTTATGCATATTTTATACCTATATGCTTTTTAGCAATGCAAACTGTGAACTTACGCAAATAATGAGCTCCTCAAATCCTTTGACATATCGCCCCCAAGGCATTTAAAAAAAAACTGGTTTAACTCATGGATAAACATTGTTCTGTAGCTTTCTGTTGTTGGTTTCTTAATGAAGGTTTACTTAGATGTCACCCAGTTCACTTCTAGAGTGTTCATGGTGGGTATCTTCCCAATCAATATCTATAACTTTACAAGTATGCCACAAAGATACATAGGAACGTTTTATGATATTTGAAGGTAAAGCAGCCAAAATGTTCAAGTAATTAAGGAGAGTTGTTAATTCAGAGTAACATATAACTACACTCATCTGGAAAAGGCACTTCTGCTAATGGTTTTCACTTAAGAAATTTTAGAAAAATAGAAAGAATGGAAAACAAGCAGTTGCTAGTCCCCAAATCCTTAAGTTGTAGGCCTTCTGCTCTTTCGATTATTTTTTTATTTTGTCCCCAGATTACCTCCATATGCTTTTAAGAAACAAATCTTGTTTATCATAAATGTGAAAAACATGAAACAAGGGAAGAATGAGTAAATAAAAAATTTAAATAATATAAATAAAAATAAGTATGTATACCTTATCTTGGGTGTGTCTATGTGTGCATAACAATATGTTCATGACCTTTCCTATAATCAAGAGAGATTGAGGAATATAAGAAAAGTTTAAGACAGAGGAAAGAAAATAATGTAAATATGGGCCTAATTTTTATAAAATATAAAAAGGGCCCAGGCCTACACAAACAAACATAATGACAACAACAAAACAGCATTGTGTTGTAAAACAGCCCAGAGGTGAAAAAATAGGAAAATACTTAGGTACTTACAAGAAGGTAAACAAAAATGTGATAGAAAGACAACATTGTTTTACACACACACACACACACACACACACACACACACACACACACATGCACACGTACACACACATATTCTATACACAACTTACAGACTCAATTTAGCACTGCTTGCTTGTGTATTTAGGGATGAACATTTGAGAACTGCATAACCTATCAGAGGGTTTGTCCCTAAATAAAATTAATTTTTCCTCTCAAAGTGACTGGTTGTTCATCTAAAGGTCAAGCCTTGTTAAATCGCCCTTGTCCTCATTGACAAGTCAATTGAGGTCACTATTCTGTAATTTTTTTTTCCTTAGAGTTTTGGGTTTTTTGTTTGTTTGTTTGTTTGTTTTTGTTTTGGCTTTTTGAGACAGGGTTTCTCTGTATTAGCCTTGGCTGTCTGTCCTGAACTTGCTTTGTAGATCAGACCAGCCTCAAACTCACAGCAATCCACCTGCCTCTGCCTCCCGAGTGCTGGGATTAAAGGTATGAGCCACCACACCTGGCTCATATTGTGATTTCATGTGTGCAATGTGCCTGTCAGATTTACAATGAACTGTCAGAATGCATCCTTGTCTTCTGGCTTGTACAGTCTTGATGCATCCTCTTTTACAATGTTCCCTGAAACATAGTTGTAGAAGTTGTATTATAGATGTATTGCTTTAAGTTTGGTATACTATAGCTACATATTATCTGTATTTTTGCCATTTGTGGATTTTGGTTTTAAAAGTATTTGGTTGTTTCTTTGGTTGATTGGTTAAGAAAAAGTCTTGATAGGTAGCCTAGCCTAGCTTTCAACTCCTTTTTTGTATCCCATCCTTTAATCAACATCATTGGAAACTTAAGCTATTTCTACTTATACATTTTGAATTTACTCTTTTGTTTTGCTTCATTTTATATTATTTGTATGGATATTTAACCTGCATGTATGTCTGTGTACACCATGCCAGAGAAAGGTATCATATACTCTGGGACAAGTGTTACAGATGGTTATGAACCATGATGTGGGTGCTGGGAATCAAACTCATGTCCTTTTCAAAGTAGGCCGTGTTCTCTTAACTAATGAGCCATCTCTCTAGAGTCCCTAATATTTCTTGTTTGCTGGGTGAAGCATTGATGCATCTTCCCTATTCCAAGTACTTCTCATTATTCATACGTACTCTTACAATTTGTCTCTGATCAACTCTATAGTCATCTTTTCTTTCTCCCACTTGAACTTCCTTCAACAAATAGGCTATGCTTTCTTTCACCATTAAATAAAATACTATTCACCTCATATTCCATTCAACTATCTTCAATATTTCTTTGTTCCCATTATGACAAAACTCATAGAATGTGTTTTCTGTATATGCTATTTTTAATATTCTCATTGACTCCACTTAAAGTAAACTTTTCAGGTCTCTATTTTTATGAAAGTACTGACTTCCATGTTGTCTACACTGTTCTTTATTTTATTCAGTCTTTTAGCTCCAGTTTAAATGGCCATCTTATTTCCTTTTTTTCCTAGACACTGTTATCACTGGTAATTCTAAACAAATCTAGACAAATCCTTATTATCCACATTGTGTAAAGCCAGATAAAATATTTCTATTATATACTACTATTCTTTTCAGTATCAAAAAATAGATTAGTATTATTTAAAGATACATTTCACCATACTATATCTTTGGAAACTGTTAAAATCTATATCAAATCAGCTTTCCTTTATTTTTCTCTGAATCTTGAAGACAATTTATTACAGTTTTAATGGAAAATCCTAGAGAAGATGAGGTGTAAAACATGGAACTTCCTGGGAGGGACAGGAGAATAAAAAGGAGGAAGAAAAAAAGCCATGGTGCCTCAGAATTAGGCAAAATGAAGGTCAGCTATCTGGCAGCAAGTAGATACACAAAAGGGAGGAAAGTTTTAGAAAAAGTAAAGAAGCCTATAGAATTGATTGGGGACTTTACAGACACATTTATGCTCTGGCCAGTATCTGAAAGAAGATAAAAAGAAAGAGCAATAAAGGGTACACAGGAAGGTTTGAAGGGAAGAAAGAGAAGGGGGAAATGATGAAATTATTTCATAAACTCAAAGAAAATGAGAAAAATATAGAAGAAATAATTTTCTTATTTAAATTAGGTCTCTCAGAAAGGAGAGCAGATCCAGTGAACCTCATGGTCGCCAAGCTTGTAGAGACTGACATAAAATAATCAGAACTAGAAGACATTTAAAAGCTTTATTAATATCTGTATTTTTACTAAGGATAATTTATGATTTAAAATGTACAGTTCAGTGGATTTTTGTTTCTTCTATGGGCTGTTCATCAATAAATGAGTATTTCGGTAATCTCAAGTTGAAAAATTGACTCTTTTTTTTGTTTACTTTTACTTCTTTTTTAAAAAAAATATTTGTATTGTTGTGTATGTGTATGTGTATGTGTGTGTGTGTGTGTTTGTGTGTGTGTGTGTGTGTGTGTCTGTCTGTCTGTCTGTCTGTCTAGAGCTATGGGTGGTTTTGAGTCGCCTTGTCTTGGTGTTGAGATCTGAGCTTTGTTCGTCTGGGAGAGTTGTGTTAAAATCTTAACCACTCAGCTATCTTTCTAGAAACCATGTATTTTACTTCTGTGGCATTTCACCTATGGTAAAGTGCTATACATTGCCTTTTCATGTTTATGCACCCCTGAATATAGACTTTTGTTTAAATATTGATTTTAGATTTCTGCCTCAGATTTCTAATTAGAACATTTAACAAAAGTCTCTAACTTTGCATGTTACCAAATGCATCCCTGAATTCTTCATTTTAAAATTATATTTTTCTCTTATTTTTGTCAAAAACTGAACATTCTAGTCTACTAATATTTAGCATATGGTTTTTAAATATTTATTTATATTTATATCATAACATGGTTCTAATATAAATAAGCAGCAGTTATGCAAATTGCATAATTTTCTAATTTGTAAGGTTGATCTTTATATGATTTAGCACAACTATACACAGCACCTCTTAGTAGTAGATTTAAAATAAATACTTTTAAGATAAATGGGTGCTGAGTGAATGTTTTTATTGGTATTAATAGAAAATATATGCAAAAGTAACTTTTAAGAATTGGTTCTCTATTCCATAAGAAAACTAAGGTAAAACTAATGGTGATGACTAAGTACTGCCTTGAGCTACCCAAATATTTTTGACATGATTTACCTGAGGTAGAAGAATAGCAGTTGTAGTGTGTGTGTGTGTGTGTGTGTGTGTGTGTGTGTGTGTGTGTGTGTTCTTTCTTGCTTTTTATTAAGATGGCCAAAGTTTGTAAATATGCAGATTTCTTTCTCATTTTATATTTATATAGATAATTTTTATCTTACTGTGGTTTGTTACTTGTAAGACATGGAACTTTTTTTTCAGTACCAAAGTACAAGTACAGTATTTTGTTATGATGCTATACAGCAGTGTGGAGCTGCAATTTCAAGTCAGCCATCTCATTGGAGAGGGGACAACAACTAATTATCTAAACTGGTTTCTTGCTGAGCTTTATGACATAATGTTTAGCAATTGTATTTTGGCTTATATATTTTCAACTCAACAGTGTATTTTCATAGTTTGAGGAAATTACTGAAAAAAGTTAAAGAATATATGTGTATTGGCACTTTTTGAGTATTTCTATTTTTCCTATGTGGGTGTTTCTTCATTGGTGATTTACTATTTCTGTCTTCAGTTATTGGACCCCCATTGCTCATTTTTCTTCATAAGTAAACACATATCCACTGAGCACACACTATATGTAAACCATGATATTAATGATTGTGCTGTTCTGAATCTAATTTAGAAAGAACTTACTGATATCATGAGTTATAATGGAGCTGTGTGTTAGATTCTTTCTTGAAGTTTTTCTTTTCTTTTTTTTTTTCCTTCTTACTATTTTATCTTTTACTTGTTCATAACAAATAGCACCTTAGTTTACTTATGGTTGATTTAATCTACCCATGGCTTCAACTATCAAGGATCAATATACATCTCAATAGTACCAAAGGGATTATTGTAAATTCTTTGAGGGTAAGACCTTGTTTCATATGTATATTGTAACTTTCACAGTGTGATAAATACTAAAATTTATGAAAATTTGCTGAGGTGGACATATATTATTTAATGGGAAAAACTTCTGAAGAGAAATAGTCTTATTTATATAGATGAAATATCACACTAAAAATATGAATGCTAAATGCCATATACTAAAAATCTATTTTTGTTTTGGTTTTGTTTTTTGTTTTTTGAGCGAGGAGTTCTCTGTGTGTCCTTGGCTGTCCATGACTCACTTTGTTGACCAGCCTGGCCTCTAACTCACAGTGATCTGCCTGCCTCTGCTTCCAGATTGTTAGGATTATAGGCGTGTGCCACCACACCATGCTCTAAAAATCTATTTTTACATGACTGTTTTATGCGAAGGAAAATTTTTATTGTCTAACTCACTACCACCATGGATGTTGCATGAGATGCTAATTAATATTTATCTTGGTGGAATATAAGCTGTTTATGTGAATGCTTTCTGTATGTACTATTGAGTATGTTACATATATACCCATGAACAGCTGCATACATTTAAACTTTTTGTAGATTTTTCACTGCCAATGGGATTTTAATAAGAACAATATGCTCACAGAGGCCCAATACATAAAATAATAAATAAGATCAAAGTGTATTTTACAGTTTATATAGGTATATGTGTACTGGATTTGTGTCTATTCATCTCATTAGTCTTTTAAATATACAGCCTCTTTCTCCATTTATGAAAGAAGACATAATTTTCAGTATGTACTTATAGAGTTATTTTTTCATATCAAATACACAAATTTTATTAATTTAATCTCTTTTAAACATAGCACTTTTAGTTAGGAATTGAAATTCACATTATTTCTCATGACTGCAATCATGACTCACTTGGCAGGAGGTAGACCTTCTGTCTTCTGAATTATGATTGTATAAAGTGTTTATTCATATGTGTTAAGACTACAAGGTATAAATATTTCGGATATTAAGCAGAATAATTCTGCATCTATTCATTGCTGATTGATGTTTCTGTCAATCAAGTCATAGATCTACCTGGGATAACACTCACTGTGCAATTCAAAAGTAGCAGTAATGAGAAGGTTTGGGTCCACTCCACTCTATCCATTGGTTTTATGAAAAATGTATCTCAAAATCTGTTAAGAATAATGGTTCCTCATTTCTTTTTCTTTCAGCAGAGCAACCCAAGGGAAAAAGTAAGAAAATTCATGCAAAGTTATAGAGTTATTTTGAAGCTACTGAAATAGAAACAATTGAATATATATATATATATATATATATATATAAATGTAAAACAATATTATGAAGTAGAGAGGGTTCCTATTGCTGTAACTTATGGGAAATATTTTTCTTTCCTTTTTCTTTTTTTTTATTACTTTATTAATTTATTCTTGTTACATCTCAATGGTTATCCCATCCCTTGTATCCTCCCATTCTTCCCTCCCTCCCATTTTCCCCTTATTCCCCTCTCTTATGACTGTTCCTGAGGGGGATTACCTCCCCCTCTATATGTTCATAGGGTATCAAGTCTCTTCTTGGTAATCTGCTGTCCTTCTTCTGAGTGCCACCAGGTCTCCCCCTCCAGGGGACATGGTCAAAGGTGAGGCACCAGAGTATGTGAGAAAGTCATATCCCACTCTCCACTGTACTGTGGAGAGTGTTCTGTCCATTGGCTAGATCTGGGTAGGGGTTTAAGGACCCTCTGGATCCTTCTACTTTGCCATTCTCCCATGCTTCTCTCATCTAGAGTCCCACTAGAATGTCCTCCCCTCTCTCTCAGTTTCCTGGTAAGTGAAGGCTTTCGTGGGACATGCCCCTTGGGCTAATAAGCAGATATAAGTGAGTTTATACCATTTGAGTCTTTCTGCTTCTGGGTTAACTCACTCATTATGATCATTCATAACCTTGATATGTTTAATGGGAAAACCAAAAATATTGTGCAAGATAGTCAGAGAATATAATGCTATGATTGCTGACAGAGCTTAAGACATTTCGTTTAATGAATATTAAGTTTTTGAGAACTTGTTTTAATTGTCACCCTGTTGTAAATAACCAGCAAGGGGGCTGGATATCTGTGGGATAAATGGCTTACTTTGCCTTTTCCATTTTCTCAGGCCATAATTATGTTGTCATACTAGAAGTCTCTAGTCTAATACATTTCCATCAGAATCAAGTGAATATCTTCTTATAAATGAATTCTTATAGGCCTTGCTTCAGATCAACTGAATCAGGAATAAGGACAAGGTGTAGTTCTTCACACTTTGCATTTAAAAACAAATACTCTACAAGAGACCTGTAAAGCATGACTGATTAGAAGATTTATTCCAGGAATAATTACCAGCAACAGGGAAAAAACATGCTTAACTTTCATATTTGAGAGCTTCTTTGTTCATTTGGTGACATTTGAGTAGAATTTTGGAATTGAAAGCTCATTTTTTTTTCTGGCAGAAAAATAAAGAACACTGGAGACAAATGCATACACATACACAATGATTGCCTTCAGCCAAATACAAATCAAGTATAAGAAAGGGAAAAAAATCAAGACTGATTACACCCATTTAACACTTGACATTTTAATCAGAGTTGTTGGCGATAAAGCATTCTTGAGAACTTACACTTACTGCAAAACCTACATACTTTTGATTTTCAAACACAGTTGTTTTTCTGTAAAGAACAATATACACATGTTTTACACATGCTTTTAAAAGTATGTTTATTTATATAACTGTTTTGATATTTATAAATTTGAACACTGTAGGTTCTTATTGGAATCTCAGTGATGTATTTAATACTGAGGTTACTATTTTCTTTTCTTTTCTTTTTTGAGGTTATTATTTTCAACAGTGTATTTGGATATAACTTCATAGATGCCTATAAATAAATATTGTCTATCACATTAAAGTTATTACAATCTTTTAAAATTTGATTCCATAAAGAGATACAATATTTTAATAATAGAGATTTTTTGTTCTGAAACTCATTTATGTGTTCTACACTATAGTAAAAATTTAAACTCAATACATGCTTGCTTAATTTATCTTAAATCATTTGATGAAATAGGTTCAGTGTTAAACAGAGAATTTAAAGAAATCAGGTCTGTGAAATAATTTCAAGTCATAAGGCTGAAACAAAATTGGCCATTTATCAAATAATATTATAGGTTCTACTACTGAAATCAATGAGTAATAGCTATTTTCATTCTCTTAGGAAAATATTTCCCCACAAAACAGAGGCTTCATCTGGAAGGAATAATTTCTAAATGGTTTATTTAGGAAGTTGAATTTCCATGTGATTCACAAATGAATTGGTGCTATGTTTTCAGCTAGTTATTAGCTATATTCTAATTTAAATTAGCCATATTACCAGCCTACATGGTACCTTTGCTATCATAATATTTAGAGTACTATAAAGTCATGAGAAAGTGCAGAATCTATGTTAAGTAGTAAAGAATAAAGCAAGAGAAAATGTAATACTATCTTGCAACAGATTAGGATCTAGATTACCTCAGATTGATTATCAGATGTTTCATGTATGTTGCAGACATGAATATATTTTTCATGTGAGACTTTTACATATGTTATATTCTAAGATATGCACTACTTTTCAAAAACTAAAAAAAATACTTAAATGAAGTATATTTATGAACTTTATGTTACTTTATGTAGGGAACTAATCCTAATACAATCATCCTGATCTTTTAGCTGATGCACTATAAATGCATATTTTGTCTGACATAGCCACAAGTGATGGCACTATAACTAAGACTATAACAATAAATAAGTTTAAATGTGGATCTTTTTATGAGATTTTAAAAATTGCAACAGGAATATTGCTTATGGGGGAATATAAAGACTGAACCATCAACCAAAAAGCTCTCCCTCTCCTCTAATGCCATAGTCCTATTCTCAGCTCTTTATCAAACTAGGTGCTGTGCCCAATCTTCCCTTTCTGCTCACAGTCCCAGGTGACTACTCAGAACCTGGTGGCAAACTATCATTTCCTCCTTCCCTTGTAGCTCACGCCCATATGTAAGTATTGTAAATATTACCTCCTAATACCTAGGGACACATTTTACCTAGAACCCCAGTATCCACGCCTGATTGCCTCTAATAATCAGAGACAGCAACAAAGACCAATTAATAGAAAACCCAATCAACAACTAACAAATACAAGACCAGATATCAAAACCTAGAATTAAAATCCTAACCAAGCCAAATACCAAGATGCCAGTATAAAAACAAAGTAAATAACAGCTAGGACAATATGTCTCCACTAAGGTCCAGCAATCCCACAACAGAAGGCCCCAAGGAAAACAATATTGATGAAACATAAGACAAGAACTTCAAAATTAATGGTTATGAATATACTTAAGAAACTTAAATAGAATATGAATAAATCTGTTAATGGCATCCATGAAAACACAAACATCAGAATGCTTGAAGAAAATACTTCAAGACATGAAATAGAAATAGAATTAATAAAGAAAACTAAAATTGAGGGAAACCAGGAAATTAAAATTTTATGAAGCCAAACAAAAACTCAGAGGTAAGGATCACCAAATGAGTAAAAAGATGGAAGAGAGAATCTCTGACAAGAAAAAGAATAAATGGATACCACAGTTAAAGAAAATGTTAAACTAATAAAATAAACCCAGACACAAAACGTGTAGGAAATATAGAACACCTCGCAGAATTCATTCCTCTTAGAATGCTGCACACTGCCATCCTGCATCCTTCATGTCCCAGCCACAAGTGCTTCAGAGGCTATTCCTTAGCAGAACAGGGTAGCTTCGAAGAAAGTTTTGATCCCAATTTGTCCAGCATTTCAGACTGTCCAACACAGGACTTCTATTAAGCTTGAAACTTCTCAACATTTAGAAACTGGACCACAAATGCTATCCTCTAGCTTGTTTAACCATTTCCCCCAATTTTAGTTGGGCCCCTACAAAGGTATGATTTGTCCTAAATCAGCTGGAAGAAACCATAAGAGAACAAAACCCTATTTCCCCTACATAGGGTTGGGTAGGTTTTTGGTTGCTCACTTGGGCTACAAATGTTTTTTTTCATTGGTAATTGGTTAAAAGGTATTATATATCTTATTCAGAGAGAAAACAAGGTTGGACTCAGGGATGTCTCTCTTTTTCTTTATGTTTCTTTCATAGGTATGGAGATAGGGTTTGAAAAGAAAGAAGGGGAGATGTAGAAATATTTAGGGATGATAGGATCAAAAGGAGATTGTTGAATCTACTCCTCAACTTAAGGCCTTAATTGTTACTCACAAATAAGATTATTTTTAATTCATTGGTATAGAATTTTGTATATTGATGCAAAATAACTTTAATTTTGATATATTTCTATAGAATTAAAATTTAAGATTATTCTTCACATACATTATATATGTGTGTTAGGTATTGTACCCATACAAATCAAGTAGAATACAAGGTTACCATCCAATACCTTGAAAGTGGTATTGCAGGCTATTTAGGATAATTAAGTAACACAAATTAATTGTTAGTTGATTAAATCATGGTCATACCAATTAGTAGTCTATTTTTACCTAAGAATATGCATTCTAGGTTTAACAGATAATTGTATACATGCATAAGGTAAAATAGATAAGATATTCAAAAGTCCTAGAGATCTACAGAATATTGCATTTAAAAATGTTTTTATTATTTTAATGATTTTTTTCACGACAAGACAGGTTAACTCCTGGCAACATCCAGCCTATCTAAAAGATGATGAGCATAAAAGAACATCCTTATGGAGATGGCTACAAATGCGGCAAAGAAGGCACTGGGCAAATTTTCCTCGTTTCTGCTACAGACAGAATTCTGCCTAAAAATTGGCAAGCTTGGACGCAGGCAGAGTTGATGGCCAAACTCTGCCAGGACAGGGTAAACAAGTCCTCAGTAGTTCCTGTCTCATAAATATGTCTGCCAGATTATATTGGGCCAGAAGGCTAAAGGTGATGCTTTAACATTAAAGAGAGTTTTTGGTCACTATTCTGGCAGCCAACTGTCTCAGCCATTTTTTTTTCACTTTGGAAGCTGCTTCCCTGCACTTCCGGTTCACTCAGGTAATTAAATTTTATTCCTTCTCAACTCTCAGGGGGTTGAAGACCAGATAGTTTAGACTTAGAATTAACCTTAGTTATTTAGGGGTTAAGATATTTTTAGGTCCAGATAGGTGTTTTAGGTTGATAGAGATGAGATACTATAGATATTGATCTTCATTTAGAATGTTAGACTCACCAAGGTAGGAAAGATATTTTCTTCAAGGTTGGCAAATACAAGCAGTCAAATCACTATGAATGTAATATTTATATAATTCCTGATTATTTTGTGGTTTTTCTTGCTGTGTATAGTTTATTTTACTTATGTGTAATAATATAAATATAAATGTAAAAAAGGTATTATAATAAAAACAAAAAAATGAGAAACAAGTAAAATGTATATTCTGGACCAAAAAAGAAATTCCTCAGAGCACATAATAATCAAATCATGAAATGTAGAGAACAAAGAAATTCCCCAGAGCACATGATAATCAAAACATGATTTTGAGAAAAAATAGAATATTAAAAGATCTCCTAACATACAGAAAGCAATCTATTAGACAAATACTAAATACTCATTAAAGGGAAGATTTAGTGTAGGTTATTGCAATTCTTAATATGTACATGCCAAACACATGACTACCGAAACTCATAAAAGAAACACTGTTATAGCTTTAAAAAAATATATTCAGCCTGAAACAGTGATAATGAGTACTTCAATACCCAACTCTTGCCAACAGACAGGCCATCCAGAAAAAAATTAAATAGAGAAATTCTGGAGCTAAATGATGTCCTAAACTAATCAACATAAAATATATTTACAGAGCACTGCATGTAAAACAAGAAAGAATATACCTTCTTCACAAGTACTTGGACACAAAATAAGTCTGTATTGATACAAGAAAATTTCAAAAGCATAGTGCATTTAATCTGACCACCATGGATTAAAGCTGAATGTCAACAACAGAAATCATAGAACAACTCACTACTGAATGAGAGAATCATAAGGACATACTTTAAAAACCTTCACTTCACCAAATTGGAGAATATAAAATAAGTGAATAATTTTTGATATATACCAAATCAAACCAATCAAATCAGATAATATCAAATCACATAAACAATTTCAAAAGACCTATATGCCCTAGTGAAATAGAAGCAGTAATTAAGTCTTCAAACCAAAAGAATTCCAGGGCAAGATGATTTTAACTTAATACTGAGTATGTTTCCTTTAATACTATATTAATGCAAAGCAAAACTTATATAAGAACACAGGACTCAATTTTAGTCTGCTACTTTTCATCTATAATCAAGTCATAGTTCATCATATACTCTGTATTTATAACTAATATTTTTAAAATTTTTTTATTTTATTTTTTATGTCCACCTTCTTATTTTATTATTTTTTATTAATTTATTCTTGTTACATCTCAATGGTTATCCCATCCCTTGTATCCTCCCATTCTTCTCTCCCTCCCATTTTCCCCTTATTTCCCTCCCCTATGACTGTTCCTGAGGGAGATTTCCTCCTCCTGTATATGCTCATAAGGTATCAAGTCTCTTCTTGGTAACCTGCTATCCGTCCTCTGAGTGCTACCAGGTCTCCCCCTCCAGGGGACATGGTCAAAGTTGAGGCACCAGAGTATGTGAGAAAGTAATATCCCACTCTCCCCTCAACTGTGGAGAATGCTCTTTCCATTGGCTAGATCTGGGTAGGGGTTTAAAGTTTACTGCCTGTTTTGTCCTTGGCTGGTGCCTTAGTTTGAGTAGGACCCCTGGGCCGACCTCTGCCTATCATAATGTTCTTTCTGTAGGTTTCTAGGAACCTCTGGATCCTTCTACTTTGCCTTTCTCCCATGCTTCTCTCATATAGAGTCCCAATAGGATGTCCTCCTGTCTGCCCCAGTTTCCTGGTAGTGAAGGCTTTCGTGGGACATATCCCTTGGGCTTGTATGCAGATATAAGTGAGTATATACCATTTGAGTCTTTCTGCTTCTGGGTTATCTCACTCATTATGATCATTTCTAGCTCAATCCATTTGTCAACAAATTTCGGGAATTCCTTGTTTTTAATAGCTGAGTAGTATTCCAAAGTGTATATGTACCACAGTTTCTTTATCCATTCTTCTACTGAGGGACATGTAGGCTGTTTCCATGTTCTGGCAATTATGAATAAGGCAGCTATGAACATGGTTGGGCAAATTTTCTTGTTGTGTGCTGGAGCATCTTCTGGGTATATTCCAAGGAGTGGAATAGCTGAGTCTTGAGGAAGCCCTATTCCCATTTTTCTGAGATAGCACCAGATAGATTTCCAAAGTGGCTGTACTAGTTTGCATTCCCACCAACAATGAAGGAGTGTTCCTCTCTCCCCACATCCTCGCCAGCATGTAGTGTTGCTTGAATTTTTGATCTTAGCCATTCTGATGGGTGTAAGATGGAATCTCAGGGTTGTTTTGATTTGCATTTCCCTGATGATTAAAGAGGTTGAGCATTTCTTTAAGTGTTTCTCAGCCATTTGATATTCCTCTGTTGAGAATTCTCTGTTTAGTTCCAAGCCCCATTTCTCAATTGGGTTATTTGGTTTGGTGGTGTTTAATTTCTTGAGTTCTTTATATATTTTGGATATTAGACCTTTGTCAGATGTAGGGTTGGTGAAGATCTTTTCCCAGTCTGTAGGCTGTTGCTTTGTCCTCTTGAGAGTGTCTCCTGACTTACAGAAGCTTCTCAGCTTCATGAGGTCCCATTTATTAATTGTTGACATTAATGTCTGGGCTGTTGGTGTTCTGTTCAGGAAGTTGTCTCCTGTGCCAATATGTTCCAGGCTCTTCCCACTTTTTCTTCTAAGTGACTTAGTGTCTCTGGTTTTATGTTGAGGTCTTTAATCCACTTGGATTTGAGTTTTGTGCAAGGTGACAAATATGGGTCCAGTTGCATTTTTTTACACATAGACATCCAGTTAGACAAGCACCATTTGTTGAAGATGCTATCTTTTTTCCATCGAATGGATTTGGCTTCTTTGTGAAAAATCAAGTGACCATATGTTTGTGGATTCATATCTGGGTCTTCGATTCGATTCCACTGATCAACCAGCCTGTTGCTGTGCCAGTACCATGCTGTTTTAATTACTATTGCTTTATAGTACAGTTTGAGATCAGGTATGGAGACTCCTCCGGAGCATCTTTTATTGTACAAGATTGTTTTAGCTATTCTGGGTTTTTTGTTTTTCCATATAAAATTCAGCATTGAAATTTCAATGTCTTTAAAAATTTGTGTAGGTATTTTGATAGGGATTGCATTGAATCTGTCGATTACTTTTGGTAGGATGGCCATTTTTACTATGTTAATTCTCCGCATCCATGAGCAAGGAAGATCATTTCATCTTCTCATGTCATCTTCAATCTCTTTCTTCAGAGTTTTGAAATTTTTTTCAAACAAGTCCTTCACTTGCTTAGTTAGAGTAACTCCTAAGTATTTTATATTGCTTATGGCTAATGTGAAGGGTGTAGTTTTCCTAATTTCTTCCTCTGCAAGCTTGTCATTTGTGTATAGGAATGCTCACACTACCCATCTGACCCTGTAGTACCCAGATCGTGAGACTTCTGGCAGGTACAGTTTACAGCAGTATGTGGTCACTCCCAGAATGCATGGAGTCACCTAGAATGGTCACCTAGAGGATAAGTTCTCACAAAACATACAGACCATTGCATTAAGCTACAGAACATGGCATTAGTTTGGTTCATGCAACCCTACATTTTCTGGGTATATATCTGTTTATCTGTCCTTCATTATATGCCACTCCAGTCAAGTTTCTGGGACCAAGCAATGTAAAACATAGCACAGGGTATTTTATATTATCACTAAAATGCCGTAAAAAGAAATTCACTGTTGCACACCTACGAAAGAAGGAAGATATGGGAATTTGACCTGTAACCATTTCACCTTTCTCTCATTCAAATACCCTTCTCTACACTGTGGGTAGGTTAGTTGACTTAGAGCATTATAATCAAGCCAAAAGATTATCGGGTTTTAAAAATTATATCTTCCAGATGTTCAAAGATTAAAATGAGCAGAAGTAAGCACCTAAATGAGATTGCAAGCAGAGGCAGGAATCATTCAAACTGAATGTTTGAGCATGTAAAGAGCAGAAAGCACAAAATTTTTCTAAGAAAGTTTATCAAAACTCTAAAGGAAGACAATTTTTGTAACCAAGCAAAATAAACAATTTCCCCCTATTATATATGATTATTTTACTGTCCCATAGTATCTTTGAAAGGAGCCAATATTAGCTCAGAATCCTTAAGACCATATTCTTAGCACAAAAGATATTTATTTGCCCCAAGGACAAAGATCAGGGAATAGGAGATACAGGATATAGAAGAGAAGGAAGAAGGGGAAGAGAATAAAAAAGAAGGGAAAGGGCCATTTATTTATCTGAAGGGGACAAAGGTCTCCCTTTGGAGAGAGAAGAGACAGACATGGTCCATAGGAAAATGGCAATTTATAATTGTAAAACAGGTAACCCGATATTAGGATGGCATGTTTAATTTTAATTGAGCATGTTAATTATGTAAGCCAAAGGGGACTTTGGATTACTGAACTTAAAATATTTCCATAGCTGGACCTTGGTTGTCAGCCTCAGAAGGAAGAAATGGCAAAATAAGGGAATAGACTTCGATAGCTAGCTTTAGGAATGTAAGTATTTTTTGTTAACAAGGCAGATAGAATGGGGGAGAAGGGCAAGGCCAGCCAAAGCTATGTTTGCTATGCTTAGCTTACTAAAGTCCCTTCAATCATCCTTTTTGTACTATCATTTGAAAATCAATTATATTTTTAACTAAGATGAACATACTCATTGATGTTTGAGGCATGAATTGGGTGGCAGTGCTCCATACACTGTACTGAAGTAGCATTCTCAGAGTTACTAAATCACATTTGTGACTTCATAATAAAACTGGACATTAAGAGGGAAAGACACGAAAACTTTACTACATGATGTAAATGAAGTAGTAAAGTAAATGATGCATTTTGTTTCCATTTGTTAGGAATAAGTTGACTGTTCTTTGGTACATTAATATTTCAATTAACATTTACATATCTTCCAAGAAAAATGGAAGTATTTATATGCTGTCTGTTTAAATACTCAGTAACAGCAAAAATGCATTAAGTGGTAGTAATAGAATTTACTTGCCCTGCAATGTCTCACTGTAAGAAACATGGATCAGTCTGTGGAATAAAATTAAGAAGGACTTGCCATTGAGTTAAGCACTATCAATATGCAAAGAACTATTTTTTTAATCATTTATCTTTCAAAGAGATAGAATAAAACCACTGATCCAAAAAAGACAGAGGTCTACAAAAACAGGAGGCTAATTATTAACATATACTATGAAACTATTTTGTGTTTAATTGGAAAGTCACTGGAGTCTTTCATTTATTCTAAAATTAAGTGAATGTTATAATGAAAAATTGAAAAAACATCTATTTTAAAAACAACTATCAATTCAAATCAGAAGAAAAATGTGTAGGATAGATAGGCTCTTACTGCCTCAAGGTAAAAAATAAAATTTATCATTCTAAAGGTGAAATACTAGTTTTATGATCTTCCACTCCAAGAGGCACGCTTACATTACCATCAAGACCACCATTTTATACAAATACTCTGGCTAAGATATACATAAGTATATATAAATTCTTTGGTATTAATAAGAATTACTTATTTGCCCTTGAAAGTTTCTTCAGAACATAAGTACAGTTTTCAGCATCTAAATATCAGTTAATTAAGCAAAAAAAAAAAAAAAAAAACACCTCACTTCTAGTTTTAATCATTGATATATATATACATATATATATATATATATATATATATATATATATATATATATATGTAAATGTTTTCCAAGTCAGAGAAAGCAAGATATTTATATTTCTTCCTTAAATACCCCTGCTGCTGCTCCTTCCTTTCATATTATGCTATATTTCCCTCTTCCCTTTCTTGGTCCCTTTCTGCTTTCATGCCATGAATAAAAGTAGGTATATACAATTAAATCTAAAATTTATATGAGGGAAGACGTGCAATATTTTATTTGTCTATCTACATTGTTATTTATTTTTATTTCTTTTAACCTATTTCCTCTCTTAAACATATATTTTCATGTTAAAGAGAACAATATTTTACCACGTCCCCTGGATGGGGAGGCCTGGTGGCACTCAGAGGAAGGATAGCAGGGTACCAAGAAGAGACTTGATACCCTATGTGCATATACAGGGGGAAGAGGTCCCCCTCAGTCACAGTCATATGGGAAGGGAGTAAGGGGAAAATGGAAGAGAGGGAGGAATGGGAGGATACAAGGGATGGAGTAACAATTGAGATGTAATGTGAATAAATTAATAAAATATATTAAAAAGTAAAATAAAAAGAACAATATTTCAGAATTAAATTCTCCAAACACTAATTGTGAATAATTTTTGAAAGGCAAGGTGATATACTTTTCTACATTATCTTTATTTTTTTCAGTCACACTGATTTACAGAATTAAGTGTTATATTCTAATATTCATTGTAGCACTATGTCAAGACACTCTTATGAACTTGGATGTAATGATTAATTATTGATTTCCATATGATTGGATAACATTAAAATAGTTTTAAAAACAGTGTATTTCTTAATACCAGCCAAAACAATTTATGTTTTCATGACCAAACATTCTATTTGTACTTGTAACTTCTTGGTAACTAAGTCTTCTAATATCTGAGCCATCTAGGCCAAAAACAAAAGTATGTTACTGGTTCCAGAAAAAGAAAACAGAAGTATTTAATATTTAAGATATTATTGTTTGTTACAAATTATGTTTAGAGACAGAGACATCATTTAATGAGGCAAACAAATACTAATTATTCACTAAGTTATTAAGACAAGAATATATACTGAATACTAAATGCACTATATGGGATGTGAAAATGTTCAAACACATAAAGTACAAAGTATTTGTTTGACATGGTGATGAATTTTCTGCACATTATTATACTATCATAATTTATATCCTTTATTTTGGAATTTGTTAGTCACAATTAAAGCAAAAATTTATTTATTTTCTATGAAAACTAATGAATTTTATCAACTTAAGAAGGAAATTTTCTTTTTACAAGCTTTGTAAGCTTTTATATTAAGGCTAAGCTGTAGGCATAAGGATATTGTGTAATTCAAGTGCTTATTTCTATACACTCTCAACTCCATGTCAGGTTGTAAACTTTGTTCTGAGATTCTACTCTCTCAATGTTGTATAAACTCTGCTTCCCAATTGTCTCCTGATGTGAATAATAAGGCAGCTTACATCCAATCATTGAGCAGGGCAGAGAATAGGGCTGGACTTCCTGCCAGAAGGGGTGGGAGGAGTTAGAAGAGGAAGTAAGGGATTCTGCTACTGGGGAGGTACAAGAAACATCAGAGAAAGGAGCCACAGCATTTTAATTTTTTGAAAATTTTATATAATAAACTTTAAAGATATTCACCCTCCCTATGACAGTCTCTGTCTTTATGTTAAAATTCATTGAGTTCAAAATGTGTTGGGCAGCTACACTTGGGTGTGGAGTCTGTCCTAGTATGTGATAAATAAATAAGCGAAAGCACTGAGAGAATCAGACTTGCTAAAAGAGCCCCATCTTGAGCTCTTAAGTTTCAGCTATCCAGGAAAATATGCCAGGACTTTGAGAGACCATAAGAGAAGAACAACCAATCAATGACCACCCCATATCAAGCCAGAAACTAAGTCAGCCAAACAAAGTAACATCCCTATCAGGTAATCCTCCTTCCCTAAAATGGGCACAGGCCAATCCCAGATGAAGTCATGTAGCATTCATGGACATTGGCTAATCCCAATCCAAGTCATGTATCCACAGCTAAGATTCCGCTAGAAGCCTTAAAAGAGCATGTGAGCTCTCCTTCTGCTGTCCACCATTTTGTATGGATGGTCAACCATGGCATGCTGGCTGTTACTGCAGAATAAACACTCTGCTATTGCACACTATCTGAGTCTGGGTTCTTCCTTCAGCGATTTTCTGGCCCTTGCAACATCATTTTAAAAAATGATTCTCCTCCCAGTACCTTCCAAATGTCAATAGCTCCTCAGCTAGTGATGAGATATCATGTTCATGGTATCTTCCCTCTGATGCAATGCTGTTGTTTAACAGGAGCTTGACAGGCCTTGTGCATGTAGTACATATGTGCATCTTTCCTGCTGTGCCTTTCTTGATGTTTTCTACTACGTTTGGCTGTTAACAATCTTTCCTCCTTCTCTTCCACAAATATCCCTGACCTTAGGCACAAGAGATGTAATATGTATGTCACATTTAAGATTGTGCACTCCACATTCTCTTATTCTCTGTAGGCTTATAATTTGAGAGTCTCTATGTTAATTGCCATCTACTATAAGGAGAACACTCTCTGATGAGAATTGAGAGATTCTCAATCTGGAGTTATCACAGTAAATTATTAGGAGTTTTTTAATGCTGTACACTTGGAATCATCTTAATAAGGCACTGTAAAAAAATACAAACTACTTTCTAATATCATAATATACTTAGTGGACATTTCCAAAGGTCAATATACAAAAGAAATTAACCACAGGAGAGATCCAAATTGGACCAATAAATACTTGTGTCTGTAGTTTATACATTATAACTGAAATTGTTACTACTTAGAGTTTTCAATAGAGCAGCAAGATGGGTATCATATGAGTAATTAGTAGAAAGGTAAAATATCTGTACTTACTTAGGAACTATTGAAAAAGGAGATGAGTTTTCAAGAGATACTTAATTTTAAAATGTATAAATTAAAGAAAAGATTCTCAAAATTTGCTTCACATAACAATTTTATATGGAACTAAAGAAAGATTGAACTACAATAATGATGTGTTTAATTACAATGTATTGTTATTTGAATTAATCTTGGTCATGGATGCTATCAAATGTTTCAATAACTTTCAAATCCTCAAATTACAGGAGGTGCCTTTGTTTGGTAGGTTAAACACAGGATATAAAAAAAGGTGAGGATGCTGAATAACAGAGGCAACAGTTAGACTTGCACACATGTGCTACAAAGCGGTTTTTTTCATCAACAGTGGCAAGTTAGTTAGATCTTTTTCCTCTAGCCCTAATGAGAGGGCTTCTCTAATTATTTAAAACTAATAGAATAAAATAATATTGTTAACATCAAAATATGAGAAGTTACTGCATACTTGCAGAATACCTATCTTACTATATTGTGCTTACTAAAATAAAACACTTCAGATTGGAAAGCTTTTATATTATTTTATTTTTGAGATTATAATATAATTACATTATTTTACCCTTCCCTTTTCTCCCTCCAAGCCCTCCATTATTTAACTTCCATGCTCTTTTTCAAATTCATTACCTTTTTTCTTTCATTTTTGTTATACATAACATATACACATATATTCCTAAATGCAAAGATACAATCTTCTCAGTCTGTATATTACACTTATGTGAGCTTTAAGGACTGTCATTTTGGTACTGAATGACTAATTTATGTGCTCTTCTGGGGAGACTGTATCTCCTCCTGGTCTCAGCATTCCTTATTTGCCTGTAGTTCTCTGTGTAGGATTGGGTCTCCTGAGCTTTTCTTGATTATGTCAGCATGTTTACAGAAATTGTCCATGTTTAGACAGTCATCTTGGTGAGACTTTATGGGTGTAGCTTCTGATATGCCTAATAGACACAGTCTTGCTAGTTCCCTGTTTCTCTGGCTCTTACAGTCTTTCCACCACCTCGTCCACAATGAACTCCTGAGCCTTAGGTTCAGAAGCTGTGTTGTAAATGTATCATTTGTGACTGGTATTTTGGGGCTTTCATGATTTGCTTGAACTTTAAATAAAACCTGGAGACAACCATATAGTTTACAACTGTATTCCTTTTGCTGGTGTGGTTTCTCAGTTAGCTAGATAATAAGTTTAATTCTCTGAAATACGTCTTTCCACATGGTTCTCACTATCTGTCTCCATGCTCTGTTCCATCAGCCTTTGGTCTTCTTTCTGAGTCAGTCCCTGTCTGTCTGGGTCTCTGTCTACCCAGAAATCCTACCTCTACTTGCTGCCCCATCTCCAGCAGCCAGCTCTTTCATAAGTAAAAAGCCACATTTCTTATTCAACTAGTAGGCTGGGGAAGGCCACCTTCTCCAGGGCAGCTTTCCTTATTTTTCAAGGCAAATAAGGAAGCTACATTTACATATTCTGTTTTCTGGGTATTGCTAGCTTCAAATAATAATTAAGAACACATTTTTATAACCAGAAAACATAATATTTAAGGGTCACCCCAAAAGCCTGGACTCCACAATTGCAGTATGATTGGTTGTGGTATTCTGTAACAGTCTCAATCTTTTGCAAGCAGAAGTTTCCTTATTAAGAGAAGAGGATTTTTTTATCTGCATATATGCATACATATTAATGAGTTTCATTATCAGTTTCTTTTTTAATTTCAACCCCTTCTAATGTCCCTTGTTTTGCTTTCTCCTGAAAAAGTACTGCAGTTGTAATATGTTTATATTTTTATCTTGTGACTCTGGCCTATTTAGTTTATTATGATTATATCCAATAATATATTCTTATAAATGTACTTATCTTACTTTATGGTCAAACAATGTTGCATTGTACATATGTGTCAAATGTTCTCTATTTTCTTCTATTGATAGATATATTGGTAAGATTAATTTATTAAACATTGTAAATAATGAAGCAATAAACATGGATGCACAAATATTTTTGTGGTATGCTGACTTAGAATTCTTAGTGTATGTACCTGGAAGTGGTATAGCTTATGTGCATAGGATATGTTTATAAGTTTTTTGAGAATAATCTTACATTGATTTCCATACTGATTTTATATGTTTCTATTCCATCAACAATTAGAAAGTTTACTCTTGTAAAATATCCTAAACAATACTCATCATTTGTTTTCTTCATGATAGTTATCCAAAATAGCCTAAGATAGCATTTCGAAACAGTTTTAACCAGCATTGCTCTGATGGCTAAAAATGTGACATGCTTTTAAAATACTTACTGGTCATTTGGTTTTCTTCTTTTAATAACTCTGTTCCTTTAGCGAGTTAATGATTGGTTTAAGTTTTGGCTTCTAAATTTTAAATTTGCATCTTTTAAAATATATTCTAGATATTAATCTCCAATGAGATACTTAGTATTCAAAGGTTTTCTCACATTTTTAGACTATTTCTCCAGCTGATTGTTTCTTATTCTGTGGATAAACTAATTTAATCCCATTTAATAATTCTTCATTTTATTTCTGGAAACATTAGAGTCTTTTTTATAAAGTTCTTACTAATGTTTAGAATTTGAAATTTTTTCCTTTTTTCTCTATTTCAGAGTTTTAAAATTTACATTAGAGAGATCCAAGATGGCGGTGAGCAGTGTGGACCGTGTTTGGAAGCTCCAGTGAACAATTCAAGGAATTGCACAGATTTCTCTGCCAGGAACATCAAGGTCCCCACACTACAGCAGCAGGGGTGCTCCACAGTTCGGAGGAACCAGGGTGCGGAGGACCTGCTTGCCCCTGCACATGGGAGGAGCATGGATTTTCTCGGATCAGAGCAGTAGCGGCAGAGACAGCAGTGTCACCAGCGGCACCAGCGGCGGTGGCTGAGGTTTGCAGCTCAGAGCCTTCCAGTGGAGGCGATTTGTGTGGTGGATGGTGGGAGTTGCTGCGGGAGAGGGAAGCCTGGACAGTTTGGGTTGCATGGTACCTTGAGACCCAAACTGGACTCGGTAGACAGTTCAGTCCCAGAGTCCCGGGTTTGCTCAGTGTGCTGTGCAGTGGAGACACTGGCTCAGCTCAGCAAGCAATTCTGCCCGAGGCACTACCTCAGCGCAGCCACAGCTCCCCTGCTGTGACACAGGTTGAGCCAAGCTCTCAGTTCCACTCTAGGCACCAGCTCAGTACAGCCGCAGTTCTGCAGTGACGCAAGCTGGGCAGAGCACTCAGTTCCACCCTAGGGGATTGCTCAGTACAGCCTTAGTTCTCCTGCTGTGACACAGGCTGGGTGGATTGCTCAGTTCCACCCTAGGCACCAGCTCAGTGCAGCCGCAGTTCTCCTGCTGTGACACAGGCTGGGTGGGAAACTCAGTTCCACCGTAGGCGCTTGCTCAGCACAGCCACAGTTGCCTGCTGTGATGCAGGCTGGGCAGAGAGCTCAATTCCACCCTAGGCACCAGCTCAACACAGCCGCAGTTCTCCTGCCATGACATAGGCTGGGCAGAGAGTTCAATTCCACCCTAAGCGCTAACTCAGTGCAGCCGCAGTTCTCCTGCTGTGACGCAGGCTGGGTGGAGCACTCAGTTCCACCAGAGGCGCCAGGTCAGCACAGCCACAGTTCTCCTGCTGTGGCAGATGGTTCAGGCCCTGAGAATCTAGCTGAGCTCAACACGTAGTTCAGGCCCAGCATCCCTGGCAGGACTTCACAGGGGACCTGAAAGGCAGTGGATACCTTGGCCTGATCCAACGCTCATTCAGAGACCCAGAATGATTGCAGGACCCACAGCAAAGGGGAGCTGAGGATCACTGGCTGTGAGAGCCCAAAACGACTTAGCTAACCTCCTGCCATTCACACCAGTGAAGTATCAGAGCTTCCAGCCTACGGAAATCATGAGAAAACAAGTGAATCTGTTATCAGACTCCACCCAAATCTGGAAGTTACCTAACAAATACAGAGATGGCAAGATGTCTAAAGGACAGCGTAAAAGCATACACAAAAAAAAAAACCAAAAAACATGGCATATCCAGTTTCCAGCTATCCCAAAGAAAACAACCCAGAGAACTCAAATACAATGGAAACACAAGAAAATGACCTCAAATCCTTGGTAATGAGGATGATAATGGAGGAAACAAATGAAATTTTAAATCAGATGCAGAAAGACACAGCCAAACAGGTGCGAGACATAAAAGAAGCACATAGAGTGGAACAGGAAAATTTTCAGGAAAATGTAAACAACCAGATGAAACAAATAAATAAAATGGTTCAAGATCTGAAGACCTATAAAGTGACAATGGAAGAAACTCAGGAATATCCAAAAAATCAGATGAAAGAAATCAAAAAATCAGTTCAAGATCTGAAGATGAAAATGGATTCAATGATAAACACACAGACAGAAGAAAAACGAGAACGTGAGACCTCAGAGAATGAGGCAAATGACACAGTGCTGAACTTTTCTAACAGAATCCAATAGATGGAAGAACGAATCTCAGGTCTAGAAGATACAATCACAGATCTTGAAGCAACCATTAAAGACAATGCCAAATCTGGAAAAGTCCTGACACAAAACATCCAAGAAATTAAGGACACCATGAAAAGAAAAAATCTGAGGATAATAGGCATTGAAGAAAGAGAAGATATCAGACTACAAGGCCCAGAAACTATTCTCAACAAAATCATAGAAGAAAATTTTCCTAATCTAAAGAAAGAGATGCCTATAAACATACAAGAGGCATACAGAACACCAAATAGAATTGACCAGAAAAGAAAAACTGCCCGTCACATAATAATTAAAACACAAAACATACAGAACAAAGAAAAAATATTAAAAGCTGTAAGGGAAAAAGTCCAAATAACATTTAATGGCAAACCTATCAGAATTACACCTGACTTCTCAGCAGAGACCATAAAAGCCAGAAGGGCCTGGACAGTGATCCTGCAAACCGTAAGAGACAACAGATGCCAGGCCAAACTACTTTACCCAGCAAAACTACCAATAACCATTGATGGAGAAAACAAAATATTCCATGACAAAACCAAATTCAAACAGTACCTATCCACAAATCCAGCTTTACAAAAGGTACCAGAAGGAAAACTCCATCCCAAAGGGTCAAGCTACAACCAAAGCTACACAGGAAATAAATAACTATACCATGGCAAAAACACAACTACACAAACACTCCACTGGAACCAACATCAAAATTAAGACTCTTAACAGTCACTGGTCATTAATATCTCTCAAAATCAATGATCTCATTTCTCCAATAAAAAGACATAGACTAAATGAATGGGTGCATAAACAAGATCCAACATTCTTCTGCACTCCAGAAACACATCTCACCCATAATGATAGGCATTACCTCAGGATAAAAGGTTGGAAAAAAATATTCCAAGCAAATGGTCACAAGAAGCAAGCATGTGTAGCCATTTTAATATCGAACAAAATAGACTTTCAACCAAAATTAATCAAAAGGGATGAGGACGGACACTTCATACTCATCAAAGGTAAAGTCAATCAAGATGACATCACAAATCTGAACATCTATGCGCCCAATACAAGGGCACCCACATTTGTAAAAGATCTGCTAAAAAGGCTTAAACCACACATCGATCCCCACACAATAATAGTGGGAGACTTCAACACCCCACTCTCACTGAAGGACAAGTCATCGAAACAGAAACTAAGCCGAGAAATAACATCATTAACCAATGCCATGGGTCAAATGGATCTAACAGATATCTATAGAACCTTGCACCCAAACAAGAAAGAATATACCTTCTTCTCTGCACCCCATGGAACCTTCTCAAAATTGATCACATCATAGTTCACAAAGAAAGCCTCAACAGATACAAGAGGATTGAAATAATACTTTGTATCTTATCAGATCACCATGGGCATAGTCTGCAATTCAACAACAACAGAAATAATAAAGCCTACACGTATGTGGACACTAAACAACTCTCTGCTAAATGACACCTGGGTCAGGAAAGAAATAAAGAAAGAAATCAAGGAGTTTCTGAAATTCAATGAAAATGAAGGAACAACATACCCAAATTTGTGGGATACATTGAAAGCAGTGCTAAGAGGAAAATTCATAGCACTAAGTGCCTTTAAAAAAAATTGGAAGCATCGCACATAAACACCTCAACGACACAACTGGAAGCCCTAGAAAAAAAAGAAGTAGAAACACCCAAAAGGAGTAGACGTCTGGAAATAATCAAACTCAGGGGTGAAATTAACAAATTAGAAACTAAGAAAACAGTCCAAAGAATCAACAAAACAAGAGCTGGTTCTTTGAGAAAGTCAACAAGATAGACAGACCATTAGCCAAACTAACTAAAAGGCAGAGAGACAGTATTGAAATCAACAAAATCAGAAATGAAAAGGGAGACATAACAACAGACACTGAAAAAATACAAAGAATCATAAGATCCTACTTGGAAGGCATATATGCCACAAAGTTTGAAAATCTAAGGGAAATGGATGATTTTCTTGATCAATTTCACTTGCCAAAGTTGAGTGAAGAACAGATAAACAAACTAAATAGTCCCATTTCCCCTACAGAAATTGAAGTAATCATTGATAGTCTCCCAACCAAAAAAAGCCCAGGGCCAGATGGTTTCAGTGCAGAATTCTACCAGACCTTCAAAGTCGAGCTAATACCGATACTCTTCAAGCTACTCCAAAAGATAGAAAGGGATGGAACATTACCAAACTCATTCTATGAGGCCATAGTCTCATTGATACCTAAACTGCACAAAGACTCAACAAAGAAAGAGAATTTCAGACCAATTTCTCTGATGAACATCGATGCAAAAATACTAAATAAAATACTAGCAAAACGAATACAAGAGCACATCAGAGATATCATTCATCATGACAAAGTAGGCTTCATTCCAGGCAAGCAGGGATGGTTTAATATACGGAAATCCATCAATGTAATCCACCACATAAACAAAATGAAAATAAAAAACCACATGATCATCTCTTTGGATGCAGAGAAAGCATTTGATAAAATCCAACACCCATTCATTTTTAAAGTTTTAGAGAGATCGGGAATACAAGGCACTTTCCTCAACATAACGAAGGCTATATATAGGAAGCCAATAGCCAAAATCAAAGTAAAAGGTGAGATACTTAAGGAAATTCCTCTAAAATCAGGAAAAAGGCAAGGCTGCCCACTCTCTCCATATCTCTTCAATATAGTACTCGAAGTTCTAGCCAGAGCAATAAGACAACAAAAGGAAATCAAGAATATTCAAATGAGAAAGGAGGAAGTCAAATTATCCCTATTTGCAGATGATATGATAGTCTACATAAGTGACCCTCAAAATTCCACCAGAGAACTCCTACAACTGATAAACACCTTCAGCAAATTGGGTGGATACAAAATTAACTCAAAAAGTCTGTAGCCTTCCTATACACAAATGACAAGCTTTAATAGGAAGAAATTAGGAAATCTACACCCTTCACATTAGCTACAAGCAATATAAAGTACTTAGGAGTTACTCTAACTAAGCAAGTAAAAGACTTGTTTGAAAAAAATTTCAAAACTCTAAAGAAAGAGATTGAAGATGACATGAGAATATGGAATGATCTTCCTTGATAATGGATCGGGAGAATTAACATAGTAAAAATGGCCATCCTATCAAAAGCAATCTACAGATTCAATGCAATCCCTATCAAAATACCTACACAAATTTTTAAAGACATTGAAAGTTCAAATCTGAACTTTATATGGAAAAACAAAAAACCCAGAATAGCTAAAACAATCTTGTACAATAAAAGGTGCTCCGGAGGAGTCTCCATACCTGATCTCAAACTGTACTATAAAGCAATAGTAATTAAAACAGTATGGTACTGGCACAGCAACAGGCTGGTTGATCAGTGGAATCGAATCGAAGACCCAGATATGAATCCACACACATATGGTCACTTGATTTCCGACAAAGAAGCCAAATCCATTCGATGAAAAAAGGATAGCATCTTCAACAAATGGTGCTTGTCTAACTGGATGTCTATGTGTAAAAAAATGCAACTGGACCCATATTTGTCACCTTGCACAAAACTCAAATCCAAGTGGATTAAAGACCTCAACATAAAACCAGAGACACTAAGTCACTTAGAAGAAAAAGTGGGAAGAGCCTGGAACATATTAGCACAGGAGACAACTTCCTGAACAGAACACCAACAGCCCAGACATTAATGTCAACAATTAATAAATGGGACCTCATGAGGCTGAGAAGGTTCTGTAAGGCAGGAGACACTGTCAAGAGGACAAAGCAACAGCCTACAGACTGGGAAAAGATCTTCACCAACCCTACATCTGACAAAGGTCTAATATCCAAAATATATGAAGAACTCAAGAAATTAAACACCACCAAACCAAATAATTCAATTGAGAAATGGGGCTTGGAACTAAACAGAGAATTCTCAACAGAGGAATATCAAATGGCTGAGAAACACTTAAAGAAATGCTCAACCTCCTTAATCATCAGGGAAATGCAATTCAAAACAACCCTGAGATTCCATCTTACACCCATCAGAATGGCTAAGATCAAAAATTCAAGCAACACCACATGCTGGCGAGGATGTGGGGAGAGAGGAACACTCCTTCTTTGTTTGTGAGAATGCAAACTAATACAGCCACTTTGGAAATCTATCTGGTGCTATCTCAGAAAAATGGGAATAGGGCTTCCTCAAGACTCAGCTATTCCACTCCTTGGAATATACCCAGAAGATGCTCCATCACACAACAAGAAAATTTGCTCAACCATGTTAGTAGCAGCCTTATTCATAATAGCCAGAACATGGACACAACCCAAGTGTCCCTCAGTAGAAGAATGGATAAAGAAACTGTGGTACATATACACTATGGAATACTATTCAGCTATTAAAAACAAGGAATTCCTGAAATTTGTGGATAAATGGATTGAGCTAGAAAAGATCATAATGAATGGGTTAACCCAGAAGCAGAAAGTCTCAAATGGTATATACTCACTTATATCTGCATATTAGCCCAAGAGGCATGTCCCACGAAAGCCTTCACTTACCAGAATACTGAGACAGAGGGGAGGACATTCTATTGGGACTCTAGATGAGAGAAGCATGGGAGAATGGCAAAGTAGAAGGATCCAGAGGGTCCTAGAAACCTACAAGTAGAACATTATGATAGGCAGTTTGGGCCCAGGCGTCCCGCTCAAACTAAGGCATGAGCCAAGGACAAAACAGGCAGTAAACCTTAAAGCCCTACCCAGATCTAGCCAATGGACAGAACACTCTCCACAGTACAGTGGAGAGTGGGATATGACTTTCTCACATACTCTGGTTCCTCACCTTTGACCATGTCCCCTGGAGGTGGGGGAGACCTGGTGGCCCTCAGAGGAAGGACAGCAGGTTACCAAGAAAAGACGTGATATCCTATGAGCATATACAGGGGGAGGTAATCCCCCTCAGGAACTGTCATAGGGGAGGGGAATAAGGGGAAAATGGGAGGGAGGGAAGAATGGGAGGATACAAGGGATGGGATAACCATTGAGATGTAACAAGAATAAATTAATAAAAAAAGGAAAAAATTTTACATTAAAGTTCTGGGAATATTTTACCTTATTTTTGTGTGGCATGATAGATATAAGTGTACCTTCATCATGTAGAAATCTAGTTTTCCTGATGTCATGTGCTGAAGAGGCTATGCTTTTGTCCTATATATGCTTAATATATAGTCATCAAAATAGTAGATGACTACAACAATGTGAATTTACTTCTCTGTAGTCTATTCTAGTCAATTGTTCTACGTGTCTGTTTTATGTCATTATCAAACTGTTTTCATGAACATAGCACTATTCTAATTTGACATCAGGGATTCTGTTATTTTCAGCATTGGTCTTTCTGAGTGAATTACTATGTTTTAAGCCTTGTAAAATTGTTTATACATTTTAAAACAACTAATGTTAAAGTTATACAGTAAATAACTTTTGAATTCTGATGGTAAGTACATTATATTTGTAGATCACTTTGATGATAAAACCATTTTCAAAATATTTATCCATGTGTATAGGAGACCTTCACTTTCTGATATGTTGTCAGTTCAGTTTGAATACTTTTTATTCCTTTCTCTCACTATATATTTTTTATGAACACAAGCTTATCTACAGAAAGTGGATTTCAAGATAAGAAAAACAATTTTTATCAATAAAAATATATTTAACAGATAGCTTAATTGATCTAGCCTGAATGTAGTAAAGATCACAACAATGACAATTGTTTCATATAAAGGCTCATTGTGTCTTTTATAATTTTTGGAGTAACAGGGACCAAGAAAACACACAAAATACTATTTGAAATTAGGCTTATCTCACAAAAAGTATCTTGGCACGATCAGTTTCTTTACGGTGCATCATAACTCCATGGCCAGTAGGTTCTTCTGCAGTTGTGTACTGCATATATCTTCATACTCTTTCCCCTAGGAATACCTTCTAATACAGTAATGCCATAATCCAGGTGCCACACAATGAACAATTTACAAAATTCAGCAAATAAAAGTTAATTCATGGTATATGCAGTATAAGGGACGGTATCTGCTAATAAAAAATTATCTGTGCAACTGGCCTTTAGATAGAACACTTAAAACCTAGGATACTAAGGAAAAAACTCAGAGAATGGCTCATGTTTTAAAAATAATTTCCATGATATTAAGCTTGAAATAAAGGTAAAAATACAGAGATAATTTTATCTCAATGAACACTTACAGGGTTCAATAGATAATTTACATTGCTTTTTAAAAAATATTGGCCTTAAAATATTATCAAACTTTGGCAAAGTATACCGAGACAGATGGATAAGAGTACTTGCTGCTTTTCTAGAACATTAGATTTCATTTTCTAGCACACATATCTAACAGCTCACAAATATGTGTAAATCTGTCTCCAAGGGAGCTGATACCCTCATCTGGCTTCTATGGGCACTTCTACTGAAATACAAATACCCAGACACAGATATGGATACAAATAAATCTTACAAGTGCTAGTCTGTGGATTACAAATCTTAAGAACACAAAGGCAAATAACTGATTAATTAAAAGACTGAAATAAATTGTGATATTATAATAAAATATAAATTACTCTATCATCATCATAGCAAATGAACTACTGATTTTGTGGCTTAAAATGATACTCATTGTATGTACCACATTTAGCATATCTTGTGGCTGAAAATGATACTTAAATCTAGAGAATATAATATAAATGTTGCCAGCCTTATATCCATTTTCATTTTCATATATTTTTTAATGTAATAAATGCTTGGTTTAAAATGACATAACAGATTGCATTGTAATGTAAAACAAATACAAATCTCTGTTAATTTATAAATGAAGCCATTTCTCACCTATTGTATCTTTAATATATATCTTTTCAATTCCTGTGCTATAAATGTATGTATATAATTATTATTTGATACAATCTATTGATGCCTTAGTACAAGTATTAATATAAGTACAAGAAGGTATTTATATCAATTCACTACTCTCATATCCTTATCTTCTCCTTTTCTATTCATAATCCTTGTATTATTATTTGTATTTCTTCTAATAGTTAAATTATAATGCATAATAAGCATTTTTTATTGTTTTCATTTTTGCTTGTTTGTTTTTAATTTATTCATATAACATCCCAATTGTTATTCATCCCTTGTATCCTCTCATTCCTCCCTCCCTCCCACTTTCACCCTACTCTCATCACCTATGTCTGTGACTGAGGGGGATCTCCTACCCCTATATATGAAATAGGGTATCAAGCCTCTTCTTGATAGCCTTTTTCCTTCCTCTGAATCTGGGCCCAGGGGTTCTGCTCAAACTATGGCACCAACCAAGGACAATACATGCAGGAAACACTGAACCCCTACTCAGATCTAGCCTATGGACTTGACATTCTCCCCTGTTGAGAGGAGAGTAGGGACTGACTTTTACACAAACTCTGGTGCCCCATATTTGACCATGTCCACTTGTTTGTTTTTGAGACAGGGTTTCTATGCGTAGTACTGTCTGTCCTGGATCTTACTCTGTAGTCCAGGCTGCCCTCGAATTCATAGTGATCTGCCTGCTGCTGACTCCCAAGTACTGAGATTAAAGGAATGCACAAACACCATCCCCAGCTTTTTATTAATTTTTAAACTTTGGAGAGTTCTCTTAACTCCTCTGTATCGAAGAAAGAACATTGATGTTTAAATTTTCTCTTTTATACATCTTTCCACCTCAAGGATTCCATTTTATGTTAGCTACCATTTATGCTCATGGTCACTATTTTTTTAAGATTGCCATTATTTGTATTCTTATTTATAGTCATAACAAAACATAATCATTATCTTTTTACATGTACACCATTAATGTCAATACACATCTCTGTTGATACCATACTATGAAAATATTACTCAGTATATAAGTACAGAAAGAGGTGATGAGGTGGGAGAACATTATCCTTCCCATATACACAACGTTATAGTCTCTCTACCACTGAAAGGAGACTATGACTGTTGCTTTAAATGAGAGAAAATTATCTTTAATAACAGGAAATATTATTGTGAAATTATATCTACTATGTAGTGCAAGTAGAAAATATATCTACTTAGTAAGACATTACTATGTAGCAGAAGATCATGGGCAAGTTTCATACCATTGTTTGACTCCAAAAGTTCATTTTGTAAATAATTATACTACACAGCAAGAGGCATGTAATATTCTGAAAAAAAAACTATTTCCACTGAAAAAAGTTTTATCATTGATCAGTAAACTAAAACACATACTTAACTCTTAACTACCACTTCAATTAAAAATATGGCTTCAACTTGTCATAGTCAGGAAATGAACAAATGACAGAATTCTAAGATCAGCTCTTTTAAGAAATAGAGGTCTACCTATTCCATTCTTTATTTTTTACCTTTGATTGAATATTCCTTTTCTCATAGGATTTTTCTTTACTGTTTGTGCTGAAAGAATATCATTAAACAAATACGCAGTAAATTTAGCAAAAAATTAATACAATGCAAATTAGTTTGTAATGTCAAAACGAGGTACATAATATTTCTTATGGAAATGCATTTGGGTGAGGAAACAATAGTTGTGAACTGCTCATTCAATTCCAGGGATTTTACTATGTGTTACATAAAATTCAGAAACAAGAAAAGCAAAAACATATATTTGTTTCCTCACTGTGGAGCAGTTTTTACAAAGTGAAAAATGATTGAGTTATAGTACCTTATGTTTATTTCATACAAGAGGGCAGAGTAAGTCCATCATGTTATAAGAACTTGATAAAATTCAATGCCTCTAAAATATGTTACCAATTACTCATATTTATTTATATGGTCTTATGACAATTAATGACAACATATGAGCACTGTCATATACTTCCTTTTGCATTCACCTCTCCCACAATAAATGGGTAAATAAATATTTTTAATAATGCTGAGCAAAAAATTAAAAAGAAAATATTCCAAGTTATGTCATATTCTATGGTGATAATATGGATTATGGACTGAATCTGGGATTTTCTTAGAAGCCTCTGTATTAGCGACTGGGTTGATAGGTTTAGGGAATAATTGCATCCTAATAGGTATGACTTAAGCATTTTAATATTCATTGACAATTTCACAGTATAATGCTATTACTGGGAGATATGGTCTAGTGGCGTCACTGGGCATGCTGTGGAAAAATGTTAGTTCTCTCATCTCCAGGCCAACATAAAATGAGCAATGTTCTTCCTGCTGTAATTTCATCACTATATTCTCTTCAACCCATGCCCAGGAAGAATGGAATTTGCATTTAGTTTCCAAAATCAATGGAATTTTGAGCACAGATATACTTTTCCTACATTAGGTTTTTTATTCAAGTTGTATTTTTATTTTTGATCTTTGTAATTGTCACTACTCTTTTTTTTGTGAGACAGTGTTTCTCTGTGTATTCTTGGTAGTCCTGGACTTGCTTTGTAGACCAGGATGGCCTTGAACTCTAGTACAGGAGGGCCTACACATAGAAACCATGTCCTAAAAAAACAAAAACATAAGTGAAAAGAAAAGAGCAAAATGTAATAAAATGCATTTCATTTTTATTGTATTTGTGTCAGTAGACTTCCAAAAATCCATATACACCATCATTTTTATCCCTGAAGCTGGTCTTGTTTTGGCATATAATAATTCAGTCAACCAATCAACTTCCAAAGGGCTTCCAGAAACCATTGTAGTAACTGTATCATTCTTTTGTTTGTACACTCATATATACTCACCAAATAATTATTTTCAACAATAATAGTACAAAGCCTAATATATAGTTACAGTGCAGTTAAGTCACTTTTTCACAGGTTGAGAAAGGAGATGACATCATGATTATCTGGAATGTAGTGGTGTCATCATGATTCTACATTTCATTTCAAGTTATGATCACATAAATTAATTATGAAGAAGGAAACTTCTAAATTACTTATGAAAATGATGTCATGGAAGTCCAAAATTGCCTAAGAGATGTCAACCATTGTCAGATTTTCAAATCTGTGTTCAGAAGTTAATTTTAAAGATGCTACCTAATGCTAACTAAATGTTTCAAACTTGTAAAGGTTTTATTCATTATTAATTATTTATAACAATGAAAAAGTTAGTATGATCCAGTTCTAAATAGAGATGCTTTTATATGTTTGAAATAGAGTGAGTTCAAGAACAGTTAGTATTGCCACAGATGTTTGTAGAATGTTAAATGTTGCTAACTAATGAAGAGAATAAGACCAGTGCTGTGAACAAAAATACTAAGCAAAACAAAACACCCACTGAGACTGTTTCACCATTCATTACCCGAGGAAACCAACATCTCCTACACAAGTTGTATTCCAGCATGGTGGAGATGGTGATTAAAAGGTCCATATGGTAACAATATGTGTATCCTACTGAGCAACAGAAGAGGCAGTTCTACAGGTCAAGGGATGTGTTTATTTTGTGATGTTTATTTTGTAAGTAACTTCAAAAATTAGAAATTTCTGCACAGTTGAATAATATACAATAAAATACAATTAGTAAAAATTATTTACCACTTTAAGAATAAGTGTGAACAAAGAAGTCCATTTTTATATTGATATCATTTTAATATTGAGTACACTGTAAGGAATTTTTAATCAAAGCCTCAGTTTAGCATCGGACTAGGCTGATTAATGGCCTGAGAGTTTTCTGTCCAATGCCTCCTGCATCACCATCACTATCAAAACAATATGTCCCCTATGCTTTTAAAAGTTACTACACTCTTTTTTCCAATAAACATAATAAAATTATATTAAGAAATATAATACAGAATATATAATACAAAATGGAAAAAATCCACTTCAAACTTGTGTTAATCAAATGCAAATTAGCAAAGTGGGAAAGACATGGTTGAATCTATTGTCACAGCAGCCTTCTCCTCTGTACCATTCCTCAGATCTCCATTTCTGGTTCTAATTTTCTACTCTCTTAGTTTCTTTATGTCCTGTTGTTTCAATAATCTCATTGCTTTTGTTATCCTTTGTAAATAGAACAATGCGTCTGTAGCCCTCAACATGAAAAAACCCGACTTAATTTTTTTTTATTCTATTTACTGGCCTTCCTTTATTTCTTTTATTTTTTCTCTTCAAATTCACAGTTCTGTTCTTTTTCTATAAATTTTATTCCTTCTTCTGTAACTAAGAGGAATCAATTTTTTTCTACATGAATGCCTAATCTTATTTTTTGCAGTCTGTCAGAAAAATCCCTATATATTCTGCATTTATCCTGTAATCTATTCTTTCTCCCATTGGATTAACTCAAGATTCTTTGTACCTCAGGTAGTTTTGCACAAGTTCCTCATCCGGATTTAAAAACTTTTCAAATAATAACTGATAGAAAATCTACAACCTGATGCCCAAAGCCTTCTGATCCTATCTCATCTGTGTCTCTCTCTTTAAAGAGATCATCATAGCAATGCTCTCTCTAATCTAGAAATACTAATTTCTTGGCACTTATACAGGTACTTCGTAATAATGCTGACATTTATATTTGATTTATTGTAGTTTTTGCTCATCTGTGACCTCTAAACCAAGTCTTGCTAATCAAATTTGTCTGCAAAATACAAACAAAGCTCACTTTTATTGCAGGAACTCCATTCATTTTCCACTTGAGGAAAATACTCATGCTCATCATGCATATTTAATTATTCCAGTATTTAATTATTCATTTAATACATTTTGTTATTCATATATGACAGGCTTCTATTACTAAACTCAGGATTCCAGTACCAAAAGATACATCTAAAATAGAACGCCTGTATCAAATGTTTAGGGACCATTCAAGAAGAGGAGGCAGAAATATTCTAAGAGTCTGATTGTAAGAAGAACCAGAATTCTGCAGTAAAATTCTGGTCCCTTGAAATGACAGGGAAATTATATCTATGAATTCTCAGGAAATTAGACCTGAGCATGGATAATAGCAATAAACATGCTAAAATGGATTAGAGAAGCCCAGGATGTTTCTACCCTACACAAAGACCTACAAAGCAACTAAAGAATGCTGACAAGGGAAAAATTGTTTTTATAAAAGAAGACCACATCAATTACCTATCAAACCTCAAATTTCAGTCCTGACAACAAAATATAAGTAATATACAGGCTGAGCATGAATATATATACACACACACAAACATATTTGTACATATATATATACAATAACAATTAGTACAAAAAAAGCCCAGGGATTTGCAAGACAGCAAGGAGGGGCACATGGAAAGATTTGGAGGGAGAAAAAAAGAATAGGAAAATGATGTAATATATTAGGTATTTCAAAAATACATTTTAAAAAATCAGAAGAAATTTTCTCATGGTACATTAATCTCACTGGAGGAGATATTTCCAAAGTACCAAGCATGTGCCATCTTTAAATTCCTCAAATCTCAGCTTTTGAATACTTCAAACTTGTCTTTCACAATGGTGTACTTTTGAGGTCTCCTTTTCTTAAAATCGTTATCTCTTCCTCATATTCTCCCTTTCTGCATTTCATGCTGTCAGAATGTTCAGGCTATCTATAAGAGCACTATATACTCTAGAATTACTTTGAACAGATGATCTTCCTATTTTCCCCTCCCTCATGCTTATAAAACAAGGATGTGCCAACAAGCCCCAGCTCAGATATCATCATCATTATCCTAATAAGAACCATTATTTCTATTATTTTTCAATAAATGCCAGGTATAGGAGATGACTCATCACTTAACACTAGTGCTCTTCCAGAGTACCAGAGTCTGATTCTTAACACCCATATGGTGGCTTATGATCATTGGTAACTCCATTTTCAAGAGAACCAACACCATGTTCTGATCTCTAAAAGTACCAGCAGGCATATGGTGCACAGGCATACATACAGACAAAATATGTAGAAAATAAATTAAAATTTTTAATAATCCTCAAAATATTTTCAAAGGTCAAAAAATGCCCAAGACACCACTAGGTTCATTATTCAGGAAGCAAGGACAATGGGGTGAGATGCAGTATTAGAGGTTGTCTGTCATAGGTGCAGCACAGATCTTGAGACATACCGGTCTGGGGAAAAAAAACCAAAAATTTCTCATTTCTTTTAGAAGGGTCAGGTCTAGTTTTTAGTATCTATTTATACATTTCCTACAGAAGTTCCACAGAATAGCCTAAAAGACACTGAACCTTGTTCCCTCTGGCATATTGAAATTTTCCTGTCATGTTTATGTTCTCAAAGAGCAGTGATAACTCACTTGGCCATGACTCGCACTGTAACTCAACAAAGGCCTCCAGTTTTTGGAGTCTGTGATGGTACTCATTGAAGAAAATACTTTGTTCAAAGAAACAAGAAACCATTCCCTCTTACTTTATACTTTAATCTTCTTCAAACTACACCAGTGTTTCAAAATTGTGCAAATTGCTCATACTGCAAAGTAGACAAAATTTAAGTTTGTCATTCCATCTGTCTTCTAATCCTTCCCTGCATACTCTTTGTATTTTTACTTGATAGATATGATAGTTTTTCCAACCCAATGAGATATTTTATTTTTCAGATCCACAAAAGCCTCCACCAGGTAACAAAAAGGATTAAGGTATGAACGAGGAGCAATACTCAATTTGCATTTTTGAGAAGAGTTTATTAACTCAAATGAGTCTGCTGTTAATAGGTGTGAAGCAGATTTATTTTTTAAAATCTACAATGAGGGGAGCCTTCAACTATATCTGCATTTAGGCATTCTTTTTCCTCTTTCATGAGTTGGTTAAAACATAATGTTCCAGGTCTTTATCTATGCATAAAACATATATCCTCCATAACCATCCTAATTTGTATATGTAGTTTTATTCCTATTTGTTCACAATAAATGCCTTCATTTTGGAATCAATTACTGGTTACATTGAAAATATTTTTTTAATCATACATTCTTTTCTATTTTTCCTTGCAATTGTTGGTCATGTATTCTTTTTAAAAATGTTTATCTATCTATCTATCTATCTATCTATCTATCTATCTATCTATCTATCTGTCTGTCTGTCTGTCTAATACACACAGTATTCATTATTCTGCCTGCAAGTGTTCTTGCCAGAGACAAGACAGCACCAGATCTCATCACAGGTGATATAAGCCCCCATGTTGTTTCTGGGAATTGAACTTGTTAATGCCCAGCTGGAGCTCTGAGGAGGCCCAGGGTAGTGTCTCTGGTGCTGGATGTGGATGCCCTTCCAGTTCGCTTCATCTCTTGGGTGGCCAGAGCTGTTGGCTCAGGCAGCTGATCAGGATTGAAAGAGAAAAGAGGGAAGGGGAAAAAGAGCACAAGGTTTCTTCTCTAGGGACTAGCTGTACTGTGGCCAAGGAGGAGAGTTTAAACCAACCACAAATTTGGTATGGCTGAGGCTGTAAAAGGGCCTTCTGGCTAGAAACTGCACAGGGGTCGTAAAAGGAGGCTCCTTGATCTGTAGATAGGCTTCCTTGTGGAGATATCCAGTAAGCTAGTGTAAACTTAGGCTTATTAGCTGTAGAAAGCTAATGGCCCTGAGCCTGCTAATTTATTTGATAATCTACAGGGAAGTAAGAAGAGAGATATAAAATAAACCTTTCACACACATTCAAGAGAAAAGATGGATGAAATTAGGCATCTTGACTTGAGCTGAAGTCAGGTTTCCCAATTTTCAGCACATACATTAAAGAGAAAAGGGAGGAAGTTAGGCATCTTAACTTCAACTAAAGTTAAGCTTCCCAAATTTCTACCCATGTTTACTGTAGAAGACTGCACTTATACTTCTAAGAAAAAGGAATTAGCTCATAGTCAAAAGAGGACAATTAATCACAAAAGCAGTTGAATTCTAAACTATAACAAGTTACATATTTTAAATGTAAACATTTCTTATCTATGTATCCACTATGTAAGTTCACAGTAGATTCAGAATGATGAAGGTTGTCAGGGGCTAAGGTTAATAGGGTCTGAAACTTACAAGAGTATACAACTTACCAATTAGGACTGACCTAACTACACATTATCCAGCTATCTCTTAGTTCACAATGAGCTCAGGACAATAATTGTATCTGTCTTTCATTCTAAGAAACAGAGTAAATTCAGTCATCTCTATGTAACTTCATTCATACATGCAAACTTTAAACAAACTTGCTTATATTTATGGTGAAATACCAGGATTCATGGTGCCATCTGTAGTGGAGACTTATCTAAAGCCACAAATCTGCTACAAGGCTATACTTAGTGAGGCATCTGGAGGTCCACAAAGGTATTTATTGCAGCCATAAACTAACTTTAACTTTTAAAACTATTTGAATCAAACCATGAATTCTATAATCAGGGATTAATTCATCTGAATAATAACCAGTGCATCTTCAACAAGGTCCTGTAGGAAGTTTTCTCAATCAGATCTGATCAGTACCCAAAAAATAACAATTCACACCAATGCCAGATGTATTTACTTTCAGCTTTTAGAGACAAGGTTTCTCTATGTAATCTTGGCTATCCTTGACTCACTTTGTAGACCAAGCTGGCCATGAATGTAGTCCTGGTTGTCCTGGACTTACTTTTGTAGACCAAGCTGGCCTTAGACTCACAGTGATCCACCTGCCTCTGCCTCCCTGGGTGCTGGGATTAAAGGCATGTGCCACCATGCCTGACTGTAATGCCAGATTTTAGAGAGATGCAGCAGTGCACAATTGACAGGGTAGTTAGAGGTTGGAAGCAAATTTGGGGTGCATCATGGTACAGACCTTGCAAATACTGGATCACCTCCAGAGATCTATCATGCCTACTGGACTTCCCAAAACAATAGCCCCTGACAGCATGTCAGAGACTGGAAGCAGTTTGTGGGTGCCTTGTGTTACAAGACCTTGCAAACACCAGATCACCTCCTAGACAGCCAACATGCCTAGTGAGCTCCCTTAACAGGGTGGCTCTTGGCATGAACTCAGGATCTTTGGAAGAACACCATGCTCTTAACCTCTGAGCCATCTCTCCAGCCCAAGTAACATATTCTTATTATTCCCTATTAACAGGGAAACAGAAGAGGTAGGGCTATTTTGTAGGCACATGTTTATTTCCCTACTTCCAAAAATTGGTATCATATATTCCTTGATGTGAATCCTAGCCTTTGAACCATATTCCTTTTGTCATATGGGAACTTTGCTAAACTCCAGAAGTTCTATTGGACTAATCTATTAGCAAGCATTCATGCCCACTTCAATTCAAATTATTTTGTATGGTATAAGTAAAATAATATTTATAAAACTTAATTTTAACAAAGTAAATTATTCTTATCAGGGGTTCAATATAGAGCACATTCTAGTCTGCACAATCTTTGAGACAGTTTCTTAAGACAGAGGGATGTGGTAGGAAATGCTGGTTTCAGAATCAAACATTCTTAGACATTACACATTTGTAATTTATGATGTGTGTACTTAGCTACTTTTAAGCATGACATTTTTCTTTTTAATAATAGTTTTATTAATTCTTTAATAATTTTTATACAATATACATTAATTATATTATACTCTCAAATTCTCCAGAATCCTCACCTACTTCCCTACCCACTTAACTTCTAATTAATTTTATTATTATTTTTTAACAATTAAATCAAATTTTGTTCCTCAAATACTGTTGATATGGAGGAATCTTTGGAGAATATCTGTGCAAGTATATGCCACATATATGGGGGTGCTCAAGTAGAGTAGAAAAGGGACATTAGATCTCCTATAAGGGAACAAAATTCTTGTCCTTTGTAAGAGCAGCAAGTGCTCTTAACTGCTGAGCCACCTTTCCTGCTTCTTTGTTTTACTTTATTTTATTTTACTTAATTTGATTTGATTCGATTTGATAAATACATACTCAATGATATAATTTGCTGATTCAGAAAAAGTGAAATAATGGTTTTTGTTTTGTTTGTTTATTTTTTAAATTTTGTCTGCCTCAGATAGGCGCTAGCTAAGGAGTTAGGGTGCTGGATGTCGCAATTACACAACATGTACACTGAGTTAGTGACCTCCGTGTGTGTGTGTGTGTGTGTGTGTGTGTGTGTCTGCATTTATGTGTATGGGGGTGTTTTTAAGATATAAATTATGGACCACCTAGGATGAGTTTGAGAGGAAGCTTCATTACAGATTATATGCAGGTTGGAACATAAGAGAATAAGATAAGCTAGAACTCATGTCCTATAGGAATATGTTCACAGAGAAAGCATAATATTGAGGGCCATTGCCTTGAGGTTAATAAAGGTTTACTGGATGGGAGCACGGAGGAATTTCTGACTGGTCAGTAACAGTCTCTCTCAGTTTCTAGCATGTTTGCCTGCATTGTTTCCAAGATGACTTGCTTATTTAGGAGAAGAGACATTTGATTAAAAATTAACCAACAAAATACAGACTTTTATTTTTGCATCTTTGACCTCTAACCAGGGCACAAGCATAAACATTTTAGTTTAGATATTTTTCATGCCTGGACTCCAATAAGGATGAAACTAGCTACTAGGCATTGAAATGTCTGGCTTCTAGCCAAGAAAAAATGTTGACTTTCAGGGACTTCTACCTTATACTGCTTGGCCAATATATAACTCTTCTTTTTATAATTCCTAGGAGGGACAATTTTGTAAAGGCATACTTTCAACCTCCCTTCGGCTATTAAACTGCTGACATAATGAGCTCTAGAAAACTGATATTTATCCAATACTTTTATTCTGTGAGAAGGTAAATATTCAAGCCTATATACCAGCCAGAAATAGAGGTTATCTTCTAGAAACATATTTAGTCTTGAACATAGGACCTTGAAGGAAAGGCTGTGGTGATGTCTGATACCACATGTTAACTAGAACTGCTTGGTTACTTATATCTCTCACTCTCTACCTAAGCCTAAATCATACTTCTGAGGAAGAGAGTTTCCTGAACTTTGTTCTTCGTTCCAAAGTGGCCACATTGAATAAATCTCCTTTTTCTGCTTTTCACTTGCTTGTTTGTTTTATTACTTGCCTATTGAAGAAAGACTGTCAGTGACTTGCCTTTTAGGGTTGTTGGGGCTTAGGCTCTGACCCTAATAATTGACAAATTAAAACAACACAAATACAGTACCATATAGATCTATGGATCAAAAAATTAAATTGGAACTCATGAGTTGAAATTAGGCATTTCAAAATTGAGATATTTTCTAGAGGCTCCAGAAGATAGTGCCTTTTCTTGTGGTTTCCATTGTCTGGAGACTGCCTACATCTTTTAGCTCATGTCCTCTTCAAACCACGTTACTCCAATCTCTGCTTCAAATAATAGAAACCTTTTCTATGGCCCTGATTTTCCTGCCTTCTGCTTGTGAGGACATTTTGATGGCTATGGGGGCCTCCTCTGCCATCCATAATCTCCTGGTGTCAAAATCATTGACTTAATAACATATTCAAGATCCATTTAACCTTGTAAGGTGACTTTACTCATGAGTTTTTATGAATTCTATCATGGACATCTTTGGGGAGGGTGAATATTCAACCTAACACCGTGTCTAATGGTTATTTATTACATGTGTGATTATATTTATCTGAATAATATTGCTGAAATATCCCTTAATTTCTTTTTGTCCTTTTTACTGGACAATTACTGTTTAAGACTATAAGCTATTATTGTGTCATTATTAATGAGCATAATGAAGAAAGATTGATTCAAACTAAATAAAATTCATCATCTCAAATAGGATTTTTCTGGTCAGAACACTTCAAATTTTCATTCATTTTTGGCAATATTGTACAATCTTTTCTGTGTATTTCACTACTTTCTCCATATTTAGGTGGTTCTCAATCATTCATTTAGTCAAAAATAGCTTTTTATTTATATCTACTATAATCTCAGGTGGTTTTTACACTTAAAGAAGACATTTTTACATTTATTTATGTATTTATTTACTTATTTTTATATGTCCGTGTTTGCATGTTTTTGGGTATGTGTGTGCTACTGAAAGTCAGAGCAAAAAGCACACACACACACACACACACACACACACACACACAATCAGTCCTTTCTCAGCTATGTGGATAACAGGTATAAAATCTATGTCACAAGGAACGGCAGTAACTGCCTATATACACTGAGCCATCTTGCTGGTCTCAGAGAATTTTTAAAATGAGAAAAGAGAAATTAATTAACATAAACATGCACTGCACTGTAATTATATACAGACATTATCTTGTAATTATAAGCACTGTTTGGGAGGTAAAAGCAATACATTTTCAAAAAATTAAAAAATTAAATTCATAGAATGATAATAAAATTTCTTGTTTACCGAAGGTAGGTGGGGAGTAGAGGGTTTTACATAGGTGGAAGGAATCACTTTTGATATCAGATCAATTGAATGGTACAGTGTCTATAGTGATTAAAATTTTAAATAGTTTTACTAAAAAAATTATGGAGGAAAATGATGTATGCCTTTTCCTGACTGTAATTAGTCAGGGATATATACACATACACACATACAAATTATCTAACAATATGAAAGAAAAAAGGCAAGAATCCTTCATTGTATTTTCTTTTAATAGCAAGTAGAATATTATACCTCTTCCATTCAATCAAAACTTTAGGTTCCAATTAGACTTTAATGGGAACTCAAGTAGCTGTGAATAAAGAAACATAAATGGTTTCGAGGTACTCAGCAATGTTCCCAGCTTACCTTGCTTGCCTACTAATTATAGAGTTACCTGGGGGAAATCTCAATTTAAAAATATATGACAACTATCCTATTATACTTCATAAGCTAAACTTAAGTACAATGCAATACAGGGAATATTCTAACAGCATGCTAAATGAAAAATATTGGACTTTATGCATAATATGATTATTGCTAAAAACCAAGCTTTTCTCATATCCTGTGCTATTCTATTCGATTAAGACCACTTCTTTAGTGAAATTATTATACAATGTTTCATTTGCTTTTGAGTAATCAATTCAAAAAAACTTTCAATATAACAATGCTCTTAAATTTTTTCTTTAACATTTTGCTTGTGTAGTAAATAAATGGCCATAATCTGTTTTCTTTACAAAAGACCTGCAACCTCCAATGTTGAGAAGATTCTAAAGAATTCCTCTTGGTCTCTCTCTGTCTTCCCAATGGGGTGGATACAAAAAACAAGCGATTGTAATGTATTTATATATAACAAAGACAGGGAGAGACAGAGAGTCAGAATGAGTCAGAGAGACAAAGAAACAGAGAGAGGTTTGCTGTTCTTATGAGTGGCAGAAGGATTTATCCACATACCTCAGTATAAATTTAAATTAAACCAGTACTGTCCTATAATCTATAGTTTTATCCATGAGACATCTCTCTGTTTCTAATTATAAAATAATCTTTTCTAAAGACATAAATATATATAAACATAAGAAGAAACATGTAACTCAACAGAGTCAATATTTAGAATAAACTCTTATAATAACTTTATCATTTTAAAGTATTTATCTGATGTACTCTTATGTATGTCAGGCAGAAATGATATTATGGTACATGTATGTACTGTACTGTTAAAATTAAGGAAGCCCTTTTGAGTTTCCAACTAATTGTTTTCTTTGTATCTGATATAGGTGATATATATTTTCCCCTTGAGGGAAAGAAAGAATTGAGTATCTTGTTTATCCACATTTAAATTAATAAAATAAAACATTTCATATTTTTATGTAAATTTTAATCATTGAAGATTAGAAATCAAGCACATGTAGAGAGATATTAAATATTGATATGAGGGAAATTTATATAATTTTACTCAAAACCTGATTCTAAAATTGAAAAAAAAAACATAAGAACATCCAAATTTTAATGTCTTCTGAGTAACATAATCTGGTTGTAATAGCTTCTCTGTCTTTTTCATTTATGACAGCATACATTGAAAAATGATAAGTCTGTTTAATCATTTGACACAGAAAAAAATTTCAAATGATGGTTTCTCCTGAGGTAATGTTCCAATACTATTTCAATCATCTTTAGTTTTTGAACAGTTCCCTATTAAACATACGTATACTTGTTACTTTTGGTTTCTGTAATTAAACATCATGACCAACTCAACTTATAAAAGGAAAAATTAATTATGTCTTATGGTTCCAGAGGGAAAGCCCGTAAGAGCAGGAGGTTGTGTGAAAAAGAAGATGAGAGATCACATTTCTATTTACATAGAAGTATCAGAGAGACAGAAATGAAAGTATGAAGGGTTTATAAACTCTGTAAGCTTACTCCAAATGACATATTTCCTCCAGCAAACCCTTACTCATCAATGTTATATAATCTCCCCAAATGGCACCACAAACTGGGGTCCAAAAATTTAAATACATGAGTACATGAAGGATATTTCTTATTCAAACCACAATAGACATAATAAATACCCCAAATGATATGAAAATACATTGATAAACCTAATTTAGATAATTTTTTTCATTTTTTGTATATGTTTTTCAGTCTATTGACTTATCACATTCACATAATTTAAATTTTATCTATATTTCACTTTGAAACAAAAGGAAACACAGTATTATTGTAGTTTCTGCTGTTGCTGCAAAGGAATATCTCATACTGTATCACTTATAATGAATGAAGGTTTATTTTCTGCCACAGTTCTGGATGATAGGAAGATCAAGAGTGTTCTATTTGTTTCTGTTTGCTTTTTCTGACATTATACTATATGATAGTGTACAAGAGGTAAGGAGAAGAAGTGAATGCATGTTAGAGACAAAGGTCATGTCATGACAAAGTCATTTAAGCTTCTGTTTCCTTACTAGTTCTATGGCTTCTCAGTAATCATGTGACCAGCAGTCTGCTAATCTGATTCAGATGTTTAGAATGACCCTACCCCAGCTGAAACACTTTCTTACTTGATCTTCCTCCTCTATCCTCTGACTGGAGCTATAGAAGTTAGTCTCACTGTCTTATATACTAGTACTAAGCACTTTGTGTAAACTACAACCACAAAATTACAATCATTTTGTCAGTACATGCATTGGCTATAATTTTCAACTTCTATCATTTCTTCTATTTGATAAATTTTCGTTCTTTACATATTTTTCTGTACCGTGCCTTGTTTTTGTTTGGTTTTGTTTTACTGTAAATTTGGTTAAGAATGGTGAATAACTATTCCGTGAAATGAATTCTACTTGCCTTGATATTTTCTCTGCCATATGCATTAGTCTCATATTTTAAATTTTAGCCTTATATAATTTTTTGAGATATAGGCCTACTGTAGCCAGACTGAATTCCTTGCCAATTTGTCTCAATGTCCTCTAGCTTATATTCCTCTCAATTCTTGGTTGTCTCCTGATATTTTATAGGCCAGGCCTCTTTAGATTGTCTTTCTCCAAATCTTCTAGTTTTCCAGTCCTCCACCAGACTAATGCAAAACTTTCAATGGCATTTCTAACTCCAAATTCCAAACTCTACGATATCTCTACTGCAAACAAGTTCCACATACCCCAAACAAACAAAAAACAAAGCACAGCCATTTTTATCATAACTGCCCCACTTGTCAGTACTAATATTCTGTAGTAGTTACATTCCTTGTTGCAATGAGAAAATTTTTATCAAGGATTAATTTAATAAGGTATAGTTTTATTTCTGTCTTAAAGTGAGAGAAGATTCATTCCATCATACTGGAAAGGGCATGATGTCAGATACTAGAGGCTAGTAGGTCACATTGTATCTATAGTCAGAAACCAGAATGAAGAAGATTATTTTTAGAATTATTAACATTTTATTTTAAAAATAAAATTGAATATACTCATAATATTTTAACTTCATACCTATTTTGTGTTGACAAAATATTTCTAATGTAATAATTTATTAACATCCCTATAAGGATGTACATGTTATCTCAGTTTCACAAATGAAGCAAAGCACAAAGCAATAAAAGAATGTTATTAATGTGTGAGATTTACTGTAAATAAGGCTGAAGTGTAATCTTAAGTTAAGGAAAACCTCCCACATAGCCAAAAGTGAAGTATAACAAAGAATGAGGAAAATCCCTCATAGTTAAGTATGCATCTCCAGCAAGCCATAGTAATACTAGCAAAATCACATTAGCAATAGACTTTAGAAAGCTGCTAAAAAAGCGTATTTTTGAGTTCTGTATTACATTAAATCTTTGTGCCTCATCAGGATTATTTCAAATCTTTACTTCTATAAATAAGATTTATTACCACTTTTTAAGTTAAAAATCCATTTTGATACTTAAGGGATCTAAGCGTTTTTCATATGAGCTTTAAGAAAGAGGTTAGTATGGGTCTAGGGTTAGAATGCAGTAAACAGAGGTTAAATCAAATGTAAGGTCTCAGTAATAGGCAGACAATTATTTCGAAAACAGTTTTGTCTTCATTTTCCGTACTGCAATGATCAGTATTTCTTGGTTTGTGCAATATGTTATTCTAGATTGTTTGTGAGGATGCTTAGGATCAAATTAACATTTACATAAATTGATTAGATTTTCCTACAAAACCAGGAGTCATATTCTATCAGATGAGTGTTTGAGTATAAGTAAAGGACTTGCTTTACCAAAGCAGGAGATATTCTAGAAGGCTGAATCCGGACCTCAGACTTCTTCCATACAATGAACCTTTCTAGATCTTTGGCAGACAATATTACAAATAAAACTTTTTATTTTTATTCTGATTTGTTTGTATTTGCATGTATATGTTTTGGTTTCTAGAGTCAGAAGGAAAGGGCATGAAATTGGATGGGTGAAATGGTGAGAAGGATCAAGAGGAGCTGGTGGGATAGGAATTCATGATCAGAATATATTATATAAAAATATTTTCAGTTATATCTATTTTTTTCAGAAAACATTATAAAACTTTGACATTGTCTTTCCTGAGTCTCAAGCCTCCAAGGTGCTTTTTTACCTTGCAGGTATTGTATTTTCCAGCCTGCCTGAATACCTGAGCCAAACAGGTATGCACATATTATATGTCTGTATTTTTTGAAGAATATCAAACCATGCAATGACTCTACATTATAAATCAAGGTATATTTGATGCCATTACAGATTGTCATTTACTAATATGAGCATTACCATAGTTACCCAGTGACTCTAACATGCCATCTAAATAAGATAATAAAATTCTCTTGGTCTGGTCTGACAATTCTAATATTTATTGTCTATAACCTATTGAACCTGTTACATTTTAGCTGTTTTCCTATCCACATCTCATCTGTTTTTACTAGGTCATTTTTATGACATTTAACATTATTTTTTCTTCCCTGCCTCCTTCATTCCTTCCTTCCTTTTATTAGGTAGTTTTTATTGAATCTAAGACTCCACATATGCTAAGGTAGATTTCTACAAGTCCAACCAAAAATCAACTTTCTTAATTCTTATTTTTCACGTATATCTAAATTAAGAAAAAAATCAAAGAAGGCAGATCGGCCCAGTTTCTTTATATCAAACAGAGTGAAAACACCATAGCAAACTTATCTTCTTAATGCTTCCCATACCTTTGATAACATTTACTGCTCAGTAACAGAACATTAATTTTTATATCACCACTTTCTATTTTGATTGTTTTGTCAGTTTGTGTGGGTTACTTGGTTAAAAAATATCAGGTTTAAAATTTCTATACAACATCAATTTTAATATTGGAAATTAATTTTCTTTACTCTGGGTTTGTATCTGAAAAATCTGGTATCTTAGCATCTATTCACTTTACAGAAATAGTCATACCTGACATGCCATTGCCTGATTGTATCCATAAAACATAAATATACGCATTTGTACACAGAAAATCCATTTTGTATTGACTTATACAGGTTTTCCTCTACGTTGTTAGTATGGGTTATATTTAGCTTGATTTCATGGGAATATGGTGCTAATTGCATGTGGAATATAAATACTACAAATCAGAGAGGAGAATTAAAAATTGTGGCATAAAACATATTGGCTTTCTGAGTGAAATTGTTTGCAAAACACTGAGTTGATATATCTAAGAATATTCTATGCCATTCAATATGAGCAGTTGACATATTTTTTGCATTATCAAAATGAACTATTTCCCTCAATAGTGTTTTAAAGACATTTTCTAAGTATAACTTGAAATGCCAGCTCTGGTTTATAACATCCAAAAGGTCATAGAATTATGATTCAGTTTATGAGATGACTCGATACATTCCTCATTTCTTACATTCTCTGTTTCTTATACTTCTAATATACTTATTCCCTAAAGGGATTTTACTCATACTCATGATAAACATCTATTAGTCTGACCCATACCTGATTTCGTGTCTTAAGCACAGAGAGATCATTCAAAGAAGGAACATAATAATATTTTAAATAGTTTAAAATTTTACAGAACCATTGATGAGGACAAATCAACATTATATAGATTATGCTCACTTAGTCTAGTCATGCATAAACTATAATAACATTTCCATATATGCATATTAATCCTCATTAGAGCATAATATGTGATACAAAATCTTCTGTCAGTTTACTGCAACTAATAAAAACTAGTAATAAACCAAAAAAGTGCATTTTATGGTAGCAAATCATTGAAGCTTTCCAAAGACCAGAATAATTTTTTTCTGTAAATGGCTCTTTGGAATATGACCTTGATATCTCATTGAAAGGCTATTTCATAGAAATCTATTAATTTTTAGGCAAACAGCTTAACCATCATTTTAGTATTTCTATCATGTCAATGAAATATATTATTATATAAATCAAGAGAAAGAGAAAACATTTTGAGAATTAAAAACAAATATATAGCCTTGTAAAACAAGTGTCTGAAATAGTAACTCCATCATATTTTAATAATTACAATATGTAACAATATGTACCTTCTGTGTGAAGAAAAAACTACTTTCTATTTCATGTTTTCTGAAGAAAAATTATATATACATTATAATTTGTCATGAACAAATTAATTCTATTTTAACATCTAAGGTTATATATATTACACTTGTTACATGTTCTCTTGGCTTACAGAAGGAAATAAAATTTTTAGGGATAAGAAATTTCATTTTTTCCAAAGGCAAAGGTTTTATTATGGAGTTGCAACTCCAGCCTCCTTTCTCACTGCTGTTTTGTTGTTGTTGTTGTTGTTGTTGTAAAAACCAAAATACATAGATGTTGTGCCCAGTCCCAGTAGACGCATATATAACACACTCCCATACCTAAGGCTCAGAGAACATTGTGGAATATGGTAGAAAGCTTGTACAGCCAGAAGATCAGGATGGTTGATGTGAGAATGTGTCTCCTAGTAATGTCAGAGGCTAAATGTTTAAATTCTCACCAACATGATTTCTTGAATGTGAGATGAACAAGGATGGCATCAATGAATATGAAAATTTAACAGAGAAAGTCCTATGAAACCTTACTCCTACACAAACAACTATAAGAAACTGTCATTTGTGATAGCATTATGTTAAATGATATAAGTCAGTCACAGAAAAAGAAGTATTACATGGTATTTCTCATTATGTAGAAGCTAGAAAAATGTTGATATCTTAAAATTTGTCAGAAGAATGCATAGAGGAGACTTTCAAACATCAAGAAGAGGAAGGATAAAAAAGAATAATGAGTGGTGACAGAATGGAATAGAAAAATTATGATGTGCACTCATATAATATGGTGAGCACAGATAATAATAATGTATTGTTTATTCAAAATACTTTGAATATTTGTGAAAGTTTTCACCATGGACAAATAATAAAGTTGAGAAAATTCATGAACATAATATGTTTTAAACAATGTACCTTGTGCACATATATTAAAGTATCATATGATATTCTATAAGTATATACAAGCCCCAAGGCTTATATCAATTCAAAATAAGTTTTAAAAAAAAGTCTTAATTTGTATGTGTTGTATGGTGCAATGAGCATATATCAATCAAAAAAATTTTAAATATAATGGTAATAAGGCCCCTTTCTTGCTTATCACAAGAAGTATAACTAAAAACAACCCAAAGAGTCATTGAGATATGTGCAGTACCTATGAGACAAGCGTCATGTCTCTTAAATTAAAGTACCAAACACACCGTGTTAACAAAATTTAAATCTGATACTTTGAATTTATTAACTTTCCCATCAGTGGATAAAAAAGTAGTAACCCAATACATAAGGGAATATTATTAATAATCTTACCATTTTCTTAGCATCTTCTTTGTTGAAATAAGTAAATATAATCTTCATACTTTTTTTGCAGAATTTGCTTTCTGTCCCTTTAATCATTTTTAGTGTTTTCCTATGGGCATCTTTCTACATCTTGCTTAAGCTTCACATCCTAAAAATAGACTGAGCAATCCAATAAAGGTCTGGGCAAAGGTGAAGTTAGAACCAGAATTACCTTGTGATTCTTTTTTTTGTTGTTGTTGTTTTGTTTTTTTTGAGACAGGGTTTCTCTGTGTAGCCTTGGCTGTCCTGGACTCACTCTGTAGACCAGGCTGGCCTTGAACTCACAGTGATCTGCCTGCCTCTGCCTCCGAAGTGCTGGGATTAAGGGTGTGCGCCACCACCACCTGGCTACCTCATGATTCTTATGACAAAGAAATATATGCCCAGAATTTCAAAAAATTCCTATGGACTAATTCACTGTAGCGAGGAATTTTTAAAAGGATACATAAAATTTGTGTACACTCATTTTCAAGAATATAAAGCTTTATGATATTTCAGTAAATGCTTCCCAAAGTAATTTTTAACATTTCATGAAAAAGACTCACCAGATTTAGGCAAAGAGATTCATGCTTTAATATCCATGTTTATGTACATTGTCACTGTTATATGATCATAGACCCTTTGAATGCTGAAGTGATATAGTTTTTTTAATGTGCCCCCTAATGATGTCACATGGAAAATTCAATTATCAATGAAACACTGTTGATATATAATGTTTTTATCAAGTGATTTAGTCATAATGTCTCTGTCATCTTATATGGATTGTCCACCCAGAAACTGGTTCATTTCTCAAGGATGGATTGATTATTATAGCAACCTCATTGGCCAAGGAAGTCGCTCAGCTATTGAAGTACTTCTTCCACAAACCTGAAGATTCAAACTTAGAACACTACCCCACACATAAAAACCTGGTTTTGTGATATACAGGCCTGACATTTTAGATGGACAGAGGCAGGTGAATCTTCCAAACCCTTTGTCCAGTTAGTTTAGCTAGTCAGTGAGTTCTGGGTTCAGTTACAGTCTTTATCTCAAAACAACACACACACCTTCACACAAAGAAAGAAAGAAAGAAAGAAAGAAAGAAAGAAAGAAAGAAAGAAGAAAAAAAGAAAGAAAGAGTAAAAGGGGAAAAAAACAGTGGGAAATTATAGAGTAGGATATCTCAGTGTGGACCTCTGTCCTCTACACGTGCACAAGTGAACCCTCATGATGAATGCATGTATACATATATAGACATGCATTAGATAAATAAGTTCAACTTTATCCCTCTCATACTCTCACTCATTCATGCTCTTCTTTTTGGCATGTGGTAGCACAGAAAAAAGGATTTCACCAGATGTGGTCTCTTTAACCACAGAGTGCCCAGCCTCCAGAACAGTATGAAATTTTTATGAGTGTCATTCACAAGTAATACAAACTGGAGTAAGGTAGGACAAGACCTGCAACTTGCTTGATATCTAGAGAACATACCAAAATTGGTGTGGTTATATTACTAGTATGATACCATTCCATCTTGCTAGCAAACACAGTTTTCCTCTTTGGCTAAGTTTTTAGAAATGATCATTTTAGATGACTTAAGTGAAATTAACTTCAGAATCCTAATGCCTCAAACTAACAGCAAGGAAAAACTATGACCCTCCCCAGACAAGATAAATAGTCTTCCAACATTAAGAATGAACTAACAAACACTCTCCCAGCTGAGGTTCCAGATGAGATTCTTTGGAAACTGAGAAAATGTTTGTGTGTTTATTTGCAGAGTATATCACCAAACCTGGTGCCTCTCATATAAGTGGCACCATTAAGTACAGCATGTTGGCTTAAAATTGAATTTGTGAGTTACTCTGAAACAATAAATTAATATAGAGTATATATAGTGAACAAGGGTGCATGAGCCATAGATATTTTCAAAATGATTAATTATGGTCAGAAATTGGCCACTTCCTAGATTTTCATTGTCTTGGCACTTATATCCTGATTGTCTAACCTATTATTCCTATTAGGCATTTAAGCTTACATACAACATGCTAATTTAAAAATAAAAGTTAACATGCTAAATATTAGATGATATTAATCACAGCACAATAGTCTACTTGTTCTCACTGGTTAATCCAAGCTTACACATTATGTAAACCTCCTGGGTGCTGGAATAGCAGGTAATCACTACTACTCTGGTATCTTTTTTCTTGAGTTGTGCATACATCACTGAATAATTTTTGTCTTGGAAGAATATGGCTGCTCACTGGGATGGCATCTCCTAAATTCAGCTCTTCTTACCTATCCAAAAGTATCCAGAATTAGAGACACAGAAAGAAACAAAAAAGTGAGATAAAAAGTTTTAAATGAAAATAACAATGTCTCCAAAATTATTTCTTCCTATCTATATTTTGTCTTTTTTATTTCATTTGTGAAATATAATTGTATTCCATTAGTTTCATTTCAAGTATTCTACAGTTCTGTCTTTTAAAAAAAAAACCCACTAAGTAAGCCTTCTTACTATGTAATTTTGTGATATTTTTTTTACCCTTAAAGAAACACCATACCAATTTAACAATCACATACAATGAATATCCTGTCTATTACTTCCTATAAGTTGCTAATATATTTTTCCTATCTGCATTTGCCCTTTTGGGATATGTCATACCATATTATTATAAAATATATGATTTTTATGCCAATAGGTACTTCTTCCTCACAGGATATATCAAAGCTTATTTACATTGTAGAATGTGTATTAACAATTATGTGAATAGACCTGAAGAATGCCAAATATAGTAAGTATGGAACATATGTTCCAAATTATTGATACTGTATTCATACATTCAACCTAATACAAATTAAGAATTTAAAATATTACTTAGTATTTGTCTACAATAGTTAAGAATATATAGAAAAATGAATATAAATTTGTGAATCTGTAATTGGCAATACAGTATCAACTAATATTCCTTGAACATATATGGTCATCTGAAGCATTTCATGTGAAAGTATTCATTTCAAACTTACATCAAACCAACTATGTAGAATCATTTACCTTCGTTAACAGTGAGGAAAATCTGGCCAAGAAAGATTAGTCTTCCCAAATTGATCTTGCTTGGTTAGTTGAAGAACTGGGATTCAAAAGCAGGTCAACTACATTCTAACCAACCATATAGTACAGTATACATTAAACAAGCAGAGGCATGTTTGAAACATTAACATCAGGTAAAACTGAAGATATTCCTTCTAACCATAAAAATCACCTTTACCCATTTTAATGAACATGTCTCTAAAGTTTAAAATAAGAAATCAGGAAGACTATCTGGGTTAATTTTTATGGATAAAAAAAATATTTAATAGCTTTATTTTTAGGTTTGCAATGATCCTCCAAATTGTTTTCTATATTATCAGTACTAAATTACATTCCCATCAATAGTTCTATTGTCTCTTTCTATACATTTTCATTAGCGTCTGTTTATGTGTTTTGTCATTTTCATATAAACTATTTTTCTTATCTGCCTAAGGTCTTACTTCACTTTAATTTTGATTAGCATTTTCTTGGTGATTAGTGATATTCAGAATTTTTGTGTCCAAATTAAGTAATCTGACTCTATTCAGATATACACATACCTCGCTTATATTCAGTGTGATACTTTTATAATAGTCAAGATGCAGAACAATCTAAGTAGCCATCAATATATAAGTGGCTTATGAAAATTTACCTAATAACAAAACCATATTCAGCTTTGTAGACAACAGAATCTTGTCACAGTGCTAACAGGAGTAAACATGGAACACATTGTAGTAGGAACACTAAGCCAAACATATAAAACAAATGGTCTGTGATCTCATTAACTTGTGTAAAGTAAGTTCATCTTTTAGAAATTTGGAGTGGAATAATAGTTACCATTACGTACAGAGACTAGTGAGAAAGGGATAGGTTTATCAGATCATAGTGAAGTTACAATTAAATTGTCATAAGAAGCTCTGGTGTGAATTGGACAGAAGGTGATTTCAGATAAAAATTTATATTGTGTCTCTCAAAAATATAGAAGGCTCTTGAATAATTTTACCATGAAAAAATGTATGTGATAGATATATTAACTCTGATGTATATTACAGAAAAATAAAAATGTATACATTAAAATATCACATGAATTACATACAGTGAAGGTAGTTTTTAACATAAAATTTGTAGAAGGCCAGGTGTGATTACAACACCTGTAACCTTATTAGTTATGAAGAGGATGATCTGTAAGTGACCACCCTGGTCTACCTAATAAGATCCTGTCTTAAAACTGATATAATATAAAATATACAACTTTTATGTAGAAACCTGTATAGTATGAATTATAGTTTTCTCCTTGAGGAAAATTTACCTTAATCTATAACAGTTGTTCTAAACCTGTGGGTAGCAACACTTTTGCAGGGGTGGACTGACTCTTTGACAGGCTCCTCCTAAGGCCACCGGAAAACACAGATATTTACATTATGACTCATAATGGTAGCAAAATTTCAGTCATATAATAACAACAAAAATAAATTTATGATTGTTGGGTCACTATAACATGAGAAACTATATTAACAGGTGGCAGCATTAGTAAAGTTGAAAACCCCTGGTCTATAATGATAGTAGCTGCATCTTTACCTAAGACTGAAGTTCACATGGGAGTAAATAAGGCACATCTAATTTAAAACTGAATATTTAGAAAGAGAATTTCTGAAACAGATTCTGCTATACAAGATTGTCAAGTCAACTGAAAAGGAAATTTCACGAAACTCCCTATTTTTAATATTCTGATTCTCCTGCCAGCTTTGTTCAAAGTATTTTGTTGAGATTTTAGCTGTTAAACTTGGTAAGACACTTAGGCTGCCTAGGGTATTATTTGGAGCCAGCCCTTCTTATTTTACCAATAGCCTTAACTTCTTTTAGTACTAGTGAAGACTGCCATCCAGTGTTCAGCTTTACTAATAACAACTAGCAATTCTCAATTTAAGCATCTAAATATTGCTGTCTTTAAAACATGGCTTATCACCATAGTATAGTTAATTAGCCTACGTTATTGACAGACTACACAAATGATAATGAAGAATAAATATTAAGTCACCAAGCTTTCTTATAATTGCTTAATTTTGTCCCTTAAAGTTGCAAACCCAAGTAGGCTGAAAGCACAAGAAAGGAACTATTATGCATATAGCCTAGATTTTTTTAATACTTGAGCACATTTGAAAAAAATAAAATTTGATAACACTCTACAGTTCTAAATGAATTCACATGCACAATTTTACAAGACGTATGACAAAAACCAAGGAGGTCTCTTGGTAATGGTAAGCTGAGTTAGCACTTTTTTTAATTTCTTCATTCTATTCTCAGGTATTGTGATGCAGATTCAAAGATTTAGCATTTAAATAAAACCCTAATTCTGAGTAATTGTTGGATTGGAGCACTTTGTGTTTCTAAGGAAATTTGGTTATTACAGTGCACTCTTAGAAACTGAAATTGCTTGACACAGAATATAAGCTGTTGCTAGAACATGTACAGTGCTATGAAAACATCATCCCTTCAAGTTACCTAAAGAATGCTTCTTTGTGCAAGGGGATTTAATAAGATCTTCTTAGGTTTTCTTCGGAGTAAATAAATCTTGCATTTAAATGAGATGTTCAGTTGGGGAAGGTTTGAATTATGAGGCTTGCAAAGCAAAGCAGTTTAGTAAACTGGAGTTTCAGATAAACAGGCATTTTATGCATGAATTTTCACAGTACTTTCACGTTAATGTGATTTAAGTTAGTATTTATAAAGGCTTTAGTGTGATGAATAGATAAGGCATATCTAATAAAAAGTGCCTGGTTTCAAGCAATGGTTTTGCTGGACATCTTAAATCAATTATGCTTTTTAAATAGACACATCCTATTTTAGTTTATGAGTAGGTTTCACATATCCTTCCTGAAGGTGTTTGTGAACATATTAATTTAAAGTTTTGGCTCTGCAGTCACACTGCATGGGTTAAAATTCAAGCTGAAATTTTAATATAATATATTAATCACTTCATGATTCTGCTTTGTAGTCTGATCTATCAACTTTAACTGACAAGGTTGCTATGACATTGACTTAAATCACAGATTTATTAAAACACTTGTTGGTATTTATTAAATGTTTTCTGTATGATACTGCTTGTCCATTTACATAGTCATGGTCAATTTTATTCCAGGTCAGAGTATTCAGTGTTACATGAAGTTTCACATAAAGATTATGTTGACTAAGGTTTTCTATATATTGCTTAACTAGGAAAAAGTGACTCATCCCATTTATTGACTTTTAGAAATTAAGATCTGTACAGAATAGGACATGCATACTACTTGTACTCATATCCCTGATTGCTTTTATACGTGTTATAATTGTTACAACATCCCACATTAAGTAGCTATTCAGAAAGGTCGAATGAAAACTCTACAGTGTCTTATATCATGAAGGGGGATGCTAGAAGTTAAAGCTGAGAGTACTCGATATGCTGCGCCTTTAAGTGAATTGTCCAGTTTGCATTTTCTCTGCCTTCTAGCTCTAAGTGACTTGCTACTATGAATCATCATTATATCAGATAATGAAACCTTAAGAAATTTCATTACTTACAGTTAAATATAAATCTATCTAGACATTCCATTAAAGTTGACTCTGTCAAAGAATAAAGTGTTTTTCCTGGAATTTAGCATTCAGCTTTAGTTGCGAACCTTATCTCTAATTCAATTCCTTTTCTCAGCAGAACTGAAACTACAAACTACCAAATTTTCAGTATGCTATTCACTCATGTGCAGGACCTTGGTCTCATCCTGAAGTGGGTTAATTCACTCTTATTGTTTTTTTTTTTTTTTCTGATCATTGGTTTAAACCAAGGATGTTACACATTATCACTGAGCTACACGGCCCAGTTGGTTTAGATTTTGTTTTTGTTTTTGTTTTGAATTATTTAGAGACATGATCTTGGTAATTTTCTCAGTCTTGTCTTAAAGCTCCCTTTCAACATAATCAGGCATTGCACTTTCAATGCTCTTCTCCCAGCCTCCCAAGTAATTTAAAGGCTTTGACCATAAGGTACGGCTTGTCATCAACTGTAGTTTTGATAGAAGAAAAACAATATATGTAAGCATAATACTTTTTGAAACCAGAAATTGCTCAGTTACTCCTTTAAAATATCCTCAAAAGGCTCCCCTCTAACAAAATTTTGTTACTGATCTACTCTTTTCTTATTGACTGTAACCTGAAACCTCAAAATCTTTCTTCTCCATTTTGTATAGCCATTTTTATGTCCTCTATTTTCTATCACCTTAAGATTTTCTTTTTTTAAATTAATTTATTCAGATTACATCTCAATTGTTATCCCATCAATTGTATCCTCCCATTCCTCCCTCCCTCTTGCTTTCACCCTATTCCCCTCCTCTTTGTCTATGACTGAGGGGGGCATCCTCTGCCACTATGTGGTCATAGGTTATCAAGTCTTATCTTAGAAGCCTTCTTATTCTTTCTTTGAGTGCCACCAGGCCTCTCCACCAAGAGGAGGTGGTCAAATATGGAGCACCAGACTTCATGTCAGCATCAGTCCCTCCTCTCCACATACCTGTGGAGAATGTCCTGTCCATTGACTAGATCAGAGAAGGGGTTTGATGTTTACTACTTGTATTGTCCTTGGTTAGTGCAATAGTTTGAGTAGACCCTCCTGGGCCCCGATCCACCCATCATGATTGTCGCGAGCAGAGAGTTTACACTCAGAATCCGGAACAAAAGAGTCAGGCCAAGAGCAAGTGGTATGATTTAGCAAGAGAGGTTTATTAGCAATACAAAGGCAACTACAACAAAAGGCAGCGGCTAAGGCTCCAAGGCCAAGCCACCAATACCATTTCATTACACTCTTAAAACTATCTTAATTCTAATTGGAGTAGCATTTAGCATCTTATAATATCAGTGTTCTGGGAGCTTATGCCATTAGGGTATACGACCTGATATCGCGAAGTTCTGTCGAACAGGTTCGCTGCTGCGACTTGAATCAGTTCTCGGGTTGTTATTGACAGCATGTCTGTCTGCTCCGTCCGGGGGGGAGCGCCCCGTTGGCTGGCAGCATTTCAAGTGATCATGGTGGCAGCGAGAGAGAGAGCTCTAGCGAGCGAAGAGAGCTGGCTGCTTCTTCTCAGGGTTTTTATACTTTCTTTAGCCTTACCCTCTCTAATTCACACATCTAGCTTTCTGCGGCACTCTTATCACCAACTTGCAGTCGTGGCTGCTCCTAAGTCAGTTTTACTACTAAGGTTTTATCTATCACTCACACATCTGGTCAGACGTCAGCTTTTTGGGCTGTCAGCTATTTTCTACGCTGGGCTTTGAAACAAGCCCTGACATGTAGCTGCTTCCTACACTGGGCTTTGAAAGAAGCCCTGACATGTTTATTACAATGATGTTCTTCTTGAAGGTTTCTAGGATGCTCGTATCCTTCTATTTCCCCATTCTCCTATATTTTTCTTACCTAGAGTCCCAGTAGGATGTCCTCACATCTATCCCAATCTCCTGGTAAATGAAGACTTTCATGGGCTAGTGCCCAATTATAAATGAGTATATACCATGTGAATAAATGTAGGTTCCTCACTCCCCTCAGTCTCATTACAATCAGTCTTTCACATGTTGATCATCTTCTGTCAGGAGCCATAATACAGTAATGTGACTGAGTGAATGCAAAGGCAGCCTTTTAATAGACACAACCTGTTGAGAGGATCTTTTGTGCTGCAGTGGAAGGAAGCTGCTACACTTGAATGTGTGAACTACCTCCTGCTGAGATAAGACAAAGGAATTTGGGCAGACAGTCTCTCCAGGCTCTGCTCACCTCCCAGCCATCCCACCAGGACTTGTAACAAGTTCTTGTAATGGGAGAACTCAACAGGAGAATGCTTCATTTACAGCTTGCCCTCAGGGCAAAGTAGAATGGAATATGCAGGCAGGTGTCTGATGTCTAACTCGAACTCTGGTGCCCCATATATGATCATGGTGGCACTCAGAGGAAGGATAGCAGGCTACCAAGAAGAGACTTGATACCCTATGAGCATATACAGGAGGAGGAGGTCCCCCTCAGTCACAGACATAGGGGAGGAGAGTAAGGGGAAAATGGGAGGGAGGGAAGAATGGGAGGATACAAGGGATGGGACAACAATTGAGATGTAATATGAATAAACTAATAAAATATATTTTAAAAATCTTGCATTGTGCTTTAATAAACAGAAGTCTCAATCGGAGATCCTCAACCTGGCCTTCCTATCCCCGTGTTCTCTGTTCTTCTCCCACCTGCACCCCTTCTTTCATGTGAAACGTGGTTTGAAGTTGTCCCGCAGGACTGTAAAATCTTCTGGCTTCTTGCAGATGCTTTATTTTTCTTCTCTAGCAAATTTGTCTATCCTAACTGAATTATTATTTTCCCACATCCCTCTAAATACTTATATATTTCCAAATCTTCCACCCAAATATCACAAAAAGTCACTTTAATGTACCTTTTTAATTATTATGCATAAAGTGTTCTGCCTACATGTACACCTGCAGGCCAGAAAAGGGCATCTTATCACATTATAGATGGTTGTGAGCCGCCACCATGTGGTTGTTGAGAATTAAACACAAGACCTGTGGAAGAGCAGTCTTAACCTCTGAGCCATCTCTCCAGCCCCACCTTAACGTATTTAACAATTAATTTCTGAACAAACAAGTTACAAGATATTACTGATCATTCACTGTGCTTTTATTCCTTTAAGCCTTTTCCTTGATATGAAATGCTGCTTTCTAATTCTCATGTCAATTGCCATTTTATACTTTAAAATTCATTTAGGTACAACTATACTTTGAAAATTGTTCACTGACCTAACTGAATAATATTCCTCTAATTAGTGTTAATAACCCATAGTGTATCTAGAATTTGCCGTTCATCATAGCATATTTTTACCATTGTATCACATTCATAATGTGTTCAAGCGATATATGTGAAAGTAAGCTAATATCAAAAAGTAGGTAAAGATAACTAGAAAAGTATGAGTTGCACTTTTTATAAATTATTCAGAGTAAATTTAGTAGTACTTTCAAGTTTAATTTTATTTTTAGCTGCTTGTACCAACAAGGATATTATCATAAAAATAAAGCTATTTATAAAGCTTATGTTCTACAATGACAATATCATTCATATTGCTATAAGTATACATAAGTATGTAAATAGATGATTTTATTAATATGCATGTAGGGAAAATTTGTGGCTTAGTAAATTTTAATATGGAATTCTTTTAATTTAAAAATAGTGAATTTGAGGAAAAATGTGGAAAGATGCTAACTAAAATACATGTAATAAAGTTAAATGGATACTCTGAAAGACCAAATGTAACTTGAAAGAAAGAAAGAGAAGAATAAAATAAAATATACCTACCATTAAATAGTAAAGAAATCACTAAAAAGGTAACTAACATCTTGAATTGATTGTGTTAGAATTTCAGGCTGTTATGATTTTATCACCAGGCTACTACTCTCAGCATTTAGTTGAGAATGTGTTTCCTGCTCAACAGATTTTGCAAATTAAATCCATGAGCTCTACCTATTAATTATTTTTTTCTGTTTGATTATAATGAGTGCTGTGCAAGCTTCTCAGAGCCACATGTGATATTCATTTACTGCAATGGCAATCACCAGGCTCCCCCTAGGAGCAATAGTGCACTGAGTTTGATTGGCTTTTCAAGCTGTGCCTAATTACTGGTCTCCTGTCTGAAAAACTTTTAGTGGTTACACATTCCTGACCAAGGCCAAAGAGGTCTAGAGAAGTATATTTCATGCTATTTAAAGAAGTATGAATTTTAATCAGAAGCCAAAATACCAGCCACCCTATAAAAATGATACTAGAGCAACTCTGTGGAGATGTTCAGCTCCAAATTTCAAAGACTATTATTTCAACAAGAAAAATGCAATGAATTTTCATAAATAATTAAAAGTTGATCAAAATCTATAAAAAATAGTCTTCAAATTATAATCTGTACTAATGCCCTTATTTATAACACTCCATACAGATGTGTAATATATGTATGTATAGATAGCCAGTATCTCCTCTTTATGAAATACGGAATTATTAGGCTTTTCATGAAGGTCATGTGGGCCAAAATCTTTTTAATTTTAAATTTGGCTGCAACTGAAGAACTCATTCATGAGGAAATATAATTGGCAACTAAAGTAGTGTGGTTCTATTTGTGAACTGCATTGCTCACTGATTCTATTGAAGGATTCTTTGGCTTTAATATACTCTCTTAAAAAGGTAGCTGTGAAATTGAATTAAGTCAAGCCATCTGGGACTTTTGATATAAGCTGAAAAGAATACCATTTTAAGACTCAGTGAACATCACAGAATCTCATACTGTAATGCTCAGAGAAGTGTTGCAGAGTAAGCAATGTCCTCTGGAGGTGCATAGAAGTCATGTATAATATAGCATAGCCAGCTAAAGAGTCACTTATTAAAGTTACAATTTAGGGATCAGTAGCACTAAAGATTTGTACATTATTTACAGTAATGTATGTTGTTTTGTATTAGTGATTCAAGGTGGCTTTAGACATCATGAACAAGCATCAAATTTAGAGGATACCAAGGTAAATTTATAGGATAGAAAGATGAAAAGAACAATGCATATAAATAGCCATATTTTCTTCTTAACTAAGAGTGTGTTTTCCTTACATGTGTATTTATAGCTTTATTTGCCTTGTAAAACTGTAGATATGAGAATGAAGTTGAAAAGTCTTAGTATGCCTATCCTTATGTTCAGTGGTTTATTAATTTAATTACCTCCAGTATTTTTTAGATAGACGTGTGTGTGTGTGTGTGTGTGTGTGTGTGTGTGTGTGTGTTTGTATGTGTGTGTTTATTGTGCATGTGGAGTCCATAGGCCTACTTTTCAACTTCATTTTGCATAAAAAAACAGTATCACAAATTTATTTAGCTCAAATATTTTGCACAAATAACTAAAGAATTAAATGTACTGGTCTAGAGCAGGAGACTAATTTTGTATGCTATATCTTCATATTCCTGTTATTTGATTTCAGGTTTATCACATAGTGGCAACAGGTTTTTTAAATTGTTCTTATATTTCTGTAACTTATTTCTAATTTGGTTTATAGGTTTACCAGGAATGTCTACTATAATTAATAAATTAAATAAATAAAAACAGCCATTTAAGAAGATGCATATTCCACTGGAAATAATTTGAGTTTTATAGGCAAAGGATCTCAACAAATGGAGAAGGAAGAATAAATTCTACAAGAAAGATATAAAAATGAAGGCTGGAGAGATAGCTCAGAGATTAAGAACAGCGACTGCTCTTCCAGAGGTCCTGAGTTCAATTCCCAGCAACCACATGGTGTCTCACAACCATTTATAATGTGATCTGACGTGCACTGTATACATAATAAATAAACAAATCTTTTAAAAAGCATTTTAAAAAATGAAACACTTTATGACACATCATACTCAGATGTGCCTGAGTATTTGAAATGTTTTCTCTCTGCACCCCATTCCTATTTTCTCTGTCTAGTAAACTTTTACTTATATTTGGGCCTTAGTTCAGAATCCTTTAATTACTAAGGTATGGCTCTGTGATTTGGTCCTGTGGAAATTTGTATTTCATGGTTCATGAAAACTACAAGATTTTCATGTTGCCCTGTTAATTATCTTTACCCTGAAAATGCCATAGGTATTTGTGACTTTATTATTACTTAATATAAATGAAAGAATTGATATCTTTTATAATAAAATGTCATTGATAAAGTGATAATTAACTTTAAGATATTCATCTATGAAAAGTGACTAAGTATCACAGGAAAAGGCTAAATCTGCCAATGTATTAAAGAAACAATAAACAATAAGTATAGCTACATCTCAATGTGGCTGAGTAGAATATATTCTTAACATGATTTACTAATTAAATTTTACCTCATGTAGACAGGTTTTAATAGTATGTCTATTAATTATTTGAAAATTTCATACAAAGTAGTAGGACTTCCACTTTTCCAATGTCCTCCCAGATCTACCCACTTCTCTTTCAATTCTCTACCCAGACAACTTGGAGTTTTCTTCATTTTTGACTTAAACACATTGAATCTAACTAGTGTTGGTTGACTGGCTACTCTTTGGTGTGGGGCCTGTGCAGAAGTGTGGTCAACAAACTAGGAGTTACACTACTAAAGAAAGCTGCTAAGAGATTGAAAGTCAACTCTTAAATGTCAATAGCTCCTTAGGTAGTCTTGGTATTTCATGTCTATCTCTTTACTACATGCTTTGATTTTGCATGCTTTGAGCTTGCTGAGATGTGATTTTTTATATAATTATAATAAATAATAAATGACATTTATAATAAATATAGATTTTATGTTAAATAATATTTAAAATATAATAAAGTAATAATATATTCATAAAATGATAGATATAATTTTACTGATTTGAAATTTGGTAGGATGGAAGCTGGACAACATTTGAAGGTCATGTTTAAAAGCAGGGAGGATAGTAAATACATTTGGAAATAACATTCCATATTTCCACAAGCACAATTTCTAGTCACACAAAATCAAGTCGTTTGCAGGAAAACTTCATTATAGATACAGGTTCTTAAGTTACTTTGAATAAATAGATACAGCATTTTAACTATGAATTGTTGTAATCTTAACTCCGTTTTCCCCTTAGGTCAGAAACAAAAAGATTGTCCATTAATATTTTGAAGGGGCATCATCACTGTATTGTTACTATTCCCTACTATGCCACCATTTATAGAAACATAAGAACTGAAACTGAAACTCATGTTCTTTTACATATATTAAAAATATCCAGTCATTTCAGTCTTGTCATATTGCAAGAGAATTTCTCAGAATAAATTGTATGTAATTTTATTTATTGCTTTTAAAAGGCCATTGTTTTCCATTTAGCTCATTTGTTCAGGCTTTTGACTTCTAAGCTTTTACTTTTGTGGTGTCTTCAGAGCTTCTTTCTCTTATTGATGGCTTGTAGTTTCTATCTTGCAAGTGTTTTACTTTGGCCATGGTGACATTTTAATTTATTTTCAATGGTGTCTGAGAACTTTTTGTGAGGGCAAAAGAGAGGAGAGAGAGAGAGAGAGAGAGAGAGAGAGAGAGAGAGAGAGAGAGAGAGAGAGAGGGAGAAGCATGTCCAGACCATAATCTCGGAAATTAAAAATCTATATATCTTCCACTGCTTTTGAAGTTCATTCACTTTGATTTTCTTTCTGTTTCATTTTTTTTTAATATGGGCTCTCAGTTTAACAAATATGTATGTCCAAAGCAATTCTTCCATTTATATTTTGAGAGTTGTGCTTCGGAAGTTCCAATGTATATAAATGGTTCACATTCACCATGGTTTTTATTATTCTTTTCACATGTGGATAGACACTAATCACTCACTGGTGAAAACTCCAGTGGATAGACTCATAACTATTATCTTAAGGCAGGAAATAATTATATATTACATTTCTATGGAAATCACAATAAAATTTTACGTTTTCTACAAAAATATCCCATTTTTTAGTTGCATACACATTCCACCTGTATTTTTGCTCCAATATGTATGGAAAGGCTTTGGGTATCATTTAGGCATGCTTAGCATTTGTTTGGATCTGTATCAAAACTATTTGAGTACAGGGGTAATAGTTATAGCTCCTCATCACAACCATGATTTCCATACTCTCAGATGTTGTAATAATTTTGGGACAAGATTTGCTGATGTTATGTTAAACAAGTCTCTTTAAAAATAAAATAAATACTTTAGTGACAGCTAATGATTCTCATCTTATCCAGAAACTCACTTGATTGCTACACATGCTATTTTAAAACTTGAAATTTTTTTTTGTTCTTTATTAGTTATTTGTGAATTTCACATCATGTGTACTAATTCCACTCATCTCTTCCACACCCCCCATACCAAATCTCCACTTTTGCAACCTCCCCCTGATGAGAGGGGGAAAAATCTCATCATGGAAACTGTACTGTGTCACAATGTGTCCCACAGTATACATTTTGTTCTTTACTTCTTTACTTAGAAGTGTTCATTGCATTGACTTGTTGTTCTAGTGTGAGGCTCCTGGCTTCTGCTACTCTGCAAGGAAACACTTTTCTGGATCAGTGAAATTTCAATAACAGGCAACACTGAGTTTCTTAGTTTTGCTTGATATCACTACCTGACTAAATCAAATTAGCTCCTTGTTGTTTCAATGGGTCCTCTACTTTAAGACAGTAGTACTATCACATCTTTCTTTATTATTCAAACTTCCTTGAACTCTTGTGCTTCTCTCTAAATTCCCATATGCATTTTGTGACTTGACTGTTGTTATAATTCAGAATTAATAAAGACCAAAATTTGGTATTTCTCTTATTACTCCTTTATTTCTACTGTGATAATTCATTATCTGAGTTAAACAGCAAAATTACAGAGACGAACAGTTATATAATGTTAGCCCTTGAAGAATTCTAACATGTACAATTACATAAAAGGGAATAAACAAGTCTTCCTGAAAAATGAACATTACTGGGAATATCTTTTTTGCAATGTATTAGTAAAAATACAAAACTGGAGTCACCTCGGCGCAGCTTAGGCTTGCTGTCCGAATCGGACTGGTCCGGGCCCACCCTGCTTTGTGCTACGACTTGGCTTTTCTGTCAAGATGCCTGAGGAAGTGCACCATGGAGAGGAAGAGGTGGAGACCTTTGCCTTTCAGGCAGAGATCACTCAGCTCATGTCCCTCATCATCAATACTTTCTATTCAGACAAGGAAATTTTTCTCCCTGAATTGATCTCTAATGCTTCTGATGACTTGGACAAGATTCGGTATGAGAGCCTGACAGATCCTTCCAAGTTGGACAGCGGCAAAGAGCTGAAAATTGACATCATCCCTAACCCTCAGGAGCGCACTCTGACTTTGGTGGACACACGCATTGGCATGACTAAGGCTGACCTCATAAATAACTTGGGAACAATTGCTAAGTCTGGCACAAAAGCCATCATGGAGGCTCTCCAGGCTGAGGCAGACATCTCCATGATCGGGCAGTTTGGTGTTGGATTCTACTCTGCCTTTCTGGTGGCAGAGAAAGTGATCGTGATCACTAAGCACAATGATGATGAGTAGTATGCCTGACCATCATCTGCTGGCGGCTCCTTCACATTCTGTGCAGACTATGGTGAGCCCATTGATCGGGGTACCAAGGTGATCCTTCAGCTCAAAGACAAGACAGAGTACTTAGAAGAGAGGAGGATCAAGGAAGTGGTGAAGAAGCACTCCCAGTTCATAGGTTATCCCATCACACTCTATTTGGAGAAAGAACGGGAGAAAGAGATCAGTGATGATGAGGCAGAGGAAGAGAAAAGTGAGAAAGAGAAGGAAGATAAGAATGACGAGGAGAGGCCTAAGATTGAAGATGTGGGATCAGATGAGGAGGATGACAGTGGCAAAGACAAGAAGAAGAAGAAAGAAGATTAAGGAGAAATATATTGATCATGAAGAGCTAAATAAGATGAAGCCTATTTGGACCAGAAACCCTGATGACATAACTCAGGAGGAATATGGCGAATTCTATAAGAGCCTCACCAATGACTAGGAAGACCACTTGGCAGTCAAGCACTTCTCTGTAGAAGATCAGTTGGAGTTCAGGGCACTGCTCTTTATTCCTCGGCAAGCTCCCTTTGACCTTTTTGAGAACAAGAAGAAGAAGAACAATATCAAACTGTATGTCCACTGTGTGTTCATCATGGACAGCTGCGATGAGCTGACCCCTGAGTACCTCGACTTTATCCGTGGTGTGGTTGACTCTGAGGACCTGCCCCCGAACATCTCCCGGGAAATGCTCCAGCAGAGCAAGATCCTGAAAGTCATCTGCAAAAACATTGTCAAGAAGTACCTTGAGCTCTTCTCTGAGTTGGCTGAAGACAAAGAGAACTACAAGAAGTTTTATGAGGCATTCTCCAAGAATTTAAAGCTTGGAATTCACGAAGATTCCACTAACTGTCTCCGCCTCTCTGAGCTCCTCCGCTATCACACCTCCCAGTCTGGAGCTGAGATGACTTCCCTGTCAGAGTATGTGTCTCGCATGAAGGAGACACAGAAGTCCATCTACTATATGACTGGTGAGAGTAAAGAGCAGGTGGCCAACTCTGCCTTTGTGGAGCGGGTGCAGAAACGCGGCTTTGAGGAGGTGTACAGGACTGAGTCTATTGACGAGTACTGCGTGCAGCTGCTCACGGAGTTTGATGGAAAGAGCCTGGTCTCGGTGACTAAGGAGGGCCCGGAGGTACCAGAGGATGAGGAAGAGAAGAAGAAAATGGAGGAAAGCAAGGCAAATTTTGAGAACCTCTGTAAGCTCGTGAAGGAGATCTTGGATAAGAAGATTGAACAGGTGACAATCTCCAATAGGCTTGTCTCTTCACCCTGCTGCAAGCACTTATGGCTGGACAGCCAACATGGAGCGGATCATGAAGGCCCAGGCACTGAGAGACAACTCTACAATGGGCTACATTATGGCCAAAAAACACCTAGAGATCAATCCTGACTACCCCATTGTGGAGACCCTGCGGCAGAAGGCTGAGGCGGACAAAAATGACAAAGCAGTCAAGGACCTGGTGGTGCTGCTGTTTGAAACTGCTCTGCTCTCCTCTGGTTTCTCACTTGAGGATGCCAAACCCACTCCAACCGCATCTACCTCATGATTAAGCTAGGCTTGGGCATTGATGAAAATGAGGTGACAGCAGAGGAGCCCAGTGCTGCTGTTCCTGATGAGATCTCCCTACTTGAGGGTGATGAGGATTCCTCTCGCATGGAAGAAGTAGAATAAAGACCCCCCCAGGAAGCCTATGCCCTCTGTATAGTTTCCCTAGCAGCCTTGGCCCACCTGGCTCTCTGCTCTCATGTCAAGAAGAATCTCTTCCATCTTGTCCTTGTGTCTTAAGGCAGGAAAATCCCCTCTCACAGAATAGCAGCGTTGGGTATTGTGTATTGTGGTTTTTTTGTTTTGTTTTATTTTGTTCCGAAAAAGTATGCAAAATAAATAAGATGCAGTTAAAAAAAAAGAATACAAAACTGTTTCAAAAAAAAAAAAGAATACAGAACTGAATATAAATTTAATCCAACTACTAATTTTGTGCTATAGCCTGGAAATAAACCAAATTATACATTCTAAAAGAAAACAAGTGTCATTTGATATTGAAGTGTTTGAATTTATGTCATAAGAATTATTAGAGGACTATCTGGAGTTTAATAGGAAGACAAAATGTGTTTCGTGTTATAGGGGTGGTCTAAATTGCTTCTAAACTTAGATTTCTGTTCATCTTTCATAGTGTAGTGGGGATTTCAAGTTGTTAAAGTGGTAGGAAAAATGCTTTTTTTTCCCAAAGCCTGACCATGTTAGTGAGGAAAGCCATTTCCTGACTTTTCAGATAGGGAAACGATATAAGTTCGTTTCTGATATGCTTTGAACAAGCATCTATACAGTCAGACTAGCAATTACAACTGCTACACTGGACAGCACAAGAGGGTACTTTATATTTTTACTTCACTGGAAAGCAGATACAAACTTTTAGCCAATATTGGTGGTGAAAAGACTTCCAGAATAGTTATTTTAGTTTGTTCTGTGTTTATTCATTGCTCCCCTCTTCCCAGCGACCATCAACGTCCTTTCACCCTAAATGTATCCTGAATCCAGGTTCCTCTTCTCCTCTCAGTACCTCCCTGACTTCGCCTCCATTTCCTTTCAGGAAAAAGTGGGCCTCCCAGGAATATCAAACAAACACAGCAAAACAAGATACAATAAGACTAGTCAAATACTCTAATATCTAGCTTTGATGAGGCAACCCAGTAGAAGGAAAAGAGTCCCCCCCCCAAAAAAAAAAAAAAAAGCAAAAAGTCAGAGATGCCCTTACTTCTACTATTGGGAGTCCCACAAAAACACTAAGCCAAACAACCAAAACACATTTTCAAAGGACCCTGTGTAGACCTACACCACTCCATTTTAATTGATATAGTATCTTCAATCCCCTATGAGCCCTGCTTATTTGATTCTGTTGTTTTGGACACCACTGGCTCCTATAATCTGTTCTCTCATATTTGCTGGCATTTGCTAAGCTCTGTCTAATGTTTGGCTATGGGGCTCTGCATATGCCCCATCAGCTCCAGTTGAAGTTTATAGGGTGATGTATGGCTAGGAAACAATCTATGAGTACAGCAGAATATCATTAAAAATCATTTCACTGACTTCTTTGTTAACTGTGTTTGGTTCTACTCTATGTCTCTGGGGCTTCTAGTGTCCCACTTCCTGTTCCTGGTCATACAGGCAGTGTCATACATAGGATCCTTCTAGTGGCTTGGATCTCAAGTTATAGCAATAATTGCTTGGTCAATCCCACAAGCTCTATGCCACCGTTACCACAGCATACCTTGCAGGGAGGGCAGGATGTAGGTGGAAGATTTTGTGAAAGAGTTGATGTTTTAGTGTCATCACTGGAAGCCTTCCTGGTTACAGAAGATGGCTGGTTCATGCTGTAATTCCTTCATTACTAGGAATCCTCCTTAGTGTTAGTCTCATAGTTTCTAGGAAGTTTTACCTACACTAGGTTTTCATATTGCCCCATAAATGCCCCTATTCCAATAATCTATCCCTTCATATCTCCCTTCCAACCTGAACCCTCCAGTTCCCATCTCTGTCTAGCTTCAGAATACCCACAAAATCTATTCTATTACCCCTTCTCATGGAGATCCATGGATCCTCTCCTTGAGCTCTCCTTGTAACTTAGCCTCTTTAGGTCTGTGGATTGTTGCATGATTATGCTTTACTTAACTGGTAATATTCACTCATAAGTGAGTATCTATCATGTTTGTCTTTCTGGGTCTGGGATTCCTTGCTCAGGATGATCCTTTTTCTTGTTCCATCTGTTTTCCAACAAATTTTATGTTGTCATTAAAAGAAAATAAAGCTACTATTCTTATGTTTTATAATATCTAACTTTCCAATTTCTGACTATTATGAAGAAAGTGTAGATGAACATGGTTGAACAAGTGTCCTTGTGATATGATGGAGCATATTTTGGGTATATTCCCAGAAGTGGTATATTTGGATCTTTGAGGCAGACCATACTCAATTTTCTGAATAACTGCCAAACTGATTTTTATAGTGGCAGTATAAGTTTGTACTCCCATCAGCAATGAAAGAATATTCCTTTTGCTCCACGTCCTCCGAAGCATAAACTGTCATTTGTATTATTGATCTCAGTCATCCTGACAGGTTTAAGAAGCCATCTCAGAGTTATTTTGATTTCCATTTCCCTGATAGCTAAGGATGTTGTACATTTCTTTAGGTGTTTCTTAGCCATTTGCAATTCCACAATTGAGAATTCTGTGTTTGAATCTGTATGTAAATCTGTAACTTATTTTAACAGGATTATTTGATTTGTTGATTTCTAGTTTATTAGGCTCTTTATATATTTTGGCTATTAGCTCTCTTAGATGTAGAGTTGGTGGAAATCTTTTCCTGTACTATGGGCTCCCATTTTGTCTGAATGACAATGTCCTTTGCCTTACAGATGCTTTCAGGATCATTTGTTGAAGAGTCTTTTGTTTTTCCTTTGTGTGATTCTTGCTTCCTTATAAAAAACCAGGTGTTCATAGGTGTGTGGTTTTATGTCTGGGTCTTCAAACTGATTCTAAACTTGTGATTATTTATGATTAACTCTTATCCTTCTATAAATCATCACAGATCACATAATTCCCACTGAATAGTCAAAAGATATTTATTAAATTTGATGGAAGCATAAAAGTACACTAAATTTTATGCTTAATTCTACCTCTCAGGGATGATATTGTTAGCATCTCATATAACAGCCGTGTCATAATAAAGCAGGAAAACTTTAACCTAAATAAAGGGAGTTATAGGTCCTTAAAAGAATTGATCATCATTTATAAAAGGAAACAGCATGGACAGTTGGCACAAAGGGAACGTGCACTAATACAGGAAACTCCTCTCATGAGAATGAGTATGTCTTGAAGTCTCTTACATTGGCTGCCAAAACTGTAGATATAAAATATAATTATTCTTTTTGTTTTTAATTTGTTCATTTACATCCTGATTATAGCCCCTTCCCTCTTTGCCTCCCTCTCTGGTACCCTCTAACTCATTCCCTTAGTCCTCACAAAGGGGAGCCCTCTTTCCCTAACATCTGACCTCAGCCTATCAAGCCTTATTTAGAATGCCTGTATCCTCTTCCTCTGTGGCCAGTTATTAATGTATGAGGGCCAGAGTCCATGTAAGAAGTAGTCCCTACTCCCTGTATTATGGGAACACAGAGACTGTGCAGATGGTCCAGGACCTCACTGCGCATGATCCTTAGTTGGTGCATCAGTCTTTGCAGCAGCCCCCTCCTCTGCCCATTGTTGGCTCCATTGCTCTACTTGTGGAGCTCCTGACCAATCCAGGTCCTTTTACTCCACAACTCTTCTATAAAACTCCCCATATTCCACCCCAAAGTTTGGCTGGGTGTGTTGGCATCTGCTTGTATCCCCTACTGAGTGGAGTCTTTCAGAGGACTTCTATGATAGGCTCCCTTCCTATTCCTTCTCCTCAAATGTTTGCGATGTCTATTCTATTTGTCCTTTTGAATGAGAACTAACCATTCTCTCTCTAGAGCCCTCATTGTTATTTAGTTTCTTTAGGTCTGTGCATTATAGTGTGGTAATTGTGTATTATGTGGCTAATATCCACTTATAAGTGAATATATACCATGCATGTCTTTCTAGGTCTGAGTTATCTCACTCAGCATGATCATTTCTAGGTCCATCCATTTGTCTGAAATTTTGAAGATTTCCTTGATTTTAGTAGCTGAGTAGTATTCCATTGTATAAATGTACCACAGTTCTTCAGTTGAGGGATATCTAGGTTGTTTCCAAATTTTGGATATTATGAATGAACCTGCCAGGAACATAGTCGAACAAATGTCCTCATTTTATGGAAAAGTGTCTTTTGGTTGTGTGCCCAGGAGTGATGTGAGATAGAACTATTCCCAATTTTCTGAGAAAGCAACTGGTTGATTTCCAAAATGACTGTACAAGTTTACACTCCCACCAGCAATGGAGTAGTGTTCCCCCCTTTGCCACATCCTTGCCAGCATGTGCCATTCTGAGTGGTATAAGATGGATTCTCATAGTCATTTTGATTTGTATTCCATGAAGACTAGGTACTTTGAGCATTTCTTTAAGTTATTCTCAGCCATTCCATATTTCTCTAAGAAATCTCTGTTTAGTTCTGTACCCCCTTTTTTAATTGTATTATTTGATGTGATGGTATTTAATTTCTAGAATTTTTTATATGTTTTTTTATTAGCCCTTTTGTTTATTTGGTTTAGTTTGGGTTTTTTTTTTCTATAACTCTTTCCTGTGTTGTAACAGTTATAGTAATTTGTAGGTAAGATTTTTTTCCATAAGAAGTTACCTGAAAGTTACTACAAAAAAGTCTTGTTGGAATATGAAACCAAGAGTTTCCAATGCTGTGACCAAGACTGCAGCTTTCCACAGGATAAAATAGTCTATAGTACTATGTATATATAAAATTGAAAGATGCAAATTTTGGGAAGTAGATAAGTAAATATATATTTAAATCTTTGTTGTTTGTTAGTTTGATGTCATAGGCCTTGAGAAATAGCTCAGTGGTCAAGAGCACTTTTTCCCTCTTTGATGGGACCCTGGTTTAATTTCACCAATGGCATGGTAGCTCAAAAGTGTATATAACTCCAGTTTAAGATGATATGATGCTCTCCTCTGGCCTCCATGGCCATTGCACATACATGGTCCACAAGTATGCATGCTGACAAAGCAATTATAGACATAAAATGAATGTAAAAAAGTTAATGTTACCAGAGTTTCAGAGTTTCAAGCAGATGACCTAGTTTAGAGAATTGAAACAAACTGGACTCAATCATCTGTCCCCAGTATAGCAACTAAAGAGACTAATAACAGTAATAAAGATCAGAGAAAGAAGGTTCAGTTAATGTGTCCCTTTGGGAAACACGATTACATGAGGAGATCCAGGAATCCAATCCCACATTCCAGCGAGTGACATGAGCTTTAGGCTTAATAGAAGGAGAGTTGAGAAAGAAGGCCAGAAGAATGCATAATTAAGCAATTATACACAAAGGATGATATGCAAGATTTTCTGTATGATGGATTGAAAAATTTGTTAATGATAACATCAAAGTTATTATAGCTCTTATCACCTGAGGTGAGAACTCTGTTTCCCATAATACAACTATAATTTCTTCCATGTACAATGTTGACAGCATAGTTTCATTCCCTAATTGTTATTAAGAAACACATAGAACTAATTATGGGTTGGTAGACAATCATTAGCAGTCTTAGAGGCCATAGATAATGGACTTATTTCATAATCAGCTCTAGACCTCAACTCCTAATTTCCCTGGTAATAACATTGTTAAGAAATTAGATTACTCCCTGGGAACCTTCCAAGAATGACAACCAGGGAAGCATGTAGGAGACCTTGAGATCTTTACTCCTCCTCTTCTTTCTTAAATCTACTGGTTTGGTTTCATACCCAATTTTTAGCAGACCAATTGATGCAAATTTCTCTTCCTCTCTATACCCACTGCAAGGATGACACAATTATTCTCCTACAGGCATACTTAACACTCTCGCCCTATGTCTCAGCCTTCAACTCCCCCAGGCATTCACCAGGAGCCAAGGAAAAAGCAAACACATTTAGGTATTTTGAGGAACCAATCAAGCTGGCCAACAATGCAGAAAACATTACTACAATAAACATTTAGAAATGTCTGCTTACAAGGTCCCATGCTTCCTACCATGATGACAATAGACTAAAACCTCAAACTCTAAGCCATCCTCAATTAAATGTTTTCCTTTATAATAGTTGCCTTAGTCATCCTGTCTCTTCACAGCAATAAAACCCTAACAAAGGCAGAAGCTGATAACAGGGGCTGGAGAATTGCTTTGATAGGTCTGTCCATGATTTTGTTTGAAAGAATGTGGTCTTTGAGACATTGGATTAGAAAATCAGTTAAAGACTTTAAGTAGGACTTAATGGCCATCCTAGTTGAAGACAATGGTGCTGAGGGTAGTTTGAATTGTGGGGAACTGGTTTAAGCAATTTCAGAGAGAATGTTAGTATGTCAACTTGGAACTATTCTGCTGTTTTATTTTAAAATCTCAGATTGTTCCATTTTACCAGTAAAGACTCAGGAGCCAGATGCTGTGTTGAAAAACATGCTAGCTCAGAGTAGCAGAGATCACCTTGCTAACCTTACTGCTCAGCTCATGTCCCAATGGAAAAGGCCCCAAAGGCACAGTAGTTTAGCTGACAATCCTGGGAAAAAAAAAGGTCAAAAAACCCAAAGCCAAAGGATTGCCAGCTTAATACTCAAAAACCCAAAAGCCAAGGAGCTGAGGAGCTAAGGAGCTCAAAAGCTAGAGAGCTAAGAGTCAAGCTAAAAACCTAAGCTAAAGAAGCACTAAAAACCCCTTCTACTTCTCCAAGCCATCTTAAATACCCCTCAACTCAATATTCTTCCTACTCTTTCATCTCTGTCAGATGGTTTCTAGCTCCGCCTCTTGGCCTAGGGTTAACATTACTAAACCTTCTGTACAAAAATTACTGGATTAAAGATGTGTGTTAGGCATAAACCACCACAAACAAAAGGTAGATTTTTACAGTTCAAATCTCAGGTATCACATTGGGATGAAAGATCCTGTAACACTATTCTTGTGATATTTTGGTGAAAATATGGCTACTTTTAGCCCTTGTGCAAAAACATGTCTGCCTCAGGATAAATTGGTGAGTTTTGAATTGTGTAGGGAGAAAATACCAAAATAGCATAGTACATACTCTATTATAGGGTTCTTAGTGTTTACTTTTATGATAATCTATAATGAAAAGGAGGAAACTGAGCAAGGAAAAATACAAAGTATACAATTTGAGGAGAAAAGGGATTCCAAGAATCAGAATGGATCTAAGTCCTATGTTTAAGGAGATACACAAATTAAAGAAAAACTTGATATTAAATAGGAAAAGGAAGTAGTGACTTCACTCATCTTGTAAAAAGGAATTAAGGAAAAGCTTAGAACTTGATATGGTGTCACATGCCTTTATTCAGCACTCTGGAAGCAGAGGCAAATGGATGTCATGTAAAATGAATCCATGACTCTAACATGAAAAAAAATTTGCATCTTTCTTGTATCCTATGAATAACACTGCCAAGTTGGGCAGCCAGCTTAGCATGGCCTGAAATATCTAGGGTCTCAGTGGTAGAAATTTTAGCAATTGATTTTAGGAACAAGTAACATCTAGGGCTATTTTCTTTCATAAATTGAAGCTTTAGCTTGATCTCCCTGAAAGCAACTTTTTGATCATACCAGTGCAAGTGGGTAACCTCTTTTTAATAATACTAATCTGTATAACAAAAATAATCTCTTTTGCAGTACCTCATTTCATTAAAATACTCCCTGGTGATCTCCTTTCCAAACTGCACATGTATTTTGGTAATTTGAATGAGAATGGCTCCACAGATTCATATTTGAATACTTGATATTTTTGAAGATTTAAAAAGCATGTACAACATATACAGTGTTTCAAAGCTGCTCAAAAAGCAGCCTTATTAGAGGAGGTGTGTCACTAGGATTGGGTTTGAGGTTTCAAGAGACTCACACTATTCCTCCTGTTCATTCTCTCTCTCTCTCTCTCTCTCTCTCTCTCTCTCTCTCTCTCTCTCTCTCTCTCTCTCTCTCTCTCTTGCTCTCTCGCTCTCTCGCTTTCTCTCTGTATGTGTGTGTGTGTGTGTGTATATATATATATATATATATATATATATATATATATATATATATATATATATCGCTCTGCCTCCTACTCTCAGCTGTTTTTATTATCACTCTGCCTTTGTTTTGTCATCATGGATCCTATGACTCTGAAATCGTAAGAATAATTAAATGTTATTTTATTATCTTTGCAATATTACTGTGTCACAGCACAATGTTACTGAGAAACAAGTTCATAGGAGGGAGTAGGCTCTTGTTTGGACAGGCATGGCAATATGGTTTTCTAAATTTAATGTGGAAGACATGGGTATTTTGGACTAGAAACTCAGTTGAATGCTGTAGGCAGAATTTAATGAGTCATCCTAGTAAAATTTTGGAAGGCAGTATTTCTGAAATATATATATATATATATATATATATATATATATATATATATATATATATATATTGTGATATACTGTGGAGGCCAGGATCCAGAAATTTGAGATGGTAGTAATATTTGCAGCTAGGCTTAAGATCATGTATGTACATACCCGTGTTTGTATTCTAGAAAGCAACTGTAGAGGTGTTCAGTACATAAGATTGGGTATCTCAGAAATAGCAATCTGATGCTGAAAGCCTGAAGGATCCATGTATAGCTGGTGGTTTTAATCTACATTGTAAGGCTGAAAATGCTAATTCTTATTTTAACAAAGGACTAAAGCAGCCACAAGATAAATGACCTTGCTAGCATTGGTGAAAATGAGGAATAAGGGGAAATTTCTTTCTTCCAATACTTTTTTATCTGGATTACCACCAGAAAATGCTACCAGCATTTAGGCTAGGTCATTTTGCATCAAATAACCAGACAAAGAAACGCCCCTGCCCTTAACATCATCCAGTGGTTTGAATTTTAATTGGTTCTAGATCCAGTCAAGCTCAAAATCAAGATTAGCCATTACAATTTCCCACTAGTAATAGATGATAAATTTTTGTTGCTGAAACCTTATTATAGGATGTAGAAAAATCTAAAACTGAACAAAAAATATGCCTGCTTGCTACTATTCTTCATGTCAAAATGTGCTATAGGAGATGCTTCTTCAGAAAACACATTATTGATTTACTCAGTGCTAAACTCTGACTGTGAGATCTACCCACAGTTGAACCCATAACATGGTGGTTGTAAGAAGTCATCAATCACTTTCTGATTGGATTTGAAGCATGTAAAACATACACAGTGTTTCAAGGCTTCTTAAAAAACATATATCTGTGAGGGCATTGAACCTGGAAAGGAATATATTCCTAAATATATTTTTGCCAAATGATCATGTTCTCAAATTGCTTTCTAAATATTTATATTTATATGCATAGACATGGGTTCTCTTAAATTTTGTCAAAGAAGTTGACTTTAGAAATAAGAAGTAGTGTTTTTGTTAAGATGATGGCACCCACTACAAACAATTTCTGAGTCACAGGAGAACAGATACTTGGCCAAGTGAGGGAACTTGCTGCTGATCCAAAAATGGCAAAATTTGTGGTTTCCCAGATAAGAGGAGGCATCTCAGGAGCTAGAGACTCATATTTCTATAACCTCCTCAGACAAATCACGGGTCCAAGAGTCACACATGGTCCTGGTTCCTTTCTCCTACTCAAACATGACTCCCAAGTTCTAGAAAAAAAAAGGCTCTAGCTTTACCTGAGTATCAGTGTCTTCTTGGCAAGCAAGCTGCAGGACTGCTGATTCCAAAATGCCAGCAACCATTTGTATTCTCCTGGAGAGAAAAGAGGAAATCTTCTGTTAGTTACACATACTATCACCTAAGACTCACTGAATACCCCTGCTATCCATAGGACAACTCCAGACTGCAGAGATATGCAGATCCAGCCTATGGTTCATGGCTCTACCAGCTATCTTAAGGAAACCTGCAGTACTTCACAAGATCATACAGATTAGAAATCCACAAACTACTTCCCTGCCTATAGGTCCAACTGGGACACAACCAGCAGAACTATGTAGGCTATGAGAGGAGATTCAGCCCCCAGACCAAGACCTAGGGCTCCTCTCACAGGTCTGAGAAAACCAGCAGGCACCTCTGGGAACAACCAGCAAATCCCAGGGACAACTAGATGGCTAAAGGCCAGCATAAGAACACAATAAACTCTGCCTAGATAAGCAAGTCCTCACTAGTTCCTGTCTCACAAATATGTCTGTCAGTTATATTGGGCCAGAAGGCTGAAGATGATGGTCCAATGCTATAGAGAGTTTTGGGTGACTGTTCAAGCAGCAAATTGTCTCTGTTACTTTTCTTTCTTTCTTTCTTTCTTTTTCCCTTCTCATTCTGGAAGCTGCTAACCTGCACTTAAGATTCACTCAAGTAATTAACTTTCATTCCTTCTCAAGTCTCTGATGGGGTTCAAGTCTGGATAGTTTAGTCTTAAAATTAACCTAAGCTGTTTAGGGGTTATGATGTTTTTAGATATAGATAGAGGTTTTGAGTTTGCAGAGATGAGAGAGGATAGATATTGATTTTCATTCAGAATTCAATCATTCACCAAGGTAGGAAAAATAATTTCTACAAGGGTGACAAACGCAATTAACTAAAACACCTTGATTGTAACATTCATATAATTCCTGATTTTCTTGTGGTTCTTCTTGCTGTATGTCATTTTTCTACTTATGTGTAACAATATAAATGTATGTGCCAAAATCAATAAATAAATAAATTTTAAAAAGAACACAATAAACAAAAACCAGGGAAATTTATAAATATGCTCTAGATATCCCTAACACAGCGGAAACTCATGAAAATGAGCTTAAAATTATACTTATGCAGAGAGTAGAAACATTTGAAGAGGAAATGAATAAATGATTCAAATAAATACAGGAAAATACAATAAAACAAATAGAGGCCTTTAAAGAGGGATTGAAAAAAAATCACTTAAAGAAATACAGGAAATCACAATCAAATAGGTGAAGGAAATTAATAAAACAGTTCCACGCCTGAAAGTGGAAATAGAATCATTAAAAAAACGCAAACCAAAAAAATTCAGGAAATGGAAAGCTTAGAGAATATAAAAGGAACCAGAGCAGTAAAAGAAAATTCATTAAATATTATACCACGCATTAATCCCCACACATTAATAGTGGAAGATTTAAATACCCTACTCTCACAAATAGGAAGATCATAGAGACAGAAACTAAATAGAAAAATAATGAAACTAACGTATCATGAATCAAATGGGTCTAATAGATGTCTATAGAACTTATTACCGAAATAAAAAAGAATATACTTTTTTCTCAGAACCTTTTGAAATCTTCTCCAAAATCAACCATACAGTTGATCACAAAGCCAACTTCAACCAATACAAGAAAATTGAATTAACCCATTGGTCTTCATCAGGTCACTAGGGATTAAACTGGGCCTCAACATCAATAGAAATAACAGAAGCCTACACACTTATGGAAACTGATCAACTCCTTGCTAAATCACCATTGTTTGGGTTAGGAAGAAATAAATAAAGAAATGAAAGATTTCCTAAAATTCAATGAAAATGAAAGGACAACATACCCAAACTTATTGGTCACAAAGAAAGCACTGCTAAGAGGAAAGTTTATAGGAGTGAGTGACTTCATAAAAAGAAATTGGAGAGTTTCCCCCTGGATGGGGAGACCTGGTGGCACTCAGAGGAAGGACAGCAGGCTACCAAGAAGAGACTTGTTGCCCTATGAGCATATTCAGGGGGAGGAAGTCCCCCTCAGTCACAGTCATAGGGGAGGGGAGTAAGGGGACAATGGGAGGGAGGGAGGAATGGGAAGATACAAGGGATGGGATAACCACTGAGATGTAATAAGAATAAATTAATAAAATAAAATTAAAAAATCATTAAATCTTACTTCAAAAGCCTGTGTTCCACAAAATTGGAAAACCTAAAGGAAATGGATGGTTTCCTTGATAGATTTCACTTACCAAAGATAAATAAAGAGATAGTGAACATTTTAAATAGTCCTATAACCCCTAAAGATATAGAAACAGTCACCAAAAGTCTCCTAACCAAAGAAAAGGCCATGTCCGGATGGTTTTAGCACAGAATTCTGCCAGACATTCAAAGAAGAGTTAATACCAATACTCTTCCAAATATACAACAACATAGAAAAAGGAGGAGCACTGCCAAAATCTATGAATATTCATGCAAGGATACTCAATAAAGTATTTACAAACTGAACCCAACAACATATCAAATGATTAATCCATCATGACCAAGTAGGCTTCATCCCTGGAATGCAGGGATGGTCTAACACATGAAAATCCATCAATGGAATCCACCAATAAACAAATCCAAAGAAAAAAATTACATTATCATCTCATTAGATGCATCAGAAGCTTTTCACAAAATCCATCATGCCTTCATGATAAATCTACAAGTGATCAGTCATAAAAGGTCCATGCCTAAACATAACAAAGTCTACATACAGCAAGACAATATCCAACATCAAATTAAATTGAAAGAAACTGGAAAAAAAAAAAACTCTAAAAAATCAGGAAAAAGGAAGCCCACTCTATATCTTTTCAGTATAGTACTTGAATTTCTAGCTAAAGCAATAAGTCAACTAGAAGTGATAGATGGGAAATAAATTGGGAAGGAAGTAGTCAAAGCATCACTGTTCACAGATGATATTATAGTATACATAAATGACCACAATAATTGCACCAGAGAATTCTTACAGCTTAAAAAAACCTTCAGCAAAGTGGCTGAATATAAGACATATTTAAAATCATCAGTAGCCCTCCTGTATACAAAAAACAAATGGTTTGAGAAAGAAATAAGGGAAACTACATGTTTCACAATGCCACAAATAATATAAAGATTTTTAGTGTAACTCTAAGAAAGAAAGTCAAAGATCTGTATGACAAGATTTTCAAGCCTCCAAGGAAAGAAGTTGAAGTTATCAGAAGATCAAAATATCTTCCATACTCAGGGATTGGTGTAGAGGAATGTTAATTCAGAAAATAGCTGTTCTGGCAGGAGATCACATCCAAAGACATTCTAGGTCTATGTGATTCAGTTGGCAAGAGATCACAACCAAAGGTCTATGTATTTAATGCAGGAGACAGAAGCAAACAGATCTGAGTTCTAGACCACATTGGTATAGAGGAAATATCAAGTAAAGAAAAATTTAAATACAGTCATGGTGATATACATGCATTTAATCCCAAACAAAGGTAAAGTCAGTAGGTAGAAAGAAACACTCATGATTGAAAATGATTTCTAGTTGAGTGGCAGAAAAGTTGATGAATCAGAGAAGATTTGATAGAATAGGATAGTCCCATCTTTCATGAGAAGAGAGAAGAAAGGGACATAGTTTTTGAGAGAAAGGAGGCAGTTTTTACTAGGACAGTAATAGAGAGATGTGTTATAAAGGGAGAACCAGGCAAAGGTGGAAGTATGTATGATAATACAAAAGCTTATGAGACAAGAGACAGAGGAACTAAGAAATGAGAAAATGCTTAATTCTGAACCTATGGTACCTAAGATATTGATGATCAAGGTAGGACAGCCCATTGAAAATTTTTAAGAAGCCTGGTTTACTGGAATGGAGGCCAGCTCACTGGCATGGAGCTGGGCATATGATACTGCCTAAATGTTAATTTTATGGATCATAAATATCAAATTTACCTTGAGAAATAGAAAGGGGAAATAAAATTAGCTAAAAAGCACTGGACTGTAAACTGGGTGTGTTGATGCACACATTTAATCCCAGAATTCAGGTAGAAGTAGGCAGAAGTCTGTGAATTAGGAGGCCAGCCTCATCTACAAAAGTCATGACTCAAGGAACAGATACAGAAAGACATCAATGGAGATGATGTAAAAAGTAAACAACTTAACAATCTTAGCTTAAGAGAGTCAGATAGTTTCAGACTGGCAGACTTGAAACCCTAGGTGCTGAAATGGACTGTTGCTGGAGGACAGATGATCAGGACAACAATTATGGAAGATCTTAGCATCAATGGCTGAGTGGTTCTTCATACGGACATTTGGACTGTAAAGACTGTGAGATTCATAATTGTTTCTATTGTAAAATTTAAGCTGTGTACAATTTTTAGCTTTAACAGAATGGTGGAAGTTGTAGAAAAATGTTAATTCAGAACATGGCTATTCTGGCAAGAGATTATGGCACTCTAAAGACCTGCTAGGTTTATGTGATCTAGTTGGTAAGAGATCATATGCAAAGATCTTCTAGGTGTGTAGGTGATCTGGCTGGAATACAAGCATGCCTTTAATGAAGGAGACAGAGACAAATAGATCTGAGTTCAAGCCTAGACTTGTATAAAGTATCAAGTAATGAAAAGCTTAAATCCAGGCATCGTAACACATGCCTTTAATCTCAAACAAAGGTAAATTTAGTTTGTAGAAGTAAGCCCTGATGTTTGAAAATGATGTCTAGTTGAGTGGAAGAATCAGAGAAGATTTGAAAAAATAGGATATGTCCAACTCTCAAAAGAAGAGAGTCAGCTTTACAGAGAGAGAGGAGGCAGTTTTTACCAGGACAGTAATAGAAAGATGGGTTGCAGAGAGAGACCTCAGGTGAAGACAAATGGGCCATAAAATGAGAAGAAGCCAGAAGATTAGAACAGGTTGCTGAGTTAGTTTGAGGCTGTATAAAGCAATTCTTGGCCAAAAACGAAGTCAGATTAGATAAATCGGCTGGGAGAAGAGTTTGAGCCAGAACAGCTGAGTTGAACTGGCCAGCCCAGAGCTCAGAAAGAACAAGTAAGGGTGAGCTTATTAAGCAGTAATCTCAAAGACTAAAACATTTTAGGCCTAGATTAGATTGTATGAACACTAGAAATTTCCTTGACCTGGCCTAGGTTAGCAGAAGGAGGCAGTTAGCCTTCCAAACAAGAATTGAGCCAGGCAAATGAAAGTTCCTTTAGAGATTTGTAGGACTAAAATAGTAAATATGGCCATCTTCCCAAAAGGAACATACAAATTCATTGTGATCCTATCAAAATGCCAAGACAATTCTTTATAGACCTTGAAAGAACAATTCTAAATTTTGTATAGAAATGCGAAAAAAACAGGAGTAGCTACAACAATCCTATACAATAAAAGAATTTCTAGAGGTTTTTCCATTTCTTACTTCAAGCTATACTACAGAGCAATAGTAATAAAATTTCATATTATTGTCATAGAAGTAGACCTGTTGATTAATGGAATCAAGTAAAAAGTGCAAAAATAAACTCACACATTTAGGTACACTTGATTTTTTATAAAAGAGCCAAAATCATACAATGGAAAAAAGAAAGCATCTTCTGCAAATGGTGCTGCTCTAACTGGATGTCTACATTAGAGAAATGCATATATATCCATTTTTATCACTCTGCATAAAACTCAAATCCAAATGGATGAAAGACCTCAATATAACAAGATGGAAGTCTGCAGACTGCAAAAAGATCTTCACCAATCCTACATCCAACAAAGGGCTAATATTCAAAATATGTAAAGACTCAAAAAAAGTAAATACCAACAAACAAAAAATCTAATAAAAATGGGTTACAGATATAAACAAACAATTATCATCAGAGGAATCTAGATTGCCAAGAAACAGTTAAAGAAATACTCAATGGCCTTAGTAATCAGGGAAATGCAAATCAAAATGATTCTGAAATTCCACCTTACACTTGCTAGAATGGCTATGATAAAAAAACTCAAGTGATAGTACATGGTGGCAAGAATGTAGAGAAAGGGGAATACTCCTCCATAGCTGGTGGGAGTACAAACTTGTACAAACCAATTTGGAAATCAATCTGTCACTTTCTCAGAAATTTGAGAATTGTCTGTCTCAAGATCCACCCACACCACTTCTGGGTACATACCCAAAAGATGCCACACCATAAATTAAAAACATTTGCCCAACTATGACTCTTATTAGCAGGGACTATAGTGACTGAGGAAAACACTCTTTAACTTGCCAAGCCTCTTAGTGGATGGAGGAGAACATCAACACATCCAGAAATACTTCACCTCAAAATGTTTCCTGCCTACAAGATGTTCTGGGATAAAAGAGCACATAGAGCCAAAGTTGAGGGAATGTCTAACCAATGCCTGGTTCAACCCAAAACCTACCCCATGTAAGAGAGCCAACCCCTGACACTATTAAGGATACTCTGCTATGTTTGTTGACAGCAGCTTAGCAGCAGAGTTGTCATCTGAGAAGCTCCACCCTTAAGCAGTTCAAAACAGATGCTGAGACTCACAGCCAAACATTAGGCAAAGTGTAGGGAGTCTTGTGGAAATGTTGAGGGGGTGGGGGCGAATGAGAAAAGGACCTGGAGGTGACAGGCACTCCACAAGAAGACCAAAAGAGCCAAATATACAGGGCCCAGTGTGGCTTAGGGAGACTGAAGTGCCAACCAAGGACCATGCATGAATTGGACCTAGGCCCTCTACTCATATGTAGCTGATGGGCAGCTAAGGCTTCATGTGCATCCTCTAGAAAAGGGTAGCTAGAGATGTCTCTGACATAGACTCTATTGTCAGCTTTTTTTTAATCATTTCTCCAAGGCGGAACTGCCTTTCCAAGCCACAGAGGAAGAGAACATACAAATGTACACATCAAGACCTAATTTGATTTGATGAGCTGGGGTGGCTTGGTAGGAATAGATGATGGGGATGAGGGAAGAGAGAGGGGGGATGGGACAGGAAGGAGAGGGAGTAAGGGGCTAAGACTGAGATGTAAACATAATAAATAAGTAGATTTATCAAAAACTAATAAGCACTGGTTAATGCAGACAATTATAACTGGCCAAAGGGCTAAAATGAATGACTGTAAATATTCTGTTGGGATGTGGTCTGGTTGCTGCTCAATTAGACACACTCAAGTATCCCAAAATGTTTGTAACCTTGCCTAAGAACTTATTTCTGTTTGAACAATAAAAAGGCAAAACACCAGGGCAGGGCAAATGGGATTGGCATGGCTAAGGTTCGTGGGATTTTTGGAGACATTCTTGAAGAGTTAAGATCATGAGAGAGGAAGTGGAAAAGGAAAGAGGCTGGTCCCATGGGTTATGTAGAATAAGAAGCATATGGCTAGCATGGATGGAGATTTGGCCCAGGTGATAATAATTAGCAAGTATTTGGGATTAAGGATGGGAGGTAGCTTGATAGAAATTATTAGAAGCAGAGGGTATGGGATTTTGGCAGGGAAATATACAAAGTAGTTTAGGAGATTAATTTCTGCCCTGCCACAGGTAAACCAAGGCTATTTTAAAATATAACAATTGTCTGTGTTTCATTGATTGCTAGTGGGTTAGAAAACACTGCCATAATACTATTATATGGCTAATAATAAACATTTATTAGGACCTACTTCTAAATTAACCACAACTATTCTCAACTGTCATTGTGACATCTATATTAATTTCCCCTCCTCAAGACACTGGGAACGTATTATAAGAGGGTGCAGAAAGAATATAAGAGTCATAATGTCAGGAAAACCTCTCTGAAATCCTTTCTTCTGGATGTGACACAGCTATTGCAATCATGAAACCCACACACTAAACCTTTACATAGGAGACAAAAATGATTGTGAGTGAGAGTAATAAAGCTTTATTGCTACATGCATGAAATGCTCAAAGAATAAATTTAATCAATAAGACAATATTTGCAACAAAACAAGATCTATGAACACAGAGGTTTATTAATATATAAAGGCATATAGAACATATAACAGGACCAGATAAGAAAATGTTCACGTTTTAGTATATATAAAACACTGAATATATAGAACAATGAAAATATATTGCATTCTATGAGAGAGAAACAAGACACATATAAAGGTAGCACCACAAATATAACAACTAATTTATTAAAAGAATGCAGAGACCATAAATGATATATTTAAAACACTAAAAAACAAAAGATGACAATTTTGACTACTATGTCAAACTATACAATTGATATAGAAAGTATTCTACAATTATAACAAGATAAATAATTCATGACCACTAATGCAGTTCTATAGAAGTCACTAGAAGAAAGCTTTAAAAATTAAAAGAAGAATGAGCATGTCCAAGAATTACAAAGAAAAAAAGTTAAGAAAATAAGAATTAGAAAGACACCAAATAGTACAAATTAAATGGATAAAAATTAACTACCTTTCAACAGTACATTTAATATTAATAGTCTTATGCAGTGTTCAAAAGAAAGACAAGCATATTGCTTTAAAAGTTCAAAATTCCTTTATTTGTAACCTTCAAAAATATACCTCAAAGACAAATAGTATGGTAAGATGAAAAAATGAAAAAAGATAGTTACTCCAAGCAATTGAGTACTCTTCTAATTACTCTTCTAATACATGAAAAAGAGACTTAAAAACAAAAATAATCAAAATAATAATAATAAACATATACTAAATTAAGAAGACATTATAATTCTAACCATGTATGTCCTCAACACTGATGAATTCTGTTTCAGGAAACAAATATACTAGATATAAACTCACAGGTTAACACAAACGCAATGATAATGAGCCATTGGAATGCCCAATGCTCAGCTATAGACATATCTCTCTGACAAATATTAAACACAAATATAAACTTAGATAAAATCATAGATCAAATGGACTTAGCATATATCTACAGAATAGTCTTCCTTTACATTATTAAGTACAAATTGTTCCCATCATTCCTAGGACCTTTAATATAAATAATATATAAAGATAAAATCAATGTCTCCAAAAACATGAAAAACTGACATACTTCTTTTATTCTGTCTGACCAAAGGTGAATAAAGTTGGGCTAGCAAGAGGAACTACAGAAAATTCATAAAATCATTTAAAATAAACTACAAAAAGAGTGAAAATCATGAACACATTTTAAAATAATCAAAAATAGAAATGAATTATTGAAATCAAGAAATAAAAAAGAAAATGTCTATAAGTGAACAACAGTGGAGACATAACATACCAAAAAATCTATAATGATACAATAACAGCAATCCTATGAGAACACAGTTATAAACATGTATATATGAAAAATCAACACAATATAAAGAAAATAGATGATACAGTTTAGGACCTTGTGAGGGGGGAAAAAACCAAATACAATACAAAATCAAGAAATAAGAGGCTATTGAAATGTGTATAAAAAGTATTTAGATAGAAACAAGATAAAGACAGTCAAACAAATAATTGAGTCCTTGCAAAGATGAATGTTACACTATTATGTAAAAAACACATGAGAGAAGGACCAAGTAGGACATTTTGACATGAAAACAATGAATTGTGGCTTAGAAAGATGGTATAATGCTTAAGAGTTCTTGTTTTCTTTCAAAGGACCCCAGTTCTGTTCCCAGTACTCATGTTGGAGGACTCACAAACACATTTAGCTACAGCTGTGGAGAAATTTAATCCAGCCTCAGGTCTACTCTTGAAAGGAATCATATCTAAAGTCCTAGGTTTGTGTCTTCCCACTGGAATGCACACCTTTAATCCCTTAGGCCATTAGTAAACACTTTTTACCCCCAACAATGACATGTAATTGAGGGACAGACAAAGTGACACATCAGAGAAATATTTTACAGAACAAGTCAAAGATAGGTTTTGCCCAAATCTCATGAGAGAGATAGAATAATTAAGAGCACCATACAGAGAGGGAGAGAGAGAGAGAGAGAGAGAGAGAGAGAGAGAGAGAGAGAGAGAGAGAGAGAGAGAGATACAGATAGTACAATAAGGTTGAAAATACAGCACATAAATACAGGAGCGTGGGTTGAGACAGAACAGCAGAGTTCAGAAGTGCAGAACAGTTTAGTGCAGTTCAATTGAGTGTAAGTTGAGTTCATGCAGTTCATTTTGTGGAATTTGGAGGCATTTTTTCAAAGCAGAGAAATTCACTGAGAGGCATAGAGAAGAAGCCCAATTGAATCAGGAAGCTTGGAGTGGAGTTTAAGCCTCCAGCCAGAATTCAGAAAGAACTAGAAAGGGAGATCGTATTCAACAATAAGTCTTGAGGCTGAAAATATTCTAGGCTTAGGGTAGCAGGCAGAGGCTGGAAGCTGAAGCCTTCAAGATCTAGGCTTGCAGAAGATTAGATTGTATAGAAGCTGGACGTTTCTAGGCTTAGGCCTCTGGATAGGCTTAGGCCTCTGGGCTCAGCCTAAGCCATGTATTAGTAAAGCTTGGGAACCATTCATTTCATCCCTTCATCTGAGGAAATAAAATCTATATTTACATCCTCTCTAGGTGATCCAATGCCTTCCTCAGGCCTCTGAATTGAACAGAATTGTCAAAAAAAAAAAACTATGAATGGTTAATTAATGCTTTAAATCTTGTTTTTAACAAATTATCCATCGTTCCATTTTACCAAAAAACTCAGGATCCAGATGCTTGGAAGGCACCCATCTGACCTTCCTTCTCAGCTAAAATTCCAAAAAGAAAAAAAATCTTCAAACTGAATGTCCCTCTCTTCTACTTCCTCATAGCGTCCTTTTATTCTTTTTTTTTTTTCTCCTATGTTCACTCCCTGTCAACTAGTTGATTGCTTTACCCCTCGTTCTACCATTAATGTTATTTCATCCTGTTTACAATACTCAAGCAGAAAGCTCTTGGATTAAAATTGTGTGCTGGGACTGAGCTACACAATAACTAGAAACAGGTTTTTCCAGTAAACAACACAATTTTGGTGCTCTCAGTGTGTTCAAATATTGTGCAAATTTCTCCTCTTTTGTCTAAATAAAGGAAATATTTTAAGTCTAACAGAGTAAAACTGTTTACAATAATGAAATTGTTTCTGCCAATCTTCCCACAATGTCCAGCTTTGTTGAATTTAGCCCAATTGAATCAGATTAAGTTAAGATTAAGTATTTTTGAGTTCAAAGTTCTGTAAAACATCAGTCTCATATGAACTCAGCAATTTGAATGTCCTGAGGAGTTGTAGTCCAAAGCCGATCTTTGCATAGAGTTTCTTAGCTTAGCAGCAATCCTTGCTAGGTTAATGTTACCATGATCCATGTGGATTCTTTATTGAAAGTGCCCATCATCTTCTTGGAGACCTCAAAGGTTACTATAACAAATGCTAGAAAACAAACATTTTAAATGACATATTCAATAGATGTCCAAAAATTTTGAGGTCCACAGTCAATAAATATATCTGAAGTATTCAAATTTTGTTCCTAGTTACCTGCTTCAGACTCAAAGCTAAAAACTATTTTCTGGAATTAGTACTCTGAATGACTATTAGTATCATGACTAAAAGTTTATCTATACATAAGAATCCTATAGATTTTGAGATAATATTTATACTTAAGAAGCATTTTAAAGTCAATTAAACCCCCAAAGATTATGAGATTACTGGCAATATAATATTCCCTTATTTTTCTGTATTCCTTCTGATCTGAAACAGAGATTTTTGGATTTTCACTTAACAAGGATGCATGTGAGAGTTTAAAGAAGGAGAAAGCTACACTCCAAACTCAAAGTCTGATTTAATTTTTAATTATATTTGAACCATATATAGACCATTTGTTGCTTACGTCTGAGGAGGCCAGAAAAGCCGAGCTGGAGGTGGGCAATAACACTTGGCCAATTTACTCTTTTCATTAGTACTTTTTATCTGAATTATCCTTCCTCTATCTTCAGATGTTACACTTGTCCATTGGTCTGTGGATTACTTAGTTGAATGGTTAAAATCAAAAGTCTGCCCCAACCCTAACTCTGGGCAGGGTGAGAATTTCATTTTCTAGCAGGTTATATCTTTTCTAGGACAAAATGTTCTTTTTCAACAGAGAAAAATATATTTTTTGAATGAAATTAAATTCTTTTAAAATTTTGCAACTAATATAACTTAGTTTGTGTGGATAAATATACCTATATCACCTTTCTCTTTATATATAAATTCAAGGTTTAAGTGTATTTATTTTTAGAGCATAAAGGACATTCATTTTGCATTTCACCCTGCTATTTGGAAGCAACTTTTACATCTCTGTAATTCTATATACCTGCCTCTGCTTCCCAAGTGTTGGTATTGTAGGTATGTGTCTCCCAAGTACTGGGATTGAAAGTGTGAACCACCATCTGGCTATGCATTCTTTATAATATTTTACTCATAGGGTTGTCCTCGTTTAATTTGGTTCTCTATTTCCTTTTACATTTTACTGTTGGGGTAAACTTTCAAGTTCCATCATTATTGCCGATTTATTTTGAATTTGTTCCCTGGAAAATTTTAATATTCTAGTCTTAATTAAATACGATGGCAATTTATCCATGATTTCATTATTTTTCTGACATATTTCTGTCTTGCCTGTAGGAGTTACATAAAATTTGATGCCTCTGCTAAGTTTTTCTAGGCTTTCCAATTTCCATTCGTGCCTCTCATGTGTCTTTAACGTTTAAAGACATTTTGCATTTTGAAGATCATATATGTATACCATTGCACAAACCATGGATTAGAGATGATAGACTTTTTTTCCTAGTTGTTTGCCTTGTAGCCCATAGTGGTTATGTGGTTCCTTCCTCAGTTCTGGCCATTCAATCACCTGGTCTATGAGCTGCAATTTTCCATTAGCTTTTGTTCCATCAGAGGTTGGTATACCATCAGTAAACTATATGTTAGCCAAATATAGTGACCATTACATTGGTCCTCATAGTTCAATAGTAAATTGAACTGTCTGTAAAGATTTTTTATAATAATCTGTAAGTATGGTATGTAATTTCTCTAGTACACAAACATAACAATTAAAAGTTTTATCTGAGCTTTGTCTCTGGATGGTGGGACTAAAGACATACACCACCACCACCTTGTTAATTGAAACTCTGGAATTTAGAAAACAACTAATTTATAGAGGTCAGCCTATCTCTCTGGAGATTAAAGCATGGGTGACCAGACCACCACCCTGCTCATTTATTTTATCTTAGTTATAGAACATTCCAACTCTTAAAGATTTAGAAAACAAGTTTGAACTTTAGTAATCTCATGAATTTACTTAGAATATTTAAAATTACTCAAATGTGTTTTTAATATTAAAAAACAAAAATATTTTTTTTTACTTAAGAATAAAACTCTAAAGCTGTTGTCTAAGATTGCAATCTACAGTCTAACATTCTAGCATGGAATTAAGACATATGGCTTAAGAAAACCCATTTCCCATTTATTGCAAATAAGGGAAGTTTGGCAAATTATTATTTGAAAATATCATTGGTGTTTATATTTTATTTTTTCATGCCTAATCAAATGAGTAACATTTGTTAGTCTTTATTAGTTTCAACTGAATGACCAAGCTGTAACTGCTCCTTATTCAGGACATCTTTTTGGTTTAAATATAATTTTTACCAATTTTAGTGGTATCCACACCTTTTCTGTGGAAACAAAGGTAAAGCCTCTTCCCCAGCATAACACATATCCACATTTCTATTCTGAGATAAGCACATCTTTAAAATATATAGGTTTATTTAACTCAGCATTTTCCTACTATCTAAAGTCTTTCCACAGTTGTTGTTCATTACTCATTAGCATTTAAAATTTTTTAATTTAATAAAGCACTATGTAATCTATCTCTGAGTTTCTTTATTACCATTTTTTTTGTTAAGCACATCTTTTACAATACAATTAGATATGTCTATATTTGCTTGTCTTGTAGGATTGTGTGGTATACCTATAGTATGGTTTATGTTCTACTATGCAAAACTATTTCATTTTACTAGAGACATATGATGGAACATAGTCAGTCTTCATTTCTACTAGAATTCCCATAATATCCCTAACTTCTTTTTTAAAATTTTCCACAACTTCTAATGAAATTACAAAATTAACTTTCTCAGAATTTAAAGCAGTTACCCATTGAAATATTGAATATACTTTTAATTTTGTAGACTGTAAAATTAAACACATCCATTTGCAAAATTAATTTCTTTGAGTACCCTTTAGATTATTTTGTGCAGGTAGTGGAGTTTAGTTATACAAAGTACAAGTACAATATTCCCTTATAATTTCCTTGGTTTGTTGCCAAATGATAGAAAAAAATATTTCTTCCAGCTTTTGCTGTTAACATGGTGTTTCATATGAAATTCTGAGACTTCTAACATATTTCATATTAATAACTTTTGTTTTCAGCATCACCTTGTAATCCAGGGACTGGTAGACAGTTTTGGGATCTAATATATGTTATATACAATGGATGATTTTTATTTCTGATTACTAGGTGTAGTTGAATAAATAGAAAAGTTAATTCTCAATCATCTGGAATAAGTTCAGCAGTTTCAATATATAAAATAATTATTTCTACATATAGTCAGTGACTATATTAGGAGATTCAGGAATATTTCATAAGACCACAATTATGGCATACAGCTTTGATTTTTTAACTGAATTATAAGGGCTTTGAGCAACTTTACTTAATTTTCCTAACTTATAACCTGTCTTTCCTAATTTATTTGCATTAGTATAGAATGCAGAGGCTCCAGAAATTGGTATGTTTGAAGTCATTGGAACAGGAAACAACTTCCTGGACAGTATAACAACACCTTAGGCTCTAAGATCAACAAGTTATAATGCAATCTCATAAAACTAAAAAGCTTCTGTAAGGCAAAGGACACTGTCAACAGAACATAGCACAGCCCACAGATTGGGAAAAGTTCTTGACCAAATGTATATCTGACAGAGGGCTAATATGCAAAATATATAAAGAACTTGAGAACGTAAGTACCAATAAACCAAAAAATCTAATTAACAAATGAGGTACAGAACTAAACAGAGAATTCTCAATAGAGGTATATCAAATGGCCAAGAAACAACAAAGAAAATGCTAAACATCATTAGTCATTATGGATATGCAAATTAAAGCAACTCTGAGATTCCACCATTCAGAATGGCTAAGATCAGAAACTCAAGTGACAGCATATGCTGCCAAGGATGTAGAGAAAGAAGAGGACTTTTCTGTAGCTGGTGAGTATGAACTTGTACAACCACATTGAAAATCAGTCTCGGAACATTGGGACTAACTCTACCTCAAGACCTAGCCATACCAACCCTGGACGTATAACTGAAAGATGCTCCATCATAAAGCAACAACATTTGCTCTACTATGTTAATAGCAGCTTTATTACTAATAGTTAGATTCTGGAAACAACTCTGATGTCTCTCAACCAAAAATTGATAAAGAAATTGAGGTACATTTACACAATGGAATACTATTCAACTATTAAACACAAAGAAAAATTGATATTTGCAAGCAAATGGATGGAACTAGAAAAGATCACTCTGAGTGAGATAACCCAGACTCAGAAAGACATTCATGATATATACTCACTTATAAGCAGATATTAACCATAGAATACATGATAACCACGCTACAATCCATATACTCAAAGAAGTAAAATAATAAGGATGACCCTAAGGAGGATGCTTAATTCTTATTCATAAGGGAAAATGGAACAGACCACTGGAAGTGCTTGAATAAGGAACAGATTGTGAGCCTACTATAGTGCTCTTCGGTAATACTCCACATTGCAACATATGAAAACAGATACTGAGACTCACTGGCAAACTTTGGGGAAGAGCACAGTGAGACTTAAGGAAGAGCTGGGATATAGAAAGACCTGAGGCATACAGGAGCACCACAAGGAGAACAACAGAGCCAACAAACCTTGGCCAAGATGGACCTTTAGAGACTGATGAACCAAACAACAACCATGCATGGAAAGGACGTAGGTCCTCTGCTAAGATATAACCAACAGGCAGCACATTCTCCATGTGAGCACATAATAAAGGACTGCCTCTAACATGGACTCTGCTGCTCACTCATTGACACTTCCCCTTCGCAGGCTGCCTAGCTAGGCCTCAGAGGAAGAGGATGCCAACAGTTTAAAGGAGTCTTGATAGGCTGGGGTCAGATAGTAGGGGAGGAAGGTGTCTCCTTTTTTGAGGACTGGTGGAGGACAAAGGGAGGAAAGAAGGGATGGTCAACCATGAATAAACAAGGGAATTGGTTACAATCAGGTTGTAACATGAATAAATTAAAAATAAGCAAATTAAGAAAAATATTAATTTCTCTGTTGATGGGGTTCTTAAATGCTGAGTAATATTGATTGAATCAGATTTCATTATTGGGGTCTGAGGAAGGGTCCTTGGGATGTTTCATGTTTACCTTGCCTTTCCCTAGTTGGTGTGCATCCTTAGTCCAATGCCAGCATTTGCCACACTTTCTGCATACTTCAGAAGGCTGGAGCTTTATTTTTGTATTATCTCTAGAAAAAGCATTTTTCTGGGAACACCTTGTTTATGGTCCCTTTTCAAATGACCTTGCTTACCACAATTCAAGCATCTGATATTTTTAAATTAAAACTTTTAGAACTTATTTCTCCTACCAAATTAATTTCATAAACATGAGATCCAGTAACAGCTGTATTTCTAATCCATTCATCTACTGATGTTAATATTGACTTTAAAATACTGATGACCTTTTGTAACCCGAATTAACATTTTTGCAAGCCAAAGTTTCAATTATTATTCATCTGAATTCTCAATCTGATATTATTATATTTACAGATGAAGTCAATCATTGCAAATAATAAGCTGAGGCGTCTTTTGGACCTTGTATAATAGCTCTCCCTCTCCATGCCATCTCAAAAACATTTCACACTAGACGTCCCTCCCTGGTATATAAATTTATGTAAAGGTATTATGTGCATTGCAGAGATTCATTAATTAAAAAAAGGTAGCTTTTAGATATCCTGAAAGTGAATGGTTAACTGATAACACATACAGTTAAATGTTATCTCTATTTTTTAATGTTTTGTTTTGAGTCCCGTTCCCCACTGCCCCAAGCAATAGCCTTGGCTATCCTGGAATAACTTTTAGACCAGGCTGGCCTTGAACTCAAAGGAATCTGCCTGCCTCTGCCTCCCTTTGCCCTGGGGTTACAGGTGTACACCATCACACCCAACTAAATATCTCTTATAACAAACAAGAATACTGTGATTTGGGCATTAGAAGAATGTTCAGTTGATTATACATAGCTAAATCAGTGAGAACAGGTGGTTAATTATTTCTTCTTTTTTTAGAACATGATATTGCCTGTAGATTGGGTATGTTAGATCATGGTCTTCCCAATTGGACAATGCTAATCACTCTCAATAGTAAGAGCCCATGTCCTGAAGAGATCAAGTGATCCTTATTGCATCTCTATTCTTAGAAAAGAGAGTTATGCTTTGGTTTTCTATATCATAACCTTAGTTCCTAATTTACATTTACAATCCTAGTCAGTACCTGACCCCTCCATACTCTTTGTTATGTATGCTATGGAAACTAAATAATGTGGTCTGGAACTTCCTGGTATACCCTGAAATGTTGCCTTTACTTGGGGGAATAATCTGAAGCACCGCTGGCTTTCCTAAACCATTCTGTCCATTTTTGTTATGCATCTTAATGAAGCATCTCTTCAGGTTTTAAAGGAAAACCATTCTTTTTAAGGTGCTTTATGTTTTAATTAATAATTGTATTTTTCCTTTTTAGTGCTCTTTTGCCTCAAGGCCTGATCTTGGAATCAGATGCCCTTTTCCTAATAGGGCTGATGTCCTGAAAACTAGCTATATGTCACCTCCTTTCCCAGAGTATGCATGGATGCTCTTATCTTATATCTAACAAGGAATAGTACTGTTCTTAATGCTCAGAACCCTGTGTCACTGTGACTCCACCTTGACATTCAGTAAAAGACATAATTAATCCAACCTCACCATGATCAGACATCATTTCCCTACTTTGAACCCCAAAAAGTCTATACTTCTCTTGTTGCATCCATTTAACTTAAAGAAAAAAATCACCAAATTTTGTAGTCTGTAAAGACATCGTAATGTTCAGGAATCTCAGTGAAGAATCAAAGTGTCTTTGCATATCTCCAGTAATTAAATGTTCTATTCTTCCTTTTCCAAGAAGTCTCACAAGTAATGTTAAAACAACTAATGAAACATATCCTGCAAAGAATCTGCTATGATCTGCTTACAACCTTTGTGCACTAAAAATTTCTGTTTTTTTTACTTAGATTTTTATGTCATATGTATTCTTTTCTCACTTGAAATCCTCTTTTCTGAATCTCATAAACAAACAACCTGTCTCATATCCATAAGAAAAATTATTTAGATGCATCAGTATACCTAAACATTTTCAGTGTTTAAACTTAGATGTTGATTATATACTTCCAGTCTTGTAACTTCCAAAGAACCAAGTCACATATAAATTGCTAATGCATGGGGACTTGGTTTAGCATATCTTGATGGTATACTAGATTGCTACCCTCTGAATGCAAACTTTTTAAATAAACACAACCTTTGCTTCATACTGACTTATTCTCAAAAGTTTTTCTTTGATGTTTAAGTAATAATCTCAGCTGCTCTTGAATAAGAATTTCTGAGAAAAAAAATCACAGGTTTTAAACCCAGAAATATAAAATTTGATCTTTTGTACTCATGGTACATAATGAAAATTGAGACATCAATGTGGGGTCCATCATAAGAAATTGGACCCAAGCCATACTCAGCAATTTATGTGATGAATCTTCACCATTAGGCAAGCAGAGAACTGCAAGAGTTTAAAATTGTGATTAAAACAGAGAATTTGAGATGATTTTCAGTTCTGAAACATCCTCTTACCTTTTGCTTTATTGCTTTAAAGAAGATAAACCATTCAGAACTACATTTATAAGCTTGAACAAACCCTTTGTCTTGTTTTAAAACTTAGCTTTTTCTAATTGCATATGATGTTAGATATTTCAAAAGTTTATCTTATGGGCCAGTTCAGTAAATACCTCTTAGAGTAGTTGGGCCACATTAACTTTTATGCAGGAATCATCCAACACAAGATGCACATCTGAGTCTGTACTATAAAGACACATTTTTTACCTTGATTTGTAGAAAAGGATCTGCAGGCTCCACTGTTAATAATTTGTTTTACTCTAAGTTAACCATCAATATATATGCCATACAAACAACAAAATCGGGAGAATCAAAGACATGTTTGTGAGCTTCAGCCTGCTACAGAGGAAAAAAAGGTAAGTAGAAAACTACCAATACTATAAATATCAGAGACAAGACTGGCAATCTAACCAGAGGGGTTAAAATAAACTTAGAAATACTGTTTTTCTTTCCCTTTATTCTATAATTTTCTGGCTAAAAATGAAATGGAAGGCAGATCTTTACTATGCTAATGCATCATCTCTTCAGATTGTTAGTTGTCTAAGTTGAACAGTTTAAAGACTCAATTACATATTTTTGCTTATGTGACAGCATGGATCACTTTCAATAGGCACTACATGTAAAGCCTCCTAGAATTTCAGATAGAGTTGCTTATCTAATTGTGTTTCTAGTGTTCTATCTATTACAACTTGGAAAGATTACTTTTACTGACAAAAATTAAAGGTATTATTTTTTTCCTTCTTTAGATTATATGTGTTCTTGTTAAGGCTTCTCTTCCCTGTGTCTTCTGATGACAGCCATTGAATCAGTAAACTCTCTCACATGTTGCAGAATGAAACTTCACCGCAGATGTAAGGTAGATGGTTCAAGATGCCAAGCTTGGAATCTCCTATATTCTCTTTTGCATGAGCTACATATTGACATGATAGGTTACTTTGGAGATTCTTATAAGGATGAGGCACATCATAGTAAATGAACAGAAATTCTATACAGAGCAGTTGCTATATAACAGGGAATTTTCAGTGAGATTGTGTTTCCTAAGAATGTCAGAAGCTAAAGAATGATTAAAAACAATAGATATCCTAACACAAATGGGGCAGACACTAAGAGGCCTCTTACACCTACACAAAGAACTACAGGTAACAAAGGAATGCTGATAGTAGGAGAAAAAGTCTTCCAAAGGAAAGAGGATATAAATTCATTATCCATTACCAAATGGTCAGTCCTGAAAACTACATACCAGTAGTAGTATACAAATTGAAAGGTTATATTTATATTTTAGAAATATTATTATAATTAACCAAATAATCCCAATTTTCTTTGCTCTGAACCAGATTTCTTTTCACCCTTGACCCTTAAGTGCTAAACTTCTGTTTTAGATATGTCCATTGGGACTGTGCTCCATATTTTATATGGATATAGATTGTTTTTAAAATCTCCCCATTCATTGATGGAAATTTGAGCTGATACCACATTTATTTTCTAATTTAAATGATGATTTTTATGAGCATAGGTGTACAAAATCTTGTTCAAGACTGTAATATCAATTATCATGGATAGTCACCAACAAATTACTGGATTGTATAGTAGTATTAACATAATGAATTGCCACATTGCCTTCAATAATGACTTTACTACATGTATTTTTACCAGCAAAGTGGAATGATTTTAACTTTTCTACTTCCCCCCTAACAGTTTCTTTTTTTCCCCACCTCTCCTCTATAGAGACTTCAAAGTTCAATGACAAACTGTTACTTCACTCCACATTTTCCCAATGATTAGTAATGTAAAACACTTCTTCATTTGCTTGTTGCTACAATGAAGTTCTACTAATATTTATCCAAACTCTTTTTGATTCTATACTTGGGTTTTATTGTTTATAGATACATATTTTTGAGATTTAAATATATAAACTCTCTGTGTTCTATTAGGGCTTAGTCTAGTTTTAGCCAAGTTTTATACATAACATAGGCTAAAGCTCTCTATACATTTTCAAGAATATTCCAGTTTTTCCCAAAAAAAAATGCTATTCTCCACTGAAAAGTCAATAGTTCCATTTTTGAAAATTTTTTTTACCACATATGTAATATTTATTTACTTATTATCTTTTTTGGGGTATTGACACACAGGATAGAAATATGTTCCAGTCTGTCCAAAAAATTTCAACAATCTTGCCTTATATTCGTAAACTATGGCATATTGAGCATTATCATCACATGGCCTTTATTTTCTTTGAGGCAGGGTCTCATTATGCAGCTTAGCCTAGCTATAGACATATAATCTTACTGCCTTAGCCTCCAAAATGCTGAAATGACATCCATGTTCCAAGATAACTTGACTTAAAAGGTTTTAAGGTCTTGCTGCATTTTTACAGTAAAAATTTATATAAAATATAATTATATAATTCTTCCTTTCCCTCTCCTGTGACCTGCCCTTCCAATGTTTGAATCTCCTTCCCATATTCATGGCTTTTCCTTCTTTAAACATTGTTACATATAAATTTAAATGAATTAAGACATAAATACAAACAGCTGAGTCCATTTAGCATTACCTACATGAATCTGTTTCTAGCGCTAACTACATAGTTACTGGGGACACTAATTTCTACTCTGTGGAGAGCTGCGAGGTGCCACGCCTTAATATGGCGTAGGCTTCCACCTTCCGCCATCCCAACGGCGAGCGCTCTCTAAGATAAACAAGTCCTTATATGGCAAAAGGCTGTGCAAGGGTAACTGGTGATCTGATGACGAGCAGTCCTGCTCTGACGCGGACCTATGAGGAGGTGGCACCTGGCATGAGCTGATTGGCCCTTGAGTTGTACTTAAGCTTGGCCCTTCCCTTCTTCGAGGCCATTCCCACTGAGCTTAATCCTGAGTAAAGATCTCAAGAAGAAGTCTGGTTGTTGGTATCTTATTTCCGCTGGAAGATGCGGCACCGACAAGTGGGGGCCCGTACGGGGAACTCCTGATCTACAGGGCAATCGATCGGTAAGTGTCCGGTAAATTAGGACCCGAGTGTAAAGGTTCTCAGGTTGTTGAGACAAGTTTTTCAGTCCGCGGTAAAGCGGGGGAAGGTTCTCAGGTTGAGACAAGTTTTTCAGTCCACGGTAAAGCGGGGGACGTTTGGAGACCCTTTAAAAATGGGAAATTCTTCGTCATGTCCGATCAAGGCGGCTCTGGAAGGGCTGCTGAAAACTAGCAATTAAAAGAGAGCAGGTCCGAAAAGGCCTCCAGTGAGAGAGGAGAAAAGAAAGAGGGACGTCTGTATCCTGACTTAAATGATTTATTGACAGACGGGGATTCTGATAGGGAGACTAGCTCAGAGGATGGTGAAAATATGGAGGAAATGGAGAAAAGGCTTGAGAGACTCATGCTAAAATTGGAGTCGCTTTCACAGAAACTGCACAAGGAGGGTAGGAGGAAGAAGAAGGCAGAAGAGGCCACACCCAAACAAGATAATCCGCCATCTTGGCGCGCCTCGGAACTGGCACTGCCGCCTTATTCGGACACTTCCCCTTTATCAGCACCATGGGGGAACTCTCATTCTCTGTGCCTAGAGGTTTGGAAGCAGGCTCGTGTCACCTTCCTAGTGTTTGAGGATGCCAATAATCAAAGATACCATGAGCCCTTGGATTTTAAGGAGCTTAAAAGCCTGGCAGAATCGGTTTGAGCATATGGCCTCAAGGCATCCTTTACACAGGCTCAGTTAGAGAGACTAGCAAATAAGGCTGTGACACCGTCGGACTGGTTCAGCACTGTCAAGGCTTGCCTGTCCATGGGACAATATTTAGACTGGAAATCTTTCTTCCAGGAATATGCTCAACAGCGGGCAATGCCTCCTTTACTTGGAGCAATATAGAAGTATAAAAAAACTCCATAAGGCTCTCTGCTGGAGGCAGCAATATTGGTTTCTCCCCCACACCTGTGTGTGTGGGGCCACGCTTTATTTGGCTTGTGTTTACAATAGTCTCTCCTCATTATCCTGTACCATTCAGTCCTGCTTACAAATGTCAAGTTATCTTACAGGAAATTAGTCCAAAAACTTTGACTCCTTAATGACAGAGCTGTGTACTGGTATCGTCACTGTGAATTCCACTCGAGTGGACATTACCACCGCTGAAGGCCTAGCCTCTTGGATTCAACAAGCTATGTATAATCTTAAGGACTGGGCGGGTATCAGGGCTTTAGCTATGGCCCTTCTGATTATCAGCTTCCTCTGCCTTGTGTTTCTTCGTCGCTTGGTCATATCCCGAATCAGAGACCATGCCCTAATTGCACAAACCTTCTATGCTATTGAGGCTGGACAGTCCCCTCAGGCTTGGCTGGCGGCCTTTAAGTCCTGATCCTCATCACGTTCATTCGGGGTGCAACTCAAAGCACTGCACAGGAGGTACATTGTTTGCAGTCAATGGCTTCCTGGAGAGCACGTCTGATTGCATGTGGGCTGACACCCAAAATCCCACCTCCAGAAAAAGGTGACGGTCGGGTCCAGAGCTAGGCTGGGGCCGAGCCCCTAGCTGAGTTCTGTTGTACATCAGTGGCCAAACTTCAGGGCGGGTTCCGTACATGATCAAGGTGGATAACCTGGGTTATGGGCGGTCATACATCAGTGCCCTCTGGAGATCAGACCTCTACTCTCACCCGTTTCATCCTGCTCTTACAAAATAAAACAGGGGGAATTGTGGAGAGCTGCGAGGTGCCACGCCTTAATATGGCGTAGGCTTCCACCTTCCGCCATCCCGACGGTGAGCGCTCTCTAAGATAAACAAGTCCTTATATGGCAAAAGGCTGTGCAAGGGTAACTGGTGATCTGATGACGAGCAGTCCTGCTCTGACGCGGACCTATGAGGAGGTGGCACCTGGCATGAGCTGATTGGCCCTTGAGTTGTACTTAAGCTTGGCCCTTCCCTTCTTCGAGGCCACTCCCACTGAGCTTAATCCTGAGTAAAGATCTCGAGAAGAAGTCTGGTTGTTGGTGTCTTATTTCCGCTGGACGGTGCGGCGCCGACACTACTCTATTAGCAGTTAATTGACTATATCAAGTTCTTTGTCAGAGTAGGGCTGATGAGATTTCTATCTACATTGGGATGATAACTGTCATTGAAATTGTTCATATTTAGGAAGCTACGTTGTTGTGTTTAATGAATACAGCTTCTATATTATAACATGAAGGCAAAATTACACAGTAGACTTTCTGGTCCAGTGATGATTAAAATCTTCTGCTCTCTCTTCTGAGATGTTCTCTGAGCCTTGAGTAAAGGAATTGTATTACAGATGTATTCTTTAGGGAAAAAGTGTTTGGGTAATTTGCAGCTCAAATTGTCTAAGATTTGTGTTCAAATTACATGGTTTCTTGAACAATAGAGATTTGGTTTCTTCACCCTTTATCCATTTATTATCAAAAAGAGGCTTGAATGGTGTGTTTCATACCAAATACAAACAGCTACAGGTTTTTCCAGCATTCCTCTATCTGCTGCAGGGCATGGTTGGCATACCCCACTCTATTCCCTGAACTTTCTAGGGCAGGGCATTCCCTTCACCATATAATGTGTTCATTTTGTTTCTCTTTCCCTCTCTTTCTCTTTCCCCCTTACATGATGGCCAAGAGCTGTCCCCAATGAACCTACATTTATATAGAACAGTCTTTTCTGAACACAAAACCCTCATTTCCACCTCACCACTTGTTCCTAGTTCCTAATTTTTTTTAATTATAGGAAATGGAAGGAATGTTAGTTCACAAACAGATCCACTAGCTTGCCTCTATGTTGCTTAGTAAGCACTGACATCATCACCTGCCATTTCAGCTGTAAACCAGATATAAAGGATTGACCCTTTATCTCCCCCTGCGCCTCTCTCTCTCTCTCTCTCTCTCTCTCTCTCTCTCTCTCTCTCTCTCTCTCTCTCTCTCTCTCGTCGCTTTCCCCTTCTCTCTCTCATTGTCTCTCTATCTTTCTGTCTCTTTTTCTTTGTCTACCCTCATCACCCAGGCAGGCCCTATCCGTTCCCCCAAATAAATCTATTCATATTGTTATGTCTAAATTGCTAGATCCACAAAGACCACCCAGAGTCTGAAGCCCTATGCAAAAAAAGCAGCCTTTATTTCTGCAGAAGTTCAGTATGCAGGAGTCACAACCCTTTGGTGCCATAAACACCAATAAAAATGTTGCTGCTACAAATTTCTTTACCTAAGACTCTATTAGGAACTCCAACTGACTATCTTGAAGGGGCTTCCACTTTTGATATGTGCCAGAGATTTTGAGTGACCAGTTTGATTGTGTTTTGTTATCTATCTATCTATCTGTCTGTCTATCTATCTGTCCATCCATCTATCTTGCTGTATAATTAAAATACTCATTTAATCAAAAATTAAAATACAGTTTTATCATAGATCAGTCTTTGGACCATATAGCATCGCATGCTGATTTTTAATTTTTTTCTCACAGCAGAATACAGTTTCAATATGTGAATGTATATAATAAGATATCAACTGGGATACCATGTTTTCATTATCCATTCATTTATCAGTTGATGGAGATTTAGGATGCTTTTAAATCATAAATATTGTGATTTAGGGCAGTAATGAATGTAATATACTGGTATCACTGTAATAAGGCTTAGAATCCTATTGGTATATGCCTAGAATTTGTATAGCAAACTTTTATGGTATTTTTTCATTATTTGTTTTTCCTTTGGGTTATGTGTACAAGTATGTGACTGCTTATGAATTTATGCACATGAGCTCAAGTACCTGCGGAGGCAAAAGGAAGGTGTTGGATCTTTTGGAACTGGAGTCAGAGGTAGTTGTACAACTTTGGACTTTGGGAATTAAACTTTGGTTCTTTGCAAGAGAAGTAAATGCTCTTAAAACTGAATCTTTTCTTTTGCCCAAGAAAAGGATTTTCCCTGATATGGACTGGAACTTGGCACAGGTGCAAGGAAAGTTCTGATTCCTAACTCCTGGATGACCAAGGAGAGTGAAGGTAACATTATTTAGTGTTTGCTTGTTTTTAGAAACCTAAACTATGTAAGAATTTTGACACAAGCATTTGTTTTTATTTTTATTCCTGATAGACGCCATTCTGACTGAGGTCACATGGAATCTTAGTTTTAATCTGTAAAAATATCTTTTGCTGTTTGCCCTTTTCCTTACTCTCACCAGCACTTTTTTCTAGTCTATTGCAGAGACATTCTTCCATTGGCATTAGAATATACTCCTTTTCGGTTCTAACAGCCTGAAGACAAGCTGAGACATATAGCCCACTAGAGTGTATCTTGTATATAGACAGTAATCCTGTCTTATATGTATAGCAGGCAAAGAATTTCAACCATGAGTGATTTCCTTTACTATACTAAGATATTTTAGTTTCAAGACATTCCTTTTTTAAAAAATATCTCATGATGCGTAAAACTTTTTGGAGTGTTTCCTAGCCATTTGTACTCATTCTTTTGAGAACTGTGTAGCTTATTAGTTTTCTTTGTGATAGATAATCTTTACTGTCATATTGACTACATCTGAGATCAAAACCCAAGCATGCCTGTGAAAATTTTTCCTAATTGGATCATTTGAGGTTAGAAGACTCACTTTAAATCTGGACCACACATTTTTGCTGCAGCCTATACACAAAAAAATAAATAAATAAATAAAATAGACGAAGAGAAAGAAAGCAGGCATTTGCTTTTTGTCTGCTTTTGCCTGCTTGTTCTCACTCTCACTGGTGAGTTTATCTATTCTATTGCTGAGGCTTTCCTTCATCAGCCTTAGACATTTACTTTTTTAAAATTCTAAAATAGACTGAAGATGAGCTCAGTACAACTCCTGAATTTTTTCTTGTTTCTTTTTCTTTGAGAGACAGCTACTGCTGGGCTAACCATTGCACAGCCTGTAAACCACTCTAATTAAATACCATTCAATATGTGTTTATTCTGTTTGTTCTGTTCCTTTGGAGAACCCTGACTAACAATAGTTTTAAAGCCCATTTTAATATGATTATTGATTTGTATGGTTTTTAGATTTTTATATCTCCAGACAGTAATATTTTGTCAGATATATAGATGACAAACACTTTAAACCACTACCTCTTGACTCAATAAATGACTTTTTTTTACTATACAGAAGCATTTTAACTTTATTTAACAATCCAAAAAAAGTGTATAACTCAAATTTTTAGCTGGATTCATTACTCTTTATCCTACAGGTCTCAATTAGTCTGTGTTCCTAATTCACTCCATAAGAAATTTCTTCAGGTAATGTAGCCATTCTCTCCTAGATAAGCATTATGTGCATGCCACTTTAATCTATCATTATTAACACATTTTATTTATGACAACTATAACCCTACTTTTTTATAGAAAGCCTCATTAAAATCTGTGTATACAACCTTGTATAGTGAAAATCATTATTGAACAATTCCATTCTTCCAAAATGCTAATAACGTAAATAATTATGATAATTTTGGTTAATGAACTACTGGACTCTTTTATATTCACATCAACAGAAGGTATTCATTAGAAGCTTTATGATTTTTATCTGTATCATTTCTAGTATTTAGATTTTGTTTTACATTTTAGTGGAAACAAAACAACTCATCAATTTCTTCTTGATAAATAGTTTAAAAATACAAAGGGAATTATTAGGGATAATATACTTTGGTTTTGCATTTGGAAATTGTTGTCTAATAAAATTGTGTAACTTTACTACAAGATAAAGTTCTTACACTCAAAGAAGTTCAGGAGTGAAGTTAAGAAATTTCACTTGCTCTTTTTCTAGAACCAGGAAAGTAGACTACCTCACAATCATCAAAACTATAGCCTTTGAAGTAACTAGTATCAACCATAAAAATAAAGAATGTAAAGCAAATAAATATTATTTTTTAGTTCTCTTTCCAATATTGCTATACTTAAATATATGTACCAATAACTGTTAGAACACATATCACACACTATTGATTACTTCCCTTTTTCAAAATGAAGTCACATCTCTGTGTCTAGCAATTTTCTTCTTGGTATAGGTGAACAAGCCAGATCACAACTTTATTCATGGTCTATACTCCTTAGAACATAGGACTGGCCAAACTAAATTATGTGATATGAAACTTTCTGACACACTTTGAAAAATTATGAATGTAGGAAAAGTCATTTTGTCTTCCAGCTTTATGAAGGCAAATCAAAGGCCCTATCTTTACATTCAGGACCCTACTATGCTGTAAGTTCTGGCTCTCTTTCCTAGTCACCCATTTTAAGCTATTTCTCTAAATGAAGTTCCTATACATAATATTTTGGAAGAAAACTTACTTCAACTATTTCTTTATATGTTTACTCCAGTATGTTCCATCACTCTTAATATTTGTATAATGTTCTATTTTGATGTCTAATCTTTGACTTCTGTGATCTCAAGATTATTTTTTCTATATAAACCATCTTTGAAGCATAATTTTATTTCTGCACCTTTCCTAAATCAACCAACTTGATAAATCTGATTGTATAATACTCAAGTATACTTTATAATAATACCTATCTTATTATCTAATTATCAACCTTTAACATAGACTAGAATGTATAAAATTTGTCATTTTCAGGGATCTAAAATGTTACATTAATCCAGGGCTCTCAATCCCCTCCAAGATCACACATACACATAAAAGGTGAAAACACCATTTTTACATGGTTTCTGATGCAATCAAAGCCTTGTTTTACTACTCACAAACTATGAATCTAAATTTTATTATGTACCTTGCTCAGTTCCTTATATTATGGATTTTCCCATGATTTCTACAGAATGTCTCATAGTTTAACATTCTGCTTTAATAAATGTATGGTTATCCTCGATTTCTTATTTCAGAAAGGTTTGTAAGATATTTATGAAATTGGCAAGGACTATAAAAATTAAGTTCAGAATATTTTTAGGTAAAAAATTCCTAAGAAAACTTCACACACTCTATAGCTAATGATGCATTAGTAGTCCCAATGTAATATCAGAGAAATGACAGTTGTGTTTCAAATAGATAAGGCCTCCATAGATTCATGTGTTTAAATGCTTAGCCCATAGAGGGTGTCGCTACTAGGAGGTGTGGTATTATTGGGGTAGGTGGGACCTTTTTGGAGAAAGTGTGTCACTGTGGAGGTGGGCTTTGAGGTTACCTATTCTCAAGCTACACTCAGTGTGGCACAGAGTCACCTTCTGCTGCATGAGGATATGGATGTTGAACTCTAAGCTCCTCTAGCATCACATCTACCTGGACACTGCTATGCTTCATACATTGATGATAAGGAGCTAAATCTCTCCAACTGTAAGCCAGCTCCAATTAAATGTTTTTCTTTATAAGGGTTGTCTTGGTTATGGTGTCTCTTCACAGCAATGAAACCCTAAGATAACAACAGTGCCCCACCACATTGTTCATACCATAGGTTAAAATATGTGTTATTTACCCGGATACAACTGTAATATTATTTAAATCTTGTTTTCTGATATTTTCAGAGAAAATCTTGTTTTGATAAGTTTATTTATTTATTTATTTATTTATTTATTTATTTATTTATTATATTTAGCTGTATCACGATAAACCTCATATCTTCCCTCAAATATATGATATAATATATTGTATAGCTTTTGTGCCTACCCACAAAATAAAACACATAAACAATCAAGAACAATAATATCAACAACAAAGCAGAGAAAACATCTCATTGTCAAAGCTGTAGCATGTCACAGTGTGTCCCACAGTATGGCCCTCTGTCCACACATATTCACTTGCCAATTATCATTGCAATGCATCATTGGTCTGGTTCAAAATCTATGGCTTCTGTGACATCATCAATACTGCATCCTCAATGAGAGTCCTCCTGGTTCTCCAATTGCTGCCCTATGTCATGGAGATCCTGCAGCTTTAGAAGAGCCCTTTCATATTTCCCAACAATTCACAGATGATAAAGACTTTTGAGTGGTTCAATTCAGAGCCTTGGATCTGGGCCTGGGTGATACCTGAGCTGGTCAGCCTGCCAGTTCTGCTTTATCCTCATCAACACAACTTACTCTCCAGCACTGCTCCTCCTAGTCCACCCAATGCCACCATCATCAGGAAGCCGGGTCAGCTCTCCTGCTCCAATGAACTCAGAGCCATTTCACCTGCACCCACACCTCCAAAGACAGCTTTTGTATGGGGGTCTAGTCAAGATTTAGGGCCCACTCTCAAAAGTGCTGAAGCCTATGAGGGCTGGGGCCAGTTCTCCCACTCTCACATCATCGAGGCTACCTCCTCCATGCCATTACCATCACGGCCAGCTCCACTGCATGGCCTAAATGAGGTGCAGGGCTTGCTCGCTCTCCAAAGTACTACAGACAATAAGTGAGAAGGCTAGTTCTCTTGCCCTGGTTATCCAGGTCAGTTCTCCCGATTACTGCAGGTAATGAGTGGGGAAGGGGGAGGGCATCAGCCTTGCACCCATGCAACCTCATGCCAGAGGAGTGACAGAACCAATTTTCTTGTGCTTTCTTCTATTTGGGGCCAACATACCTGCATCCTCTTGACCAGGGTCAGCTCTTCTCTGCTGCCTAGGTGCTGCTGCCAGTGAAGAGCAGGTCCAGCTCTCCTGTTTTTATGACCATAGGATCAGCTCTTCCAATAGCCTCAGATGGTTAAGAGTGAGGGACAGAGAGCATCTCCCCCTGCCCCGTCTACCTTACCACAGAGGAGTGGCTGGCCAGGGCCAGTTCTTTCCTGCTCTCCCCTTTAGGCAGCTCATCTGCATCTTCTTCACAAGGGCCAGCTCTACTGTGCTGCCCAGGTGAGGTACAGAGCCTGTTCTCCCAAGTGAGTGCTGCAGGCAGAGAGTGGCACATCAATCAGCTCACTAGCTATCATTTTCTCAACTGCCTCCTGTGGTACAGGGATGGGGATTGGGGGTTAGGGAAGAGGCTTATCATACCCACACCCATCTCACAGCAGGACCAGCTTTCCCTCACTCTATCCTGAGGTTCACTTGCTCTCCCTTGGCTAGGGCCTGCACTACTGTGATGAGCATGCAAATTGCAGGGCCTGCTCTTCCAGCTTGCTGTAGCTGGCTAAGTACAGGGACAGCTTTCCTGTTCTCATGACCCAAGTGCAGGCCAACTCTCCCAAAGGCTGCAGATGGTGAGGAGAAAGGGAGGCAATGGGAGAAAGGAGACAATACAACACCACTGCATCCAAGTCAACTCATGCAGACAAGTGACAGGTGTACCTTTCCTACACTCACACCCTCAGGGCTGGCTCATACCACTCCTTCAAAAAACAGTTCCACTCTGATGATTGCAGGAAAGTGCAGGGCCTGCTTTCCCAAGTGCTGCTACCAGTGAAAGGTGGGCCAGCTCTCCAGACCAATGAAGTGGGGTCAGTTATGCATAGCCCCTGTACATCTACATGGTCCCCAGTGGCTGCCTCAACCAGGGTCATCCTGATGTTCTCTGGTGGTAATATAAGGACCCACAGACTTCCACACTAACCCTGCAGCTACTTTGCCACAGACTCAGACAGGGCTCTCAGTGGCAGCACAGGCTGGGATGTCTCCATGGCCTTAGGTGGAAGAGCTGGCCACTGATGACAGGCTACTCCTCTCCTCAAGTTTCCAGTACCATCGCTTTCGTAATGCGCAAACTGCTACACTTCTCTTTCTCTCCTGTTTGATGACCATGCATAGCACATTGTGATGAGTCCTGCTGCAGTCTGGCCACATGGTTTTCAGGCCCCTGGGTAACATTCTCTATCCATACGGAGTTGTGTGGAGGATAGCAGGTGTCCATGGCCTGCCTGTGCCATTCAGTGGAAGGCAAGTCTGTGCATGGTGTGGAGGTAGGTCAATTCTTCTGCTTCCCTTCTCCTTGGAGGTCTCTGGCAGCCAGCTCCAGTGGCAGCTGCTTTGGACCCCACATTGTAAAACTGCAACAAAGTACAGCAGCCACTACTCAGCAGGTAATTCTGTGCACAGGCAGAAAGAATCCAGATTCTCATGTCTGTCTGCTGGAAAGTACTTCAGCTGTGCCTCTCGAGCAGGGGAGGAAGCAGGGCTTGGGGAGTTAGTTGCAGAGGCAGCCAAAATCATGATTCAGAATGAGACAGCCAAAAATAAAAAGTAAACTTTAATATTCAGTCTAAGTCTCACTCATTGGGTGTAGAAAGGGGAGTCAGAGTGAGGCCAAAAGATTAAAGGGACCAACAGGGAAGGAGGAGAAAAAAGATGAAGAGTGGGGACTACTGGAAGGACAAAAGAGAAGAAAAGAAAGGACCCATCCTTACTTGAGGACCCCAGTTTTTGTTGTTGTTGTTGTTTTGTTTTGTTTTTATCAAATATTTTTACATATACATTTATATTGCTACACATATATACAATAAACTACCTATAGCGAGAAGAAACTTGAGACAATGAGGAATTATATAAATATTACATACATAATGTTTTATTATTTGTATTGGCAGCCTTGAAGAAAACATCTTTCCTATCTTGGTGCATCTAAAATTCTGGATGTAAATCAATACTTGTCATATCTCATCATTATCAACTTAAAACATCCATCTAGAACTAACAGTCTCTTCCTGGTGACACTCTACCTACCTCAAAGAAGATGATGAGCATCAGTGAAACTTCTTATGGAGATGGTGTCAAATATGGCAAAACAGACACTGGGCAAAATGTCCTAATTTCAGTTACAGACAGAATTCTGCCTAAAAATGGGCAAGCTTGGATGCAGGCAGAGTCAATGACCCAACTCTGCCAAGACAGGATAAGCAAGTCCTCAACAATTCCTGACTCATAAATAAGTATGTCAGATATATTAGGCCAGAAGGCTGAAGATGATGCATCAACATTATAGAGAGTTTTGGGTGACTGCTCAGGTAGCAAACTGTCTCTGTCATCTTATTTGGGAAGCTGCTAACCTGCACTCCCTGTATACTCAGGTAATTAATTTTATTCCTTCTCAAGTCTCTGATGGAGTTGAAGACCAGATAGTTAATCTTACAATTAAGCTTAGTAGTTTGGGGTTAAGATGTTTTTAGGACCCTGGGTTTTTCAACCCTGGGAGTCATAAAAAAGGAGGCCTGGGGGTTGCACAATGGGAGAAGATCTCATGATATGCCTTCTGTTTACAGTAAACATTCTGAAATCCCAACTTTGTAACAGGAATAGCCTTTTGTTAATCAGAGGCAGCTTTGAAGTTCCTAATCAAAGTGGAAATAGTGAGACTTTTTAGGACATGGGATTTATGGCCTGCTGAGGTCAGAAGGGAGTCACTCCCCTTTTTCTAAGAATAAATAGACTGGCTTTCCAAAAGGGAAGTGAACTCCTCCCTCTGTCCAGCAGAAGTGTCCCACAGATGTCCACAATTTTCTGTCAGTCTTCCTTCTCCTGTGTGGTGCTTTTTGAATTTGCTTTGCTTTGCTTTGATGTTTATGAATCCACCAAGCCAGGCATCAAGCTAGGATGAACAACAGACTGCCATTGCCGTGCCCCTGAGGGTTTTAAGAGCAACACCATCAAAAAGATGTCTTTCCACTTCTTGCCAGGGGGAGGGAGCAGGGAGTATTCTTGTTTCCTAGTGACTGTCTTGAGTACTCAAGGTACTTTCTGTAGTTCTATTGAAGTTTAAAATTTTCACTATTTCCAAATTTATATTTCTATATATAGCTTTGAAATTAATTGTTTTATATAGTGCAACTTTATCATATTGTTTATTGTTTCTAACAATTTTGAGATATTTAGGAATTTCTATATGTAATATTCACTTTATCAACATTTAATAAGTATTTCACTTCTTGTTTGGTTGCTGCTTCCTATTTGAACATTTGTCTGGCCAAGAAATTCTAATAGTACTTTATACAGACAGTAGTAGGCATAATTTTTTCCAGATTTTTGTTTTTTGTTTTTTTTGTTTTTGTTTTTCGAGACAAGGTTTCTCTGTGGAGCCTTGGCTATCCTGGACTCACTTTGTAGACCAGGCTGGCCTCGAACTCACAGCGATCCACCTACCTCTGCCTCCCGAGTGCTGGGATTAAAGGCGTGCGCCACCACGCCCGGCATTTTTTTCCAGATTTTATAAGAAATTGTTCTAATATTTTTCCATTGAATATGTAAATTGGCCCCATACTCTATAGTTTTTAAGTACACTACTTCTGAACTTAATCTGGCAAGTTAGTTATTTGTTACACTGAACGAACGTTGGCTTTTTTCCCACATTTTTTTCTGTAAATTTGTTCTCTCAAATAGTCTGTGAGACTAGTCTTCCCTCTTCTCTTCGTGTTTACAACCTGGCCATGAAGTAAGTAATTTTGTCATGCACTGCCAGGAGGATGTGTTGCTATACTACAGGCACAAATTCAGTATGACAAATTCATCATCAGCTAAAATCTCAAACTATAAGCAAGAATAGACATTTTTGTATAGTAAGTTAATACTTTCAACTATATGTTATAGCAATAGAAAGCAGAAAGAAAATTCGCTTTGAGAGATGAATCAGCTTAATGTGATATCTAGGAGAATGTGGAAGGAAATGTGGAGTTGCTTTTCAGTGAGGATTAAAATGCAAGAAGAAACAGTAGGAAAAAAGTAAAATGTTGTATGCAAAACTGAATAGAATATTCTGGTAAAAGATGAACATGATGATATGAATTGAGACAGAGAATATGCATTTAACTTTAAAATATCATTATCCAGAATTCTAACGGAATAGATTAAAGGCTGTGTCTGTTATTCTAGGGCAAGAAACCTTACTGAATTTTTGTCCATGCCTCAAGATTTTATTAAACAATGACTTTGAAAAATAAATTTCAAGACAGAGGTGTTTGAGTAGCTAGCTCTGTATTTCTGACTACTTTTTTACTTAGAATTTAAAACACAGATGAACAGACTGGAAAATTTAATCAGAAAAGGTCATTTGAAGTTGGAGCTGACACAAACGTTTTCACTAAGGAAATCAGTGCTATTAAAAAGAAGCTAAGTGTTTTATACAAGGACAGTAGCAAAGATGCCTGGAAGACAGATAAGAAACTCAGAAGGTCATCGCCAATAAAAGCTTACAGATGTAGAAATGCAAATTTGTTTTAAAGACTTTCCAGAACAGTGAAGTTTTGGACAAGAGTCTCAGGCACCTTCCTTAGCCAGAGGCTCCTTAGGAAATTGCTGTTATATATTCAGCAGAAAGTCAATCTGAAGCCATTGTAACCATACCCCAAGCAACTCATGAATAACTTCTACAGTACACATTGAATTCAGTGCTTATTTATTAGACATGTTGAATGCTTGGGTAGCAGTGACACAGAGATATCCATTGTGGTTTTAGAGGGAAACTTGACAGGCTAGGCAATGTGTAATGACATCACAATTCTTGCCATTGCATAGAACTATGAAAGTGAATATGAAACTTCATTAGAGGCCCCAGTATGTTAAGATTCTAGGAATATAGAAAAGCTTGCTGAGGGCCAGGAACAGAGTAACTCTGAGAAGCCAACATGTCAAGTAGAACAGGACTATTGAAGATTATTGCACAAATGTTAAGAAAGCAGTTCTAAAATTTATTTTTTGTGATGGAGCAAATTATTAAGGTTTGGAAAAAAATAATTCATTTTCCCTAAACCTTTCCTTTTGGAATAAGAACACCCAGTATTTTGAAAGTATCTAACTTTGGGTTTTGATTTCTCAGAGGTGTTCACAGTAGGTTAATTTTAATGATTTATTTTTATTTTTAAAAATTTGTTTACTTTACATCACGATTGTAGCCGCCTCCCTCATCACCTTCCAGAGTCACCCTCCTTTCACTCCCTCAGCCTCCTCTACCTCCTCTAGTCTTCAGAGAGGGGAACCCTTCTCCCCAAACATCTGACCTCAGCCCATCAAGTCTCATCTAGATTGTCTCCTTTCTTTTCTGTGGCATGCCACAAGGGGAAGTGATCCAAGAATGGGTCCCATAGTCCATGAGAGAAGTAGCTTTTACTCCCCATATTATGGGACCCACAAGGAAACTGTGCTGCCTATCTGCTACATTTGAGCAGACGGTCTACATCCTCACCATGCATGGTCCTTGGTTCGTGCATCAGTCTCTGAAGCGTACCTTTCCTCTGCCCAGAGTATTTGGCTCCATTAGTCTCCTTGTGGAGCTCCTGTCCCCTCCAAGTCCTTCTATTACCTAAGTGTGCTAAACCCAGAAGTTTGGATATGAATCTCAGAGTCTACTTCAAGACCTCTCTTGGTAGAGTCTGTGGTAGGCATCTTTCTTGTTCTTTCTCTTCATCAACTATTGGTGTTTATTCTATTGGCCCTTCTGAATGAAAATTAAGCATTGTCCCTAGGATCCTCCTTGTTATTTACCTTCATCAGGTTTGTGTATTATAGTGAAGCTATCCTGTATTATATGGCTAATATCAACTCTAAATGAGTATACAGCAGGTGTATCTGGCTAATACTAATAAAGCTACTATGAAAATAGTTGAGCAAATGCCCTTGTTGTATGGTGGAATGTTTTTCAGGTATATGCTCAGGAGTGGTATGGCTATGTCTTGAGGTAGAGCTTTTCCCAATATTCTGAGAAACCTCCAGATTGATTTCCACAGTGGCTGTACATGTTTGCACTCCTGATAGCAATGGAAGAGTGTTCTCTTTTCCCCACACCCTCACCAACATGTGCTGTCACTTGAGTTTTTTATCTTAGCAATTCTGATAGGTGTAAATTGGAATCTCATAGTCATTCTGATTTTCAATTCCCTGATGACAGGGATGTTGAGCATTTTTAAGTGTTTTCCAGCCATTTGATATTCTTCGGTTGAGAATACTGTTTAGCTCTGTAGCCCATTTTTAAATTGGGTTATTAGGTTTGGTGGTGTTTAATTTCTTGAGTTTTTTATGTAATTTGGATATTAACCTTCTGTCAGATGTAAGGTTGGGGAAGATCTTTTTCCCAGTTTGTAGGTTGTCATTTTGTTCTTTTGACAGTGACCTTCACCTTACAGAAGCTTTTCAGTTTCATGAGATCCCATTTATTAATATTTGATCTTAGAGCCTGAGATGTTGGTGTCCTGTTCAGGAACTTGTCTCCTATGCCAATGAGCTCATCAAGACTTTTCTACAAGTTTTTTTCTAACATATTTAGTGTGTCTTGTTTGATGTTAAGATCTTTAATCCATTTGGACTTTAGTTTTGTACAGAGTGATAAATAAGGGTGTGTTCGCATTTTTCTACATGGAGACATGCAGTTAGACCAGCACCATTTTTGAAGATGCTATCTTTTTTTCCACTGCATGATCATTAGTTCTTTGTCAAAATCACATGCCCATAGGTATGTGGATTTATTTCTGGGTCTTCAACTCAATTCCATTGATCAATCTGTCTGTTTCTATGCTACTACCACACATTTTTATTATTGTTGCTTTACAGTACAGCTTGAGGTCAGGGAAGGAGACATTTCCAGAAGATCTTTTATTGTATTGAATTTTCTTAGAAATTTTGGGTTTTTGTTTTTCATTTGAAGTTGAGGATTGTTCTTACAAGGTCTGTAAAAAATTGTGTTCGCATTTTCATGGCAATTTCATTGAATTTGTAGATTGCTTTTGGTAGGATGTCTGTTTTTACTATGGTAGTCTTACTAATCCATGAGTATGGGAGATTTTTCCATCTTCTGATATCTTCTCAAATTTCTTTCTTCAGATACTTGATTTTTATTTCATGTAAGTCTTTTACTTGCTTGGTATAAGTTACACCAAGTTCCTTCAGGTTTTTTGTAGCTATTGTGAAGAATGTTTTTTCCCTGATTTGTTTCTCAGCCTGATTATATTTTGTATAAAGGAAGGATACTATTATTTTTTAGTTAGTTGATTTTGTATCCAGCCATTTTGTTGAAGTTGTTTATCAGTTGTTCCTTGGTAGAATTTTTGGTGTACATTATCATATCATCTGCAAATAGCGATACTTCGACTTATTCCTTTCCAATGTATAGCCTTTTGATCTCCTTTTGTTTTTTTTCCCTTTAGTTTTCTTACTGCTCTAGCTAGAACTTGATGTACTATATTGAAGAAATATAGACAGAGTGGTCAGCTTTGTCATGTTCCTTATTTCAGTGTAATTGATTTAAGTTTCTGTCCATTTATTTTGATATTGTCTATGAGCTTGCTTTATATTCCTTTATTATGTTCAAGTACATACTTTGTATCCCTGATATCCCCAATAGTTTTAATATGAATAGGTGTTATATTTTGTCAAATGCTTTTTTGTTGCCTAAGGAGATGACCATGTGTATATTTCTCCTTAGAGTTTATTTATATAGTGGATTACCTGGATAGATTTTTGTATATTGAACCATCCCTTCAAGCCTGGTATGAAGCCTACTTGGTCATGGTGAATGATATTTGATATGTTCTTGGAATTCGGTTTGCAAATATTTTATTGGGTATTTTTGCATCAATGGTCATCAAGAAAATTAGTCTGGAATTCTGTTTCTTTGCTGGGTCTTTGTGTGGTTTAGGTATCAAGGTGACTGTGGCCCCATGGAATGACTTTGGTAATGTTCCTTCTATTTTTATTTTGTGGAATAGTTTAGTTTTAGTATATTCTCTGACTTATGTATCAAGAACTTCAACCGTATCTTCTACACTTGAGAATCCTTCTTCTTTCTCTTGCACTTGGTTGGTATTGCCTGTGTCTGCAGTTCCTGTTCTCGAACCTAGGTTTTCAAACTCCAAGATTGCCTCAGATTGTGTTTTCTTTGTTGCTTCTAATTCCCTTCTTAGGTCTTGAATAGTTTTATTCATTTCTTTCTCCTGTTTGATAGTATTTTCCTGTAATTATTTATATAATTATTCAATTCCTTCATCTGTTTGAATGTATTTTTCTGTATTTCTCTGAGAGAAATTGTTTCCTCCTTCGAGGTCTCTATCATTTCCCTCACTTCAGATTTAAAATCTTTTTTTTTTTTTTTTTTTTTTTTTTTTTTGCAAATCCTGGGTGTTAGTTTCTCCAGAGCTTGCTTTGGCGGGATCGTTGGTTTCCAGTGGTTTTCTACAGTTCTGGGTTTGTTGTTTGTGTTCTTATGCTGGTCTCTAGTCATCTGATTTTCTCTGGTGTTGTCTGGCTTGGGGTTTCCTCCTATGGGTTTGCTGTCTGTGTTGTATGTGAGCCACGCAGGTCGGGATCAGGCAAAGAGAACTCCAAGCTGAAGGCTGTTTGCTGGGGCTTCACAGATGCTTCCTCAGAATGGATGTTGGAGCCTGAGTTCAAATAATCTCTTCAGGGTTCACTGTCTGTGTCTCAGTTTGGCAGGCAGAGAGGAGCATGCTATGAGAGTTCCAAGCCAAAGCTGCTTGGGTGTCCCTCAATCTTCCTTGATATGGCGGACAATGTGGTTTGTAGCCCACACCAAACTTACCTCTGCTGGTTTGTTCTTATGTTACAGAAAGGCTGGGCTATTAAGCAGGGAACTGAGAGAGATCCAAGCCCAAAGCTGCTCTGGTGTCCCACATGCCTTTTTGGTATGGTGCTGAATGTGGTTTATTGCCTGCACTAACTCAGCTCTGCTGATTCACTGTTTGTGACACAGATGGGCCAGGCCAATAAGGAGCAGGGAGAGAGATCTAAGCTCAAAGCCACTCAGGTGTCCCACAGTGCTCCTTGGGATGACTGTTAATGTGAGCTGTGGCCCACACCCAATTCCTCTTTGCTTGTTTTCTCTCTGTGTCCCAGATGAGCTAGGCTGGTAAGCAGTCACAGTAGGTTTTGCGTTGAGTATTAGGAATACCTTTAAACTTGAGTTATTGAGCAATGCTGGATGGAACATTTAAGACATTTTAATGACTGATGGAGATGAACCAAATTGACTTTTTCACTGTGAGATACATATGAGATCTTAAGAGTCAGGAGGAGAATCACTTATTTTAATATTTTTTCTAATGTAATTTTTCTTATTGGTTGTTTGATAATTTTATTTATTTATTTATTTATTTACTTATACAGTGTTCTACTTCCATGTACACCTGCAGGCAAGAGGAGGGCATCAGATCACTTTATAGATGGCTATGAGCCACCATGTAGTTGCTGGGAATTGAACTAAGGACCTTTGGAAAAGCAGTCCATGCTATTAACCTCTGAGCCATCTCTCCAGCCCCTGTTATTTGGAAATTTCACACAATTCACCCCTATCATGCTCACTTCTTATTCCTCTTATATCTGCCCTCCCAAGGTTGTACCCTCTCGTCCCACCCAAAATAAGGAAAAAAGTACATCAGGTATAATTTCTGTTGCCTGTATACTCATTGAAAGCATGGCCCAACTCTCAGTGGCCAGCTCCTTAAAAGTAACTGAGTTCTTGTCATTCCTCAACGTCCTCCCTCAATATAAGCCATCCAGTGTGAAGAGCTACTCATCATCATATTTATAACAACTTGGAAGGACACTTTTCAGTGGCTTCCTGTCTTTATTGTTTCTTTTGTGTATGTGCATGGTTGAGGAAGATATTGATGCCTTTCCTACCCAACTATGAGTCTGGAGTCATTGAAGTCACTGAAATCGAAGCTTCCCTTCCTATAACAACTAGTGATAGCACTGATCATAGAATTCCACCTGTCCTGTAATATACGCCAGATTGTATTGATATCTCTGGTCCATGCTGTTGCCAGAGGCCATCAAAAAGTCTGTGTTTCATGGTGTTGCTAGAAACAATGTGGATAACTCATTTTGCTCTTTACCTTTTTCCAAAATTCCATGTTTTTAAGGCTTGTTCCCCAGATTGGCTCTAGGGGGAATTAACAGAAACTTTGAGCTAAGGTCTAGTGAGACAGCAATTGGAGACACATCCTTGAAGGATACTTTGTGGCTCTGGTTTCCTTGTTTTTCTATCATTTTTACATGTTGGTCTTAAGGATAATTATTTTGGCATGCACAACCACAATTAGAGGTTGATTCAACATAGCTCCAAAAGAAATAGGACTAAAACATAAAAAGTAGAGCCAAAGGAAACTTTCCTCCTTATAAATTGGTTATCTCAAATAATAGAAGAACAAAGAGGTGACAAATATGGGGCATATACAAAGAAGAACATGTTACTACATGATATTATGAATGTGACATGAATAAGATTTCAGCTAATGTTAAAATGTTATAAAAGTTGAATATACCATAACCAATGAGAGAAGAAATGGGCTAGTATGCATGAAGGCCCATTGTCCAGAAAAAGGATTAAGTTGGCTTGAAGGACAATTAGTAAATATATAAAGACAAACAGTACATAGATAGGTAATGGTTAGAACATATAGGGAGTTATTTATTCTAAGTAAATGTAATAAAAAGCCATTTATAATCAGATTAATATTTCAAATAATCACATTGTCAAAATAGTCAATAAATGCTCAATTTTAAGGGTAGTAGTTTTCTACCTGAAATAGCGTCAGTGAAATAACTACAAAATTTTTAGGAAGTGAGTTATATGAGAACTGCTTATTAGGTTAAACACATCAGGTTTTCATAACAAACTTGATATGGGAGGGAGGAATGAGAGGTTGAAAAAATGTCTCTTCCTATTTGGATTTATTTTATAGCATGGTAGTACTATTCAATGAGATGAACCAAGTTCTGGAAATTTTGGGTATACATTCAGATTTTATTGGACAGTTCTTACTTGGAAACAAAAGACTAAATTAATGAGACCATATTTCATATCTTTCTCTTATGTCTGCTCTGAACCTTATTACTTATCTATTAACATCTCAATTAGAACACTCTAATCTAAACTCTTTTTTTCCTCCGACCTTCTTTTTTTTTTTTGAGACAAGTTTTCTTCTCTGTGTAGCCTTGGATGTCGTGGACTCACTTTGTAGACCAGGCGGGTCTTGAAATCAGAGAAATCTGCCTGCCTCAGCCTCCCTGAGTGTTGGAATTGCAGGAGTGTGCCATTTCACCTGGCTAATTCTGTTTTCGTTTCTAAGTTTTAGAAGGCCCAACACCTTGCACCTTTTTCACCTGTTTCTGCTTTCTATCTTGATATAGGACTGTTGATATTACACACAGGAGCCACTACATCTGACTTTTTATATGGATTCTATGGATAAAACTCAGTTACCTGTTTGGTATATCAAGTACCTTCACCTGCTGAGAAATCTTGCTGGCCCACCTTTACTATATATGAAAAATAAAATTTTAGGTAGCTTTGTCTTATCATTTGACGTTGTGTATCAAAATACAACACAGCATTTATAAATGATACCAAGTTTTTACTAATTTCTATAACATAAGCATTGCTATACCAAAGCAGAGGATACAGCATCCAGTGGAGGCCTATTCTTAGGTTCAAAGAAATTTTGTCACTTTATATTGGTTAATGGAGCAGAATTCTACCACCTCTAATTAAAAGCACTAATTTGACCTGGCTCTGTGGTGCTGAGGATAGCACATTGGACTTCTATACAAAACACTAATTTGATTCCTGAATTATCTTCCTTTATGGGAACAATCATCCCCTACAAATGCAAATGTTCTATTTCCCTTTTACTAGTACCATCAACTTGGTAATAGAGTTGTAGAAATATAACATCTTAAGGTACAAATATTTAGTTCATATTAAGTTTCATTCCTTTCTCTTCTCTCCTATCACAATTCAGACAATATTCTTGGATATTGTGTACATATCAATACAGATTTATGCAGTTCTCTTTTAAATTAGATAAAAGATTGAAATAAAAGATGTTTAAGTTATCTTTTATATTTATGTGTGTAGTTCTTTTTTCTGGTGCTTTCATTCAAGTATTTGACTTATTTTGTAGTTTCCTTTCATTTCAATCTAACAGAAATGCTTCAGTTGTTATTGTTGTATAGGCTTAATAGAGGATTTCCTAGTGATTTTATTGTTTATTAATTTCTGCTTTTTGTGCACACAGTTCATTGGTTAGGTTATTATTTATTATTATTTGTTATCTTCCCAGAGGTTCGAATACTCTCTGTAGTTGTGTGATGTGTTTTTTCTTTTGCTTTATCAGAATAGATAATGTCAGTTGACCTAGTTTCAAATTAATTAATTATATATTCTTCCTGTTCAAATATGTTATTTTGCCCTGCTTGGGAATTTTCATGTCTATTATTGTAGTAATAAACTCGAGAACTTCTACTTGGTTCCTTTGGTATATAATTTATACTTCCACTGTTATTCTCTTTGATGAAAGACAGTTTTCAGACTTTAAGATTTTATAGACTCTATTTCCATTCCTTGAACATTTAGAATAAGTGAGTTAAGTCCTTTTGGCTTGATCCAAACTATGAATTTCCTTTCTCAGGATACTTTATTGATTTTACTTTCCCCATGTATATTCCATGCTATATTACTTATGCGCTTGTCTCTTATTTTTCATTGGAAACTAAACTTTTTTTAGCTATTCAAGACAGGTTTTTCTATGTAACCCTGGCTGTCTAGAAGTTCACTTTCTACACCAGACTGGCCTCGAACTCATAGAAATATGTGCTTCTGCCTCTTGAGTGCCAGAATTAAAGGCATCACCACTACCCAGCTGGAAATTGGAAATGTGACTATTACAGAAGAGTAGCACTTTCTTTAGGACTTTTATTAGTCTACTTTTGACAGTGTCATGCATGCATATATTCCTATCATAAGCCACCGTATCTTATCTGCTTATACCCTTGTCAACTTCATCCCACCCTTAAAGATCTTTTCCCACAGGAATTTTATTGTTGCATCTCAATATTTTTCTTGTTTTTTTTTAGTGGCTTTTAAAAATCTACTTTATGAACTGTATTTTTTGAAATTTAAATTGTCACACACAATATAGATACTTCGGATTTGGTACAAGTTATATTTTATTGTTAACTTGATACATTTGGAGTTATCTGACAAAGAGGAATGTCTAAGAATTGCCCCCACTTGTTTGGCATGTAGTTCTCTCTGTGACAGAGTATCTTGACTTATTGATGTGGAAGGTAGCATCCAGCCCAATGTGGGCAGCACCATTCCTACCTAGATGGGTCTGGGCTGTATAAGAATACTAGCTTAGAGAAGAGGCCAGTATGTAATATGCCATCATGTTCCTTGCCTCCAGGTTGACTGGAGTTCCTTCCCTGAGTTCCCCTCAGTAAGGGACTATAAATTATAAGTATAAGGTGAAACAAATCATTTCCTCTAAGTTACTTCTTGTCAGAATATTTTTATCACACAACAGAAAAGTAACTAAAACATTCCTTGAAGTAATATATAATTTTTACTTAGGCTCACTAAAATAGTTTTGATTATTTTCCTTCATATTGTCTATGATACTCAAAATGATATACACATTTATCCTAGTGGAAGTAAGCATGTTTTTGTTTTGATCCCAAGTATGGAATATAAAACAGACTTGTGTGAGAGCATGGGATGTTTGTCCTCTGGAAAGAGCCATGTGAGAGGACATGTGAAATTAGTCTGCTAGAAAGGGAATTACATGTTGTGGGGGCATGGTCTTTGCCACTTGAAAAGCATCTTTGTACGGACTCTGAGAGAAGATAAATGGGAACATAAAAATTAGCGGTTTGACTTTTGGCTTTTGCATCACTTGATTCCATATCAAGATGCTCCAAGAGAGAACTCTCCTAGGTTCTGGCTGATGTGGTTGCTGAATCTTTGGCTGATTTGTTATATAATGGGTCTGCTGCAATCCTGATGATGAAGAAGGTAATCGCTCCAAAGAACTGCATCTAAAAGGTATTCTTCTAATGTGCCATATTACCCTCTTTTCTTTCCTATCTAGGGTAGGTGGGCTGGAAAGGTGGTAGAGAAATTAAAGAACACCAAACAGTAGGATTTTAAAAGATCAAAGCCTACAATTTATAATCATTTTAAGTATACTGAATTCTACATTTTAGTAGTGTGACACTCTAACTGAATGTGATAGTGTAGGGTTGCAGTTTCAACTATCTGAGAGGCTGAGGCAAGAGGATGTCAAGCTTATAATACTGAAAAAAATTGGTGATATTTAAGTTATGTGCTTTCTTTTATGTGTACTTTGCCTTATTAATTCATAATTCAGGCCCTTAAAATTATTATTCTGCTTATGCATATTTTCTTGTAGATTTAATGTAAAATTTTCTATATTATTACATTGCAGAAGCTCCATATAAACTGAGTATATTGCTTGAGTGTTGTGTTTAACCGGAGGATTTATTCCTTTACAATTATTTTAGTTCCATATATAAATAAGATTTTTAACTTTGTCTATTTATGTTTTACTCACTTCTGTTAACATGGTTGCTTGACCTATAAATATTAAATGTATGGGTATAATACATATAACAGTGCATTAATGAATATACATTGTGTAATCATATCACTTTCAACACAAAATTTCTTTGTGATAAGAGACTCAAAATACCAGCTACTTTGAAGCATATAAACTGCTGTTCCTAACTACAGAATTGAATCCTCTCAACTTTTCATAAATTTACATTACATTTGCAAGCTTCTACCCATTCCCTTTTCCTACCTACCTTCCACAGCTTAATTTTACCATTATTACACATTCTACCTACCAGAGATGTGTAATATTTAGGATTCACATATATACATGCTGCATTTGATTTTCTGAATTTGATCTATTTCGTATAACAATATCCTCCAGATTCATTCAGGTTTTCACCAATAATCAGAGTTCAATATACTTTGGAGAGAGAACATCTGAAGAACACACCATTGCATATGGATGGCAATTTCTAAATTTATTCATTAATTTATGAACACTTGTGTCATTAATATTATAAAAATATTTGTAATAAAATAGGCCATTTTTCATGTTTTAATATTATTATTTTTATCAGGGGGTCTTGAGAATTTATCACATAGCATCATGCATAATAAAGAAATGCTTGGGGAGGATCCAAGATGGCGGCGAGCAGTGTGGACCGTGTTTGAAAGCTCCAGCGAACAATTCAGGGAATTGCACAGATTTCTGAGCCAGGAAAACCAAGGTCCCCACACCACGGCAGCAGAAGTGCTCCACGGTTCAAAGGGACCAGGGTGCGGAGGACCTGCCTGCCCCTGCACACGGGAGGAGCAAGGACTTTCTCGGATCAGAGCAGCGGCGGTGGGGACAACAGTGCCATCAGCGGCTCCGGCGGCGCCAGCGGCAGTGGCTGAGTTTTGCAGCTCAGAGCCTTACAGTGGAAGCGATTAGTGTGGGGATGGTGGGAGTTGCTGCGGGAGAGGGGACTCTAGACAGGATTTGGGTCGCGTGGTGCCTTAATACCCAGGCTGGACTCAGCGGACGGTTCGGCCCGGAGTCCTGGGTTTGCTCAGTGAGCTGTGCTGTGGAGAGGCTGGCCTGGCTCGGCGGGCAATTCTGCCCGAGGCGCAGCTCCCCTGCTGCGATGCAGGCTAGGCGGAGTGCCCTCTTCTACCCTGGGCTCCGGCTCAGAGCAGACGCAGTTTTCCTGCTGTGACGCAAGCAGGACGGAGCGCTCAGTTATACTCCAGGTGCTTGCCCGGCACAGACGCAGTTTTCCTGCTGTGACACGAGCGGGGCGGAGCGCTCAGTTATACTCTGGATGCTTGCTCAGCACAGACGCAGTTTTCCTGCTGTGACACAAGCGGGGCGGAGTGCTCAGTTATACTCTGGGTGCTTGCCCAGCGAAGCCTTGGTTTTCCTGCTGTGACGCAAGTTGGGCGGAGCACTCGCTTCTACCCTGGGTGCTTGCTCAGCGCGGTCTCAGTTTCCCTGCTGTGACGCAAGCCTGGCGAAGTGCTCACTTCTACCCTAGGTGCTTGCTCAGCGCTGCCGCAGTTTTCCTGCTGTGACGCGGGCTGGGCGGAGTGCTCAGTTATACCCTGGTTGATTGCTCAGCGCAACCTTGGTTTTCCTGCTGTGACACAAGCTGGGCAGAGCGCTCACTTCCACCAGGTGCTTGCTCAGTGCAGTCGCAGTTCTCCTGCTGTTGCAGACGGTTCAGGCCCTGAGAAACTAGCTGAGCTCGACGCATGGCTCGGGCCCAGTATCCCTGGCTGGACTTGGCAGGGGACCCAAAAGGTTGTGGATAACTTGGCCTGACCCAACAATCATTCAGAGACCCAGAACGATTGCAGGACCCACAGCAAAGGGGAGCTGAGGATCACTGGTGGTGAGAGCCCAAAACTACAGGGATAACCTCCTGCCATCCACACCAGTGAAGTATCAGGGCTTCCAGCCTACGGAAATCATGAGAAAACAAGTGAATCTATCATCAGACTCCCTCCACTCAACTCTGGAAGGTGCCCAACAAAAACAGAGACGGCAAGATGTCTAAGGGACAGCGTAAAAACATTCGCAAAAAACCCCAAAACAACATGACGTCTCCAGTTCCCAGCTATCCCAAAGAAAACAACCCGGAGAACTCACATACAACGGAAACACAAGAAAATGACCTCAGATCCTTGGTAATGAGGATGTTAATGGAGGAAACAAATAAAATTCGAAATCAGATGCAGGAAGAAGCAGTGAAGCAGGTACGAGAAATAAAAGAAGCACATAGAGTGGAACTGGAAATTTTTCAGGAAAATATAAACAACCAGATGAAAGAAATTAAAAAATCTGTTCAAGATATGAAAATGAAAATGGATTCAATGATAAACAAACAGACAGAAGAAAAACGAGAACGTGAGGCCTCAGAGAATAAGGCGAATGACACAGTGCTGAGCTTTTCTAACAGAATCCAAGAGATGGAAGAATGAATCTCAAGTCTAGAAGATACAATAACAGGTCTTGAAGCAACCAATAAAGAAAATGCCAAATCTGGAAAACTCCTGACACAAAACATCCATGAAATTAAGGACACCATGAAAAGAATAAATCTGAGGATAATAGGCATTGAAGAAAGGGAAGATATCAGACTCCAAGGCCCAGAAACTCTTCTCAGCAAAATCATAGAAGAAATTTTACCCAATCTAAAGAAAGAGATGCCTATAAACATACAAGAGGCATACAGAACACCAAATAGAATTGACCAGAAAAGAAAAAACTGCCCGTCACATAATAATCAAAACACAAAACATACAGAACAAAGAAAAAATATTAAAAGCTGCAAGGGAAAAGGGCCAAATAACATTTAATGGCAAACCTATCAGAATTACACCCGACTTCTCAGCAGAGACCATCAAAGCAAGAAGGGCCTGGACAGAGATCCTGCAAACCCTAAGAGACCACAGATGCCAGGCCAGACTACTTTATCCAGCAAAACTACCAATAACCATTGATGGAGAAAACAAAATATTCCATGACAAAACCAAATTCAAACAGTACCTATCCACAAATCCAGCTTTACAGAAGGTACTAGAAGGAAAACTCCATCCCAAAGGGTCAAGCTACAACCAAAACTACTCAGGAAATAGATAACTATACCATGGCAAAAACACAACTACACAAACGCTCAACTGGAACCAACATCAAAATTAAGACTCTTAATAGTAACTGGTCGTTAATATCTCTCAACATCAATGGTCTCAATTCTCCAATAAAAAGACACAGACTAACTGAATGGGTGCATAAACAGGATACAACATTCTTCTGCATTCAAGAAACACATCTCACCCAAAACAAAAGGCATTACCTCAGGATAAAAGGTTGGAAAAAAATATTCCAAGCAAATGGACACAAGAAGCAAGCAGGCGTAGCCATTTTAATATCGAACAAAATAGATTTTCAACCAAGATTAATCAAAAGGGATGAGGATGGACACTTCTTACTCATCAAAGGTAAAGTCAACCAAGATGACATCACAATTCTGAACATCTATGCTCCCAATACAAGGGCTCCCACATTTGTAAAAGATCTGCTAAAAAGGCTTAAACCACACATCGATCCCCACACAATAATAGTGGGAGACTTCAACACCCCACTTTCACTGAAGGACAAGTCATCGAAACAGAAACTAAGCTGAGAAATAACATCATTAACCAATGCCATGGGTCAAATCGATCTAACAGATATCTATAGAACCTTTCACCCAAACAAGAAAGACTATACCTTCTTCTCTGCACCCCATGGAACCTTCTCCAAAATTGATCACATTGTAGTTCACAAGGAAAGCCTCAACAGATACAAGAGGATTGAAATAATACCTTGTATCCTATCAGATCACCATGGGCTTAGGCTGCAATTCAACAACAACAGAAATAACAAAAAGCCTACACATATATGGAAACTAAACAACTCTCTGCTAAATGACACCTGGGTCAGGGAAGAAATAAAGAAAGAAATAAAGGAGTTTCTGAAATTCAATGAAAATGAAGGAACAACATACCCAAACTTGTGGGATACATTGAAAGCAGTGCTAAGAGGAAAATTCATAGCACTAAGTGCCTTTAAAAAGAAATTGGAAGCATCACACATAAACACCTTAACGACACAACTGGAAGCCCTAGAAAAAAAAGAAGCAGAAACACCCAAAAGGAGTAGACGTCTGGAAATAATCAAACTCAGGGGTGACATTAACAAATTAGAAACTAAGAAAACAGTCCAAAGAATCAACAAAACCAAGAGCTGGTTCTTTGAGAAAGTCAACAAGATAGACAGACCATTAGCCAAACTAACTAAAAGGCAGAGAGACAGTATTGAAATCAACAAAATCCGAAATGAAAAGGGAGACATAACAACAGAGACTGAAGAAATACAAAGAATCATAAGATCCTACTTGGAAGGCATATATGCCACAAAATTGGAAAATCTAAGGGAAATGGACAATTTTCTTGAACAATTTCACTTGCCAAAATTGAGTGAAGAACAGATAAACAAGCTAAATAGTCCCATTTCCCCTACAGAAATTGAAGTAATAATTGATAGTCTCCCAACCAAAAAAAGCCCAGGGCCAGATGGCTTCGGTGCAGAATTCTACCAGACCTTCAAGGGCGAGCTAATACCGATACTCTTCATGCTACTCCAAAAGATAGAAAGGGATGGAACATTACCAAACTCATTCTATGAGGCCATAGTCTCATTGATACCTAAACCTCACAAAGACTCAACAAAGAAAGAGAATTTCAGACCAATTTCTCTGATGAACATCGATGCAAAAATACTAAATAAAATACTTGCAAAACGAATACAAGAGCACATCAGAGATATCATTCATCATGACAAAGTAGGCTTCATTCCAGGCAAGCAGGGATGGTTTAATATACGGAAATCCATCAATGTAATCCACCACATAAACAAAATGAAAATAAAAAACCACATGATCATCTCTTTGGATGCAGAGAAAGCATTTGATAAAATCCAACACCCATTCATGTTTAAAGTTTTAGAGAGATCGGGAATACAAGGTACTTTCCTCAACATAATAAAGGGTATATATAGGAAGCCAATAGCCAAAATCAAAGTAAATGGTGAGATACTTAAGGAAATTCCTCTAAAATCAGGAACAAGGCAAGGCTGCCCACTCTCTCCATATCTCTTCAATATAGAACTCGAAGTTCTAGCTGGAGCAATAAGACAACATAAGGAGATCAAGGGTATTCAAATGGGAAAGGAGGAAGTCAAATTATCCCTATTTGCAGATGATATGATAGTCTACATAAGTGACCCTCAAAATTCCACCAGAGAACTCCTACAGCTGATAAACACCTTCAGCAAATTGGCTGGATACAAAACTAACTCAAAAAAGTCTGTAGCCTTCCTATACACAAATGATAAGCTTGCAGAGGAAGAAATTAGGAAAACTACACCCTTCACATTAGCCACAAGCAATATAAAGTACTTAGGAGTTACTCTTACTAAGCAAGTGAAGGACCTGTATGAAAAAAAAATTCAAAGCCCTAAAGAAAGAGATTGAAGATGACATGAGAAGATGGAAGGATCCACCTTGCTCATGGATAGGGAGAATTAACATAATAAAAATGGCCATCCTACCAAAAGCAATCTACAGATTCAGTGCAATCCCTATAAAAATACCTACACAATTTTTTAAAGACATTGAAAGTTCAATTCTGAACTTCATATGCCAGAATAGCTAACACAATCTTGTACAATAAAAGGTGCTCTGGAGGAGTCTCCATACCTGATCTCAAACTGTACTATAAAGCAATAGTAATTAAAACAGCATGGTACTGGCACAGCAACAGGCTGGTTGATCAGTGGAATCGAATCGAAGACCCAGATATGAATCCACACACATATGATCATTTGATTTTGGACAAAGAAGCCAAATCCATTCGATGGAAAAAGGATAGCATCTTCAACAAATGGTGCTTGACTAACTGGATGTCTATGTGTAAAAAAATGCAACTGGACGCATATTTGTCACCTTGCACAAAACTCAAATTCAAGTGGATTAAAGACCTCAACATAAAACCAGAGACACTAAATCATTTAGAAGAAAAAATGGGAAAGAGCCTGGAACATATTGGCACAGGAGACAACTTCCTGAACAGAACACCAACAGCCCAGGGCATTAATGTCAACAATTAATAAATGGGACCTCATGAGGCTGAGAAGCTTCTGTAAGGCAGGTGACACGGTAAAGAAAACAAAGCGACAGTCTACAGACTGGGAAAAGATCTTCACCAACCCCACATCTGACAAAGGTCTAATATCCAAAATATATAAAGAACTCAAGAAATTAAATACCACCAAACCAAATAACCCAATCGAGAAATGGGGCATGGAACTAAACAGAGAATTCTCAACAGAGGAATATCAAATGGCTGAGAAACACTTAAAGAAATGCTCAACCTCCTTAATCATCAGGGAAATGCAAATCAAAACAACGCTGAGATTCCATCTTACACCCATCATGATGGCTAAGATCAAAAATTCAAGCGACACCACATGCTGGCGAGGATGTGGGGAGAGAGGAACACTCCTTCATTGCTGGTGGGAATGCAAACTAGTACAACCACTTTGGAAATCTATCTGGTGCTATCTCAGAAAAATGGGAATAGGGCTTCCTCAAGACCCAGCTATTCCACTCCTTGGAATATACCCAGAAGATGCTCCAGCACACAGCAAGAAAATTTGCTCAACCATGTTCATAGCAGCCTTATTCATAATAGCCAGAACATGGAAACAGCCTAAGTTTCCCTCAATAGAAGAATGGATAAAGAAACTGTGGTACATATACACTATGGAATACTATTCAGCTATTAAAAACAAGGAATTCCCGAAATTTGTGGATAAATGGATTGAGCTAGAAATGATCATAATGAGTGAGTTAACCCAGAAGTAGAAAGACTCAAATGGTATATACTCACTTATATCTGCATATTAGCCCAACGGGCATGTCCCACGAAAGCCTTCACTTACCAGGAAACTGCGACGGAGGAGAGGACAATCTAGTGGGACTCTAGATGAGAGAATCATGGGAGAAAGGCAAAGTAGAAGGACCCAGAGGGTCCTAGAAGCCTACAAGTAGAACATTATGATAGGCAGATTTGGGCACAGGGGTCCCGCTCAAACTAAGGCACCAGCCAAGGACAATACAGGCGGTAAACCTTAAGCCCCTACCCAGATCTAGCCAATGGACAGAACACTCTCCATAGTAGAGTGGAGAGTGGGATATGACTTTCTCACATACTCTGGTGCCTCATCTTTGACCATGTCCCCTGGAGGGGGAGACCTGGTGGCAATCAGAGGAAGGACAGCAGGTTACCAAGAAGAGACTTGTTACCCTATGATCATATAGAGGGGGAGGTAATCCCCCTCAGGAACAGTCATAGGGGAGGGGAATAAGGGGAAATTGGTAGGGAGGGAAGAATGGGAGGATACAAGGGATGGGATAACCATTGAGATGTAACAAGAATAAATTAATAAAGGAGGAAAAAAATAAAAAGGAAGCAAAGTTAACCAGTCCAGCTGGTCTGTTATTGGGGGGCCGAGGGGGGTCGCAACCTGTGGATAAAGAAATGGGCGAAAGAGACGCAGGGCTCTAGGAAACCGTAGCTTGTCAAGAGCCCTTTATTGAAGGTAAGGGCAGGCTTTTTAAAACCTGCTTTAGGGAGGGCGGGGGTAAGCAAGGAGGGTAATGGAAAAGTACAAAATCTTCTGGGGTTGAGCCCCGGGAACATCTGCAGGGGGAGGGGTTTTCCTAGTTGAGGCAAAGCAGGATGTCTCTGTGGTTATCTCAGGATCGGATCACTCTCTTCTCAGGGCTAAGCCGGATGCCTTGCGTGCCTAGTGAGTGGCCAAGCAGGATGTTTGCTGCAGATGCTGTATGGGTGGGGGTCGGCCACGGGCCGTTTGGTCCCTGGCACAAAGTCTAAAAAAAAACAGCCAATTTTGAATAAAATCTTCAAATATTAAAAAATATATATATATAAAGAAATGCTTTAACACTCCATTTTATCTTTTGTTCCATATACTATTCTTTTTAACTATATCAAAACAATAAAAGATATAATTTTAATTCAGACTTTTCTTTTCAGATTCATTTCACTGTTTTATTTGTATTATTGCATTTTAGATAATTTCTCTTAAATCATAGCTACATTCATTTCAATCCTCTAAAAAGTTTGTTTTGAAGTACTTTAGTTTTTCCAGCAAGCATCTGTTCCCCTTTTGCTGAACAGTTTCATTGAACCTAGAGATTTACTTATTTTTCTCACCATGCTGAAAATACTGTGAAAAACCTTCTGTAACCTATATTTGGTTTTGAAGCTTGAGCTATAATCTTACTTATGGTACTCAGATTCTTTCTTACTGCATTTAAGACAAACTTCAATGTTGTGATTTTTCTGCTGTTTTAATTTGTTATCTAATACATTATTTAAATTTATATTTTAATTTTTAATATGTATAAGAGAATATTAACAGCTCATTTAATCTTCAAGATGTACACATCATCTATTTTAAATTTATATAAATGTATGATGAATATTATTTATTTATTTATTCTTTTCTTTTCTTTCTTTCTTTTTCTTCTTTTTTTTTTTTTTTTTTTTTTACAAAATCCACAATGGGTGATCTACATCACAAATTTTCCTTAATCAATATACTTGCTTATTTACTGACTTAACTTCATTTCTAAGTAGATTTTTAGTTCTAGAAAAAAATTACTTCTTTATATTCTCCCTTTGCCAAATACTGCCATTATTTTCATTTTGTCGCAGTCTACTTTGTGTTGCTATGGTAATAAGTAGCCATGTACTTTGTAAGAAGACTCTATTACCCTTAGCTCACATTATTAAAGGTACAAAAGCATGGTATCAACATCTATATAGTAGTGGTGAGGCCTACATGACAAGCTAACAACATAGTTGTAAGAGCAAATGTAGAACAGACACTTTGGGAAGGATCTAGGGTCTCTTATTACAGTTGATTCTCATAACTTTTATAGTTGATACTTTCAAAATACAATGACCATCTGCAATATTTTTCTCAACTCTTTCAAATTGGAGACCAACAATCTAGTACATTAACCTCTGTGGATCCAGTGAGAGTCAAACTAGATTATTTCATTCCTCAGTCCTACAGTTCATGTTCTTCTCATAAGTCAAATATAAATATTATATTCATATTTTATCAAGCCTTTTTTGACTTGAACATTGTTCAAAGACCCCATCTGAGACAATCTCAATTTAGATATGATGATATAAAATTAAAAATTGGTTGTATACTTCTAATATATAATTGAGAAACAGCTATAGAATAGGCATATATTTTTAATGAAAAATAAGTGTTTCAAAGTAAGAATGAATGGTAGCAGTTCACACATTAAATCTTATAAATCTAAATCTTTGTACCCATGCAAAGTGGTGCTAGGGATGATGGAAAATTCTTGATCAGCCCTTCCCCCATAGCTTTGTGAGATTATCTACATTTCCTAGGTCCTAATTATGGCTCCAAATTTCCATGACTTCATGAGACATCCTAGTAGTGAATCTTAACTATGACTTTGTGTATTTTTCAGGTCTTGTTCAAGCATGCCAACTTTCCATTTTAATCTCATAGAAGGCACTATAACTGTTATTTACACCTAAAGTACATGTAGAATCATTACCACATGGATGCCATTGGGGTCTATTTCTTATCATCTTTTCAGTGCCATTATAAACAATGTCTGTGACCAAGGTTATCTAAGCAGTAGCACTTAGTAAAGAGAAGAGTATTTGTCTGTGGAGCTACTTCCATATTGTATAATGAGCTGTAGGGACTGCAGCTTTCATCAGTCATCACCCTCATTTGTGCTTTCCAGCAATACAACTTGTCTTTAGTCACTTAATCTTTTGTAGATAACTCCTAAACCATACTATTTTTTGAAGACAGTGTCTCTCTATGTAGTACTTACTCTACTAGAACTCATTGTATAGACCAAAAAGATGTAAAACTCAGATATATTCACCTGATTCTCCTTCTTGAGTGCTAAGATTAAAGGCATGTTCCACCATACACGACCTCAACCAAACTCTTTCAAGCATGCACAGTAAATTACTTTTTAAGACAAACTAAATTCGAGCGAGATAGCTTTTTTGGTTTCTTGCTCTATGTCTCATGTAGTGTTGACTGACATTTTTATACATATCCCCAAGAAAAGCAACATAACAAAATTGGCACCCAATCATTCAAACAACTAAAGATAAGTTGGGTATTAATAATGGGATCACCTACTTAGAGGGTAAATTTGCAACTTAGGCTGTCCTGATGTTTGAACATCAATAAGGGAAATCCAGATATTTCTACCTATTCTTATATGGTATGGTATGCTTTCTTTCTGCCTTGACAGATGCATGCTTCTTCGGATGAGTAATAAAACAGGTAATTATACTCAAGACATAAAAGAGTAGATATGTAAGAATAAGACATCAAGAAGGCTGTTTTCCTTTTTGTGGCATGAGGATGTATGGATTTGTAATGAGTGAAGTCTTCCTTGTTTTTTCAGGGCTGCAATGTAGAATCCATGGAAGTAGCATCTATAACATGTGACCATTAATAGACTTTGTTATGTGTTGTGAGTGGTCTTTGTTGTGACCATAAGACAGGCAAAGGAGGTGAAGCTACTTTTCCAAAAAGAACTTGCCCAAGGAAATGTGGAATTATAGTGAGAAATGACCTAGGGTTTATATTCTTTGATTTATTTACAAATTACCTGGAAAAGTGAAAAATAGGATGTAATAGAAATGCCATTTTTCTTTACTTTACATCTGGTGGGGTACAATAGAAAAAGCACAAACTGGACTGGAGAAAAATAACTTATTCCTCATGCATAAAAACTTTGAAGAATTACATTGTGAGGAAAATAAAAGATCAATGTTGGAGATAACAACACATATAGAGGACATTATTTCAGTTACCCTTCTGTAACATACTCATGTTCAATGTGTGATCTTTCTTTATCCTGGGGTGATACTACCTCAATATGGTTTCTCTACAACTTAGCACCAGGCCTACTTCAGTGGCACTCATTTGTAGTACTTAGCTGTGATTTTACTTAGCTGAGTTCATACTCTGGAATGCTGACATATACTGGTGAGCTCCGACAGACTCACAGCTAGTATATTGACATTTGCCTTCTTATCAGCTACTTTTGGATGATCAGAGGTCTCCAGTCTAGGCAAACTCATGAGAATACATTGAGACTACCATGGCAATCAAAATCATTTCCCTCAATCATGTCATTTAAATAGGAATATTATCTCTTTGTATTCAGAGGTTTTGGGGAGAGTAGGAGGAAAAAAATCTCCAGCTTAGAAATCTTATCAACTCCATAGACCTGAAACTAGAATTAAAATCTTCATTGTGACTGTGTTTTTTCACTTCTAAATCAAATTAGTGCTTGAAATTTCATTGATTTTAGGTCATAGATCTGACTTTTAAAAGCATAATTTATGTTACCCTGAATAGACATGTATTGAACCTTCAACTTTGTAAGCAACATTTTCTCAAAACACTGTGTTCTGGATTGTTATTTCTAAATAGACTTGTCAGTCATTTTTACTAGTTAGATTTTTATTTAACAGAAAATTAAGTAGTGATTAATGGGAACTATAATAAGAAAACCAATACCGATAATAGTTAGAATGTATTTTATTCCTTAATAGGCATGGAATTTCAAAATAATTAGTATCTCTCTTTACCTGAACAAATAAAATTGCTAATGAGATACTAGAGTATAAAAATGTGTTAATTAAGCATTTAAATGATATTAAATGATCATTTTCCAGACCATAGTAGTTTTTAAAATTAGTAGTATTATTTTAAGTATGAAATTGTCTTCCTTATAAATTATTTGAGTCATTAAAACAATGAAGTTTTATTAGAAGTATAAGAACTTGAAATGGAAAACTATCTTCTCCAAAAGCTTAAAATAAACTGTGCTAGTCTGCAAACCTAATTTCTTTTTTAGTTTCAAATTATAATGGGCTGTTCCCTTTTATCTTCCCAGCATTACTTCTATTTTTCTTGTGGTCCAAACCTCATTCCTCTCTAGAGTTGTGATTATTCTTAGGTAATAGAATGCATTTGATTGGTCTTAAGAGTGACTATCTTTTACATCCAGTTCCAATACTTTATAATACCCTTATTCTTTGGCATAATTCTTTTAAGTAAGCATCCAGATAACCAAAATTCTTTAAGCATAAAGGGAACAGTAATTTTAATTCAGCAATATGGCTACTCTGGTAAGTAATCAATCTAAAGACGTGTGTGTGTGTGTGTGTGTGTGTGTGTGTGTGTGTGTGTGTGTGTGTTATCTAGCTGGAATACAGACATATCCTGAGTATATTTATTTAATTCCTCTGGCTTAAATATATGCTTTTAATCCCTCCACCTGGAATACAAACAAACCTTTAATACATACTTTTAATCCCAAACAATGATGTATAATTGAGAGGAAGAAAAAGTGATGAATCAAAGAAACATTTCAGAGATAGGATATGCCTAACTCTTACAAGAACAGACAGGAAAAAGAAGCTACTTAAAACCAGAGCATAGAGAGAGCAAGAGGAGTTCATGGCAACAACACAGTACAGTTTATAGAGTACAGTATAGGAATTTTGTGTGCAGTCAGTATGGTATAGTTTTGTGCAGTTCAGTTTAATTCAGTCAGGCACTTTGGGGCAGTTCAGTTCATGGAGTTCAGAGGCATTATTTCCTAGCAGAACAATTGAAGGAGAGGCAGAGAGAAACAAGTTTGAATCAGTCAGGTTGGAGAGGGTAAATGTAGTTTTGTTTTGTTTTGTTTCCTCAGAGCAAGGGATGAGATGTGAACCATATGCCAGCTTTATGAACATATGGCTTCTGCTGAGCCAGAGCTTTTCTAACTCATTATCCCTGTGCCTAGGCCTGGAAGCTTCTAGCCTCCATAAATCTAATCTGTAAGCCCTGGTGTTGAATGCTTCAGTTTCTAGCCTTCTCTGCTAGCCTCGGTCTAGAATGATTTCAGCCTGCAAGACTTACTATTGAATAAGCTCACCCCTACTAGGTATTTTTCAGAACTCTGGCTGGCTCAGTTATTCCAGATCAAAACTCCTCTCAAAACTGACTGGTCCAAACTGGCTTCTTTTTGCTTCTCACAGAATTGTTCTGCTTGGAAAAATTGCCTCTAACTTCACAAATTGAACTGCACAAACTCAACCGTACTATACTCCCAAACTCTACTGTACTGTCTCCATGAACTCCCCTGCTCTCTCTGTGCTGTTCTGTAAAAGCTTCTTTTTCCTTTCTGTCCTCATGAGAGTTGAGCATATCCAATCTCTGACTCATTCTGTCAAATCTTTCTCTGATTCATCACTTTGTCTGCTCCTCAATTAGACTTCACTTTCAAATAGGAACTCCTCCTTTTTAAATCTAATCTTATTTTCATTGTTTACAATTGAAGGTGTGTACAAAGGGCATGTCTGCATTCCAGCCAGATTATACAGTCCTAGAAGATCTTTAGATGTGATATCTTGCCAGAGCAGCCACACCACTGAATTAAAATTCCTCTACAATCAAAGAGTTTGAGCCACAACAGCTGAGTTGAACCTGGCAGCAAGAGTTCAGAAAGAACCAGAAAGGGTAAGCTTCTTCAGCAGTAAGTCTCAAAGGCTGGAAACATACTGAGCCTAGGTTAGCAGCTGGAAACTGAAGCCTTCAATGTCTGGATTTACAGATTATATGTAGGGAGGTTAGAAGCTTCCAGGCATAGGCCTAGGATAGATAGAAAAGCTCTGGGTTCAACCCAACCAAGCCATGCATTTGTAAAATTTGTGTGCAGCTCTCATCTCATCGCCTCATCTGAGGAAATAAAAACATTTATAATCAAGAGACTATTTTGATCTTTTTGCAGGGGCAGGCGGTTCAGATTAGAGTATCATAGTGTAAATACCTGAAAATATTTCATTTCCTGTCCATGTGTTACTACAGTGATAAATGTAGCAAAGCAATAAGTTAATGAAAAGTGAACATTGTGATAGAAGCAGATATAAGAAATAAGCTAGGAATTTGACATCAGTTTTATCCTTAAAAAAAAAAGTGTAGTCCTTGCTATCTGATTCTCAAAGCTGACAGGATGTGTTGGTTTTTTTCATACCAATATATGTCACAAAACCAGAAGCTCACTAATGAGTACCCTTTGGGAACAGTTGTCTTGGTAAATTATACCAAGAACCATATTTATTTTAAACATATTGAATATATCAGTATAGTTAATTTTATCTATCTATATATTTATTTTTTTTACTTTAAAAGCCAGACATATTTTAAAGATCATGCTTACAATAAGTAAATTATGTAATGAGAAAACATCAAAAGGAAGTTCAATAAAAAGGCACATTTGAAAAGTGTAAAAGTACAAAGGGTTCCTTGTTTATTCTATTAGTGCAGGAGGAAAGGGAAACATATATTACAATTTCTTTCTATCAGTGGAAGTGATTAACACCGGCTTCTTGCTCCCCTCTCTGGGGCAGTCTTTTTCTTCCTTGGATTCAGAGAAGCATATTAGTCTTTTGCCATGTAGAGTCGATACATCAGGCCTACAGCCAAGGCTGAGATGGCTGGGATCACCCACTTGGTCTACCAACTAGAATTAGACTCAACAGTAATGATAAGAGTGTCCGAAGGCTTGGCTATCTTTGATATGTCATCTGTGAGGACCTCCCCAATGATGTACGTTTTGGCCAGTTCTCATGCATCAGTAGAATGCCCAATGTCTTCAACGTTCTCAATAACATCGCCCCCAGCTTGCTCTCTTAGGTTTTCTTCCCCACAAGGATGCAATTCCAGAAACTTGGTCAGATCGTACACCTTGTGATGCAGGATCACCCAGGTGCTCTTGATGTCTTTGTGCTTCTGAATCTCTTACAGGGTGTAGTACTTCTCATCCTTGTCTGCCTATGTGGCCATCTCGGAACAGTGAGCCTCCCAGGCCCTGCAACACAGCCTTGCAGGGTAGTGCACTCTTCTCATCTAAGATGCCTCCATCTGGGACACTATCTATTTATTTTTGACTACTACATCATGACCATTTACTTTGTCTTTTTTATTCCCATTTAGTTCTGCGCTATTTTTAACACAGAAGCCAGAAACTATTGTATCAGAATTGCTTAAAGCTTTGATGGACAGTCATCTCTACCAAAGTCTAAATGAATGACAAGAAATAAAACAGGGAAGTAATTAAACTTCAGAAGGTGTCACAATAAAGGTGTCTGTTGAAATTATGACTACAGGGCATATAAAAGTGTTTAAATAGGCTATGCAAAGATCTATGGGATTGAAATGTTTAAGATGCCTTAAACAATAAGAACATACTGTTTTCAAAAATGTAATTGAGTTATTGGAAACAACTTATTTATAATGATTACTATTATGTATCTTAGGTTTTTTGCTGAGTATGCAAGTCACTTGAGATTTGACTAGTCATATATTACCCTGTATTTGCCACCCTTTTTTCATTACTGAGTCCTTGTAAGTTTTATGCATACCTCTACCATATATCCTTTAGCTTATGCTTATTTTTTGTATCATCACTTTTTACTTTAAAATTTTAAAAACAATGTCAAAAGCTTTATTTTCCTTTTTTTTTTTTTTTTTGGGAAAAGGCAGAGGATTTTACGTATTTCTGTTTCGTCAAAAGCAGAACAATTCCAGCAACAGTAAACACGCAATTCATAAAGGTGCCAATGTCTGAAGCATCATCAGTGAGATGTCATCCTTCCTACTGGCCTAGCTGACACTAACAGAATGGGAAGCTCATGGCTTCGCGGAACACATTTCCAGTGGGACAAGATGACTGCAGGCCTTCACTCAAGGCTTGGGTAGCAGGGGGCTGTCAAGTATGGAACGTTTAGAGCCAGATTCCCAGGAGATGCCCCTCCACTTGCTTTGTCATAACAGCCTGGTCAACTGCCTTCTGCTAATAAGGAAACAGCTTTTCTGTATCAACACACTGAGCAGAGAACCCACAAACTGCTACCACATATTGTCATGAGCATACAGCCCCCTTTGCTATTCACTGGGCTGCCTGCCATTACTCTTCCACCCTGTTACAGCCCGTGGACACCCTTGCTACACACCGCTGCTTCTAACCTTGATTCTTCCCCACCCCCCCTTTTTAATCTCAGAAGAATCTAGTAATAACAAGGTGGTTACACTGAACTGTACATATGAAGGGTAATTGGGAAACCACCACCACAGGCATTTCTCAAGACCAAAACACTGAATGTTTTTTTGCTCTGACTAGTTCTGAAATCAGTCCTAAAATTTTAAGATGCTGCTTTTCTATGACATCATTAGATAGCAAACCCACAGTCCACAATTCTACAGCTGTAGAAGCATGCTAAGTCTCTTAGACACCTCTCTTCAATAGATTCTGGGATGCCCACTTGTTTCACTGTTGGGAGAAAAGGATTCTGTCAGCTAAATTACAGGAGACAGACTCCCCTTTAGGATATCACTTCCTCACCATTTATCAAACAACTCCTGGCTACCTTTCACACCACAATCTTAGATCAGGACTGTGAAGAAGAAACTAACATGAATACCCATCATCAATAGACTGAAAGCCACCTGGATTATATAATATATACACCACTGCCTTTTCTTTGTTTTCTCTTTTTTATTTTTATTTTATTTTATTTTATTGGTGGGGTTTATTGTTTGTTTGCTTTTTGTTTTTTTCCTAAAGGTGACCCTGTGAGCTTAAGGCTGCCAGACACACACACACCTACAGCAACAGGGGCTTCTTTCTATTCAGTCTATGTGTATCAGAAGGGAGGGAGGCAGGAAGAAAGAGAAGATGGGGAAACCTATTTCCCCCAAATCCCACCAAAAGGAGGCCTAAGTGGCAAGCATAATGGAAGTGTGTGCTCCCCAACAACTGGCTCCACACTGGTTAATATTCTGCTCGTTTTCCTCAGACATCTATATTGAAAAAGCTTAAATAACACAGGAGATTTTACAATAATTCATTCCTGGTAGAAAGCAAAACTGCAAAACTAGGAGCAAAATCATCTTTCAATAAATTAACTCCCTTTCCTTTATTTTTTCTTAAACATTTTATTCGTGTTATAGAGGGACTTTCTTTCTCCTTTGCTTTCTTCTCAATCATTAGGAGTTGAGGAGTACTGAATCCATCACTACTTTGACAGCACAGGTAAGATTTCAGATTCACATTTCCAGGTACCAAAGAGTTCCCTCTAATGTCATGATCCAGTCAGCCTTCCTCTACTTTTATTGAACACAGCAGTGCCCATTGGTATCTCTGAAGTGTAATCGCATCTTAGGTCGGTATTTCTCCAAGCAAAGGAGCTCTTTGGAATTAAATGCTCCCCTTCATTTTGTCTTATACACTGTACAGCGTCTTCATATTTCATTCTGCGTTCAATCAGTGCAAGTGCAACCAGCACAGGAGCCCTTCCCAATCCTGCAACACAATGCACTGCAGCGAAGCAACCTGGCTCTTCACGAAATTTGTTTTTTTTTTTTTTAAAAGAGATTTAGCCAATCATCTACTATCTGATTAGGGAGCAGAGCTCCATCATCAAATGGCCAATCTAGAACATGGATTCCTTCTTTTTCAACCAGTGCTTTATCATATGTAGCATCACAAACTTGAACCCAAGTTGTCACTCCGTACTTCTTAAGTTCCTCTGTGACCTTGTTGAGAGTAGCATTGGTGGGGTTGTGAGTTATCAGAAAATGCATGTTCTCATAAGAGGTGTCCACAGAGGCTGGACGGTTCATTACAGCAAATAAAAAGTGTGAGCTTGCCTGTGTGTATATGGTGGGGAAATGGGGGAAGAGGGAAGTCAATAAATCTTGCAATGTTTCGCAGCAGAAAACATTAAAACAACCACTAAAATGCCTATTATTGATCACTATTTTCTCTATCCAACTTGTTTGTTCCTTATGAAACTTCTCTCTTCAACACAGGCAGAGTATTAAGAATCCACTTGAATCCAAATTCAACTTGGGCTTCAATGTCTGCAGATGGATACCTTCAGCTTCCAAAAAATTCTAACGACATACAAACTTAAGCAGCCTTTAAAGTACATTTAGGCACTAGTGAGACAAGTTAAAAGTGTTGGTTATTTTCCACTTTTGTTTACTTGATGCTTAATTTTCCTGGAGTCATTAAAAGAAATATGCTTGCAATAAAAAAAAAAGCCTTCTACTTCTCAGGCCAGTTTTGGTGTCCAGAGTCTTCAAGGCAATGTTAATTATGGCACATATAACCTACAAGCTCATTTGTCAGTGAAAACGCTGTGCTGAGCCTGGCTGATGGCGCAGCAACCTTGGCTTGTGCTTCTTAACTCATTCCTATATATTAACTACATGTTCAGTTGAGTTTTATCACAACTCTAATGAAATCTTATGTGTTCAAGTGTAGATTAATTCAAAGTGAGGATTGGCATGTTTTTATTCATGGCTTTGTACAGGAACCTAAAGACATTTTGAGAAGTTACAGTGTCTTACAGTCAAGTATAAGCACTTATTTACTTAAATCTTCTCTGTTTTGGTCCAATTATGTTCCATTTATATCAATAATATGTAGTGAAAAAGTTATTTATTATCAATCATATGAAGGTAATTCAAGACATTTGCAATCTTTCATCAATTAGAAGTAACTAGTCCACTTGTACCTTCATTACTCATATAATTTTAAAAACAAATCTACCTTTAAAATATTTCTTTTATTTTTAATTGTGTGCATGTGTACTTGTCTGTGTGTGGTATGAACACATATAACTAACTGCCTTTCTGAGTCTTGGAACCGGAAGTAAGATCCTCTAGGGCTGAAGTTGCAGCTGGTTGTGAGCCATCAACCTTCAGTTCTGGGAAATTTACTCGGGTCCCTTGGAAGAACACTGTACTAACTGCAGACACAGCTCTCCAGCCCCTAAATCTTACATTCTGTTTTATTTACATCTGGGCAGGATGTTTTTTGGCAGCAAAAGCATTTTATGTATTTTAGAATTTAAACAGATCATACAAAATTGACTAAACAATTCTCCAATAAGTATATTTCAACTATAAAACTCACACCCATCTGTAATTTTTGGTAAAATTAGTCCATAGTATGTAAATTACATACATAATTGTATATTTTCATATAAATTATGATGAAGCTTCACTTTAAGTTATATGTTTATAGAGTCTTTGATTCATTCCAATCATCTCTAAAGAAACTATATTTTCAAATATCATCAAAGACAAATTGGTCAATTTTATATAAATACAGGGCTCAGAATATTCAAAAATATCATACCTTTGTATTATATAGAAAAATTGCAGAAAGTTATGTATCATGAAAATTGAACTCATTGAAAACAATGCAAAATTATTAGTACCTAGTCATATGGTGATATCAGCCAACTGTAAACCTAGTAGACTCAGAAATGAAAAGTAGATCTAATGTAAGCATTAAAATATTACTCTTATATACAGGGGGAGGAAGGCCCCCTGAATCACAGTCATAGGGGAGGGGAGTAAGGGGAAAATGGGAGGGAGGGAGGAATGGGAGGATACAAGGGAGGGGATAAACATTGAGATGTAATATGAGTAAATTAATAAAATAAAGTTTTTTAAAAGACAGAGAAAAAATGTTGCTCTCATATGACATAAAAAAGCTATCCTAATCAAAGCATATCAGGCTTAGAGCCATCTTTAGTATAAAGGATATTCTAAAATGGGTGCATATTTCTATGTAAACATGTAAATGAAAGACTTTAAATTTTTCACTACTGAAATTTACTTGAATTGAGAAAGATAACTCAGAACCAAGAGATGAAAATGCTGTTTAAGGCGGTGTACCAAGCATTACATGATGTCTTCATGTGACCATGAGCCGGATTGCTGTACCTTCAAATTACACATCACTCCATCCATTGTGTATAGATCTATTAAACTATAGAAACCTTTATAAGAAGTGGTAACAATGATGCTAATCAATATTTTCCCAGGAAACATAATAACTTAGCTTATCAATTTCCATAGAAGTCATGCAAATCTTGAATTTTTCTTTATTCCCTAGCATAAAGTAGAAATTAGTGTGAATTTTTTTAACTTATTGAGATTCTACTTTAGGTTGTATTAGTTTATTGATAGTGTGGGATATTAAGGAACTTGTCTTACTTCACTTTTCTGTTAGTTCCTATGCAACAATAGTTTTAAGGGACATTGACTAGTGTTATATTTTTCAGCTTACACTAAATATTTACCATTCATTTGTTTTTACAATATCTACAGAAATGTAATATATAAATATGTACTATATCATTATAATTTATTTCTCAATAAAAATACAAATCACAATATGATATATGTTATACCATCCATTGATTGGTTTCAAAGCTGTGCACCATGCAAAAATGAGAACTATTCACATAAAAAGTATTATTATACTTCTCAAGGAATACTAACTCTAGATTGACAAGGAAGATTGACAATCTTTATTTCTTATAAAATAATTTTATATATTTTAAATTTGTGTTCCCTAATCCTTTTGTGGTAAATTTGACCTCATTATGACTAATTCTTATTTCTAAACAATCTACTTAAAAATGATAGGAAACTTCATCAGTTATACTCTGAGTACTACTAATTATATGCAATAGGTAGCATATAAGTTAATTTATTGAATTTTCATGTCCTTGATTCCATTCATAACAATGAACATGTCATTTTACTCTCATTTAATTTCTGGAGCATTGCAAATGCATCAAAGTTTTCCTGTTGTTGGTTGGGTTTTTGTTGTTGTTGTTGTTTGTTTTGTTTTGTTTGCTAAATTGAGATTGTCTAGGTGTTTTGAACATTGAAGAAGTTAAAATATGCAAACTTGGTGTAGTATCTCAGCTGAAATTACGGAGGTAATAAGACTTCAGAAATTACCATTCTGAAATTGCAGAAAACCATTTGGATTCTTTTGCGAAAGATATCCTTCATTCCTGCCAAGAAGCTCACTTTTACTTTCAGACACTATGCACATTAAGGTTCATTGATGTGGTAGTTTCAGTGAGAAATGTCCTAAATAGGTCCTGATATTTGAGCACTTGGTCCTTAGTTGGTGTTGCTCTTTGGGAGAAGTTATGGCAGCTGCAGACTTGCTGGAACAAATGCGTCATTAAGGCAGAGATTTGGCTCACCTTTTCAATTCATTCTGATTTATGTTTATGGTTGAGGGTATAATTTCTCACCTTCCTGCTTTGGCCAACTGCCTTATCTCAAAGTAACATCCCTAATAGTTACTAGTTACATGACATATCCATTTACTCCATTATTCCTTCTGGGATGTATATTTTTTACCTAAAATAATGAATAGTCAAAACTAATGAAAGTTGATGAGAAAAGACAAGATCTAGTATAATATTCACGAGGTCTTCACCAACAGAGACTTATCTTCTGACTCTCAGAAGTTTGTGGTTAGCAAGCCTCAATGTTTCTGAAACAATTGCTGTAGGGTTTGAAAACACTCCAATGATCACAAGCTCCCAAAGATTTAGGAGACTGGCAACTGTCCTAAAGACTTTTAACTGGTTCCTGTGTAGCCAAGTTTTATAAGAGGCAAAGGGTTATTGCCAAGAGCTATATGGGCTGTCAAGGTCCAGAAAAAAAGGCTAAAAGTATATTCAGTCAATATTGGGGAGATGCCCTGAGCAAAATGCTTCAGTAGAGTTAGGGAAATGATATGTTGAGAATTTATATGAGGAAAAGTAATTAGTAAATATTTAGAAATTCTGTTGGTTTTGGAATTTCACAGTAGTATATTCTCTTCTAAAATCCACAGTTTCTTCAGCTATGTAAAGTTGGCTAGGTTTCTCTTTCCAAGAATGAATCACCATCTGTTGAGAGGGCCTTAAATCCTATTTGACAGCAGTGAATTACACCCAAGATAAAATTTTTCACAATTTCACCATCATGGCTATCTTGTCTGTCAAATCACTGCTGTGACTCATAGACTTTAAAGCCAGTGTTGCCACTTATTGGTAATTTGTGTAACACTTTAGAGAGTTAGTACACAAAAAGGAGGATCCCAAGTCATTTCTAATTTGATTTCCACTAAGTCTTGTGTCTAAAATGGGTTGTAACTTCTACAATAGAGCCTTACCTTCAACTTCTGGGAGTTTAATTACTTTCTTTTCTAAAATTTAAATAATTTATTTAGATTACATCTTGATTATTATCCCTTCACTTGTGTCTTCCTGTTCCCCCCTCCCTTATTATTTCACCCTATTCCCCTTGCCTAGGCCTCTGATCTGACAGTATCTATATTTATAAATTGAATCACCTTTATAATTTTTTAGAGAAATAGTTAATATTATGATTTCTTAATGGATATTAAGACAGCTGTATCTTATTCTTCTTGCCCCACATTCCTCTGTGTTTACCTCCTAACACCTTCCACAAAGAACCCCACCTTTTCCCATTTCTCTGTTTAAATCACTTGTAACCTGCTATTCCCCTCTCTACTGCTTCTGACCTTACCTTTCTTGATCACATTTTACTTTTCTGGTTTCTGCAGTTAGTATAAGACTACTCAGAAGATTTGCAGATAGGAGCCTCCAAAATAAGAGCACATGTAATGTTTATCTTTCTGAGTTTGGATTACCTCACCCAATATTTTCTTTCTTAGTTCCAGCCATTTACCTGCAAAAATAATGTTTTCAGTTTGTTTTCTTTACAGCAGAATAGTATTCCATTTTGTATATGTACCACATTTTCATTATCCATTCAGTGGATACAGGACACTTTGCTTTCCATTTCCTAGATATTGTGAATAGAGTATCTGTGAACATTGATGAGCAAGTACCTGAGGGACAAATGATGAGTCCTTTGGGCCTAAACAAAGGAATATTATAGCAAGGCCATATGATAAATTTATTTTTAGCTTTTCTGATAATTTTTCCACACAGTTTTCCATGGTGTATGCACCAGTTTACACATTTACCAATAATGGATAAAGATTCCTCCCCACTGTTTTTATCCCCTCCAGTAGATAGTAAAATTTGTTTTGTTTTTCTTTGTTACTCTGATCTGTGCAAAAGAAAATCTCAAATTGTTTTGAATTGCATTCCTAATTGGTAAAGACAGTGAAAAATATTGAGATATTTAATGTCCATTTTTTTTCTCCTTTTGTGAAGCCTGTTCAGGTCCTAGGCCTATGTTTTGAGTAGCACATTTTTTGACTTTTTTTTAGTTATTTATATATCATAGATTACCAACCCCCTCTTAGGTATATAGTTGGTAAAGATTCTCTTCCATTCTTTGGAAATCCTTGACATGATTTATTGTTTCTTGAGGGTGTGTCAAAAGCCTTTTAGTTTCATGAAGTCCCACTCATCAGCTGTTGACCTTAATTCTTGGGAAAATGGAGTCCATTTTGGAATTTTTTTTCTACATCTATGTCACGTAAGATATTGCCTATTTTTTTTTTACTAGAAATTTTATTGTTTAAGTTTCACATTTAGGTCTTTGATTCATTTGTATTCATTACTTAAAAACATTATTTTTAATTTTTTGATAATTTCATACAATGTTTATCTTCTGGGTCCTGGATTACCCCCATCCCAGCTGAATAATATTCTATGATGTAAATACACCAAGTTTTCAATCACACCTAGGCTGTTTCAATTTTCTGGCTATCAGGAGTTTAAAAACATTTAAAAAAGGATAAATCAGCATGTGCTGTTTAATTCTCTAGTTGGCTGTGTGACCCTGGGAGGGCAGAACTTAAAAATGAAGTGGACTAAAGTCATATTCAATAGCTCACTTTATTCAGAACATCAGGAAGTTTATATTCTGGAGGATAAGAAAAGTCACCAAAGTAAAGTATAAAATCATAAGGACTAGCCACATGTGGCAAAAATCATGCTGTTCCATAGTGACAAATGAATGACAACAGCTGAAGTAAACTCATTTTTATCCACTACATCTGAAAGGAACACAAAAACAAATTCCAAGAACAATTTTTTGTGTTGAGGAAACTGAGGTCATAAGATTTGTTTTCTTGAGTTATCACGAGCACTCAGCATTCTCTTCATATGTCTTGGACTGTGTTCCCATACCTCCTTAATAAGATATTGAGTACTTTGGTTATGTGCCCAAGGATTGTATAGTTAGATCATGTGACAGACCTATTTTTATCTTTTTTATTAACTATTTACTTTATATCTGGGTAAGAAATGTCCATCCTTCCCCTCTTTCTAGTCCCTCTCTCTTCCCTTCCCTCTCCTTATACAACCCCCCTTTTCTTCTCAAAGAAGGGGAGACCTTTAATGAGTATCACCATGCATTGGCATATTGAGTAAGACTGGGCCCATATTCTTCTTTTAAGGCTAGACAAGGCAGTGCAGGTAGAGGAAATAGATCCAAAGGCAGGCAACAGAGTCAGAGGCATCCCTTGCTTCTGCTATAGTATGTCCTATATGAAGAACAAGTTGCGCATCAGTTATACATATGTGAGAGGCCTAGAACTGTCCCATGGATGCCCTTTGGTTAGTTGCTCAATCTCTGTGAGCCCCCATGTGTCCAGGATAATTAATTTTGTAGGGTTTCCTGTTGTGTCTTTGACCTCTCTTGCTCTTTCAGTCCTTCCACTCCCTCTTCCATAAGATTTCCCAAGGTCCACGTACTGTTTGGCCATGAGTCTCTCCATTTGTTTTCATCAGCTGCTGTTTGAAGCTGCTCAGATTACAGTTATGACTGTTATGTCTGCAATAATAGCAGATTACTATTAGTAGTGTCAGTGGTGGGCTCTCTCACTCCCTCTCATGGCATGTGACTTCAGTTGGGCCAGTCCTGGATTTGCTGGCTCAAAGCTTTTGTGTGTGGGTTGGTGTCTCCCTCCCTCTACTGGAAGTCCCTTCAGTTTAAAGGAGGTGTCCACTTCAGGTTCCATATCCCCCAATACTAGTAATCTCATCTAGTGTCAACACCACAGAATCCTGTGCCCCATAGATGATTCCCACAGATTTTAGTTCTCTCTCCCAGCCCTCCCCTTTTCCTCACACCTGATCCACATTCCTCTTTCCACCTTTTCTCTTACCCAGTTCCCTCCATCTATCTACTTCAAATGTGTGGTTTATTTTCCCTTCTGAGTGAGATTTAAGTATCTTCCTTTGGGCCCTCCTTTTTACTCATTTTTTGGGGATTGGTGGATTATAGGATGGCTATTCTATATTTTATGGCTAAAGTCTACTTTTGTCATTATGTCCTTTTTAAAAAAAAGATCTGGGCAGTATTCCATTGTGTATATGTACCACATTTCATTTATCCATTCTTGAGTTGAAGAACATCTAGATTGTTTCAAGTTTCTGGATATTGTGAATAAAGCTGCTATCGATAAAGTTGAGCAACTATTCATGTCAAATGGTGGAACATCTTTCCAGTTTATGTCAAGAAGATATATATATAACTGGGTCTTGAGGTAAAATTACTTGCAATTCTTTGAAAAACTTCTATATTGACTCCCACAGTGGCTCCCCAATTTTACACCCCTACCAGCAATGGAGCAGTGCTTCCTTTGCCCTTCATCTTTCCCAGCCTGAGCTGTTACTTTAACTTTTGATTGTGATCTTAGCCACACTAATGTGTGTAAGATGTAATCTTAGAATCATTTTGATTTGCATTTCTGTGATGACTAATAATGTTGAACATTTTTATAAGTGCTTCTTGGCCATTAGAGAATCCTCTGTTGAGAAATATCTATTTACTTCAGTATCTCATTGTTTTATTATTTTAAAATTTAATGTTTTATTTATTCTAATTTATTAACATTACTTCCTGGTTGTTATCCTCTCACTAGTATCTTCCTGTTCTCCCTCTCCCTCTCTCTTCTATCCTATTCCCCTCCTCTAGGCCTATGGTGATGGTGGGGTTCTATTCCCCACTGTCTGAACACAGTCTATCAGGTTTCATCAGGATAGCCTGAGTCCCCTTCCTGTATGCCTACAAGGCCACCCCATCAAGGGGAAATGATCAAATTACAGGCACCAAAGTTCATGTCAGAGGCATTATCCACCCCCAGATCCTCCAGCCTTGGTTATCTCCTGGTAGAATCCTTGACATATCTGGGTTCTTCCATCCCTCCAAGTCTCCCATACAACTCTCAGCACTGTACCCTGAGTATTCTTAGCAGCATTATTCATAATAGCCAGAATCTGGAAACAATATAGATGTCCCTCAATCAATGAATATACAAAGAAATTGTGTTGCATTTACACAATGGAATACTACTTAACTATTAAAAACAAGAAAAATTTAAATTTACAGGCAAATGGATGTTACTAGAAAAGATCATCTTGAGCAAAGTAACCCAGACCCGGAAAGACACACTTATAAGTGGTTATTAGCACAACATAGGTGTCCTCTGAGAGACTACATTCAGTGTAGTACAGCTTAAAATCAGGGTTCATCATATCACTATAAATTCCTTTATTGCACATGATTGTTTTAGCTATCTTGGGTATTTTTTATTTTTCTATGTGTAGTTGAAAATTGCCCATTGAAAGTCTGCAAAGAATTTTATAGGAATTTTGATGAGGAGTGCATTGAATCTATAGATTGATTTTGGTAAGAAGGCCATTTTTACTATGTTAATCCTATTAATGTGATATCTTCAATTTCTTTTTTCAGAAACTTGTAGTTCTTGTCACACAGATCTTTTACTTGCTTGGTTAGAGTTAAAATTATTTTATTTTTTTATTTTATACTTTTATAATTTTTTTTGACTATTGTAAGGTTGTTATTTTCCTAATTTTTTTTCAGCCCATTTCATTTGTATAAAGCAGGGTTACTGATTTTTTAAAATTTATCCTTACACTTTGTTGAAGGTGTTTATCAGCTATAGGTTTTCTCTTGTCTCTGAAGTTGTTGAAATCTAGCTTTAATCTGTGGTTATCTGAAAAAATAGAGGGAGTTATTTCAATTATGGTGTATCTGTTTAGAGTTGCTTTTTACGTGCTTTGTATGATTATATGGTCAGTTTTGAAGAAGGCTCAGTGAGGTGCTGAGAAGAACGTAAATTCTTTTATGTTTGTGTGAAATATTCTGTAAATATGTTATGCCCATTTGTTTCATAATATCAGTTGATTTCATTATTTCTCTGTTTAGCTTTTGCCTGGATGATCTGTCCATTGGAGAGAGTGGGTTATTGAACTCTCCTATAATTAATGTGTGTTAATCAATGTGTGGTTTAAGTTTTAGTAATTTTTTTTTTTACAAATGTCGGTGTCCTTTCATTTGGGGCATATGTATTCAAAATTGATACATCCTTTTCGTGAATTATTCTTTTGATAATATGAAGTATCCTTCCCCATCTCTTTTGATTAATTTTGGTTGAAATTCTATTTTATTAGATATTAGAATGGCTACTCTAGCTTGCTTCTTGTGTCCATTTACCTGTAATTTTTTTTCTAACCTTTTATGCTGAGGTAATGTTTCTCTTCTTTGCTGAGTGTGTTTCTTGTATGCAGCAGAATGATGAATTCTATTTTAATATCCATTCTGTTAGCCTGTGTCTTTTTATTGGGAAATTTACTTCATTGTCATTGAGAGATATTTATGACCAATTATTATTAATTCCTATTATTTTGTCATTGAGTATGGAGTTGTTCAGTTTCCATAGTTTGTAAGCTTTCTGTTTTTTTTTTCTGCTGTTGTTGAGTTTCAGCATTAATTTATGGCAGTCTCTTAAGATACAAGGAGTTACTTCAATCTTCGTGTATCTGTTGAAACTTGCTTTTTGACAAAGTATATAGTCAATTTGGGAGAAGGTTCCGTGAGGTGCTGAGAAGAAGTTTGTTTTTGTTGTTGTTGTTGTAGTTATTGTTGTTGTTGTGGTTGTTGTTGTTGTTATTATTATTATTATTATTATTATTATTATTATTATTATTATGATTATTATTATGAAGTGTTCTGTAGATATCTTTTAAGTCCATTTGATTTATGAAGTATGTTAGTTTCATTAGTTCTCTGTTTTCTTTCTGTCTTCATGATCTGTCCATTGGTGAGAATGGGGTGTTAAAGCTTTTCACTATTAATGTGTGCTTTACACTCTCAAAATGTTTCTTTTACAAATTTGAGTGCTCTTGTGTTTGAGGATAGATGACCAGAATTGAGATGTCATCTTGGAGCATTTTCCTTTGATGAATATGAAGTGACTTTCCCTATTTCTTTAGATTAATGTTGGTTGAAAGTCTATTATATTAGATACCAGCATGGCTACTCTAGCTTGCTTCTTGTGCATTTGGAAAATATTTTTCCATAGCTTTACTCTGAGGTCACTTCTATCTTTTTTGATGAAGTGTGTTTCTTGTATTCAGGAGAATGATGGGTCCTGTTTTCCCCTCCACTCTATTATTCTGTGTCTTTATTGGGAGTTGAGGCCATTGACATTAAGAGATGTTAATGACCAGTGTTTGTTAACTCCTGTTATTTTTATGTTGGTTATTGAGACAGACAGAGAGAGAGAGAGAGAGAGAGAGAGAGAGAGAGAGAGAGAGAGAGTGTGTTTCCCTTCATCTGGTTTTGCTGAGTGTGGTTTTTTATTTCCTATGTAGATAGTCTCCTTAGTTTGAAGTTTTCCTTCTAGTTTCTTCTGTAAGGCTGGATTTTTGGATTGGTACTTCTTAAATTTGTTGGTTTTCATGGAATATCTTGTTTTCTCCTTCTATGGTGATTACTTGTTTTGCTGGGTATTGTTGTCAGGGTTGACATTTGTGATCTCTTAGTGTAAGTAAGATCTCTGCCCAGTCCCTTCTGGTTTTTATAGTTTCCAATGAGAAGTCCTGTCTAATTCTGATAGTTTTGCCTTTATATGTCACTTGGCTTTTTTCACTTGCAGCTTTAAATATTCCTTGTTTGTTCTGTACATTTAGTGTTTTGATTATTATATGTCAATAGAATTTTCTTTTCTGGTTCAGTCTATTTGGTGTTCGGTAAGCTTCTTGTATGTTTATAGTCATCTCTCCCTTTAGGTTGGGGAACGCTTTTTTTCCTATACTTTTTAAAAAATATTTTCTGACCCTCGGTAGTTGGAGTCTTCTTCTATTCCTATTATTCTTAGGTTTGGGCTTTTCATAGTGTCCCATATTCATTGGATGTTTTTTGTCAGGAACTATTTTGATTAAACATTTTCTTTGACTGATGTATCAATTTCTTCAACCATTTCTACAGCTGATATTCTCTATTCCATCTCTTGTATTCCATCTATGTTGCTTGTGTTTGTAGTTCCTGTTCTCTTCTTTAGGTTTTCTATCTCTGGGATTGCCTCAGATTTCGTTTTCTTTATTGCTTCTATTTCAATTTTTAGGTCTTATATACTTTTATTCATTTTCTGTTCCTGTTAAATTATATTTTCCTTTATTTTGTTGAGATATTTATGTTACGCTTTTATGGCCTCTATCATTTTTTTAACCTATGATTTAAGATCATTTTCTTGTGTTTCAGGTGTGATAGTATCTTTAGGGCTTGCTGTGGTAGGATACCTTGTTTCTGGTGGTCTCATATTGCCCTGGGTTTTGTTGCTTGTCTTCTTACACTGACCATTAGGTATCTGGTTGTCTCTATTAATAGCAGGCCAGTGGCCTTGTCTCAGATAGGTCAGGCAGATAAGGAGTCAGCAGGTGAGAAGGCTCTAAGTTGAAGGTTGCCTCCATGAGATGGAAAACAATGGGTGTTCGGTCCCCTGTACAGTTCACCTCTGAGGGCTCTGCTATCTCTCTGATGGATGTGTTTGAGGTGAGTCAGGCAAATGAGTCAGCAGCAGAGAGGGCTGTAAGTTTATTATTGTTTGCACCCAACATAGGCTTTCTCAGGATGAAGGATGCAGAGGCACCTTTCATCTTTTGATAATCAGTTTGTTTTGTGATAGACCAGCTGAATTATGTTTGAATTTCATTATTGGAAGGCCACTGTTGGGTTCAAGGTTGGGCTTAAATGATCCCAAGTCAGCTTGTGCATGGGGTGGCTGACAGGTGGGTAGTTAGTTGGAGAAAACTGTCTCTAGATGCCAATAACTATGCTTCTATTCTGATTTCATAAATTCTTACAGCTCAATTGAGCATTGGATTAGCTGATAATCAGGCATGTAACTGGAATGTTAAAATAATAAATTTCTGTGAAGTAAAATGAGGTAAATTATCCATTCACCTTTATTATTAATATACATTTTAACTAGTAATTTAAAAAATAATAAGCAAATATCAGCTTATAATATAGTTTATTTTAAAATGTAATATTCATTAACAAACTCTGAAGAATGTACTTGAAACCAATCATTGAGAAGAAAGACTAAATATAAATTGCAGAAAAAAATTATATAAAAGATTATTAGTTATAAAAAAAGAAAATACAATACCCAAAATGCCCAATTGTCCAGAAGTTAAGTAGTACAATGAGCTAGATAAACTGACAAACAATTCTGTTAGTGGGAAATGAGTATATGATAATATCTAGTAATAATGCCAAGTTTGAAGTTGCCAAATTACCAAAACAGCATTAGAAAAGTATGTCCCCAAAAATTATTCTGAAAATCTGAACCTTAGTCTTAAAAAATACATTTGATAAATCAATATCAACTATCAGCTGAAAAAATCCTTCACATTCTTCTTTAATAAATACTGCAATTAGATGAAGTCCCTTTATTTTTTGATATGGCAGACAACATATAAAATTACTAAGATTTTCTTAACCTTTATCAGAGAAACTGTCTTTTCTAGTATGCAGTGGCTAATATAAGCACACATTATTGATCAAAATGTTGATAATATGTGATTGTTAAGTAATCATCGCTCAAGAGTACACTTATACAATTTTTCATTCTAAGGTTTAGAAAATATCAACCAAGAAGGGGAAGAAATAATTTAAGAGCATACAATATGCAAAGAACTGAAAAATAGTCTTTTATAATATGACATTACTAACATAGTGAAGAAGTCACAGTTGCTCTCATTAACTGTAAAAGCTCTATACAAGGAATCAATTCTGCCAAATTTGCAACATAGATTGGATAAAGGATCTCTAGTTCCAACCACCTATTAAGGACTATTTTCAGTGAATAATTGGTATGTCTGGAAAATAGCTTTTTGAGGGAGTAGCCATTTTTCAGCTTCACATTATCCACACATGGCTCCAAACCCATGTACATATGAAAACCAGTAATGAAATTTAGTGGGCTAAGAAGAAATCATGAAATTGGAAGGAGAATATGAGGGTAAGTTGAGAGAGAAAACTGTTTGTTAAATGTGACCATGTTTCACTATATACACGTATAAAATTCTTAAGAAAAATATCCTTAATCCCTAACTGAAATATGTCTCCACTCCTTAAACATAGGCAATGAAAACTTTGTTTTTATCAATGGAATATAACTTGGAAGACAAAAAGTATCCTAAATGATAGGCCTCATACTAAACGATAGATAGCCAACAAAAAATGAACATAATGCCATCATTGGAGTTTCTTTGTCTCATAATTTAATTCAGTTTTTTCTTTGCAGATCATTTGCATATATATTATGGCTTCCACTTTTACGTTTTTATGATCTTTCTCTTTGTGTAAACATGTGTTCCTCTGCATCTCTCTGCATTACTTATGCATTTTCTTTGGTTCTTTTTCTCATTTGATTATTTTGTCGTAACTAATTTGTTTCATTGAATCAATATTGCTTAGATGAGTTTTTTGTATGCAAACACTGTGACTATTTTTATTAAGTTTATCCAGTTTACATCAGTGAACATTGTGTATACACAAATCCTTCCCCTCTAGTCACAATGGATACAAGCAACACAGGTTTTACCTACCTGATTTTGTTTTAAAAATACTTAAAGCCAGCCAGGAGTGGTGGTGCACGCCTTTAATCCCAGCACTTGGGAGGCAGAGGCAGGCGGATCGCTGTGAGTTCAAGGCCAGCCTGATCTACAAAATGAATCCAGGACAGCCAAGATTACATAGAGAAACCCTGTCTCATAAACCCAAAAACAAAAATTAAAAAAATAATACTCAAAGACAATCTATAAAGCCATGAACTTCTACCTAAATACAACAACATCAAACTATATTTGGGCAAAAGTCTATTTTCACACACTTTCTGGGTTTTTTTAAACATTTTTTACATATACATTTATATTATTACACATATATACAATAAACTACCTATATCAAGAAGAATTATTAGCTGATCAGATCATGGTCATGTCAATTGATGGTCTACTTTTATCACAAGAATATATATCTTTGGTGAGGGGCAGACAGATATGATTCTATAGAAAGATAAGGTAGGATAGTTAGATAAGGTCTTCAAAAACCTCAGAGATAATCAGAATATGGCATTTACAATGTATTTATTATTTTAAAGATTCACTGACAATTAGATGACTTTTTTAAAATGAGACACTGACAGGACAGTGGAGACAGAGGAACAGGGAAGGGTGAGGAACTGGGAAGTATAGAAGGAGGTGAAATAATGATCAGAATGTATCGTATGAAAAAAAACAAATTTTCAGTAAAAGAAAAAAGAGAATTTTAAAAATTGTCTTCCACTATATACCTTGCATTTAAGAATGCATTATGTGGTTGGTTGAATAAGAATGACCCCCATAGCTCATATATTTTGATGCTTATTTATCACAAAGTTCCACTACATGAGAAGAACTAGCCTTGTTGAAGTAGGTTTGGCCTTGTTGGAAGAAGTGTTTCATGGGGTTAGAATTTCAGGTTTTAAAAGCCTAATCGAGACCAAGTTCTTCTCCTTTATTGCTGCCTTCAGATCCAGATATGGAAGTCTCAGCTACTTCTCTAGGACTGTATTTGCCTGCATGCTGCCATGTTTCTGGTTATGATAATAGACTAAGTCTTTGGTACTTAGGAAGCCTCAGTTAAATGCTTTGCTTTGTAAAAGTTGCTATGGTCAAAGTGTCTCTTCCCAGCAATACAATACTAAGATGTTTTTATTTTGAGTGATTCTATTTTGGTACAACTGTTTTGAATGTTGGATGTTATAGCTAGCAATATTAATGCATGTTATGAAGAACTCAGTTATGATTCGATGGTATGTGTCTGGTTTTATTCTAACTTATTATGATATGTTTGGGTGATGTCCCTTGGAGGCCTGCTCTTTTCTGAGGTAAGGCAGAGAGGTGAATCTGGGGGAGAGTGAAAGTAGGGAGGAGGGATTGGAGGATGGTGAGGAAAAGGAAACTATGATTGGGATATAATATGTGAGAGTGCCAATGACTTTCAATTCATTATTAGTTGAATGATACGATGATGGTAGTTGATTCATGTAATTAATTGGTCTTTTAGTACTCATATTTGCTCATTAAGTACAAAATGAGATTTTCTAGCTGTCTTTCTCCCCCTTTGTCCAATAGAATGTATGTACATCAAACATTGACTAATTTCCTTGTCAAACAGATTACAACTGCTAGAGAGGTTATAAAATGTAAATGTAACAGTCATTGCTCTTCCATGAGTAAATCCATTCAGAGAACAGAGCAATTTGATTGGCATTAATCAAAGCCATAAAGTATAGTAAGAGAATTTAAATACTTATAAAACTCAACACCAGAATATTCACAATAGATTAAATATGTCTATTTTTGGTTTTTTGTTTTTTGTTTTTTTAATTAATTTATTCATATTACATCTCAGTTGTTAGCCCATCCCATGTTTCCTCCCATTCCTCCCTTCCTCCCACTTCCCCCCTACTCCCCTCCCCTATGTCTGTGTCTGAGGGGGACCTCCTCCCACTGTATACGCTCATAGGGTATCAAGTCTCTCCTTGGTGACCTATTATCTTTCCTCTGAGTGCCACCAGGCATCTCCATTCAAGGGACATGTTCAATTATGGGGCACCAGAGTTTGTGTGAAAGTCAGATCTCCTTCTCCACTCAACAGTGGAGAATGTCCTGTCCATCGGCTAGTCTAGGTAGGGGTTCGAGGTTTACTGCCTATTTTTTCCTTGGCTGTTGCCATAGTTTGCGGAGGATCCCAGGGTCCAGACCCGCCTGTAGTTTTCCAGGACCCGCTGGATCCTTCTATTTCCTCTTTCTCCCAGGCTTCTCACACCTAAAGTCTCAATAGGATGTCCTCCCCTCTTACCCACTATCCTGGTAGGTACAGTTTTTCATGGGGACATACACCTTGGACTAGTGTCTCGATATAAGTGAGTATATACCATTTAGCTCTTTTTGCTTCTGTGTGAACTCACTCATTATGACAATTTCTAGTTCAATCCATTTGTCCACAAATTTTGGAAATTCCTTGTTTTTAATATCTGAGTAGTATTCCATAGTGTAAACGTACCACAGTTTCTTTATCCTAAATATGTCTATTTTTGGACCTTGTGTATTTATGTACCTAATAGATTATATGAAAACAGGTTAGGTTTTACCTCATATTTTAACATTTCATATACTCGGTTCATGAGAATCAATCAAAATCTGTTTTATCCTTTAAATAATTAAATTTTTCTTTTCAAAAATAGCCTCTCAAAAGGGCAAATAAAGCATAGGAGTTTATTTCTCACTACACATGATTGAAAAGGAGGTAAATACCAATGGACAGGACATTCTCCACAGTTATGTGGGGATTGGGGACTAACTGTTACATGAACTCTGGTGCCCCATATTTGTCCACCTCCTCTTGGATTGGAGGCCTGGTGGCACTCAAAGGAAGAATAAAGAGGCTACCAAGATGAGACTTGATACCCTATGACCATATAGTGGGGGAGGAGGTCCCTCTTGGTCTTATACCTAGGGGAGGGGAATAGGGTGAAAGCGTGAAAGCAGAAGGGAGGAACGGGAGAATACAAGTGATGGGATAGCAATTGAGTTGTAATTTGAGTAATTAATTAAATAAAAAAGAAAGAAAATTGGGTAAATAACATGAATTTTGCAAAAGTAAATTTAAAGAGTTTAAAACCTCTTTTAACTTGCTACAGAAAAAATTCCCTGCATTAAAACTCTCTGAAGGGACACTAGTTAGGTATCATGTACACCTTCGTGTATTTTATACTGAACTATACTCTGGTTTATCATTTTAGGATTCCAAGATAACACTTGTAATAACATGTAAGAGGTTTAAAGGTAAAGAGAAATCCTCTAATATTGTACAATTAGCAAATAATAAAGGATTATAAGAACTCAGGGGAGCACAGAGGTTACAAACTGAGGCAGTGAGGGTGATAGGAAGAAGGAGAATCATTAAAATATATGGTAGATTCAGTGTATCAGAGGCAGAAGAGTTGAGTGATTAACTGCAATTGTGATTATGGAGCACATATTAGAATGACAATGATCTGAGAGAAAGATTTATTAACAAAAATGTACAAGCACTAATAGATGACGTAACTCTAACTTATTTTCCTGTCAAATTTATTGAACATCAGAGGCATAGTTTGATAACATGGCTATATTCTCTTACTTAAACTTTAATTTATCCATAAAGATATGGTGTATGTCAAGTCGAATTCACTTTTCACATATTTTGAAAAATTGCAGGGAATATAAACCATAATGTAACAGTAATTATTTTATGAACATGCTGTTCATATGAAATTAACATATTTTTCCTTCAGCCCATATCGTTCTATATAAAATTGTTGTTATCTTTTGAATTGTAAATACAAGCTACCCTCATTCCTTACTAAAACATTTTCTATTTAAAATTATGCATAAGTCAGAGTTCACCTTGAAGGGCGTAATAATCTATTCTCCCATTATTTTGCATTATTTGCTATTCCATCTCTACGCACAGATACTTATGATTACTTTACATAACCATTTTCATGAACTCTGATTTATGCATAATTTTAAATATGAAAACTATTAATAAGACATGATAGCTGGGCATGGTGGCGCAGGTCTTTAATCCCAGCATTCAGGAGGCAGAGGCTGTGAGTTTGAGGCCAGCCTGGTCTACAAAGTGAGTCTAGGACAGCCAAGGCTACATAGAGAAACCCTGTCTCAAAAACAAAAACAAACAAACAAAAAAACAAAACAAAGCAAAACAAAACAAACAAACAAAACCCCACAAAAACAAAAAAAATACATGGTACCCCTTTTGAGTTAAATAGAAAATTACTTACAAACGTATGTTCCAATGGAAGATTATGACATGAAATTGCTTTATTTCCAGTTATAGCTTTTTAAAATTAAATATATAGTTTAATACAACTCTATATGCATAAGCATGATGTAATGATTAGAACAATAAAACGAGTACACTTATCACCATAGTTAAAATATAGGTATGAAAGAGATGAAGAAACAAATGTTTAATTCTAAACAAATTTTAATAATCTAGTAGTAACATAGTAGGGAGCATGATAAACATTAAATCTATATTTACTATTTAAAAACAGACACCTTATATATTTGACCAATTTACATACTAGATCCTAACTGCCAAATTTTGACTCTCTGTTTCTATATAACAGTCACCATAAAGTATTTCTCTCTGGCTGGCTTTTCTGTTAGAATAAGGTCTTCCGGGTTAGACTATTCTATAATAAATGAGAGAGCAATTTTTATCGTGTAATGATCTATTCTACATATGTTTTCTTCTAGTCTTTTTTCTTTTGGTGTGATTTAAAAGACTGATCAAAAGGAACAAACTTAACATGGGAAGGAAAGGGTTCATTTTGGCTCATTGGTTATAATCCATAATCAAGGGGAGAGGAGGAAGGGGCTCAAGTCCAGAACACTGAGGTAGAAACTGAAACAGAGACTGAAGGGATATAACTTAATGGCTTGCTTCCAAACTCAAATTTCCCTGACTTTATCACACAACACAGGGTAAACCTACCCAGCAATGGTAACACTCATAGTAGGCTGAGCCATCCCACATCAATTAGTAATCAAGAAAACGCCCGAGAGACATGCACATAGGCCAATCTATGAAGGCAATTTCTCACATGAAGTTCCCTTCTCCCAGATGTGTCAAGTTGTCAAGTGAAGCAAATTACAGAATGTTCTTTGTTTATTTTGGATTACTTAGTAAATACATACTTAAATTATTCCCATATCTTGGTCATTGAGAATATTGATGCAATGAAAATAAGAATGAAGATACTTCCTCAAGTTATTGATTTCAAAAAAGTTATAATGCATAAATGAATAGAGAAAAATTTTATTCAAAAGAATAAAAAATGTGTATCACTTCTATAACTTCTCAAAAGAAATTGATGTTGATTTTGTTTGTTTATAGCTATGTGTCACATCTGGTAGAAACCTGAAAACACCACTTTACATATGGACATGAAAGCTTAACACTGAGTCTATTGAACCAATATTAGATTAAACACACACACACACACACACACACACACACACACACACACACACCTCACACTCAGAAGTATGATCACTGAATGTTACAGTAATTCGGTTTCTGTCTTAATTTTTTGAGGAGCCTCTTTATTCCTTTACACAATGAAGGGATTGATTTACATTCTTACCTATGTTGTAAAAGGTCTCATTTTCCCTACATTCTTGCCACATTTATTTCTTGATTGTTAAGAATGGTGAGTTGAACCAAAAAAAAAAAAAAAGTTAACCGGGCATGGTAGCTCATGCCTTTAATCCCTGCACTCAAAAGGCAGAGGCAGGCGGATCTATGTGAGTTCGAGGCTATTCTCTTCTACAAAGTGAGTCCAGGACAGACAAGGCTACACAGGGAAACCCTGTCTTGAAAAACCAAAAAAAAAAAAAAAAAAAAAAAAAGAATGGTGAGTTGTATGGAAGAGATGAAAGGACAGGTGGGGTGTCAAAGTATTAAGGCTGGAGGTTTTGGCTGGAGGAGGGGGGTAATCAAATTGATGCACCAACCAAGGGCATTGCAGACAGAGAACCTAGATCCCCCTGTTCAGATGTAGCCAATGAACACCTCATTCTCCAGAAGAAGAAGGGGAAGGGAGAGCAGGGGACTGGCTCTAACATGAACTCTGGTGCCAGCGATTTGATCACTGCCCATTGGCAGAGAGACCATGTGGAAACACTAAGGAAGGATTTGCAGGCTATACAGATGAGACCTGATAGGCTGTGGTTGGATGAAGGGGGAAGAGGATCAGACCTCTCAGAGGTCTAGGGCTAGGAAATAGGACAGAAGAGGGAGGGTAGGAATAGCAACATAAGAGCTAGGGAATTAAAACCGAGATGTAATGTAAATAAATGATAATAAAAATAAATATAAAATATACCTGTGATATTTGGCATTTTATTGTGTTTCTAACTTAAATTTTTCTTGTGATTAATGTTCAGCACTTTTTCATAACTCATGGGCATTTGTGTGCTTCTTTTCAAAACACATCCAGTACCTTTACTCAGTTTCACATGGAGTGTGTGTGTGTGTGTGTGTGTGTGTGTGTGTGTGTGTGTGTGAGAGAGAGAGAGAGAGAGAGAGGGAGAGAGAGAGAGAGAGAGAGAGAGAAAGTCAGAGAGACAGAGAGACACAGAGAGGCACACACACATGCATAAGACATGCAAATTAACTGTGTTGATTTAACACGTTCAATGACTTCCATCAAATACTATGGTTACATATAGATTTTCTGAATTTTAAAATTAAAATTGTGCATGTAACATAAGAAAATGAGGCCACATTTATCCATTTTACATTTGATTAAAAAAAACAGGATTTAAAGAGCCACTATTAAAAGCTAGTTTGAAATAAACCTTTGCTTAAATTGGGATCTGTCTAAGAAAAATTTACTATCAACATGTTACAATGCATGTTTCAAGTTACGTGAAGTTGAGTTAGTTTATACATGTATGTTCATGTAAATTATTACATATTTATATGATAATGTATATATAAGAGCATATACAGACATCTTTAAAATTAATCAGTGATTTTTATTTAATCACTTAGAGACAAATGTATTTTACTTTGAAGTCTAGGCATTATTTAAATGCTCTAAAGAATTTGAACATGACCAGCAAAATGACTTGTAAGACCCCCAGCTCGGTGGTCTTAACGTGGAGACCCCCACCAAGAACCAGCGAGACCAAGGTTTCGGTTGCAACACGCAAGAGGCTTTATTAAGGGGACGGGTACCCGGGCGTTTCAGTCTCTGGAGAGGCTGGCGCGCCAAGGGAGTCTTTCGGGGGTCTTTTATAGGGATTTTGGCGGGAAGCGCGGTTACAGAAGCGAGAAGCATAGTTACAGGGCTCTGATTGGTAAATTTAAATGAGGCGAGGTTATAGCCCGGTCATTAGATGGGCTCTGGGAACAGGGGAGTTTATCCGTTCTCTGGGCCAGGTGGTCATCCATAAATATCTTGTTTGACATGAAGCGAGGTTATGGCCCGGCCATCAGATGGGAACAGGGGAGTCTACCCATTCTCTGGGCCAGATGGCCGACCATAAATATCTTGTTTGACAAGGACAAACTGTTTCTGTTATCTTAGCACACTTTTATCTTTTTTTCTCTGAGCCCCAGGCCTTATCTTATCCCGGGAACCTGTTATTCTAGTCTTGCCTTGCAAGATAGCGTTACTGCTGCTATGCTTGCTATGTCGGGTGCACAGGGGAGGGGGTCTTACATTCCCCCCTCTTGTTGTAAACTGAATGAAATCTTTCATTCAATGACCTCTGGTTGTAACTGTTGGAGCTGTTGGTATTGTTGGGTTAGAACCAAGGCCTGTACAACCGATGGGCGGTCTCGGATGAATTGCATCAATCTGTTAAGAATGCAAGGCCCAAAAAGTAGGAGCAGGACAATGATTAACAAAGGGCCCGTTATGGTAGATATTAAAGTGGTGAACCAAGGAGCCTTATTAAACCAGTTTTTATACCAAGTTCGTCCTGATTTAAATTGTAACTGTCGCTGCATGAGCCTTTTTCGCAGCTTAGACATACTATCTCTGACTACTCCTGTATTGTCTGCGTAAAAACAACATTTTTCCTTGAGGGCTGCACAGAGCCCACCCTCTTTCAGGAATAAAATATCTAACCCTCTACGATTTTGGAGCACTACCTCGGAAAGGGAGGTCAGGGACTGTTCTAATGCACTAATAGATTTTTTTAATGCTTGAAGATCTGCGTTCATGGCCTGCTGTAACTGCTGAAAATGAGCAACCTGAGTGAGAGCAGTAGTCCCGGTTCCGATCCCTGCCGCAACTCCCCCGACTGTTAATCCTCCGAATAGCAGTGCCAGAGTGATGGATACTGGCTCTCGGGGGTAACGATTGATCCCCTTAAAGTGGTGGTATAGGTCGGAGGGGTCATGGGGCGAATTAGGTTTGGGAAAGTCTTATCTTTAAAGGGTTGTCGGTCTGATGTGCTCTCTGTGTGTTTCTGTCTGTGTCCTTGGCCGCCTTGACGTGAGCAGCGTGGATCTAGGTGGCAATTCTGTCAACCTTGAGAGCCGTTGGGGTGGTCAGGAGTACTGTGTAGGGTCCCTTCTAGCGGGGTTTAAGGTTCTTGGTCCGGTGACGTTGGACCCAGACGTAGTCTCTAACCTGGAATGGGTGAGGGGCCAGGGGCTTGCCAAGCTGGTCTTTATAAGCGCGGGCTAGGGGCTTCCATACCTCATTTTGCACCTCTTGGAGGGCTCTTAGGTGTGCCTGGAGGGAAGGCCTGGTGGCGAAGGAGCCGATATCTGGGTCAAGGAAGTGAACAATAGGAACATGTGAACCATAGACAATCTCAAATGGAGTAAGCCCATGTGGGCCAGGGGTGTTCCTAACCCTGTATAGGGCCAGGGGTAGCAGGGCCACCCAGTCCTTAGTGCCTGCTGCAAGCGTTAATTTAGTCAAAGTCTCCTTAATAGATCTATTCATGCACTCTACCTGTCCTGAACTCTGGGGTCTATATGAACAATGCAATTTCCAATTAATCCCCAATAGTTTGGCCACCTGCTGGCTTACCTGGGAGACGAAGGCTGGTCCGTTGTCGGACCCAATTACCTGTGGCATCCCGTAGCGAGGGAAAATATCATCTAAAAGCTTCTTGGAAACCACCTTGGCCATCTCATGTTTGGTGGGGAAGGCTTCAGTCCATCCTGAAAAAGTATCTACGAAGACCAGCAGGTACCGGTATCCGTATATACCTGGTTTGATCTCCGTGAAGTCAATTTCCCAATGGGTTCCTGGCCGGTGCCCTCGGACCCTAGTTCCTGACAAATTCAAGGACTTGTTGGTATTGACCAGCGTGCAGGGCCGGCAATTGTCAATGGCTCTCTGGAGGGCCTCCTTTTTTTCCAATAGGTAAAAGTCCGTTTCTTCTCTTTCGAGGAGGGTCTTCATTTTCTGGGCGCTTAAATGAGTGAGCTTGTGGAAGTAGTCAATCAAATAGATAGTTTCTTTTGAGGGGACGACTACCTTGTCCTGGTATCGCCAATGGTAGGGGCCTTCAGGGAGAGCCCCCAACTTGTGAAGTCTTTGTATGTTGTCGTTGGTGAATTTCCAATTCCGATCCTGCTGCCCTGGCGCTCCGGTGTCCTCTTGTAAGGGGAGCGCCTCGAGAGTGTCGAGGGGTCTTGTAGCGGCTTGGCGGGCTGTCTCGTCAGCCAGCCGATTACCTCTAGCCTCAGGGGAGTCCCCTTTCTGGTGGCCCGGGCAATGGATGATGCTGAGCTGCTGGGGTAAAAAGAGGGCCTTCAGGAGGGCCAGGATTTCAGTCTTATTTTTAATTTCTTTACCTTCTGAGGTGAGGAGTCCTCGGCGCTGATAAATTTCTCCATGTACGTACGTGGGCTGTGGCGAAGGCATACCGGCTGTCTGTATATACTGTTAGCCTCTTTCCTTTTGCCAGTTCCAGGGCCTTGGTCAGGGCAATCAGTTCAGCACGCTGGGCGGAGGTCCCTGGGGGCAGAGGGCTGGCCCATATTACCTGGTCGGTGGTGGTGATAGCCGCTCCGGCCCGTCGTTTCCCGTTACCCAGGAAGCTGCTCCCATCCGTATACCAAATGAAGTCTGGGTGAGGGAGGGGCTGGTCAGTGAGGTCAGGGCGGGTTCCGTGGGTTTCCGCCAGGACTTGCTGACAGTCATGATCCTCGGGCCCGTCTGGGAGAGGGAGCAGCGTGGCAGGGTTGAGATTGGTTGTTGGCCCAAAGGTGACTCTGTCCGAGTCTAAAAGCATGGCCTGGTAATGGGTTACCCGGGCGTTGGAGAGCCATCTGTCTGGGGGCTGCCGGACCAGGGATTCCATGGCATGGGGCACTAAGATAGTAATTGGCTGTCCCATGGTGAGTTTATAAGAGTCTTTAAGGAGTAAGGCGGCTGTAGCAACCATCCGTAGGCGAGGGGGCCAGCCTGCTGCCACGGAGTCCAGTTTCTTAGAGAGGTAGGCTATAGGCCTTTTCCAGGGCCCCAGTCTCTGGATTAGAATTTCCTTGGCGTAGCCTTGTTTCTCATCAATGAACAGCTCAAAGGGCTTGGTTAAATCGGGCAGTCCCAGTGCGGGGGCTGAGATTAAGGCAGTCTTAATAGCCTCGAAGGCCTGTTGATGGGTGGGCCCCCAGGCAAACATCATTCCTGGCTTGGTAAGGGGGTACAGGGGAGCTGCCAGTTCCGCGAACCCAGGGATCCAGAGGTGGCAAAAGCCCGCTGTTCCTAAAAATTCTCTGAGCTAACGGGGGGACCGCGGTGGCGGGATTTGGAGGACAGTTTGTTTCCTAGCCGGGGTGAGCCACCTCTGTCCATCCTTGATGGAGTAACCTAGGTAGGTTACTTCAGTCTGGCAAATTTGTGCCTTCTTGAAAGAGGCTCGATACCCCAGCCGTCCTAGGACTTGTAGGAGGGCGTGGGTTCCCCGTTGGCAGTTCTCCTTAGAGGGGGCTGCCAGGAGGAGATCATCTACATATTGGAGCAATATGAGGTCTGGGTATTGTACCCTGAAGTCGGCCAAATCACGGTGTAAGGCCTCATCGAACAGGGTGGGACTATTTTTAAATCCCTGGGGCAGCCGTGTCCATGTTAGTTGCCCCGAAATCCCCAAGTCGGGGTCCTTCCATTTGAATGCAAAGAGAGGCTGGCTGGAGGGATGCAGTCTTAGGCAGAAGAAAGCATCCTTTAAGTCCAGCACAGTGTACCAGACATGGTCTGGGGATAGCCCCATCAATAGGTTGTAAGGATTGGGGACAGTAGGATGTATGTCTTCAACCCGTTTGTTGACTTGCCGATAATCCCCCGTCCCGGGCTTTTTAACAGGAAGCAAGGGGGTGTTCCAGGGAGACTGGCAAGGAGTCAGTATGCCTTGGTCCAGGAGTCTCCGAATATGAGGCCGTATTCCCAGGTAGGCTTCCTGTGACATAGGGTACTGCCAGATAGAGGCTGGGGTGGCAGAAGCCTTAAGGTGTACTAATATGGGGGGCTGTTGGTGAGCTAGGCCCATTTTCTCAGTTTCGGCCCATGAAGATGGATACAGGGCATGCCAGTCTGGGCTAAGGGTATCATTCTCAGGGGGGTCAGTCTCATACAATCTGTATTCATCTTTTAAATTTAATACTAAAGTCTGAATAGGCCGCCCTTGTGGTCCTGTCACACGAGTGTGCCCTTCTTTGAAGTGAATTTGGGCCTTGAGTTTGGTTAACAAGTCTCTTCCCAGGAGGGGATATGGGCAGTCCGAGACATGAAGGAAAGAATGTGAGACCTTACCGGTTGCAAGATGTACTTTTTTCTCGGTGGTCCAGCAGTAAGGCTTCCCGCCAGTCGCTCCTTGCACCCAGGCAGTCTTTGTTGTCAGGGGCCCCGGTGCGGTGGTGAGAACAGAGTGTTGAGCTCCCGTATCAACCAAGAAGGTGACGGGTTGCCCCCCCCCACATTCAGAGTTAGCAGGGGTTCAGGGGGAGGCTCCTGACCCTGACTTTTTCAGTCTTTCAGGTTGAGGAGAGCCGCGGAGGGGGGGGGCCCTACGGGGCCCTTTGGGACGTCTAGGACAGTCCCGTACCCAGTGGCCTCTTTCTTTACAATAGGCACATTGGTCCTTATCCACGGGGGCCTTTCTTCGTTCTCCCTGGCCCTGACTATCCTAGTGCCCTGACACTACGGTGGCCAACAGTCTACTCATTTCCCTATGTCTCTTCTTATCTCTAGCATTTTCCTTTTCTTCCGCTTCCTTTTTCAATCTTTTTTTCTTTTTTTCGGACACTTTTCTAAGCCTTTTTTTTTTTTTCCGGCGTCTCTCTCTTATTATACACTTTCTCTGCCTCCTTTAAAAGATCCTGAACTGTACTTTCTTTGAGTTTTTTTTAAAATCTTTTTAATTTGCGTCTGATATCTGGGGCAGATTGTCAGACAGAGGACATGGCCAGGGTGGTGGCCTGGAGAGGGTCCTCAGGGTCATATGGAGTGTAAACCCTGTAAGCCTCTTTTAGACGCTCAAGAAAAGCTGACGGTGTCTCATCTGCTTTCTGAGTAACCATCTTAACCTGGGCCAAATTGGTGGGCTGCCTGGCGGCTTTTTGGAGACCCGCTATGAGCAGCTGGCGATAAAGACATAGGTGGGCCCTACCTTCCTCAGTGTTGAAGTCCCAGTCCGGTCGTTCTAAGGGGAAAGCACTGTTAATTTTACTTGGCAGCTGGGTAGGCCGTCCGTTAGCTCCAGGGACGCTCTTGCCTGCTTCCAGAAGGACGCACTGCTTTTTTTCGGAGGTGAGGAGCGTCTGTAGGAGCTGTTGGCAATCGTCCCAAGTGGGTTGATGGGTCACTAGAATGGACTCAATAAGGGAGGTTAGCCGGGAGGGGTCCTTAGAAAAAGGAGGGTTATTATTTTTCCAGTTATAAAGATCTGAGGCGGAAAACGGCCAATATTGCATCTGGCCACCCGTGCCAGCCCGAAGGGGGAAGGCCTGAGAGGTCTGGGGTGGAACTTCGCGCCAGCTACGGAGTCGGCCGGCCATTGGTGAGGCCTCGGGCGCTGCGGCGGGAGCAATATCTTCAGGGCAGGGCGCGGGTCCGGAGCGCTCAGGTGGTGGCGGAGCAATATCCTCAGGTGTCCCCGGCGGGGGAGGAGCCGAGGGAGTCGGAGGTCAGGCCGGTGAGGCTGGGCCTGGAACCACTAGGGCCCGATAAGGGGGTGGTTCTTCAGTCAGGAGATCCAGGAGGGGCCCCTCATCCGGCGGCAAGACCTTAAGGGGGGGGCGGACAATGGCGGGATAGAGACCTGCCGCAGCGGGAGCCGCCGAAGTAGGGGCCGACGGCTGTTCTAAGGCGGGCGTGGTAAGAGAGGTGGGGATAGGAGGGGGCTGAATGAGGAAAAGTCTGACCCATGGAGGGGGGTCACGAATGAGAGATTCCCAAGTCATTATGTAGGGGACCTGGTCCGGATGACCGTGTGGTCCAGGGTCTATAATTTTGGACTTGACCTGTGGAATGAGAGAAAGGTTAAAGGCGCCATCTCGTGGCCACCTGGTGTAAAACGTGGGCCATTTGGCGGAACAGAAAGTCTCCCATCTGCCCTTGCGGACTTTCACTGGCAGATTGCGTGCAATGACACGGACCTCCTTGAAATGCTGTAAAGTAAGGGTTAACAAGGTGACAAGAGTCTGACCCATGGTACCAAAAACATAAAACGAAAGACAACAGAGGAAAACTAGACACAAAAGACCAAAAACAGCTTGCGCGGGACGCTTGCGCCAAAACGGAGGTTGGAGACGCAGGGGGTATGGACTCCCTGTCTCCCAGATGAGGCGAATAGCCTCTCAGATGGGCCGGGGCCCCAAATTCGGATGGGACGGAGAGTCCCTACGGAATCCCGCCGGGACGTCTCCCGGGGGCACAAGGAAGAAGTTCGAGTTCGTCAACTCCTCCTGGTCCTTGCCAGATTCAGAGAGTCTGCGCAGACGCCAAGACACGTAACGATTAACAAAGAGACGAAATGACAACAAAACAACAACGACAAAGCCGGCCGGCAAAAAGACAAAGGCTTACCTCCCGAATTTGGGTCGATGGTCCCCGGGCGGGGGTCTCGATCTCGGTGGAACCTCCAGACTCAGTAGCTGAAAGTTCTTCATCCCAAGCTGAACAACTTGTGATTGATCCCTGTGACCCAATTGATGGAGAGAAAAAAAAAAAAAACAATTTCCAAAGGCCGTTTTCAAGCCATCGATCATATGGAATAGAATATATGCAAGCTTCTAGTTCCCGTACATTCAAAAAGTAAACAGCACGTATTTAAAAACCTAAACAACAACAACAATAACCTTTGTCAGAAGCCATAATTCAGGACTGTGACTCAGTGAGTGCAAAGGCAGCCTTCTGCTAGCCAGAACCTGCTGGGAGGATCCTTTGTGTTGCAGAAGCTGCTATACCTGCAAGTGTGAACTACCTACTGCTGAGATAAGACAAAGGAATTTGTGCGGAGGGTCTCTTCAGCCTCTGCTCTCTTTCCAGGCTGCCCTCCTCTCCCCAGGACTTGGTTTTTTTTTTGTTGTTGTTGTTGTTGTTTTTTGTTTTTTTGGACATTGAAGAACTGTTTATTTAAGATATAAATTCAATTAGAAATGTTTTAAATCCTGTTACATATGATTCTAAGGCAGTATTTTAAACTTTTTATTTTTTTACTCCATAAACAATAACAAAACTCAGCTAGGTAACATTATGACAATTTCACCATACATTCAGTCACAAATATTTAAAACTTTTTCAGCAAGAAGAACAAAACCAGAGGTGTCACAAGAATAATTTACAAGAAATTCTATAAAACAGCAAGAAGCTCACACATGTTCATTTTCTTTTGCACAAATTCACTACACTCTTTCACAACATATTTTCTGTTACAAAATTCCCCCAAAAAATGTTTTTTCTTTGTATTGTAGTTTCTAAAACCAGAAACTTTGAAGTAAATATCCTTTTATTAGCACCTAGTGGTGCAGAAAAAGGAAAATTCTCACATACAGACACTTCACAGCACTTTTCTAAGAGAAATATACACTTACAGAATATGTTATAAATTGGCACACTTAAAAATATACAAGATTTTGTAGGCGTCTTAAGAGCGATCCATAAGCTTTATACTTCAGTTGACTCTACAGATTATTTAGAAAGCTTAATTATAAAAGAAAAAGGCAATTAATTTCCTAACTTTAATGTTGAACTGTCATGTGTCAAACAGAAACAGAAACACAAAAGAAAAGGCTTGAATAAACAAAAAAGAAAAGGCTTGAATAAATACAAAAAAGAGGCCACTTGTTTTTCACTCCCAGGAAGGTAGAGAGCTTCACTACACACAGGGAGGAAGAATCTCCACTGGGATAGCTGTCACACTGACTGGAATTTGCTGCCTACAGAGTTTTGAACTAACTCACTAGTCTTTATTTTCCATAGAACTGAATGCACCTCTTCAGTAAATTAAATGCTTTATGGTGCTTAAGAAAATGATTATCCCCATTTTTCTTCTCTCCCAAGCCCCGTAAGCATTTAAGAAAATTTAAAGTAAAAGCATTTAGAGACCCTTTTTATGAATGTACCCTGTTTCTGTTTGACACAGGACTTGTTTTTGTAACAGGAGAAATTAGCAGCAGAATGCTTCCAATACAGCCTACCCTGAGGGCAAAGTGGGACGGACTATGAAGGCAGGTGCCTGATGTCTATATAAACCTTGCATTGTGCTTTAAAAAATATAGGCCTGATTGGAGATCCTTGACCTGGCCTTCCTGTCCCTGTGTTCTCTGTTCTTCACCCATCTGCACCCCTTCTTTCAGGTGAACCCTTATTTGAAGTTGTCCTGCGGGACAGAACAATGTGAGGCCTGAACCTAGGACCTGAGCACGAAGGAAACAGTGACAGACATCGTTGCGTGGGAGCGTGCTCTGAAGAAAGCAAAGTGAAAGAGAGAGGTTTCGCTTACAGTATGACCTGTCTCATGATGAAATGAAAAACATGGGACAGAGTAATTCTAAAGAGTCATTTAAGCAAGCATTGCAATTTGTTCGTCAAACATGTGGGATACAGGCTGATACCAAAGAGTTAATTAAGTTCTTAGATTTTGTTAATTAAGTATGTCCATGGTTTATTATAGAAGGAATGGTTAACCTAGAAATGTGGGATAGAGAAGGTAAGAATTTACAGGATCATTATTATATTACAAAGGGGCCTGAAGAGACGCCTGCTATGGTGTTTTCATTACGGGTTTTGATTAGAAGTGTTCTTGACCCTCAACATGAAACTGATAAGAGATTTTATATCTCAAGCTGATGAAATCTTGGGAGAAATATGGGAATCCAAGATTTATAATGGGATAGATTTAAAAAGGAGAGGCCGCTTGCGATCATTGGCCTGACTGGATACCTCTGTTTACTGCGCCTCCAGGTCCTTCCATAGAGCAACAGGATTTTAATAAAGAACTTCAGAGACAGGTTCAAGCCCTGGAAGAGAAGGCCATCTTTCTAATTTTTTTAAAGGATAATAATTTTTTTTATATTTTAAAGGCCATTGTTCTATAATTTGAAAGAGGGCCAAGCTTTTATTTGATGGCCATCTTTATATTTTACAAGGCTCAACTCTCCAAAAAGGGATGGACACAAAAACATGGCCGGTTAAAAACGTACAGGCTGTAAAATAGAGTTTACTGCCTTATGTTTTAAAATTTTGTTTTTATTTTTACTTGTAAAAGATACAAGATGTTTAACATTTTCTTATTTAATTTTTGCTTGTAGAGGCTAACAATTTTCTATTTTGACCTAAAATATAGTTTATCCCAAATTCCTTAACCATATTTTTTCTAGTCTCTTTTGCTTAGTTGTTAAACAAAACGCTAGTAATGATACATTTTTAAAAAACATAATCTTTTTAAAGTTATAAAAACAGTCTGGCTTCTACAAGCAAGAGACAGACTGTAACAGTGACACATTTTTTTTCTCTGTTGTTGGGGCTGCTGAGACTTTACAAACTGGCTACAGCCGCAGGAGGCCGGCTTATGACGGCCTGCGCTCACAAATAACACAAAAAAACAACCTGCTTAATTTTTAAAGTAAAAAGGGGGAGAGCCATATATTTCCCCACCCTTTTAAGTCATGTTCCTTTTAATTGAAGAAAAAAATGCGGCATAAGTGCAGCCTTTTGGTCGTTTTTGGCTTTAAAATGGCAGCAGGACTTGAAGCCCCACTCAGCGCACAGGTAAACACGCATGCATAGCATCACGTTCCCATGACAACAAAGATGGCGCGTTCTGCAAGGGCCTGGAGAAACCTCATGGCAGCCGCTACGCAGAACCGGCTCTGCTGATTCAAGTACAGTGCCAATTCAAGTACAGCAAGGCGGGCTGGGACTGATTCAAACCTCAACTGCCAAACACGCAGGGTGCCAAGATAAACGGCGGATGCTTCGGCTTGCGCGCATGCGTAGACTGGACCAGCGCCTGCACTACAGGCAGTGGCTTGCAGACAGACCAAATCAAAATATAGACGTTAAAGACAAAAATAATTAAACCTCATGAAGACATCATTTTGAAATATTACATTTTAACTACTAGGAGAATAAACTATCTACTGCTGAGTTAAGACAAAGGAACCTGGGCGGAGAGTCTCTTCAGGCTCTGCTCTTGTTCCAGGCCGCCCCCCCCCCCCCAGGACTTGTAGCAAGTTTATGTAACAGGAGAACTTAGCTTCCAATACAGCCTGCCCTGAGGGCAAAGTGGGATGGAGTATGCAGGCCTATGTCTGATGTCTATATAAACCTTGCATTGTGCTTTAATAAATTGACGCCTCAATCAGAAGGAGATCCTCGACCTGGCCTTCCTGTCCCATGGTGTTCTCTGTTCTTCACCCATCCGCATCCCTTCTTTCAGGTGAACCCTGGTTTGAAGTTGTCCTGTGGGATGGGACAAACCTCTTAGGGCAGCTTGTTTGAGCTGGAGAAAATCATTAAAGGTCAAGGAATTTCATTACAATAGCTTTTAGATGGTTATTGAAATGGCAGAGGTACCCCTAATCAACTAAGCTTAATTATAAAACTAAACTATATGGTCTTCAACCCCATCAGAGACTTGAGAAAGAATAGAATTAATTACCTGAGTATACAGAGAGTGTAGGTTGGCAGCTACCTCTGGTAGGTTTCCAAAAGAGAAGATGACACTTAGAGACCTAATGGTTTAATTACAGAAAATTAAGGTTGTCATTTTTACTCATTCTTATCCATCAACATATATGTATGAAAATAATTCCTCTTTCTGTTGTGTTATTGTGTTAGAATGTTTGACATTAAGACCCACTGTTTGAGTTGCAGACTTAAATTCGATAAAAACAATCACTAAATGAACTTTGATTTAAGATTATCATTATTTTAATTTTCAATGATTTCTGAAGTGGCTCCAAACCTTATTTTGCCATCTTGTACTACATATTTGTTTGAAATAGAATTCTCAGTGTTGATAATGAAATAAAAATATCAATTACTCTGAAAATGTTGAATATGATCTATGTCCTAAATTATCAAATATTCAGCCAAGATTTAAATATTTGTGTAAAAATAAACAATTTCCCTTATGTCATTAGTATGTATACATGATTTTGTTTCACAATATAGAAAAGATTACTATCAATATTTAATATCATCAAATTATATATTGAAATATGAGAAGAAAGCAATAACCAGACATAATAATTAGAATTAATTCTGAAACCTATAGAATACTTCAGTACTTTTAGCATTCTTTGATTTAAAAGTTTTCAGCTTACACAACAGTTTTTGTAATGTATAATTTTCACATTTCTTCTTGTAGAAAAATATTTCTTTCATTGAACAATATAGAGCATGTTTCAAAGGGCTTTAATATATGCCAGATACATAGAATAAGAATTAATGAATAGCTCATAAGAGAATGGAAAGGAACTTTTCTGAATATTTTTAACAAAGGTATGTTAGTTTTTTATGGATGTAAATGTTCACTAAAATGGTTATCAATTTTTTTTTGAAGTAACTCAAGTTAATTATGTCTACGTGAAGTGAAAGAACTGCTTCTGTCTTAATAAACAGTATCCTATTTGGATATTTTCTAACTCTTCACAGACTTAAATACATCAAAAGAATGAAGAATTGTCACATATTTTATAAAATTGATAACATATTCTGAAAGGCAAAATACAAGTATAGTTGGCTTATTGTAACAATCTCACATTTTAATGTAGAGGTTTTTTTTTTTTTTTTTTCCACAAAACAGGAAAATGTTGAATATATTGCACTAAGTCATATGTTGGGACTTAGACTAATTTGAATAGAAACTTGTCGTTCTTTATACAATTGGATTGTTTATAAAAACAGTAAACACATATGCAAAACAATCATTACAAAGTACTCAGTTTGAATAATAAAAACAAACAGGGACAGAGAAACAGACACAAGGACTAATAGACATGAAAAGACAGATGGACTCATAGACAGACAAAAGACTGACACTTCCATAGACAGATCTCTCCACAAAACAGAGAGCCCTCACATAGGCAGGCCTCCCCTCCCTAGAAAGACAGATCTTTTGTACATAGACCCCTCACAAATAGATGGGCACCAAACACAGGCAGTCCTCTCTCCATACAGACATATCCTCTCACATATAGACAGTGCACACACACACACACACACACACACACACACACACACACACAGATAGATAGACTCACACACACACAGATAGATAGACTCACACACACATAGAGCCACACAGTCAGAGACACATACACATAGATGTACACACACACAGATACACAAGCAAACACACACACACAGATGGACACACAGACACAGATAGACATACATACAAATGGTCCCATGCACATATGGATGGAACCACATACAGACATATGGACTTATACACATACATGCATAAACACACACATAAGCAGATAGACAGATAGATGGACATGCAGATAGACAGATGAACACACACATACAGACTGGCAGAGAAATACACACACAGACAGACCCACATACACACAGACAGACACACAGATGCACACATAGGTGAATAGATGGATGGATACACAGATGGACAGAAACACTGAGAGATGGACATACACATAGATAGGCAGAGAAACAGATGGGCGCACATACAGATGAACATGTCCACAGACAGATGGACAGATAGACACACAACACTCAGACAGACAAATACTCATTCAGATACACAGACACTTAAGACATCTCATCCAATCTCAGACACCCAGACACAGAGACATACAGACACTCAGACACAAACATGCACACAATTATGCACACAGATAGACAGACACACAAAAGGAAAGACACACAGATGGAAAAACACAGACAGAAAAACACACAGATAGGTAGAGAGGAAGAAACACAGAGGGACAGACAGGAAGTCACAGTGAGGGACATATGAACAGATAAACAGTAAGACACACAGATAGACATATACAGAGATGGACAGATACATTAACAGATTGTTGCACAGACACACAGATGGACATACACACACATATACAAATGGACATGCTCAAATGATGGGATGAGATGAAAACAGTACCAAGCTTTATAAATGCATAGCTTGGGTTGAGCCCAGAGCATTTCCATCTACCTACCCATAGGCCTAGGCTTGGAAGCTTCTACCCTACATACAGTCTAATATTCTGCAAGTTTGGATCTTGAAGACTTCAGCTTCTAGGCCCTCATCTGCTGACCTAGGCCTGGAAAGTTCTCAGCCTCTGAGACTTATTGCTGAATAAACTCAAAATTCCAGGTCTTTTTGAAGAACTGCACTGCTGTTCTTGTGCAAAACTCTTCTTCAAGCTGACTGACTCAAATTGACTTCTCTTAGCTTCTCAGTGAATTCCTATCCTTAGAAAAACTACCTCTGAACTATATGAACTGAACTGCACAAATTCAACTATACTCAAATGTACTGCCCTGAAATTCACCAAACTGTATTGTACTTCAAATCTGTATTGTACTGTCTCCACAAACTCTATTCCTATACTGTAATCCCTTTTACTCACTGTACTGTTTGGCTCTACCTCTACACTGCTCTTTTTTTTTTTTTTTTTTGGTTTTTCGAGACAGGGTTTCTCTGTGTAGCCTTGGCCATCCTGGACTCACTTTGTAGACCAGGCTGGCCTCGAACTCACAGCGATCCGCCTGCCTCTGCCTCCCGAGTGCTGGGATTAAAGGCGTGCGCCACCACGGCCCGGCTACACTGCTCTTAAGTAGTCTCAGTCTCATGAGAGTTGGGCACATCCTATCTGACTTATTCTGTGAAGTCTTTCTCTGATTCATCATTTTGTCTGTTGCTCAATTAGATGTTGTTTGGAATTAAAGTTGTGTATTAAATCCCAGCTAGAGGGATTAAAGGTGTCTATTCAAACCAGAGGGGTTAAAGGTGTATAGCAATGGCGAGTCTGTACTCCAGTGGGATCACACAGGCCAAGGTCTTTGGACTTGCTAGAACAGCATGTTGCTGGATCAAAATTTCTCTACAGAGATACACACATACACATATAGACACTTAGGCACAGACATTCCCACAGACAGACATGCACACAGATAGTCAGAAAGACATGTACACAGATAGACACATGGAAGGACAGAAAGACACACACAGAGACTGGCACACACAGACAGACAGACAGAAAGACACAGATGAACAGACAGGCACACAGATGAACAGACAGACACACAGATGGATAGACAGACATGCAGATGAACACACAGAAAGAAATACAGACATAGGATAGACATGCAGACAGATGGACACAAAGGCAAATGGACAGACTGATATACACATGGACAAACACACAGAAGGACAAACACATAAACACAGGCAGACACACAGACGGACAGATGGAGAGACAGACACACAGACAGAAAGACTTACAGACATACAGAAAGACTTACAGACACACAGGCAAAAATATTCACAAACACACAGATTTAAAATTTCATAGACACACAGAAAGAGTCAGACCCAGAAAGTCTCATAGAAACACAGAAAGACTCACAGATGGATGGACAGACACATAGACAAACACACAGAGAGATACACACACAACAGCACAAGATAACACATGGATGGATGGACACACAAACTGACAGACAGAGGCAGACATACAGACACACAGATAGACACACACAGACAGACAGAAAGAAAGACAAATAGACAGAAAGATAGGAACACAGACAGAAAAAAACCACACCTAGACACACAGAAAGACAAACAGATGGACACACACAGATAAACACACACACATACACAGGAGAACACACACACACACACACACACGGATAATGGATACACAAATGAGGGACATACACACAGACATTTAGAAGGACTAACGGACACTCACACACTGAAGAACAGACATCCACATGGATGGATGGACATCTAGATGATAGGACACTTAGAAGGACAGGCAGACATCCAGAAGGACACACAGACACACAGAATGACAGATGGACACCCAGATGGAAAGACAGATGCACAGACACATAGAAAGACTCACAGAAAGATGGAAAAACACACAGAAAGAAAGACATAAGGACAGTCAGAAAGACACACAGAAGGACAGACAGACACACAGAAAGACATACAAACACATAAAGATGGACAGATATATTTACAGGCAGAAAGACAGATTCACAGAGGAAAAGATGCATGGATTCAGAGAAGGAAAGTTGGACAGACTCACAGAAGGAAAGACTCACAGATGCAGAAATAGAAGGATACACAGAGGAATGTATATATACACAGAGAACAGACATATATACACAGGGAGATGGACATACACAAAGGGCTGGACATACAGAGAGATGAACATACACACAGAGTTATGGACAGAAAGACACACAGAGGCATAGAAATATACACAAAGGGAAGGACATACATATAGAAGTATGTAAATATACACAGAGGGATGAGATGCACACAGAGAAACAGCATGCACACAGGCAAAGAGTCAGGCACACAGACAGAGGGACAAACACAGGGATGCAGAGGCAGATACATAGAAAGGCAGAAACAGACACACAGATGGACAAACATGGATGGAGACAGACAAGCAGACATAGACACATACACAGACAGACAGAACCACTGATAAATAGGACATACACAGATAGACACAGAGACAGACATATGATACACAGACATACAGGTACCCTCAGATACACACAGACAGGCAGACAAGACAGACAAACAGACAGAAGAGAAACAGACACAGAAACACAAACACAGACATGCAAAAACACAGAAACAAATACACAGACACAGATGCACACAGACATACATAAACACACACAGACACAGATACATGTACTCTCACACAGATTCATGCACACACACAGATACACATATATGCACACACAGAGACACAAACACACCAACAAGAACAGAACTAAATATGATCTTATTGATTATCACTATGTAACATTTTTTACTTTATGTTATATTTAGAAGATTTAATTTCTAAATTTGTATAAAATGAATGTTACTTCCTTTCATAATACTGAAGTACTTCAAAGAAAACTAATATTTATAGAAAGAATCATTATCAGTCTTTTCTACTAGAAGATTTTAACAAGGAAATATTTATGCCATACTTATTAGCACTAAATATAATTGACATAAAATTGGCAACTGGCTATCTGACTACAACATTAAAATGGGAGAACTGGAAAATTAGAGATGTAAGCAGATGAAAATCAATTAACTTACAGAACTGGGCACAAACTCTGAAGAAATATGATACATATACTTAACATGGAGTAGATACTGAAAAATAAAATTGTTGGCAATTTGCCATTCACTAGGTTTTATGTTCGATTACCCTAGAACAAAGAAATTGAGAATATGAACAAAGCAAGCACGGATGCAATAATGACAGATTTGAATAGGTCCAGCAACATCTAGTTGCAATTTCAGAGATGATTTAGCTACTGCTGCTTTTGCATACAACCACTCACTTAGCAACAGTGAACAAATATGACTTCCTATATTTAAGAAACAATTTGGTCATGAGTTAACTATATTGAGCCTCTTCTATCCTGGAAGAGATAAATGAAAATAATTTTAAAGGACATATTTTCTATGTATACTATACATTACAGTTGAAGAAGTATAGAAGTGGATCTATGAACATGATGTCCACTGAACATTTGTATGGGTTATAATGTATTAGTGATTATCAGTTGCCAGTAATGAATTGGTATCACATTAATTAAATAACAGCTCCTCCTCTTGGAGTTGTTTAATCAAGAATGAGTCCAGATTTGAATTTTCTCATTCATGTTCCTTGTTTCTTCTATCCTCTATCTATTGCATGATTCTGAATCTGTAACTGAAGACAGTCTTAGGAATCTGTTTGCCCATGTTTCTATGTGACCCCATTTCTATGTGTGTCTGTCTATTATATGAGCTGTGTATAAGTCGTGTTTGTATGTGCTGTATGTGTCTATATATGTGAGTTGTGTGACAATCTTTTCCTAACAAAAGGCTTTCCTCTGTATTTATTGAACATCATACAAAGTATATGATGGGGAAGGAAAAGGATATTTTACTGAAAAGATTAACAGTTTTAAAAGGCATTAATTCACAGGCTTCAACTGATCCCATCAGAACTACATAACATCATTCTTTATCAAACAACATAAATGTTTGCTTTCAACTTTATGGGAGATTTTAGGAAGCTGCTTTCAACATCCATATTTCCTGCATTCATCAAATTATGTGTATATATTACTCTGGGTTAGGGGACATTGCAAGATGCACAATTTAAAATTTCAGCTATGCATTAGCTTAGGCTCAAAAGTATATTTCATGGGAATTCTAAGTTTAATTGTTACATTCTGCTCTTGAAGGCAGATTAAACAGTTAATGTACACAGTAGGCTAGCAGTTTAAATGGTAAGAGACCTCAAAATATATTATTAACTTTCTTTGTAGGATACAGGAAAAATTCCAGTGTCTTAGAATGTAAGAGATATTTTCAAACATTACATTGTTACAAACACTATCACACATTCAACTTCTACAGAGAGCCTACCTGGCAAACTTTTTCTGACAGACATTTATTTCAGAGAATTCTTGAAACAACAAATACCACTAAACCTTAAATACGTTGTGTTCTTTCTTATGCTTATGTACATATGTTACAGAATAAATTTTAAACTAGGAAAGTTAAGATATTAATATCAGAAACAAGAATAATTATATAGATTAATTAAAACCATATAATAAACACTATCCCATACAAACACTCAGACATTTTTCCTATTCCTTCCATCTTTAAAATTTTTAGTATTCTTCTGTACTCTTCTTTTAATTTATGATGCAGAATATCTGTTTTTATCATATATTGAAGTAAAGTGTTTTTTATTTTTAAGTGAAAAGTAATTTTGCATATGTAAAGATTAATGTGTAATATAATATAGGAATATATACCAAAACAACCAAATTAAGCTAACAATCACACCACAAAACCTACCAATTTGTCAATATTTTAATACTTTTATAACAGAACATGATTTTGTCAGATATTTTGATATGTAAAACACATTTTAACTGTAATAACATTACAACAAAAATTAAACTGTATTTATCTAGTATGAATAAAACTTTGTTTTGATCAACATTTACTTTTTCCAAAACCATGCTGAAGCAGGGGATACTGTAGAAAATATAGCTTATTTAGTTCATGTTCTTCGGTGCATGCTAATGAAGCAAAGTGAGCATGACTGTCAGTGAAATTGGATACACTATTTACAAAGGAAACACTGTGGATAAAATATTCGTTTTAAAGCATGTTTCGTTAAAATATGTACCATTTGATGAAAATGTATATTTGTTGAAGGTGAAGATGAGAGAGAATAGAAAACCTTTGAGAATGGATTTGGCTCTCTTTGAGCATAAATAAATAGGTCCTTCCATTCATTTGAAGCAACGATGACAGTGAGAGAGAAATTGTTTGAGCCTAACAAATTCCTAGACATGATCAGACATATAAACTCACCAACAATAGATTATCTAGGGAAATTATAAGAATATATACATTAGTTTATTGGATTTTCTTTCCAAGTGAACAGCAACAGAAAACTGTTTAATTTCTTCTTCAAAATTAGCAAAGAGGTAAGTAGACTCTACATTAGGTTTCATATTACATTCCACCAGTTTCTTGTGACATCTTCAACCTTATCCTCACAGTACTGGTTAAAGTATGGCAGTAGTAAATGTCATGTCTCTCAGCCTGAGCCAATGCATGTTAGATTTAATCTGAGTAAATGTCAGTGCCATTGAGATGCCTAGGAAAATAATATTTTCTTTTCCTACTGACAAGTACTTGACAATAAATTGTCTGGCTAACACAATAGCAGCAAGCTAATGAGTAAGTTCACCTTTTATGAAGCTATAAAGATTATTCTCTTATTTATTCAGTAAGCATTATAGACACTATCTCTGCACACATATTTAATGCTTAAAAATGGATTATCTCCTGCATTTAGAGCTTTCTTTGCACAATTATTAAAACTAATGTCCTATTAGTAATATGCTAAAAACTTCATTTAATATTAGTATTTTTACTAACTTTGAAACAGGATTCCAATTATATTCTCTTACTTTATATATGTGTTTTTTTCAGACAATGTTTTTTTTTTTTTTTTTGGTGTGTGTGTGTGTGAAGCATTAGTTGTCTTGGACTCACATTGTAGACAAAGGTAGCCTCTACCTCCATGAACGCTGTGATTAAAAACCTGTGCTGCCAGGCCTTGATCCATTATGTTCTTTTTTTCCCAGACACATTTGTTTTATTTTTAATTTGTTCATTTACATCTTAATTGTAGCCCACTCTCTCATCAGCTCCCTGTCCCATTCCCCTCCCTCCTTTCCTAGTCTTCAGAATGGGGAGCCCTCCTCCCTTAACATCAGACCATGACATTCTTGAGAGCTTTTTGTTTCTATAAAGATTTTAACCTATGGTATATTTTCTCAGGATTTTTCCCTCTTTATTTTTATTTTATTTATCCACTCACATCCTGATTATAATCCCCCTCCCTCTTATCTTCCTGTTACCACCCTCCCTCCGTCTTTCTTATGTAGATTTTTTAAGGAAGTTACTTGACAACTCAATATTTGACACTGAATCATATAAAAATATAGGCTAAAATAGAAACTTCTTATTCTTTTTTATTGAATAAATACCTTAAATATTTCTTCACTTATAATTAGAGTAATTGACTCTCATATTAAAAAGTTACTGAGTGTGAGCCAAATGAAGTGGTGCAATACTGCATTCTCAGCACTCAGGGAGGCAGAGGCAGGAAGATTTCTGTGAGTACAAACCCAGCTTGCACTACAAAGTGACTACAGGACAGCCAAGGCTATACAGAGAAACTATGTCTCAAAAAGCCAATAATAATTAAACAAATAAATAAAAGTAATGGTATACTGATATTAAATTTATTTTATAATATAAATAACCTAATATGTTAGTTCTAATACACTATTAGAAGTAAACAATCCTTTCAACCTTTGAATGCAAATAACTATTTTAATATCTAACAGCTTATTAACTACTAGAATTCAAATTTTCAACTTGCTAGAATTGATGGGGATTGAACACCATACAGTCTACAGCTCTATCAAGAACTGGTAGCCACTCCACATTCGTCAGTGATATCCTATCATGTAAAATGGATCAGATGGTTATTATCTGTAAAGTAAAAGCTGTAGAGAAAGTGTATTTTTACTCAGACCATTTTACATCCTTTATGTCATTGTAGAGATTGAAAATTTTGAAATGTGTTTCTGTATGATGCCTTTTTGCTGAAAGGAGTAACAGTTAAGTTTAATCATTTTTCTATAAATAAATAATACTCCTGAACCAATGAAATTAATGCTGCTTTCAATGGACTCTATTGCATTACTTAAAATAAATCTGAGACATAAACTATATGAACTGGAGAACTGGTGTAATCTCTTTATGTGGCTCAATTTTGCCTCAAAATTCTGGACTCAAGAATCTCTCTACTTCAGCCTCCTGAGCAGTTTATTGCTTGATATTTAAAAATAACAATATAGAAAACATTTTAATATCATTTAAGTATGTCATTGTGTCTATTGGTGATAAATATACTATAATATCAACTAGTAGCAAAAGACATCAAAATGAGCTCATACAATATTTATTGGTATATTATTTGTTTTCAATGCACGTGCCTATTAAATATTTATATCCAACATTGTAATGCCAGTTGTTGGGACTAGAACTAAAGTCTGAGAATTAATCTGATAGCAGTAGTTGAATTTCTAGTTCTAACACATTTGTTTTTGTTCTCTGTATGAAATGTATGTGCGTTAATAAGGTTACTGATACTCCTTGTATTGTGTAGAAGATCAGAACACAACTTGAAACATTAGTCATTTTCTTCCATATTCTTTGAGCCAGGGCCTCATATTCACTACCGCGTGTGTCAGCGAAGGTCATCCAAGAGCTTCAAAGCATTCTCCTGCCATGGCTTCTCATCTTGTCATTATAGAATATGATTCTAGAACATTGGTTTGGGAGCAGGCCTGTCCCCTGAGGCTAAGGCAGTGCTGGTGGGAGCCTGGGAGTTTTTCCTTGTTTGGCCAGGTGACCTGAGATTTGACCTATGACTTTCCAACACCCTGGGCTCTAGTCTCACCTGGGAAATATAGGAGTTCTGTTTTGGGGCTAATTAGTCACTCTGCTCTCAATGCTGTGCTGCAGATCAGTTACTGTGTCCACTCAGTGCTGACATCTTTGATCACCACATAGCTGTACCTCATATATATATATATGTGTGTGTGTGTGTTTGTGTGTGTGTGTGTGTGTGTGTGTGTGTGTTTGTGTGTGTGTGTGTGTGTGTGTGTGTGTGTATGTAGTATAATAGGATGATATGTAATATATTGATATATATTTCTGGTCTACTATTTTTATTTATGTATTTTGTGTATTAACTCTGTCTGATTTAGAATTGATGTTTTATCCTATTAGTGGTATCAGCCTTACAGCCTTACAGAACCTGTTCAGTTTCAGGAGGTCCCATTTATTGATGTTCTTAATACCTGAACTATTGGTGCTCTATTCATGAAGTTTTATGCTGTGATATGTGTTCATGGCTATTCTCTATTTTCTCTTCTATTAAGTTCAAACACTAGTCAGATCCAGGAGATCCTGTCAGAAGCTAGATTACCATGATAATATTTTAAAGGTGATATTATGCAGCTGGAAAGATGGCTCATTATTTAAGAAAGTAAAAGGATTGTGAGATGGTACAGTGGTTAGGCACACTTCTTTCTCTTGTAGAGGAGCAGGTTTGGGTTGCAAGGTCAAATTTCTGTTGGTGTTTGACAGCCACTTATGTCTCCAGTTCTAGAGAAGCTGATGCCCACTTTTGGCTGCCACAGGCAACAGGCCTGCAAGAGATGCACATTCATACATGCAGGCAAATCTCATGACATTAAAAATGTAAATAAAAATTTAAAAATAAACATTTAAAGAGATATTTTAAAAATAACAAGATGTGAAAGACTGGAATTAGCAAATATATACCAATAAATATGTGTAGAGAATTTTTGATATATATATATTCATATAAATTCATGTTTTGGATTTCTCTTGTATTTGAATGTTATTTTTATTGTAATTTGATGACTTATTTTAATTTCATAATTATATGTCTATAATTTGATAGATACTATGGAATACTTATAATGCTTATTGTATTACAAGCAATGCTATATCACTGTCCTATGCTCACAGACAAACTACATGTAATAATGTTTATATTATATAATTTATAAAATGTTTATGAATTGTTTACATAAATAAGTCAAGGATGTAAGTCAGATTCTTTAAAAAGATACATGAAATGCAAGTGAAGAGATCCTCTTATGCAGGGAGGACTTATATGATAAAGCATTAAGAGTCATCTCTGACTATTGGCTTTTAAACGGAGAAATATATTACTGCCTTTGTAAGTTTTATTATTGTAATTTACTATGAGACAATGAAATTGGAAATCATTAATATCAATTTCTGGGAAGACATGCTAATTTAGCTAAAATGAATATGTCTTTTTCAATGATTTGAATTTTATGACAGTTTATAAAGTATGGTTTCCAGGAAATTGTACAATGCTTTTTAATGTTTCTGTTAATCTTGACAAGGCAGTGGGTGAGTTTGAGCATGTGACAACATTAGCAGGGCAATGATGACAAATGATAGATGTGACAGAACAGATTATTTTAACTTTGTATGATACTTGCATTTAATATTAAAATGTTTTCATATTTGGAAATGATATAACTTTATTAATTATTATTTATACTTAACATATGCAAACAAAATAATAATTTTAATGGAATTCTTTCTGAAAATCAATAAACACAAGCATTAATTTCTGAATGCCAAATTGAGTACTCATATTTTGCAAGGTATAGAGATTTCACACTTATGCAGGAGTGGTATGGAAATGTAACAATGGCTACAGTATGACATAGTGACAATACTGTTTTTTGACTATTGCAATAGAATGAAATAATGGTTGTTGATATGTAATGTTTTATTAAAGATGAGATAACTTTCAATAAAGATAACTATAAATATATAGTATGCATATTTAAAAAATACTATCAATTGACAAGTAAAATTTTAGATATTAACCTTGTTTTTCTTTTAAAAATTGTTGGGCGGTAATGGCACCTACCTTTAATCCCAGCACTTGAGAGGCAGAGGCAGGTGCATCCCTGTGAGTTTGAGGCCATCCTGGTCTACAATGTGATTCCAGGACATCCAAGGCTACACAGAGAGAGAGACCCTGTCTCAAAAAACAAACAAAAAAAAATGTCAATAATATAAACCAACATGAATTTCTCTCAATTTATTTCTTGCTGACAGAAATTACTATTTGACCTCTCAGTAACTTTCTAGAATACAATTATATATTTCCATTAGGTATACTAAGCATGTTGTCCAATAGAACTCTTAAATTTAATTTTATTTAAATTTTAAATAAGGTATTCTTTATGGAGAATTATAATTCATATGAATCATGAAATTTGTAATATTAAACATTCTATAATTCACTTGCTCAACTGTATTTCTTCACATAAACATCTTTCCATGAAAGATGAATATTAACAATGAATGAATGTACTGATCCCATTCCTACTTTCTATTAATGTTTTCTCATAAATATGTGTTTTGGTATATGGTATCATTATCATTATGAAGTTTTCCAAATCTTTGAAATACCTTATGATAAAAATGATTCTCACTTTCTTTTTTTTTGAACAATAGTTCTGAACTTTTCTTTTTTATTATTAATTTATTCATATTACATCTCGATTGTCAGCCCTTCCCCTGTTTCCTCCCATTCTTCCCTCCCTCCCACTTCCCCCCTTCTCCCGTCCCCTATGTCTGTGATTGAGGGAGACCTCCTCTACCTATATATGCTCTTAGGATATCAAGGAGGCCTGATGGCACTCAGAGGAGGGATAACAAGTTACCAAGAAGATTCTCACTTTCTAAGAGACTGGAAATTTTGTTGAACTATACAGTCAGAGTTAATAATGTATCCCAAGGTTACTGTGTACTCTGTTTGTTTAGCCTGTCTTTAAGAGAACAATCCAATCCAACAAAAATGTTAAATGACCTAAGTTTCACATGTAGCTTGGCTCTCAAAAACAACAATGACTGTGGGTTTTAGCATCTACCAGGCATCACAGTCATGAACATAAGTGAATCTACCTCAGGTCATCCAGACAAGCCACAGAAAACTCCAAGAGGGTTCCAAGCAGCCAACGGACACCCACAATAGCACCACACGCTTGGATAGCTGGCAGCTCCCGAACTCCATGGGGCACAGAGCAGGCCAGGACCTGCAAAATCACCAGTGCCTATGGGTTCTAGCAATAAGCAGACACGACAGTCAGAAACACTAGTAGATCTGACTTCAGGTCACCCAGCAAATCCACAGAAAGTCTCGAGGTCCAAGCAGATAGTAGATACAAGGTCCAACCAGAGACATTACAATGGGAAGAGGTCAGCGTAAGAACACAAACAATAATACCCAGGACCATTTGATACCACCAGAAACCAGCAGTTCCATCACCACCACAAGCCCTGGAGATACTATCATATATGGCACACAAGAGAATGATCTCAAATCTGAGGTTAAGAAAATGATAGAGGCCTTAAAAGAGGAACATAAATCCCTCAAACTAGAACAGGAATACACAAAGAAAGAGATTTCAAGACCTGAAAATGGAGATAGACCCTATGAAGTTAATACAATCAGATATAATCCTAGAAACAGAAACCCTAAAAAAGAGGACAGGATCTACAGACAAAAGCATTACTAACAGAATTCAAGAGCTGGAAGAAAGACTATCAGGGATTGGAGATATGACTGACAAAATAGATACAGCAATCAGGGAAGATGTTAAGTCTAAAATGCTCCAGACACAGAATATACAAGGAATCTGTCACACTATGAAAAGGTCAACCCTAAGACTCATAGGGATAGAAGAAAAAGAAGACTCCCAATTGCAAGGCCCATAAAATATTTTCAACAAAATCATGAAAGAAATCTTGCCTAACCTAAAGAAAGAAATGTTCATAAATATACAAGAAGCCTACAGAACTGCAAATAGAATGGACCAGAGAAGAAAATCTTCCTACCACATAATAATCAAAACACTAAACTTACAGAACAAAGAAAGAATATTAAAAGCTGAAGGAGAAAAAGGCCAATTCACATATAAAGGCAAACCTATCATAATTACACCTGACTTCTCAATGGAGAATATGAAAGTCAGAAGGGCTATGGAAAGATGTCAAGCAGACTCTAAGACAACACAGACGCCAAGCCAGACTACTATAACCAGCAAAACTTTCAATAACCCTAGACAGAGAAAACAAGATATTTCAGGGGGAAAAAACAAGTCCAAACATTACCTAACCACAAATCCAGCTCTATAGAAGATACTAGAAGGAAAACTCCATCCCAGGAAAGCAAAGGAAATAAATGACACCACATCCACAAAAACAAAAGATGGGAAGCTTCCACACCACACTATACAACTGCAACATCAAAATAGTAGGAGCAAATAACCACTGGACATTTACATCTCTCAACATCAATGGCCTCAACTCCCCAGTGAAGAGACTCAGGCAAACAGAATGGATGCAGAAACAGGACCAATCAGTCTGTGGCATATAAGAAACACACGTCAGCAATAAAGATAAGCATTACCTTAGAGTAAAGGGCTGGAGAAAGGTATCCCAAGCAAAAGGACCCAAGAAACAAGATGGAACAGCCATTCTAGTCTCTAATAAAATTGATACTCAAACAAAACTAATCAAAAGAAATAGGGAATGACCCTTCATACTCATCATAGAAAACATATTTCAAGATGATGTCTCAATTCTGAACATCTGTGGTCCAAATACAGGAGCATCCATATTCATAAATGAAATATTACTAAAGTTTAAATCACACATTGAATTCCACACTCTAATAGTAGGAGACATCAACACCCTACTCTCAACAATAGATAGATCGTCACAGTGGAAACTAAATGGAGAAACTATAAAACTAATAGACATAATGAATCAAATGGACCTACATGATATACACAGAACTTTTCACCTAAACCCAAAAGAATTTACCTTCTTCTCAGCACCTCATGGGACCTTCTCCAAAATTGACCATATAATTGGTCATAAAGCAAACCTCAACAGATACAAGAATATTGAAATCTTGCATTTTATTAGACTACCATGGATAAAAGTTTGAGCTCAATAACAAAAGAAACAACAGAAAGTCTAAAAACTCATGGAAACTGAACAATTCCCTACTCAATGACATCTGAGGAAGTAATGAAATTTTAAAAAAATATTAAAAACTTCCTATAATTCAATGAATCTGAAGGCACAACATACCTAAGCCTATGGGCTACTGTGAAAACAGTGATGAGAGGAAAGTTCATAGCACTGAGTGTCTTTAGGTAGAAATTGGAGAGATCCAATACTAACAGCATAACAACACACCTGAAACCCCTAGAACAAAAAGAAGCTGACTAATCAAAGAGGAGTAGACAGCTAGAAATCATCAAACTCAGGGCTGAAATCAATACATTATAAACAAAGAGAACAACTCAAAGAATTACGAAACCCAAACGTCTATGAGAAAATCAACAAGATAGACACTTAGCCAAACTAAATAAAAGGCAAAGGAGGAGTAATCATATCAACAAAATCAGAAGTGAAAAGGGAGACATAACAAAAGACATTGAGGAAATCCAAAGAATCAGTAGGTTGTACTTCAAAAGCCTATAAGCAACAAAATTTGAAAACTAAATAAAACGGACAATTTTCTTGATAGATACCAACAGACAAAATTGAATCAAGGTTAGGTAAACAAACTGAATAGTCCTATATCTCCTAAGGAAATAGAGGCACTCATTAAAATTCTCCCCACAAAAAATGCCCAGAGACTGGTGGATTCAGCACAGAATTCTACCAGACCTTGAAAGAAAAGCTAATACCAAATTCTCTTTAAACTATTCCCCAAAATAGATACAGAAGGAACATTACCAAACATTCTATGAGACTACAGTCACCAAACACTACGAAACATTCTATGAGACCACAGTCACCTTGATACATAAATGACAGAAAGACTCTAAAAAGAAAGATAATTTCAGACCAATTTTTCTTAAGAATATTGATGCAAAAATACTCAGTAAAATACTCACAAATGGAATCTAAGAATATATTAAAATATTATTCACCATGACCAAGTAGGCTTCATACAAAACACGCAGGGGTGGTTCAATATATGGAAATCCATCAATGTAATCCATCATATAAGTAAACTGAAATAAAAAAACATGATCATTTCCTTAGATGCTGAAAAAGCATTTGACAAAATCCAACACCCACTCATGTTTAAAGTTTGGAGAGAGCAGGGATACAAGGCACATGCCTCAACATAATAACGGCAATATACAGCAAGCCTATAGCCAACATTAAACTTAACAGACTGGAACTTAAATAAATTCCGTTTAAATCAGAGACAAGACAAGGCTTTCCACTCTTTATAGTGTTTCAATATACTTCTTGAAGTCCTAGCTAGAGCAATAAGACAACTAATGGAGATCAAGGGGATATAAATAGGAAACAAGTCAATTATCATTATTCATGGATGATATGGAAGTATACATAAGTGATGCTAAAAATTCTACAAAGGAACTTCTGCAACTGAAAACATCTTCAACAACATGACTAGATACAAAATAACTAAAAGAATCAGTAGCTCTGACATGTAAAACTGACAAACAGGCTGAGAAAGAAATTATGGAATGTTCATCCTTCATGATAGCCACAAATAATATAAAGTATCTTGGTGTAACTCTAACCAAGCCAGTGAAAGATGTATATGGAAAAAAAAATTCAAGTCTCTAAAGAAAGAAATTAAAGACAATAACAGAAGATGGAAAGATCTTTTATGTTCATAGATTGGGAAAATCAACATAGTAAAAACGGTCATCTTACAAAAGGCAGTTTGCAGATTCAGTGCAATTCCCATCAAAATATAAAGACAATTCTTTATAGACACTGAAAATCTATTCTCAACATCATATAGGAAAACTCAAGAAATAGCCTGCATTTTCTTCTGCTGCGGTGTCCCTGTTAAACCCACAGGCAGTGTATTGGTGTGCAAAATATCTTACTTGTATGGTCCTGCAGATCTGGCAGATCAGCTCAGGATGGGTGAGTAGATCTGTGGCTTGTGACCTAGATGCTAGATAAATCTGGGACCCAGGAGCTTGATCATGTAATCTGATTAAAATATCACAGCTATGAAGATCATGGGCCCAAAGACAGAACCTGATCTTAATGATTTTCCTCAATGGGCATGTTGTCATATGGCCTTTTAATATTTATGTTGATACCCATAATCCTCCATGCTCTAACATTGGCAAGACAAATTTCTTTTTGCAAAGAGCAATGACTAATGGAGATGATTACCTGGCCAAAGTTCTGAGATAAAGATTACTCAACATTTACCCTGAAATGGAGCATCTTTATCAAATCCACCCATCAAGCACCACCAAAGTTCAGGAACATCTTTGAAGATAAAATTAAAATAATGTAATAACATAATTGAAGTGAATGTTAAGAAATAGTGTCTTTTATATGTGCACAATTATTTTACTTATGAACTCACAGTAGATGTTGTTACTTGCTTAAAACCTGCATGAGAGTGGGCTTACCCAGATTCTATCATATGTGCAGGAGGAAATCAAGAGACTACCAGTACCTCATGTTCCACTGGCAATTAAATATTAAAGGGGAATTGGACTCTAAAATTTTTAATGTAAATGTTTTCTTCAAAGCTGTCAAATACAAATAGCCAAAACACTAAGAATGTAAGATTTATATAATTCCTGATTGTGTTATAGTTATTCTTGCTACAGGTAGTTTATTTTATTATGTGTAAAAATATAAATGTATATGTAAAATAAAAAATGTTTAAAAAAACAAAAAAAGAAGAATTAGAGTAATTTTTCTTCAGTGATAAGCCACTGATATGTTGCTCATATTCTAGTGAATACCCCCATATGTATGCTAATGAAAGCTAACTAATCAAACTTGATGGGTCATTAAAAAGAGAAAAGCTTGCAAGAAAGATGCTTATTGGAAAGAAAAGTTTTAGAATGGATGGGAAATTATAAAAGGGGGTATAGAAGGGTGAATGCTTTTAAAATATGCTATATACACATGTAAATTTGTGAAAAAGAAAGTAAATGATCTACAGGTTTGAATAGGTATTTTTTTTCTAAAGAAAATATACTAATGACCATGACACCTGTTGAGGCTCACTGGTTAGCACAAACATGATAGGTGTGCCTTGGGAGACAGAGCTCAGAGGACTGTGTGTCCTGTGGACTTCATGATGTTATGGAGCATCCCTTTATATGTTACTCTTCTGGTCACCACAACCCTCATAATATATGAGTTATTTGAAAACTCTAAGGGGACTTTGAGCTCCCCAGTGGGCAATATCTTTGGGGCTTGCAATAATAGTACTTGATCTTTTTCAAGCATTGCTTCTAGAGCAGATTAATGATTCAACCACCACCACTTGGAAAGAACCTAGAGATACAGACTTTTAGTCTTAGAAAAAATTTGGAAAAATAGATTGTTTAATATGGTTAGATTAAGATATTTCTGTCACTGGCTCTGATGTATAAAATTTTAAGAAGTGATTTGAAGTTCAGAAAAGTACAGTCGTAATAGTTGAGCTGGAAACTTTTTTAGGTTAGGAAGTAAGAAAAGTTCCTCAGTTAGCTCTAGCTGACATGACTCTCTTGCTGAAGCTTCAGGATTATTAATTTCTTGCACACATTTTTGTTTTTAACATCCTGATTTCATTTAATAAAAGTTGTTAATCATAGACATGACTGCATTTTAGGTAAAAGTTTAGATTTGTGATTCTTTTAAAATTTTTATAATATTACTTTTTAAGATAATTGATTATTTCTTTGTAATCACAAATTTCAGCCTTCCAGTAAAGAGAAATTGACTGGAAAAACTACCTTGTTTGCTTGCAGTTTGTTAATCTATAACATATTTCTTAATTACAAATGTATGTGTGTTCTTGGAAATAAATTGTTTTCACCCATAGTATGTAAACCATTTGATCATGTGAGGGTTATGGGTAACATAATTTTTTTCTACGTATACTCATTGTTATAATTTATTTAAAGAAATATAGAACATAGCCATATTGTGATTTTTGTACAGCTTGAAATATTTTTATGGGATATAATCTATGGGAGAAAATAAAATAAAATTGTTGGAACTCTGTCAAAGTCGTGCTTAGACACCACATTAAGCTGAAGTGGAAAGTAATGTTGGTTGAAGGATGCCAAAAAGCTGGTTATTCCAGGCTTCATGGGACCAGCATTGTTTGTGACTGGTGAAAAGATCTAAACTATCTTTTTAACTCTTTAACTGATAGAGCTGATAGCATCTAGCTGTTGCCTCTCTGCTCATCTCAGTGAGAAACTCAAAGGAAAATGTAAAGGGAAGGGAGCCAGAAACTGACAGCTTCTGGCATAAGCTGCCAATAGAGAAAGAAAAGAGAAGAGGGAACACACAGAGACACACAGACACACAGACACACACACACACACACACACACACACACACACGTACACGCACACATGCATGCACATGCATACATGTTTGGTGGATGAATTAAAGTGGGTTCACCAAGCAATTTCAACAAGCTTCAACAACATCACACATACATACATACATACATACAGACAGACAGACAGACAGACACATTTTTGGAGGATGGTGGATGGAACAAATTCTGATCTCCAACAACCACAACACAGACAGACACATTCACATATATTTGGTGGATGGAGCAAACTCCAAAGTCTCCAATGACACACCATGGAGAGACACATACACATAGTTGGTAGATTAAACAAAGCACTAATGAGCGAGCTCCAGTAAACACTGCATATATACATATTTACACATATATACACACAGTTGGTTGATAGACCAAAGCCCTAATGAGCACACTCTAAAAACATTATTTTTTCTTGGTGCATTTTACATCCTTTAAACAAAAGTTCTCTATCAGAATAAAAATTACTTCATATCCACAAAAGCAATTATCAAAGAAAAAGATAAAGTGTTAAACAGAGCAAATTCTGATCTCCAACAGTCACAATGCAGACAGACACAATCACATATATTTGATGGATTTTACAGAAGTGTAAAATCAGAATTATTGATTACATGGTTTTTCATTAAAACTCATACCTAAATAAACATTTCTTACATATCTCTTCATTCCAGAAGTTCATTGTAAGTTCAAAGCAGTATTTCTCCAAGTCATAGTCAACAAGGTCTAAGGGGTTACAGCTGTATTACTGGCTACATGGTCTACAAATAAGACTTGCACGTGAGTAAATATTCTTTATCTACCTCTTAGTTCCACAAGTTCATTATAGTTGAAAATAATATTTTTATCTGTCTTTCATTTCACAAGCTCATTATATGCTCAAAGCAATAGTTTCTGTGGCATAGGTTAACAGGTTTTATTTTTTTCTAACAAGAAACAGGTCTTCTATCCTATGTCTTATTTTTATGTATTTATAGTTAAATTAGTTAATCATTCATTCTTGGTTCTATAGTCATAATAGCATTGTCTATCCCTAGTTCATGACTTTCTTTATCATGGAATATTCAGAGATCCATCATCTCATTCTTGGTACTAACCTAGAGTGAATAATTATCTTGATAATAAATCTGTCCCAAGGCTATTCTTCCCTGTGAAATTTATGTGATTGTGACATACAAAGGTTCAAAGAACTCTTTTTTGCAGCTTTTGGTATTCTGCAGGAGGGCGTAAATCACTTGAATTAAATCAGGAATTCTATAAAATAATTATCAAGAATTATAAAACTAACAACTTATCTAAATATCATTATTTCATGGGAGAATACCTTCATACCAACCTGAAGAAATTTGTCCAACAGAGTGATACTATCACACCAGAGAATAGGCAGTGAGGATTTTTTCATTTAAAACCATACTGTGTTAGATATATGAGGAATACAGTAATGGCTAGCACAGAAAGGCATACCAGCAGCAAGAAGCATCCCAGAGACAAAGTCCTTGGGGTTCATGCCTTTTTAGGGCACAGCCATTAAAGCTGTGCAAAAATGGCAGACCATCTCCAGGAAGCTCCTCTACTTGGTGCAGTCTTTCCTACATTGATGGCCTCCACCAGAGCTTGCACTTTGAAGTTTGCTTCATCTACAAATGTATATATTTGTATAGGTACAGACAGTTGTTGGTCCTCCCTCTTTTGAGTTTGCTCCCTCTACAAGTGTGTGTGTGTGTGTGTGTGTGTGTGTGTGTGTGTGTGTGTGTGTTTGTGTGTGTCTTTACTGGTTAGATCTTGCTCATTAAAGCTTTGTTCCATCCACCCAATGTGTGAATGTGTATATGTCTGTCTGTATGCCTCTGTCTTTCTGTATGTATATATGAAGTTGTTGAAGCTTGTTAAAACATGCTCATTGGATCTTGTCTTGCTTCATCCACCTAAGTGTGTGTGTATGCATGTGTGTGTGTGTGTGTGTGTGTGTGTGTGTGTGTGTGAGAGAGAGAGAGAGAGAGAGAGAGAGAGAGAGAGAGAGAGAGAGAGAGAGAGATTGAATTTGATTCTTTTCCTACATTTTCTTTTTTTTTGTTACAAGTAGTTCTGGCCCAGATAACCAAGCTTTGTACCCTCAGGAAAATGTCTGCTGAATGATCTTTTGCTTGCAATATAAACACCTCCTCAGTCTACCCTAATCTATTAAAGGTGGTCTTCAATGAACACATATTAAACTATTCAGTAATAACAATCTTAAAGAGAAAAAATTAAATCCAAAGTATACCTTTTAACTTTTTCTATTGCTGTGATAAAATATTAGTACCAAAAGAAAGTAATAGAAGAAAGTTTAATTTGGCATGTGATTTCAGAGGGAAACTTCATAATGTTTGGAGAGTTATAGCAGTAACTATCTGTCGCAAAAAGAGAGAGAGATCATATTTTCAACCACATGCAAAAAGGAGAAAGTATGAATTAAAAACAGAATGAAACTATAGTCTTTCTTAGCCCTTCTCTGGCGACTTAATTCCTCTACCATGGCTCTACATCTTAAAAGTTCTATAGCTCCCTCCAAACAGTTTCAACAATATGGACCACATGTTCAAATATATGAGGTCTATAGAGAACATTTCTCATTCAATTTATTATATACATTAAAATGGATATATCTGTACACATACAACTGAATACACATGTACAATACCGATACTAGTAGGAATGTGAAAAGTTTTAATTCTTTTGCATTGGTGATGCAAATGTAAAATCATGCACTTTAGTAGAAGAGTATGACATTTCTTACAAAAATAAATGCAAAATTGTAAAATATAGTTTATAATTTCTCTGTCTGGTCATATACATATAAGAATTTGAAGCGACTCAAACAGATATTGTATACCTTTGTTCATAGAATTACTATTCTTTGGGGGAGGGGTTGAGCCAAGGTTTCTCTGTATAGCCTTGGCTGTTCTCGACTCATTTTGTAGACCAAGTTGGCCTTAAACTCAAAAAGATCTTCCTACTTCTGCTTACCAGAGTGCTGGTATAAGAGGCATGCTTTAGTGCACCTACTAGAAGTACTATTCTTATACTCCAAAGGTTATATCTAATGCATCCTGACACAGTAATAGGTAAAGAAGCATTATATAATACAATTTTATTGAGTCTTAAAAAGGAAGTGAATTGATATGTATAGTAAACAATGTAAGAAACAAAACGACAATGCATGATTTTACCTAGGGAAGCAAATTAATTGTGAATACATATTCCTGAAGGTGAGAAAAATACTTTTTTGTTTAGTGACTATGGTGTTTTATTTTGGCTATTGATACAGACCTTTACTCCCAACAGTCAGTATCAAAGCCAGGAAGATTATCCCCAGTTCATATATCTAAAACAACTTGAATAATAAAAGAAGACAGAGTTGAATTATCATCCTTGATCGCAGAGGTATAATAGTAAAAATAACCTGCCATTGGCATAAAAGCGGACACATTGATTGATAGAATAAAATTCAAGATTGAGGAATAAGTTCTCAAATCTACGAACATCTGTCTGTTGAAAAAGCTAGAAATACACACTAATACAAAAGACAGCATCTTCACACTACAGTAAGTACATGCACTTTATTTCATAACTTCCAATTCTTTTGATAATATTGACTCATTCTTCTCAGTTGCTTATCTCATCATATTATATTCAGTACTGTCAATAAAAATAAATTTCTGCTCTTTTACATCGTGAATGTATGTCGCTATTTTGCATGAAAGAATTTCTTTTCCATGCGTGTGTCCTGAACATCCTTTCTAAATGGGACTGTACTACTTTTTTTTTTCTTATCTCAAAATATTGAATAAATCATCTCTGACCCCCTAAAAGACAGCATCTTCAATGAATGGTGCTGATCAAGTTGGATGGCTACAAGTATAATTAGATAAGCAGATTCATATTTATCACCCACCACAAAATTCAAGCCCAAATAAATCAAGAAACTCAGTATAAGTCAAGATACCCTGAATCCCATAGAAGAGGTAGGGAATGTTCTTGAATTCATTGGCATAGGAAAAGACTTTATTAACAGAATACAAATAGTAAGGACACTAAAAACAATTCAGAAATGGGTTTTCATGAGACTGAAAAGCTTCCATATGACAAGGGTAACAGTAATTTGGACGAAATGTCAGGCTTAGAGTATGGAAAATATTTTAGTTATTTACATAATAGAGTGCTAATATCTAAAGTAAATAAAGAACTGAAAACATATAAGCATCAATAAAAACAAATAACCTTATTAAAATGAGACAAATATATAAATGGAGAGTTCCAAAAGATGAAACACAAATTGAAGAGAAACATTTAAAGAACTGTACAACATTCTTTTATTTGTTTGTTTGTTTGTTTGTTTGTTTTTGGTGTTTTGAGACCGGGTTCCTCTATGTACTCTTGGCTGTCCTGGACTTGCTTTGTAGACCAGGCTGGCCTCAAACTCACAGTGATCCACCTGCTTCTGCCTTCCGAGCACTGGGATTAAAGGCCTGCATCACCATGCCTGGCCTTTTATTTTTCATAATTTGTTCACATTATATTCAGATTGTTACACCTTCTCTCATATGCTCCTATTCCCACCCTCTTTCCTTCTGACCCTCTATTCCCATCTTCTAGTCTTCTAACAGAGTAGGTCCCTCCTCCCCTAACTTCTAATGTCAGCCTATCAGGACACATTAGAATAGCCTGCATCCTTTTTGTCTGTGGCCTGCAAGGCTGCTTCACCAAGGGGAAGTGACGAAATCATGGGCACCACAGTCCATTGCAAAGGAAGCCCTTCTCCCTTTACTAAGGGATCCATATGGAGAATGATCCACATATACACTAGTGGATCTGTGTTCTCTGTATGCATTGTTCTTGGTTGATCAGTTTGTGCAGCCCTCCCCACCATCCCATCTAGATTTGTTGGCTTTAATTGTCTCCTTGTGGAGCTCATGTCTGGGTCCTCCTATTATCCCCCACCTCTGCCTTCTTTTACACTACTCTCAGTGCTCTGTAAAGAGTTTGGCTGTGAGACTTAGCATCTATTTTGATCCCATCCTAGGTAGAGTCATTCAGAGGGCTGAATGTGTGATTGGCTAATATCCACTTATAAATGACTATATACCATGTGTATCTTTCTGGATCTGGGTTACCTCATGCAGGATGATCTTTTTTAATTCCATTCATTTGATTGCAAATATCATAATTTCTTTCTTTTTAGCAGCTTAGTAATATTCCATTGCATAAATGTACCAAAATTTCTGTATGCATTCTTTGGTTGAGGGAGATCTAGGCTGTTTCCAGATTCTGTCTATTATTAATAAAGCTGCTATGAACATAGTTGAGCAAATGTCCTTGTTGTATGTTGGAACATCTTTCAGGTATATGCTAAGGAGTGATATAATTGTGTCTTGAGGTAGTATTCCCAGTTTTCTGAGAAATCACCAGATTGATTTTCAAAGTCATTGTATAAATTTGCACTCCCACCAGCAATGGTGTAGTGTTCTCCTTTCTCCACAACCTCACCATCATGTGCTGATCACTTGAATTTTTGAAATTAGCCACTGAGACGTGTATCTAATGAAATTTCAAAATTGTTTGATTCTTTTCATTTCCCTGATGACTAAGGTTGGTGAGAATTTTTTACATGCTTTTCAGCCATTTAATATTCTCCTGTTGAGAATTCTGTACTCTGTATTCCATTTCTTAACTGGATTATTTGGCTTCTTGATGTTTAGCTTCTTGAGTTTGAATTCTTCAAATATTTTTGAAATAGCTCTCTGTTGGATGTAGGATACTATAGCCCAACAGATATAAAAACTGCATTGTACAGGCATATAAATAGGCTAGTTGATGAATGGAATTTAATTGAAGATCTAGAAATAACCCACACATCTACAGAAACTTGATTTCTGACAAAGAAGCCAAAACCATACAATGGAAAAAAGATAGCATCTTCAACAAATGGTGTTGGTTTAACTGTATGTCTATATGTAGAAAAATCCAAATAGAGCCATATTTATTGCTCTACACAAAACTAAAGTCCAAGTGGATTAAAAACCTTCAACATAAAACCAGACACACTAAATTTGTTAAATGAAAAAGTGGGAAAGAGCATTGAACTAATTGGCATTGGAGACAACTTCCTGAACAGAACATCATCAGCTCAGGCTCTAAGATTAACAGTTAATGAATGGGACCTAATGAAATGGAAAAGCTTCTGTAAATCAATGGACACTGTCAACTGAAAAAAAAATGATAGCCTACAGACTGGGAAAATATCTTTGCCATCCCTGTTCAACATCCTTAAGCACCAGAGAAATGCAAATAAAAACCACATTGAGATTTCATCAGCAGCCAGATGGCCAAGATCATTAAAACAAATGACAATTCATGCTAGCAAGCATGTGAAGTAAGTTGAGCATGCATTAACTTCTAATGTGAGTGCACAAGCTTTTATCTACTAGGGAAGCTCATGACTCAGTTCCTGAGGAGCTAATCCCACTAAAAAGACCATTACCCAGCTCTGGCCAAATTATATAAATGTATTTCCTGTCATATAGAGCTATCACCCTAAAGCTGACTTTGAGAAAACAGCAGTGAACATAGGATACTATGGCATTTATATAGACCCAAAATTGCAAGACTAGAGAGTTTTCAAGTGTTCAGGGGTTTCTACAGGAATTTTGGCTAGATAGGAAGTTGGCTGAACATTTAAAAATTACTTGGAAGAATATCTTATCAGAGTGGAGGTTAGCTAAATGGTGCAGAACATGTCCAATTCTAGAATATAGGTCAAGACCTAGTCAAAGATAAGTTTTACAGAAAACAGGAATAAATTTATATTTACCTGGTTGTATGATGGCTTTAATCTTAAACTGAAATTTGTCTGGTCCATCACTACATAAATATCTAGCTATAACACTCTTGAGAATGTGCCCAAAGGACTCTACTTCTTATTATACAGACACTTGCTCATCCATGTCCATGGTTGCTCTCTATTTATGATAGTCAGGAATTGGAAACAGGCTAGATGTCTATCAACAGATTAATGAATAAAGGAAATGTGGTACAATTACATAATGAATATTTCTCAGTGTTATAAAAACATGAAAGTCATGACATTTACAGGAAATGGATGAAGGTAGAAATAAATCATCCTGAGTGAGGTAACATTGGTCAAAAATGAAAAATATTGTATTTAATCACTTCCGTGTCAGAGTTAGCATTTAAGGCTTAAATAAGCATGCCACATTGGAAATAACCACAAAAGTTAGGTATAGAATAAGGGACTGGGGAGACAGAAGGATTTTCAGAGGAAGGAGAAAGAGAATGCATATTAGTAGAGAGATGGGCGGAGGTAGGAAGACTAGCACAGGAGAATTGAATGGGTGTTGGGGGGTTGTTCTGATGTCATATATTTTAATGTTAATTACTGGCTATGAAGATCTGGTTCATGCTTAGAAGAGGACATTCTCACATATAGCTGTCCTTCTTGTGTAAGTATTTCTTCACCTAATTTAAAGTGACTGGTTAATAAAAATGTTGAATCTTCAGATTTGGCAGAAAAAAAGGTAGGCAGAAGTTAGGGTTCACAGGTTGGGATGGAAGGATCATGAGGGAGAGGAGGAGGAGAAGAAATCAAGACAGGATAGAGAAGGAAATGGGTAAGTACCATGGGTTAGCAAGAGAAAGGAGCACAGGGTTGGGTCTACATGGATGGAGGAGATGGAGAACATTAAGTATTTTGGCATCATGCATGGGAGATAGCCTGAGATGGGGCTAGAAGGTAAAGTTACTTTTGAAGGTTAGTATCTGTCATGCCCCAGGTAAAGGATTGTTTTAAAAAGTATAACATATATCTATGTGTTTATTTGATTGATAGTGGGTTAGAGAATTCAACCTGATAATTTTATCCTAACAATAAATATTTATTAATCATACCATGTAAATTAACAAAAACAATAGGGAGGGAGGAAGATGGAAAAGTACAAAATACATGGATGGACATGAACATTAATGGTGACTTGAAGGGTAATATAAAAATCTGCTATAATATATACAGTAGAAAATATATATATATATATGTGTGTGTGTGTGTATACTATAATAGAAGCATATATACATAAACACTGTATATATATGACATCTAAATGGGGTCACTAAATAATAGGAAGAGAGAACTCCCAACTAGACTTCTCTTACCACCAAATGAAACATCCAGTAGCAACAAAAATGTGTTACATCTAGTAGAGTTATTTCCAAAGAGGTCCCATGGAACTCCATCCACAAACAAAAGCTATTGTCAAAGCTATTGCTTGCTCTCCACAAACTGATGGTAAACCCCTATTGCTTAAGGCAACACCTGTAAATCACATGGAACACTGAACATAGAACATTGAAAAGTTGAGCTTGTTTCTAGCTAGAGCCTTAACCCCTGTTGAATAGTTTTTAGAGTACTAGAATTTATTCTGCAGATTGCCAAAAGAGAAAGGTAAAAACCACACCAGCTACAAACCCTTAGATTAACAATAGAGACCAGCCTACAGGATACATTGTAGCAAGTGTAGTACACATGTTGTTAGAGTTACAAAGCACTAATAGATTTAAGACCCGTTCCATCATATGGATCTTATGCCTGACACTGCTTGGTAGTCTAGCAGAGCAATGGCTTAGGGGAAAGTAAATACAATTGTAATGCTAAAAATGTAGCAATATGAAGACTTCTAACAACATTCTGCTATACCCATAGATCAGTGTCTGTACTCAGTCAAAAGCAGAGAAACTTTTACCTGCAGTAGACAAGATCAAATATAGAGACCCACACTGGACAAGATAAAGAGAGTGAGAGACCTTGGAACATCTAGTCCTAAATGAAAAGTCTCCATCTCTTCACCAAATCTCTTCTGGAACTTTGTGAAAGAAAGGCAGAAAAATTGTAAGAGTTATGGTGATGGAAGACACAAAGGAAACAAAACCTTCCAGACAAAACAGGACAGATGCACATATAAACTCATAAAAAGAGTGACAACATTTACAGAGCCTGCACAGTTCCAAGCAAATGGGATACCAACACTGAGATACAGAATTAGACACTATCTCCCAACTCTAACCAAGAAGCTATTTCCAATGGTCAACCACTTAAAATGGAAAAAATAGTTTTCTCCATTGGCATCTTATTGGGTAAACCACGTTTAAAGGTAGGATCCATGACAGCAGGTTACCAAGAAGAGACTTGATACCCTATGAGCATATACAGGGGGAGGTAATCCCCCTCAGGAACAGTCATAGGGGAGAGGAATAAGGGGAAAATAGGAGGGAGGGAAGAATGGGAAGATACAAGGGATGGGATAACCATTGAGATGTAACAAGAATAAATTAATAAAAAAACGAAAAAAACAAAAAAAAAAACCCAAAAAATATAAAAAAAAAATTTAAAAAATGGAAAAAGGTAGGACTCATGGCCAGCAGTATATATACAATTCAAAATAAGCTCAATTTTATTTTGGAAGTGTTTTTGTTTCACCACAGAAAAATAACTGGACATTTCTTACCTTATTGTTCTTTTGCTTATATATTACAATGTCTGATATTGTGTTTTTATGGATTTTGTTTGTGTGTGTATATGTGCAGGTGTTTGTGTTTCTCATGCCTTTTCTCTTTTCCCTCCCTTCAATTTGTTTTGTTCTTTTTTTTTTCCTGTTTTGTTTCTAAAGAAAGAAAAAAAGCAATGGAGTTTGATGAGGAGGAAGTAGAGAACATGCTGAAGGAGACGAAGGAGGAAAAACCATGATTGCAATTAAACTTTTAATTTTAAAAGTACACACAGCAAATAACAGGGCAGCCACACTTATAAAGCAAGACTGTGCCTCAAAACAAATAAAGAAAACATGAGTAAATTCTAGATATGTGATATACAGCAACCTGCACATGGTGAATAGTAGAAAGTGTGATAGAAAAAAATCTCCCAGGGTATTATGAGTACAAATGGGTTTGTTCTGACATCTGCACTGAGGATCAGCACCAGTATAAATAAACAGTGTTATATAAGTTTCTATGTTCTTATTACATTCTGCTTTCCATCCACCGAAACACATCCTCAACATTCTGCACTGTGACCTGTGTTTGTACTCCGGCTTCAAGCCTCTTCATTAACCAGACTCCATAGTCCACTCAGGGTTCTATCTTCTGACCAGGATGCTTCTGCCTCAGTAGATGCTGCTCTCAGAGAGATAGATTAATACTGTAACAGGAGGAAAACTTTCACTTTTGTCCATCAGAGGTCATATGAGTATGATGTGTTTTCGATAACAGTCAACTTAACAGAATCGATAGTCATCTGGAAGATGGGCTTCCATCACTCCACTGGTCATTAGTTGTTTCCACATTGTGGCTGTTATATTCTCACCTGCTCAAACCCCATACTGCTTTTACCTCCTGACTACAATGCCTTAAACAGTGAACTAAATTAAATATATTGTCTATTAAGTTGGTTTTGTCAGAGTGCATTATCACAGCAATGGTGTAGTGAATATATGAAAAAGGAGAGCCATGTCCTGTCTGATCACTATTGGAATTTCAGTGTTTCTGTTGGCTGCATGTATTGATGGGGATAGAATCCAGAACACCATCCTGAGCTTCTATACACACAAAGTCAAGGCTCTCATCTAGTTTCAGTTAGCAGAAAAGTGAAAGAGTTCAACCAAAGTATTTAAAGGAGATATAAGTAGCAGAGGCTACCAAAGGACGAGAACAAAGAAAGAGAAATTTGTGGCAAATGTGTGCTATTTTTAAGATGTCGCATGTATCTGTCTACTATCATCCTTTTGTAAAGGTTGCATACAGTAGGCTTATATTGTTATATCTAACACACTGCTGGTTTAAAGTTGATTTAGGATAAGGATTGGGAGTGAGAAAGTACCTGAAGACAGCAACACCATTCCATTCTACTGCAATGTGGAACGAGGTACACAATCAATGAGGGATATTAGAGATAACCTGATAAAAGTCATTTCAAGATATTGCTGGTTGCTTAGGTGGCGAGGACTTACATTATAGGAAATGTTTTCATGTTTTGAAGTAAAACATTGCTGAGTACTATTATAATATAAAGAAAAATCATCCAGTTGTATTTCTAGCACTGCAGGGCACATGTAATTCTAGCACTCCAGGAGGCATGGGCTGAGAGTTCTCAAATTTGAGACAACTTAAACTAAATAGTAAAAAAATACATAGAACAACAACAACAGAAACAAATAAAAACCCACAAAAATTAAGGATAAAACAAAACTAAACTAAACTAAAGGTCTACAGAGATGGTTCAGTGGTTGAAGATACCTTCCCCTAAGCCTGAATAATATTCACTAAGCCTGAGTTTAATATCTGGATCCCATAGGGTAGGAGGAGAGACCAATCTTGCATAATCCTCTGATCTCCACCTGGACACAGTAGTACACCCTCTACTCCATAAACAACTGTGTAATGCAAGTTTTTTTTTTAATCTGTGGTAAATAAAAGAAACATAATCTCTTTTTAGATGCTGGGGATTAACTAGTGGTTGGAAGTAGATATTTTGCAGTGGGATGATGTATATATTACTTCCATATATTATAATTAAAACTAGAATATGATAATAATAGAAATTAAAATAGATGGGGATTTCTAGATACATAGAATGCTTACCACTTCAGATTTTTGCCTCAGCTTTAACTAGGGAGCCTTTGTGAATTTTTTGTTTAACACTGTGTCCACCAGAGGGCAGAAAGAGGAAGGCATTGGATTTCTGTAGCAGTAGCTAGAGCACTGGGCTGTTCATTTTCCAGATATTTGTTTAAAAATGTCAGTTACATTTTAGAAGCTAAATGGTTTAACTGATTTTTCTTGAGACTGTTTTCCTCCTTTATATTGATTCTATTCTTCCTTGGCTTATCAATTGAATTCCTGCTAAATTCTCATATAACACATAGTCTCATTTTTTTTGTGAAGAAACTAATTTGTTTCTCAAATTCTTCTAACTTACTGCCTACAAAACTTAGTAAATATTGGATGAGCAGAAATATCTTACTTACAAATTAGTAAATAAAAATTTTTGTCTATTTTAAACAGACCACTGTTCAACCTTTATAACTTCAACATTGAATAAGAAGTGGAAATGTTCCAGTAGGGAAGTGGGCATGGGAGAAGTCCAATTGCTTTGGAATGTTGCTCTAAGAGAACGTTATTTTAAATATGGAAGACTAAGAATGCCTTTTCCCACTAAAGCAAATAGCAATAGCATTAGATTTATTCATGTGTCAGATGTTTAAATTAGCTCCCTGTCTCTCTTTCCTGACTCAGAAACCCTGACCCATAACTAACATCTTATTTCAGACCAATATCAGAGAGGTCATATGGCTAATTGTTCTGAGAAGAACATTATGAATGTACAAGGTCACATATTTCAGGTCACATTTTCAGCTCCATGATAGGTTAGGAAGGGAAGGGTCTAGAATGTAGGAAGGATTATTCCCAATACATCAAGGTTTACCTTAGCCAAAGACTTGTAAGCTGACTGAGAAATAATTCTATCATAATTCAAACTGATGTGAGTAGACAAGAAGGAAAGATAAATTAAAAATAAAAGGATGTCCTTAAAGAAGATATAAATTTTTTATGGAAATGAAGAATGAAACAGACATAAATAAGAATAGAAAAATACAGAGAAAAGGAAGGGATCAGGGGAAACATCTAGAGATCCCCTTCTATCTCCTTTCTATCATTATCAGGAAAAGAACTTTCTAGGATTAGTTATAAGTCACAGACATTGAAGACCAAAAATGTATAAGATGATGGGGGTTCCTGACCAGAACCACAAAATAAATTGAAATAGAAGGAAGAAAGAGAGAGAAGAAGGGAGAAAGATATGAAAAAGTAAGAAAATAACTTTTGGAAGAAAATGTTTTGTCTTACAAACAATCTTATTCTCTTTGACATATTTGGCATGTTTAATATTGCATATACTATAATGATAGTGTTATCAAAAGGGTTTCTCTACAGTACTGCCCTGAGTTTAAACACTCAGTTGCCAAACAGACAGACTTCTCCCAGGTAACACAAACATTTCTTTGTAGAATCTTTTATAAAACTGCTGTGGTGGCTCATACCTTTAATTTCAGCACTCAGGAGGCAGAGAAGGATGATTGTTGTGAGTTCCAGGCCAGCATGGTCTACAAAGTGAGTCTAGGATTGGCAAGGCTACACAGAGAAACCTTGTCTCAAAAAACAACAAAAATAATCTTTATAGGAGTGCATATTCCTCCACTCTTCTAGTGAGTATCCTGTAGCTCATTTGCAGCATTCTCACCTTTATCCTTGTCATACAGCATAAATGATTACCTCAGTTGCATCCATAAAGGCCACAAACATACTTGCAGAACGCCTGGAAGTGACATCGACATTCTTACTCAACTACAGGACTAATCACTACCGAGACAGACACAAGGATTACTCTGAGGAGAGGGAATGGCATGAATAAAAGATGTATTGTAACTGGGGTAGCATTAGTGAAGTAAAAACAGATGAAACTAGAGAAACTAGAAGGGCACTACTTTCTCTTGCTCTCAAAGTGTAGTATACAAGCCAGCAGCATGGCATCACACAGAGTTATATAAAAGTGAAGATTTTCAGACTTGGTCTTACATGCATTGCATTTTAGTATTCTAAGCTGTCTAAATATATGATTCCATAGAAACTTTGAGATACCTTTCTTTGGACTAACCCACAGCCACATTAAAATATAAAGAAAGGCAATATTCCTAAGGAAATATAACAGTTTTCTTATTGAATGGGACACAGATTGACCAGACAAATTTGACACCTAAAATATTCCAAGTTTCCCTCTGAAATTCTCAACAAAAGAGAAGTTGTCATATATTATAGATTACTCATATAATCCCAGTAGTCAAAAGCCAAGTCTAGACTATCCCCATGAATTTGATGCCAAACTAGGCTACATAGATAAATTCTGTCTCAAAATTTACACAAAATGACCTATGTAAAATATTTTTGAGGTGGTTCCTACTATAAGTCAAGAGCAGAAGCCATCCACACGTGAAGAACTTTGCTTAGAAACAAGTTCTAATGTTTAAGTGAATCATTTGCACAAAGGAGTTAAAGTTCTAAAGTTAAAATAATCTAGACTGCTATTTCAGGCAAATGCATGAATAGGCAGGGCAATTTTTCCATTTCTCATATGAATAAAAAAGTATCTATAATACTACCTAATACATACCTATGCACTTATGCAGGGAGCCTCGAATCCAGCAGTGAAAAGGTCACCAAGATGGGGTATGAGTCTATAGTGTCTCTGCAGAACCTCATAATCTTCAGGAGGTCAACATAGTGTGATAGGGGTTAAAGAATGAAAGGAGGATGCTATTATATTGAGTAGTGTGTTTGGGAAGTGGCATTGACCTGCCAAAATGCTGGAGAAACTTATGCTCTGTCCATTTGTTCTGCTCTAGGAACTGTGGATAGGCTAGTGTGCCTTTCTGCTATTCTTGCTGTGAAAGGAACCATCAGGTAGAAACTCAAATGAACAAAAATAAAATTCCAGAGTACATAGCAATTGTCTTCTCTCACCATAGGTATTAGTATCTGATATCTAACTGAATCTGAAAACATGGGAACCTATTCTGTTTCCTATCCTCCCACTTTGATTAGGCAGTCTGAGATTACTAACAGCAAATAATGCCTGCCATGGCCAGAGACTTCTCAAACTGAGAACTCGAGTTCAAACAGACTTCTGAGCTGTGAGCTTTTATGAATGAATGCTTACCTGATTGACTAACAGAAACCTCAAGACAAAAAACTACTCAAATCTGAGTTCTGAGGTCTCTCCCATTGAAAATATGTATCTGTGTCTCAGTAAATATAGCTCCATCTTTTACAGCACTGTGCTAACACTCCACTGAGATTCCTCATATTCAGTCAGCCTTCTTCTAAGTGGCTTTCATATTTCTTCTCTTCTCATCCATTCCGTGATTTTGGCTCTAACTGACTCCCTGTTCTAATTCTTACATGTTTTCCAGGCTTCTGCTCTTATCCCTCTGCAGCTTTTTTCCAGAGAAGTCATCTGTTTTCTTACAAAAGGGTAATTTAATGGACAACAAAAGATTTCAACATTTTCCCCCAGAAGCCAGAGTAACAGTGAAACTCATTACATGGTGGCTAGGCAAGATAATACAGAATCTTTGATTTATTTATTTCATTCTGTCCATTTTTTAAAAATAATTTCCCACAGTGTTGTCATGTAGTAGTTTTTTGGATGTATCACACTCTTTCTTACTGCAAGGTTGTTTTTATTCTTACTTCTATTTGAAAATTCATTCCTCAAAAGCTATGCAAACTTGGTATTTTACATTCTTCCTGTCATCAATTTAATCTTATTTCTTCCCATGACATGTGGAAATGGACGTTATCTAGTCAAATATCTTGTTTAACACATCCCTCACTACCTGAAGTGTTCATTTTCTTCTTCTCAGTTGTCACCATTCATGAATGGACATCTACAAAGTAGTACCCTTCCAGTTGTGCTTTCTGCTACATTCCTATCAAACAGTGGAACAGGCCTGACACTTAGGTATTGATTGGTCACCTGGCTAATATAAGTAGGTATAAATTAAGTAAGAACCTAAAGAGGTCAGAATAAGATGTGAGCCCCCAAAATCTACATCTATTTCTATTCTCACAATCAGTGAGTAATCTTGGGAATTCTAAAGAATTTGTGAATAATCAAAATATTGATGGCTCTTGAATGATAGATTTTTTTCTGAAGATATGCATTGTTTAGAATGTGGTAGTTTAAATGAGAAATATTGCTCAATGACTCATGTGTTTGAACACTTGCTCTCTTGTTGATAGCATTGTTTGAAGAGATTATGGATCTTTTAACAGGTGGTTGCTTGTTAGAGGAAATATGACAATGTAATGAGTATTTAATGTTTTTAATAAAGTGAAATCCCAAATGTTAAATTTTACCAGTAAAGACTCAGGAGACAGATGCAAGGGTGAAAGCCTGCTAGCTCAGTGAGGAAGAGAATGCACCCAGTTGACTTTTCTACTCAGTTTGTGTCCAAGAAAGAAAAACCAAATATCCCCTTCTTTTCCCAATATTGTCTTAAAATTACCTCTCATGTCCCTCCTTTCTGTTTCATCCCTTTCAGCTGATTGCCTGCTCTGCCTCTTGCCCTAAAGTTGCCTTATGCAATCCTGTATACAGAAAGCTCTTGGTGTGTTGTACAGCTGAGCCATATCATAACGACCTGTTTACAATAAACAGAAAGTTCTTGGGTTAAAGGTATGTGTTAGAGCAGAGCAACATGAAACAAGAAACAGGTTTTGACAGTTCAGGATCTTGTGGTTCACTGTGGGATCAAATATCCTGCAACATTTCCCCCTTTTGTCTAAATTAGAGACCTTTGCTCTAACATTAATAAACTATATACTGTTGAGTAAAAATTGCATTCATAATGTCCACTATATATGTATTTAACAACCTTGAAGAAAGTGCTCTGCTGTCTATTCTATCTTGGTGTGTGCAAAGTTCTCTAACTCAATTTCTATCATGACTTGCATTGCCAAACAAAAACATCTTTTTAGACCTAAAATATATTCTTATATTATAAACAACTAAGCTTAATTTTAAGCCTATAACCATGTAGTCTTCAAACTCATCAGAGGCCTGAGAAGGCTAAATATTATATGTATAAAGAAGAAGTGCAGAGCAAGCAGCTTCTTAAATTATAGAAATGACAGAGACAGTTGGTTGTCTGTATAGTACTCCCACATTTCTCTATAGCATTGGAGTATAATTTTTTATCTGGCTCAGAATATTGGACAGACTTCTTTTGTGAAACAGGTATTGCAAAGGACTTGCCAAATTTTTCTGCAATGCTCCACAGTTAATTTTCCTACATCCAGTATGTCTAGTATTCTGTCTGTGGTTGAAGCAAGTGCATTTGTTTGCCAAGTGACTTGTTTGTCACATATAAACAAACTCCATATGGAGGTTCTTTGATGCTCTTTGAAGAGGAATGGGGGTGCTGCAAGGAGCTGACATGTCTCATTGTCAAAAACATCTTAAATTAATAAAACATCTTTAAATGCCATATTCTATAGCTCTCTGAGGTTTTTGAAGACCATCTATCTCTAGTATATATGAATTGCTTGTTACTAGCTACATACTGTCTAATTAATTTAGGAAACATCTGAGGTTAAATAAAATAGTACCTAACAAAACCATAAGTTTGATTGACTATCAGTTTGCATTACTTTTTGTTTGTTTGTTTTATGAGACAAGATTTCTCTGTGTATCCTTGGCTGTCTGGGCTTACTTTGTAGACTAGGCTGGCCTCAAATTCACAGACATCATAGCTCTTCCTCCCAGAGTGCTGGGATTACAAGCATGAGCCATCACACCTAATTCAGTTTGCATTTCTTAGTTATCTTAAAAATATTGTGATTGTAGCTTTAAAAGGACTTGAACTTCACATTGCATTTTAAAAAATTACACAAGTAAAATAGTGCAAAAAGAGTTGATACATAGTATGTTCTAACATGAAACCTTCAATATACATCAGCATATACCAATTTAACCAAATATAACCTTAATTTTGATTCAATATGCAAAGACCTATGAGAATAGATTTAATAATCTACCCATTTTCCCTACTATTCCTATGTTATTTCTATATTCTCCATTCTTTCTTGTCATCTCTTTCGCCTTTTCCTGTAACACTAGAAAGGAGAGAAAAAAGGATGGGGGAGGAAAGAGAGAAGCAGATCCCTGAATCTAACCTTCTCTACTTTGTTTCCTCCTGACCAAGAACATTAGCAACTTTCAACCAATCTCCCGAAACAAAAAATCCATAACACATTGAACTAACATCTACTACCACATATTGAGAATAGGGTGTAGCTCTCTTAAAAATTGCTTCCTGCTGATTTGGGAAATAGTTTCTTTTTGGGGGACCAAAAATTTGGGGAATTGTTAAGTCTTAAGAAAGCTAGTTGTTACATTTGCTGTCAAGTCTCTATGTGCTAGCAAAAGGCAGGCTTAAAAGAAGCCCTGAATGGAGCAGTCTGTTAGGCTGGGTCGTTTTAGCTAGACATTTTGAAGTTGTTCTGGATGAATATTTTTGAGGAATCACAATTGAAGGAGTCTGTGAGGCTGAATTATCAGGGATGCTAGTCCTATCCTTTGTGGTCTCTGGTCCTTTTTCTTCAAATATTCCATTCTTCCATTGGTTTCCAGATTGCTCAGTTAGATATTTTTATTCTTATGGAAAGACAAAACCAAAATCCTGCCCCAACCCTAAGTCTGGGGATTTGGTCTCTGATCATTTATAGAGGTTTGCAAAATATTTGTTTTGTGGTCTCTGTTGAATTTTTAGTAATATTTACTGAAGATATTCTGTCCTTGATTATATCTAGAGCAAAGTTATTTTTAACAACAGGCCTTAAATCTTTTAATTGCTCTGTGTTTGATCTTCTTCTATGCTGATGAGGAATGATTGAATTATATTTGATGTTGGAGCCTCAGGAGGCTTCTTCAAACATTTCCCAATGACAAATGGTTACCTTGTCTATCCTTTGTTGATGTGCATCCATTTGTCCAATCCCGGTCTTTGCCACACATTTGGCATATTCCAGAAGGCTGGGACCTTAACAAACAAACAAACAAACAAACAAACAAAAGATTGTTTCTAGGAATTTCTTGCCTACAATTCCTTTTCAAATGACTTTCCTTACCACAATTAAAACCTCTGTCATTTTGATTTTTATTAAGGCTTTTAGAGATTACTTCTTCTATCAGATTAGCATCATAAACATGAGATCCAATATGAGCCATATCTATAATTCATTCCCCTATTTGCATTGATTTTGCCTTTAAAGGTGTAATCACTAGTTTGCATCCTGAATTAGCATTTTCAAAAGTCAAAGATTCAATCAGTATTTTCTGAATTCTGAATCTGAATGTCAATCTTTGAAAAAATATTAGTGAGGGTTTCTTTTATGCCTTGTATAAATTTAGTAAATGTCTCCGACTTCTTTCCTGATTCATTGACATTATCTCAAAAGCTGTTAAATGACTAGTGCTAATATGTGATCATCAAATTCAAGCTGCCTTTGTAAATTAGTATATTAACTTCTACCTAGAAACAGATCCTGGAAATATCAATACCTCTGACCTGATTTCCTTGTTCAATGACACGCTTCCTCTTTTCATGATATTGGCCATAATAATTGAAAACCAGCTTCCAATATTGCTCTTGCCAAATCTTTCCAGTCTTGGGGGATAATTCTTTTCTGAGTTGCCCGTGAATGTATCATCTCTGTCACATAGGATGAATACAAACTAAAGGAAATTACTATTGCCTGAAATCTAATATGTTGATAAGATTCCATTTAATTTCATTATAACCATGTAGTTTCTTACCACCTCTTGGTGTGCCTTGTATAGTAATTGAAGAAACTCAGGCTGGTTTTCTAACAACAGAGGCTGACCCTTTTCAGTTTCATTTTGTGGAAGCATGGTGGGCTCACATCTAAATTCCTTCATCTGTATCTAAGTATTTTTCTTATTCTCTTTTATAGGCCTTCTTATGGATTGTCTAGATTCTTCTGCCTGTGTTTGAGTATTTTTCTCATTTTTATTTATAAGTCTCTCTAATTTTCCTCTTAAGGTGTGTATCTTATCAATCCTCTTTTCATATTTTTATTTTTCCTGTATTACTAAAGGTTTTTTTTTTGTTTGAGCAGTTACAGGAAGCCACTATGCTGATTGAGGATAAAACATAAAATACCAAAATAATAATAATTGTAATCAATATTTAGTCTATTTCAGTTAAGTCATTTAAATTTTCATTTTCTGCTTCTATTTACAAGCCATCTAGAGTAGCACAAACCAGCGTCCTGAAGCCTTCTATTATGGTACTTTCCATCCTCAATCCTTTCCTTGACGACTTCTCAGACGACTTAACAAATCTGATGGCTTTTCAGTTTGTCTGTAGCTGGAATAATCTCTGTCCATGGTGTCTTGCTACAAGTTGGAGAACCAAATGTTTTAAAAACAGTAATGTTGGTGTTCAGGTATACCCTGCACTGACAACCTGGACACCAAACTCAGGTAAAAGAAACTTGATTGAATGCTTAGCAAAGACTGACTGGTCAGGATCACAGTATAGATTTGGCAATCATGACTGTGATTGTGAGCCATTCTCAGAGTGAGTTTTTAAAAGAAAAAAGTATAACCAAGCAGAAAGAAGAATCAATTCTATTCCTGGTACAGTATGCCTAGGTAGCTAGATAAAACATTTTAAGGTGATTGGCTAGGATATGTGAATGGTTTGTTACTAGATTTATTGTCACTTGCTATGCTGTGTTAGTTTGATATCCTGGGAAGACTTGCTATTTTTTAAAGGGAAATGAAGGAAGAGTGGGTCTGGGAGAAAGGGGAAATGAGGATTGTCAGAACTTGGAGGAGTTGATGGAAGAGAAATTGAAGTCGGAATTTATTGCATGAGAGAATAATAAATAAAATAGCTAAAATAGGAATGAATGGTATAGAACTTGTGGGGTTAAAGAGTATGTATATATTCTTTTCTCTATTTGAGTGCTGATATAATCACTCTGGCGACCTATGCATGGTACTGATAGCAAATATCATTGTTTGTATTCCCTAGAAACCTGTGATATGAAAACAAATACCTGTCTTGCATTTGTCCAGCCCCTAGAATTGTCCTATGGCACGTGTCTGCTTATGCATTTTCTCACATGGTTCCAATTTGTAAGTGTGCTTCTGAGCAATTTCTGAAATGGATTTGAGTGTGAGAACTGCCTTTGTGAAGAACTTAGTGTGTGCACACAAAACCTGATACTGGGTTAACATTTCTTCTTACTTTTCTTTACAAAGTGACAAATTCAGTTCGGAGACAAAAATAATGTAATCAGAAGTATATTCTGCAGAACCATGTGTACTCCAAATAGATACTGAAGTATGCTGCCCTGAAGAGGTATAGCAGCCCATAGGATTCTGTGATGATTCATTTTATTATACTCTAAAGAAGATTCCATAAACACTTATTACGTTAAGGGCATAACTATAAGGCAAGCCTAATGTTTGCTTTCGCAAATCAAAATGGATTAATCTCTCATCTAGGGCAGTTTTTAAGAGTAATTCTCTACAGAAACTCACAATGGGCATTATAAAACTACAGTGTAAAAATTATTATAATGAATCTCAAGATATTTTTAGGATAAAAAAGTCTTTTCAGTGTACATGTATAAGAAAATGCTCTGACACCTTAGTTTACGATCTAGGACATCTGTAAACTCAGTGTTATTTAAAGAAAAAGTGACATTCTATTAAGAGGTATATCTACTAAGATACAACTGCAATTAGTTTGTTTACCTCATATGGAAGTCTTTTCTTATTTTTGTAGTTCCTCTTTCTAAATGTGTACCCTTTAAATTTATGGAGACTTTACGATTTATCTTGCTTTATTAACATTCAGACTGACAACATATAAAGATGATATTTATAGCTCTAACATTTTTATCTACATAGTTAGGGTAAAGAAGGTTGATAAATTTGGGTGTGGGTTTCTGTTACTATATGCAGTAGATTGTATAGCTGGTTTAATAATCTTATGGAAATTTTGGTCCATTTTATTCCAATATAAGGATTGATGTCTTGGGATTTGTTCTGGGAAAGGTTGACCAGTATCTTTGTTTAATTCTACTTGAAGTATAAATTGTTGAGTTCTGGAAGAAACAAAGTAGATAAGCCATTGAAAGATACAGGGATGGACAGTGCGAATTGAAGTGAAATCATTGATTTCAATGATAAGAGTGAGCCAACATGCTCACATTCACCCATATAGTAATCAAATATAGTAATTTTAACATAAAAATACAGGCAAACATACAATGAATATGAAAATGGTTCTTCATATTAGGTCAAGATATAAAAAAGAACAAATCTGCTGTGTGTCCAAGTAGAGGACGCAGAAAATAGTTGTGCTATTTTTCTCAGAAGCAAACATGAGAATATGCTGCAGAGAAATAAGGTAAAGACAGATTTAATTATGGTCAGGTAATGTGTACCAGTTACCTACTGATGCCTTATATATAATTTAAGATATGAGATTGATAGGAGAAGTTAGAGGATATGGTTCTGAAGAATAGGATAAAAGACAGTTTAAATTTAGTTAAGGAAGACTACTACAGATCCAGCTATAATGGAAATTTTCTACATAATAATGGAGGAAGAGATGAACGGGAGGATACAAGTGATGGGATAACAATTGAGTTGTAACCTGAATAAATTAATAAAATTAAAATTAAAAAAATAATGGAGAAAACTGTAAATAGAAAATTGGATTCTGTTTATCTGGATCCAAAGTGTTTTTTCTTTTCTTTTCTTTCTTTATTTTTTTATAATATAGGATCTTGTTTTGTAACAGCACAGGGTGTCCTGGAACTCTGTTTGCAGAGTAGACTGACCTCAAACTCAAAGAGATCCACCTGCCTCTGCCTCCAGAGTGCTGGGATTAACAGCATTTGCCATAATTCACGGCTGACCAAAAGTATTTTTAATAAAGGAATATAGCATCTTATGAAAATGGACTTGTCTGCTATAGTCCAGGAACAAGTAGATATAACTGTTACCAAACCAAGTTTTCAGTTGGATAATTACAGAATAGAAAGCTAAACTCCATAACCAAAATAAAGTAGGATTTAAGCATTTACTTAGCTTACACTTCCACATAACTGTTCCTCACTCAAACAGGGAAGAAACTGGAAGATAGGAGCTGAAGCAGATGTCTTGGAGGGGTGCTGCTTACTGGTTTGCTCATCATAGCTTGGCTCAGCCTGCTTGATTTCTCTTGTTCATTCACTTAATTTATTCATTTACTTTACATTCTGGTAGGAAGTTCCCCTCCCTCCTCTGCTCCCAATTCCTCCCTCTTACCTCTCGTCCTCTCCTCTTGTTCCCTTCTTCTTACACTCCTTTCCTTTTTCCTGTGTTTCCCTTGCTTTCTTTTCAGAGAAGAGAAGACATCCCATGGGTATCAAACAGGATCTAGGACCACCAGGCCAGTGACTGTATCACCAACAATGGGTTGTGCTTTTACCCATAAATCGTTGATTTTAAGTGTCCTAGACCTTAAACTTATGAAGGCATTTTTATTTTCAAGTTTCCTCCTTTCAGATAAGTCTAGCCTATGCCAAGTTGGCATAAAACTAGCCAGGACAGTGAGTCCATGTTTTTACTTACCTGTATTAAGCCTTAAGGTTCCTTTTTTTGCCTTTCACATTGAGGGGTCCCTTGAATAATATTTCATCCTTGACCAATGAACATAGTAATTCTCTGTAATTAGCAGATGTTAGAATGTTTGTTTTTACTAGTTGAAGCTGGTCATCTGAATGCCTCTTTGTAGTTAACAGAATCAGGATCTCTGGATAAAAGGGGTAAGAATGTAATCATGGTCAGTCACTAGTAGGATATTTTAAAATAATATTACTCATTTTATCTAGGGACATCTATATGACCAACTATCTTTTTAGATTCTTTAAAAATCATGTTCTTTGATAGAAACATATCAGTATAACAATTTTTGCCAGTCTTTGGTGGAATTATTCTTTTCTAGTTTCCTGAGCACCATTTATTGAAAAGATTGACATTGTTTTGATTCCCCAACATCATTTATTAGAGTTGATTTTGCTGTAATATCTCCTCCTTTACATTTCCTTCCTCTCTTCCCTAATATATCTCCATTTTTTTCTTCTCAAATTGAAGGTCTTTTCTTTTATAATGTTTGTGTGTGTGTCTGTGTGTGTGTGTGTATGTGTGTTCATAACTTTATAAATAAAATGTGCTGAGTCCATTTTGTGTTTCTTATGTGCATTTGATTTTAGTCCTGACCCCGTGATGATGGATAATAAAACATGGGGCTCATCTTCTGTATTCCTCTAACCAACAACATGAAAACAGGATTCTTCTGCCTGCACCTAGAGCTCTTGAAGGTATAATTCTCAGATCAAGTTCTATAATTTCCTTTATCATTGTGTTTTATATGTAATTGTATGTAAATATAAAATAATATAATTCTTTAAGGCTCTTAAAAAGCTTCTTTACTATTAGTCATTGTTCTTCTCTTCATCTACTATACTGGCTTTCATCCCCTTAATATTGTTGTTTTATTTTGTTTATACTTCTTTTGTTTAGAAACATGTTGATGTCCAAAAATTAATGCCCTCACTTAATTGTTAAGGTCAACTAGAACTCTTAGTTATTTACGAGAAAGCTATTGCCTCTAATCTGTTTATATCCATTTTACTATTGATAGGATGTGTGAGAATCTTCCTGATCTTTAGAACAAAAGAGAACATCTTCCTCAATTAATATCCTCTTTGCATGACAAGCTCTTCTTAGAATCAACTATAGGCATCCTAATGAAATTATATATTAACCAAGCTACATTTTTCAGCATATGAAACTTAATCTTATTTTATTAAAATAACCTTAATCATCATATGTTTTAGATCACCTATATGTTTTATTTCTCACAAACTTTGGTGGAATTTTGTGATTTTTTTAAAAAATAAGTTTTCTGATTTTCTTGTCATTTTTGTTTCATTTTACAAAAAGTTACTTCATGTATTTTAGAGAAATAACTTACTTTGTCATATAAAATTTCTCCTTTTTCAAAGTGTATTACTTTTTAGGGCTTCTTCACCATATATTTTGGTCTTGGTGTTTTCTTTCTTCTACTCACTAACTACATTTTACTTCATTCATTTTTCTTAATATCATGTGGTATAGTAAAAAAGCAAAATGCATCATCTTATCAAAAATGCTGTTTGCAAATAGTATTTATTTAAAAACCTGGCATTCCTTGCTCATACAGTCTTAAACCCTAAGTTTTCTGTTTGCTGTTTCTCTCATGCTTTATTTTCATTTAATTTTTAAAACATCATTTTACATTGTTTTAAGCCACAGAAGAATCTGAGAATCACAGAATGTTATAGTTTCCCAGGAACTGGCTAAGATATGAAGGTTTGTAATGACCTTGAAAGGCAGAACAGGAAGATAAGATATTAGGATGGCACTGTACTTATATGAATAACATAATTTTACTTTGGGATACAAAAGGCTTTTGCTTCCATGAAGAACAGGATAAGCTGAAAAATAACCACTTTTTTTCTGGGAGGAACAAGGCAAGAGAGAAAACAGCTAAAATACAGGAAAGAGAAGGAAAGGAAAAATAAAGAAATTAAGTGGTATAGGCTAGGCAAGGTATAGCCTGATGGGTTCAATTATGGCAAGAGAAATCCATAGAACTACTATTTACAATATTCTTCTGAGAGCTAAATAGGTATAAACTAATCCAGATTATTCTCTTGATTTCAGCATCAGTCCTATGAAATGGCTCACTAGGCCCAATATTTTCCAAATATTTGTTGTCCTCTAGCAATCTCACTTTCCCTTTTGACAGATAATGTCAGACGGAACAAAGAGGAGACCCTCAGAATTTTCTGCCCTTCTATGAACCTGAAATATACATATGCCAGGTTCTAATAGATTTTGATATTGAGATAAGAATATAAATTTCTATATATGGATATTTTTTCAGCATATAAAATATTGGTAAAATAACAGGTATAGAATGGTTTTATACATGAAAATATGAAGACTGCCGGAAACTCCTTGAACAGAAGTGCAAGCAATATCCAAGGGTGACATTTCAAATGAAAATAAAGGCTTGTAGTTGTTGTTATTGAGAGTCTGAAGGTCAAGTTTCAACTATTCTTTACTCTTTATTTTGCTATGCTATGCATGTGTTTATGTATTTGTGTTACGTGAGTTTGCATGCATTTTTGCATGTGTATAATTCCTTATGACCATAGAGACTAAAGTCTGAGGTAAAAAACAAACTGCAATAACTTATTCATTGAAGCAGGGTCTTGTAATCCAATTCAGAGCTTATTGATATACCTTCTTTTGCTAACCAGCTTGCTCTGAGGATCCCCTGTCTCCACATTCAGAAGCTGTAATTGTAGGTAAATCACAATGTCTACATGTCATTTGTGTTGGTTCTGGAAATCTAAAATCCTTCCTCATATTTCCAGTAGTAAATGCCTTACTGGCTACATAATCTTCCTAGCTTTCAACAAGTTTCTGAGAATACAATCCCAAGGCTGAGTCAGGTCAACTGTGAGTACAACTACTGATGAACAATGTCAACACAGTAGACATCATTAGGGACCAATACAAATGGAGCTTATGTTTGTCACCAAGTGACCCCCTATTCAAATGGGTATCTATCATAGCAGAAAGAGCTTTCATGCAAGCTTACTGATACAATGATGAAACAATGTGAAGTCAAATTGTTTTGGTGATCAGTCACAAAATGTGTGAGGAAAAGAATGATTCACTGATCAATGGAAAATGAAATCACTGGCAGAGATCTTAGTATCAAGAAACTCATTACAGAAGGACACTTAAGGAAGGGGAGAATGAGAAAGGAAAGCAAGTGTTTTGAGAGAACTACAGAAAACATGTCTACATTGCCCTGGATTTGCAGCCAAGAACAATGATCACAGGGATTCATGCATACAAAGATAACAAATTTATTTGTATCAGACTCCTGGGAGAATCTGAAGAGATGCATTTTTCCAAAGCCATGTTCTAAAAGTAAATCAATTTTCTCCTACTGAAGATTTTTGGTCAATTTGTCCCTTGTTCTTGGGTGTATCCCAACAAAGGTCTGTGACGGAGAAGAACATCTTATTTTCCACTCAGAAAGACTGGTCAATATACCCTGGGAAGCAGGCATCCCTGATTTCACTGAAGCCTATTAAGAAGTGTTCTATCTGGTCGTCAACCCCATTAGATACTTGAGAAGGAATAAAATGCCTTCTGAGTATACAAGGAGTGCAGGTTAGCAGCTTTCCAGATAGTTTAGTTTTACAACTAAGCTAGGTTGTTTATGGGTTAAGATGTTTTTAGGTCTAGATAGATGTTTTACGTTGATAATGATAAGATATGATAGATAGTGATTTACGTTCAGAAGTTTAAATGCACCAAGGTAGGAAAGACGTTTTCATCAACGCTGCCAGATACAAATAGCCAAAACATTATGAATGTAATATTTATATAATTTCTGATTGTTTCATGTTTCTTCTTGCTGTAGATGTTTATTGTATTTATGTATAATAATATAAATGTATATGTAAAAATAAAAATATTTAATAATAATAAAATGAGAAAGAAAGAAAAAGAGTGTTATAGTCTAGTTAGAGGATGTCTTCTTCAGTCTCCAGTTCCTTTTCTACTAGGAGTCTTAGAGTCCTCTTCATATCCTATCAGAAGCTTATCCTGACTTAGGTTTCCAGCTTATCACTGAGATATCCTCACCCACAGGTTCTCTTTCCTCTCCAGACCTTCTTTCCTCTTACCCTATGCTCTCCCCAGGTTTTATCACTACCCTTATTCCTATTTGCTCTTCCTCTATGACCTTATTCACGTTCTTCAACCACTACATCTGTCTACTCTATTTTCCCTTCTGAGTGAAATTTAAGTATCCTCCTTTGCGTCCTCTCTGTCACTTTTCTTTGGGTTTGTGCATTGTAAAATGTTTATCCTGTACTACATCACTAAAAATCTGCTTTTAGGTGAGTACATACCATGTGTGTATTTTTGGGTCTGGGTTACATCATTCAGGATGATCTTTTCTAGTCCCATCCATTTACCTGCAAATTTCATGATTTCCTTATTTTTAATAGCTGAGTAATGTTCCATTTTATAAATGTGCTGCAGTTTCTTTATACATTCTTTAGTTGAGGGACATCTCAGTGGAGAGAGGAGAGCACCAACCAACCCACAATAACTTTGAGTCACAATTTATCCTGCCTAGAAGACTTGTATGGATAATGATATAGTATAGATTGAGGGAACAAATGCCTGACCTGCCCGCATGGAAGATATCCAAACCCTGAGAGTATTAGTGATACTGATACTGTGCTCTGCTTATAAACAAGAGCCTAGCAGAGTTGTCCTCTTATAGGCTCCACTCAGCATCAATTTGAAACAGATGTTGAGACCCACAACCAAACATTCAACAAAGCATAGGGAATCTTGTGGGAAAGTGTGAGGAAGCAGAGGTGACAGATCTTTCACAAGAAGACCAACAGAGCCAACTACTCAAGGCCCACAGGAACTTGTGGAGACTCAAGTATCAACCAGGGACCATGAGTGGAGTGGACCTAGGCCTTATACACAGATGTAGACGATGGGTATCTCAAACTTCATGTGGTTCCTCTAGTAAGGGGAGTAAGGGCTGTCTCTGACATGAACTATCTTGCTTAATTTTAGATCACTTATGCCTGGAGAGAGTGCCTTGCCAGGCCACAGGGTAAGAGGACATATTCCATACTGATATGATTTGAAGAGCTGGGGTAGGACAGGGAGGGGGGCTTCCCTTCTGTGAGAAATAGGGGAGGGGAGATAAGGGAAAAAGGATAGAGGTTGGGATTTGGAGGAGAGTAGGAAGGGGGATACAACTGTTATGTAAACTGAATAAATTAGTTAATTAATAAAAACAATAAGATAAAAAAGTATTCTATTGTGCATTCAATTTCTGGACACTAGTGTCTCTTAGTCCACTTAAAGGGACTGGTGGAGATTCCTTTTAAAGTTCATACTAGTGATCTCTTTTCTGTACCTCACTGGATAAACCTTTAAAAATGTGTCTTCTATAACTGACAGGAGTGGGTTTTATGAAAATTGAATTTCTGTATCTTGAATATATAATTGGCCAAATGTATTATAGAAGGGAAAAGGAGTTTAGGAAGGTCTTTAAATCTGGTACTGGAAACTAAAGAGTTACCACAAATACCATGAAATATAAGGGGATGACAGGAGTGCCTTTTTATGCTGTAAGAGGGGGAAACGTAATAAATGCACACTCCTGGGTCCTGATCTCAGCAATATAGGAATAAACCCCAAGGCCTATCAGAGATGCTTCATTTGTTGGTCATCATAAGGAGGAATCAGAGAATGAGGGAGAATAGTATTACACTTAGTTTCCCAGGCAACTGGACAATTGCCCTTCTGATTAAGCACAGCAGTATCTTATCTCTCAAGGTCTTCAAATGGAAACAGAAGAATACACTGCAAAGACCTTAGCAGTCCTCACTTGTTTGCCAGTGTTTCACTCAGCTGCTTCTTCCTGCATCTCTTGGGTAAAGTGTCCATTGGTGTGGGTGATACTTAGAACACAGCAGTTCACCAGAGCTCTGATTAATCATGAAGACAGGTAAGTCTGACTGTTTGTGGTACTAAACTTTGTGTAGTAAAGGGTTTTATCCACCTACTTAAGATTCCCATACAACAAAAAGAAATGTTTTAACAGAGGTATTTTTTTCAGGAATGCTGAGCGTCCAGCACTGCTCACATCTGCACCAAAAAGAAGTGAAATAGACAAGCTGGGTGGCATTAGAGATTAAAGAGTAATTAAAAGTGATGCCAGGGAAGGGGTCTGGGAGAGACCCGGGAGAAGTTGCCTACAGAGGTTGCAAGGTAGTACTTGTGAAGAGAGTGGTCATCATAATGTGTTTGAAAACAAAAGAAATATTGATTAATGACATTAGGTCCTCTCCACATCATTCCAGATTTGGTTCATTTCTGTGTAGTATATGGTGTCTCTTCTGACAGTATCCATGGCAAGAGACTGCCTTGGGGCATCTGATGAATACCACCATATGGTACAGCCCTTTGGGGAAAGCTTTTATATTTCCATCAAACTGCGAAATGGGGTATGAATATCTTTGATGGGCTCTCTTTCTTTAGAAACAAAATTAATCATTAATACTATATGGGTCCTTGTTGAGTACACAAAGGGGATAGAATACAGAGTAAAACAAGTTAAAATATTAAGTAGAAATCAAGTAGCCAGTAAAGCAGGGAAATAGAGAACAACTTTGCTGTCTGTCGTTACCTAAAGAGTTCCTCTTAAGGCACTTGTAAGTGGCTGAGACCTGGAAAGATTGGCCAAAAAAAAATTGTGAGGGCAAGTCACAATAGATAGTACACACTTTAAATTTAAGCACAAGTCATTTGTCATTTGTAGTAATTCATAGATATGCAATTTGCCCGTTCTTATTGACCCACATCAGGGCACACACACACACACACACACACACACACACACACACACACACACACACACACACACACACACACTTTCTCAGGTATAAGTTTCTTCTTTTGTTGACTTCTTGAAGGGATATATTCAATCAATAGATTGTCTAAGCAGGAGTTTACTTAAAAATCATGCAGTTCCAAAGGAAGATTGAATAGGATGCATGAAGGAGTAATTAGAAAAACTGTGTGTTCTATATAGTGGCCTTTCAAGACTTTGTCCATGTTTGTGAGGTAGTTGGTGTATATATGAGGTAATGTGACCCAATACATATCATTGTTATGCTTTTTTCTTCCAATATTCATCTAGAAAGGCCCACAATATGATGCAGTGTTTAAAATACTTCAATGTGTTGGGGCCATTTTGAGACTTTCAATCATTGCCTCATACCATGTTGTTATTATGTAGGTGTTGGAAAATATCCTAACAACTTAATTACTGGTATACCAGGAAAAACTTTTCTATAAACTTGAATATGTTTAACCATGTGTCATATTTGTATCATTTGCAGACAAAGCTATCAAGATAACAATGCAAATTCCTTGTTTAAGTACTTTTAAACTATGTGCCTATCTCGTATCTGACTTGCCTCTGGGAGGACCATTGAATAGGCATTTCCCTACACTGTCCTTTCTAGTGCATGGCTCAAATCAGAGCATGCATAGTCTGACTCAGATTTCACTCTTAAGGAAAAGATATTCTATAGGCTAGGCCTCAAAGGACCCAGGGGTCCTGCTCAAACTATGGCACCAGCCAAGGACAATACAGGCCATAAACTTCAAACCCCTGCCCAGATCTAGCCAATGGACAGGACATTCTCCACAGTTGAGTGGAGAGTGGGGTCTGAATTTCACGTGTACTCTGTTGCCCTATATTTGACCATGTCCCCTAGATGTTGAGGACTGGTGGCACTCAGAGGAAGGATAGCAGGCTACCAAGAAGAGACTTGTTACCCTATAAGCATATACAGGGGGAGGAGGTCCCCCTCAGGCACAGTCATAGGGGAGGGGAGTAAGTGGGAAATGGGAGCGAGGGAGGAATGGGAGGATACAAGGGATGGGATAACCATTGAGATGTAATATGAATAAATTAATAAAATTAAATTAAAAAAAGAAATGTGCTGTTTACTTTTTTTTAAAAAGGTACATTATTGTGAGTTTGTGGAATGAACCAAGAAGCAAGGAACAGTTCCCTTTAGAACCCTCTAACAACTGAGTCTGCAGTGTTAATATTTTTTAAAGTGATGTAAATATGGGAGTACCTCTTTATTAAGTTCTGTAAAATGTTTTCACCCGTAACCATCCTTAGTGGTACACAGTATTTTTCCTTGAAAGTTTATACCACATTGTAACTTTTTATAGCATGGGAATATATACAAATTCTGAAGGTTAAACCATCTTAATTATTTTGAACAGATTAAAGAAAATCCTCCAATTTGTTTTTCTGTGTGGGGATGAATTAGTATACAAGTGGATATTCACCTGGATAAGATCAGCCACTATTGACTGCAAACTCTGGTAGAGCTATGCTACATCTCAGTGGACTTCAGATTTTGCATTTGAGTGGTAAGAACACTGCATTTATGTACAAAAGTAATATCAGCTTAAAATAATTAGAGATTCACATTATTGTTTCTGTCTTTAGGGTTCATGTCTTGCAAAATCATCTGATTAAATCAAGTTTTCATCTCAAGATATTCTAGTGCATTGAAAAAAGTAAGTTGGTGCTTTTGAAAAATTATCCTTCTGCAGTTGCCATGAATCATGTGTCCCAAACATATATTCAGACATTGTCTTTTCTGATGATTTGCTCAAAATACTTTGAGCTATGTTGATTACACTTTGTAGGATGACTCATGATAACACTCCACAATACTGAATAAAAGTATTTTTCCTCACTGGTAAAATTTATAAGCATAATGCACTAGAGGCAATCCTTTTAGCATAGAAAAATATTCACTATTTGTGATATATTAACTTTTTAGGGAAATAACTACTTTCAGTACCCCCTTTCAATCCTCTCACATATACTTTTTTATGAGTGATAATTCAATAGAATTGTTATTTTCAATGAAAAAAATACCATGTTATGACTTTATATGGCCTAGAGCATAATGATGTTTCTGCAAGTGAATAATACTAAGGATAAAATAAATGGAATCACGCCTGCTAAGCCATCTCTATCCCTCCAAGCCACAGCCCAGCTTATAAATGATTTTTTTATCTACTAAATGAAGCATGACTAATGGGAATGGTCTCCACAGTGTTCTATTCTATATGGTCTAAAAGCAACTGCAAAGATTCATCTACTCAATTTTATAACTATTTTTTCTGAGTTTAGTAATTAATAAGAGTGATTATTTTCCCATGCACAGTTAACAGCAATGTGTATTAAGTGTGCCATTCTACATGTATCCTTCAGGCTTTCCTCCTTATTTGCTTATACTGTGTGTGCATAGTAATGGGTTTCATAAAGAGTTTCATGTATATCATGTACTTTGACCATATTCATCATTTATAATCCCCCTTTTACTCCTATGCAACTCCAACAAAATCAATTCCATCTTCCAGAATAAAAATCTTAAGGATTTATGTCATACCAGTGTACAAATGGTTTTTTCTACATTAATGTATAGACCTGCAAATGAGAAAAAATAAATACCATATTTTCACAATGATTGAAAATATCTTAGTTGTGTTTACAGTGTATAAAAGTTTTATTTTCAGCATATATTTTATTTTTCGTTTTTGAAATTTTAATTAAAATATAAATGTATGATTCTTTCTTTTTCTCTCTCTGCCATTCCCACACTCTTCCACTTTCACTCATATTGATGGTATTTTGAGTATTATTAGTATATAGAGAGATGCATGACTATATAAATTCAACCTGCTGAAAACATTTCTATTGTTTGATTGTTCATGGTTTCAAAGCTTACTAGTTAAAAATACACAACAAATCAAGGAAGCTTATCCATTGAAGAGGCTACCTCTTTTGGTAGTCTTTTTGTAGGAGTGGAACCCCATGAGAGTCACCCTTCTGCATTTGCATGTCTTAATTCCTTTGCTTTTTAAGTTAGTGGTGAATATTCTTTCTTAAAATTAATCAGGTTAGAATTTACTTTCTTAATAAATGATTTTTATGGTTCTTTTAAATTTACTTTTATTGAGTGAATACAGTTTTCCATAATATGCCTTTTTGGATGAATCTTCCATGATCTTTCCCTATACACTGTTGAAACATCAGAATAAACTACTCTGATTATTCACTTTATTCAGCTAACATATTTTTTTTCAATTTTTTGTAGGCATATATATACATTTGAAAGTCCCAGTGTAGTTGAGTAAACAGATACTCAGTGCTAGACCAAAAAACTAGAGTACTAGGATACAAAAACCCGAGTCCACCTCAATCTGATACCAAGGAGGCCTCAGACAATGACAGAAACCATAATGTCTCAAGCAGTTGAGACAAGTGAATTGCAACCAGAAAGTGAAACATCAGAACAGAGCTTACAGGAATTGCAAGGAACATCTCAAGAGACAGTTATAACTGACTTGAAAAGTGTGGCTTCAAGTAGAGATGATTGGAAAGAGTTTAAGTGTCCAATTTGTTTGGATATATTGAAGAACACTAGGATTACAAAAAACTGTTTCCATCGTTTTTGTAAAGATTGCATCATTACAGCCCTTAGACGTGGCAAAAAAGAATGCCCTATCTGTAGGAGAAAAGTAATTTCCAAACGGTCTCTAGATCCAGACCCCCAATTTGATGCACTCATAAGCAAAATGTATCCTGGATGTAATAAGGAGGAAGCTTCTGAAGAGAATGTTTCAGTCAAGAGGAAGTACAAAACTCAGCAAGCACTTAGTTTCAGCAGTGAAAAGGAACAAGAGAGAGGTGCCCAGCAAGAACAACAAATTGAAACTAATAGTGCATGGGAAGGTACCCATGACAGTTCACCCAGTAATAATACATCCATATCCAGCAATGATGAAGCATGTCACAGTAAAAAACGCATGAAGACATCATCAGGACGAGAACATGACAGTAAGGATCCAATGGTGACCATCAATGCAATGACCGATGATAGTATTAGTTAATCTGAATACAGTCTTTATCTCACGTGTAAAGAAAAAGGTGTCTTTTCACACACATAACTTACAAAGACCTCAAGTAATGGAACTACTAATCACTCCTGCATCGTCCCCAGATCTGTCTGTCACATTTATCTTAAGAACATCAAAGAAGTTGAGAGCAAGTGTGATGAATGATGAATCTTGATACAGGCAAAAGCAATGTAACATTTACATACCACCAGCTAGTGGTCAGTTCATTACTTGAATGGCTCCCTCTCTTTGGAAGTGATCAGAAAGATACTCTGGAGAGTTAGTAGTCTCATGGACCTATATTATATACTGACTAAGGGGCACAAATGAGCTTTTGAAACCAATTCCATGGCTACATGTTTTTTATTACCTGTATCACTAATGTTAAGGACATATGAACACTAATTATTTCTAGATATTAGATATATTGCTCAATTTTTGTTCATATACAGACTGATTTATACTAATTTTGGTATGAACTTCAATAATTATACTTAATTTTTTAAGATGTCATATTCATTTAACAGTTTTAGTGTTCCAAGTGCATTCTACAGAATCATGTTAATATAACTTGAGCCCTGAGTAAATATGTACTGGGATGTAATTCTGTAGAGATATATGAAGAAATGGAGTCATTTTCTTCTAAGTTTCATAAAGTAGTGGCTTTATGGTGTTAAAATGCTTCCTGCTGACTCAGCATAAATGAGACTGATTTGAGTTTTACTTTCCATACCTGTCTTGACACTAGGTATGGCCAATATTATATCATCACAGAATTTATAACGATGACTTTTTTCTTCTAAATTTCATACCACTGGGTTGTTTATGGGAAGAATTAAACCTCCTATTCCAATTGTAACAAAATCAGCTTCATCACTCCCAAATATTTATATCAATTTTGACATATTGGAAACAGATTAATTTTTAAATGCTAGCTGAAGCATAAGAATGTAAAGTTTTCTTTACATTTTTCTTCAAAATCTGTTTTTACAGGGTCTTTTGGAGTATTAATATCATGAAATATAAAAACTATGAAGTTTTAAAATGATGTATTTAATAATTAATTTTTCATGCAATATTAAGGAATACAGAATATTGCTGCATTTTCTCAGTATACTTGTAGTTTGTGATAAAAATTCTGTAGGGGAATTTTAATTCAGAACATGGCAGCTCTGTCAATAGATCATATCCAAAGACGTTCAAGTTCTGTGTGATCTGTATGGAATACAGACACACTTTTAATGCCAGGAGATAGAGGCAAGCAGATCTCTGAGGTCAAACTCAGCCTAGTATAGAGTAAGTTTCAGATAAAGGAAAGCTTAGGTCCAGGAGTAGTGGAACACACTTAATTCTAGTACCTAGGAGACTGAGAAATGTAGATCTTTGAGTTCTGTTCAGGCAGTTCAGTTGAGTCAATAAGTTGAGAGGCAGTTCAGTAGAGTTGATTTTCTGGCAGTTCAGGTGGTAGAATTCAGAGGAAGTTTTACCTGGAGAGTTTTAACATGATAGATTAAAGAGAGAACAAACAAGGTGAAGATTGAAGGAACCAGGTGATTAGAGCAGATTGCTAGAGTTAATTTGAGATCAAGTAGAACAATTTAGCCAGAGAAGAAAACAGAAGCCAAATTGAATCAGACAATTTGAAAAGGAATTTGAGCCAGAATATCAGGTTCCATAGGATTTGATTCAGACAACAAGAGTTCAGAAAGAACAGGAAAGTTTGAGTTATTCAACAGTAAGTCAGAGAAGCTGAAAACATTCTTGACCTAGATTAGATTGTATGTAGGCTAGAATCATCCAGAGATAGGCCTAGATTAGCAGTTGGAGGCAATAGAACTTGGAGATGACAATTACATCAGGAGAGTAAGGGATACTTTGACATCTGGTCCTCAATGTGATTGGAAGGATGACCTAAGTGATTGGAGAAGAAGCAAGCCTACCAATTTTGCTGAAAGCAGAGGACATCTGACAGAAATGCTGCTGAGGACAGGAAATATCTGACAAAAAATTCCATGGGAGTAAACCACCTGGGATCATCTCCAGTGGAAGCAACAGCTATTTGAGTTCAGCTGACCACTCAGAAAGACTTAGGAGACTGCAAAACAGCAGGATCCTCAAGCCAACTTGAGAGCAAGGAATGGCACAGGAGTCTATAAGACAGGCATGGAATGTAAGAGCTTCATGTCTAGTTTATGTGTGGAATCATAAAGATCTCATTTTACCTTGTTAAACAGAAAGGGTGCATAAGATTACCTAAAGAACACTGGATTGTAGAAAAAAATCTATTGAATTAGATCAACCTATATATTTTAAATATGTTTTAACATCAGAATGGAACTCAGAGAATGTGTTATATCAAAGAAGATGTTTTTCCTGTATTTCTACAGGTGATAAAAAACTGAGTTACGTCATAGTTCATAAAGACCTGATCCAAGGGCATATTGGAAAAACTTAATGTTGTAATGGACATTTGATAAAGGACAAATGATCAGAACAGTAGTTATGAAGGATCAAAACATCAGCAGAATTTCATAAAGACATTTGTTCTGTTGAGTTTGTAGGATTGATAATTGTTTCTGTTTTAAAAGTTAAACTGTGTGCAAATTTTTGCTTAAACAGACATGGGGAAAATGTAAAGAAATTTTAATTCAGAACATGGTTGCTCTGATGAGAGATCATATCTGAAGACCTTCCAGGTCTGTGCAGTCTGGCTGGAATACAGACATGCCTTTATTCCCAGGAGAAATAGGTATGTAGGTCTCTGAGTTCTGTTTAGGCACTTTGGTTTAGTCAGTGAGTTGAGAGGCAGTGCAGTCCAGTTGAGTTTATGGAAGTTCAGTTTGTGGAATTCAGAGTCACTTTTACCTGAAGAGTATTTTTAAGCTCTTTTCTTTTCTTAATTTATTTTAATTTATTCAAGTTATATTCTGATTGTTATACTCTTGCTTGTATCTTCCTGTTCCAACCCCTCCCCCTTCTGCTCTATTCTCTTCCCCTAGAACTCTGATAGAGGACCCTACTCCCCCACAGGTTGAAAAGTGAATAAGCTAGACACAGGTAAAGACAGATTGAACCAGAGAATGAGAAAGAGCAAGGAGATTAGAATAGATTGCTAGAGTTAGTTTGAAGAAAAGTAGAGCAATTCATTCAGAGGTCAAGAGAGAAGCCAGATTGAATCAGTTACCTTGGAGAGAAATTTGAGCCAGAATAACTGGTTCAATTGGAGTTGAACTATCCAGAAAGCATTCTGAAAGAATAAGAAAGGGTGTCCTTATTCAGCAGTAAGCCTCAGTTTCAGAAAACATTCTAGGCCTGTATTAGATTGTATGTAGGCTAGAAGCTTCCAGGAGTAGGCCTAGGTTAACAGTTGGAGGCACTAAGTCTGAGAGATGACAATCAAATTAAGTGAATAAAGCATACTTTAACAAAGTAAAATTTTATTAGTGACATATTCAATTAGTAGTTGAAATAAAAATTAAGTTCTTATTGTGCTTTTTAAATGGAATTTTATTATAAAACAGAAGATAAAAGTTTTGTTTTGAGAGAGTATGTGTGCATTTGTCAATTTTCATGGGAGAATAAAAGCAGTCTCATTAGAGAATTACTTGGTTATATAACCCATTGAAAATAAAACATAAGAAGCTGAGAGAGCATTATAGTGTGTGTGTGTGTGTGTGTGTGTGTGTGTGTGTGTGTGTGTGTGTGTGTGTGTGTGTGTGTGCATCTTCACATGTGTGCGCATGTATGTGTGTATATGTACCAGGGCAGAAGAGACACAGGTGGATTTCATTATGGACCAGTGGATCACAAGTTCCAATCAATGGAAATTATTTCTATATCAACTGACAGAATCATTTAAACAAATATTGTAAATGTAGTTTAAGATACCCAATCATTTAAAAATACATTGTGCTACAAATGCATAACCAATTCTAGCGTTTCACCTATTAAGATAAAACAGACTTTACATATGTTGCTCGGGCTGTGTGTGAATTTGTAAGCTCAACTATCTTCCTGTCTCAAGTTGCTGATTTTGGGATTACAGTTGTACACCAATGTGCTCAGTTCATGGTAGCCATTTTCAAATGTGCAATACTGTGGTAATACCTAGAGTTATAATCTTGTGTAACAGTCATCATTATCTGCTTCCCAAAACACAGCAACATTTCAAAAAAAAAAAAAAAAGGAAACAAAGAAAGAAACCAAAAATCTCTATATTATATAGAATCTTAACAATCCCATGTAGATATCACCTGCTAAGCTTTGTCCCTCCTCTTTCCTTTGAATTTGATTATTTTGTATAGTGATTCATTCATGATTTGTAGAATTCTTTTGTATACCAGCATATAGAAATCTTATAATTGTTTTGCATTTTGAATAGTAACTGCTATGTAGACAGAAGCTTCAGTTTATCCATCCATCTGTTCATAGATACCGTTTCTTGATGAATAATTTTTGTAATGTCATACTGGAAAGAATATTACCATATAGCTATTTGAGTTCATGTTTTAGATTTGGGGTATGTTCACAGAAATAAAATGTCTGGATCATACTACAGTTATGTTTTTTTTTTATCATTTTGTGGACTCTAAGAAAGTTTTTCAAGTGGCAGCACTATTTCAAACTGTCACTGCAATGAATGAATAAGCTTTCCTCTTTTCCCACAAACTCAGGAACATTTGCAAAATTTTTTGTTACATAAATAATATCTAGTGTTTTCATAAATAGCAGTAATAATTGTTATACAAATTATGATTTTTAATTTTTGTATTATTCATAGATATGATAAAGTGATGCTTTAATTTTCATCTTGGATGATTTCTTACTTCTTTTGTTAATTAAATATAGAGTAGTCTAGTTTTTACTAGTTTCACATATCATGCTTAATTGTTTTGTTTCTACTTCTATTTCTTTATATTTTTTAATTAAATGCAGTTTATTCTATATAATTAGAATACATTTTCTTTTATTTTGGTTAATTAATATCCATGACACAAATGAAACTTTGTATTTTTACATTATGACCACCCTCGCATAATTCTGTGCTTATATATGGCATGACTTTTTCATTTGTTGTTTTATTTGTTTGTTGAGGTTTTAATATCTATCACCATCTTTTGTTTTCCAGGTGATGTAAAAGTAATTTTATTTTCCTGGCTCAATTATTATCTGGGAGGTTAACTTCCTCCTTCTGCTAAGCTAGGTCTAGTCCTGGAAGCTCCTCGCCTCCATACATTCAAATCTAGGTATAGAATGTTTTAGCCTCTGAGACTTACTGCTTAATAAGCTCACTCATACTTGTTCTCTCTGAGTTCTGGGCTGGCTGCTCCAACTTAGCTGTTCTGGCTCAAATTCTTCTCCCAGCTGACTTATTGTATCTGGCTTCTCTCTTGTACTGGAATTTCTCTGTGGGCTTCAAACTAACTCAGCAATCTGCTCTAATTTTCTGGCTTCTTCTAATTTTTTCTGGCTGGTTCCATCTTCACCTGAGTTTTTCCTCTGCAACCCATCTTTCTATCTACTACTGTCCTGATTTTAAAAAATTGCGTTCTCTCTCTGTAAAACTTCCTTCAAAATAGCACCCCTTTCCTCTCTTTTGTTGTGCAAATCCTATTCTGTCAAATCTTCTCTGATTAATCAACTTTCTGCCACTCAATTAGACATCACTTTCAAACATGGCTGCTTCCTTCTACAAACTAACTTAAATTCATTTGGGATAAAAGGCACTCACCACCATGCCTGGAACTAAGCAGTTTTTTACCTAATACTTGCTCTATACTGGGCTAGCCTTGAACTCAGATCTGTTTGCCTCTGTGTTCTGGATTAAAGGCATGTTTTTATTTCATACATATAGTACACCAACATAACTTTGGATGCAATCTCTTACCAGCCAGATCACATAAACCTATAGGATCTCTTGATATGATCTCTTACCAGAATAGCTATATTCTTCTGTAACTTCCTCCTTTCTGTTTAAGCTAAAATTTGTACAAGGTTTAAATTTTACAATAGAAACAATTATGAATCCCACAATTTTAACAATCTGAATGAAGATCCACTCAGCCATTGGTGTGATGAACCTCCATAATTGTAGTCTTGATCATTTGTCTTTCAGCAAGAGTCTATTCCATCAAGTTTTTCCAACTTCTCTCTCTCTCTCTCTCTCTCTCTCTCTCTCTCTCTCTCTCTCTCTCTCTCTCTCTCTGTCTCTGGAAAATATAAAGATTGTAATTGACATTAGAGAGGGGTTTACGCCATTGGTCACAATTGCAATGAGTGCTGCAATCAATGGCTTTTTTAAACAAAATTTCTATATCCTCAACCCTTATCCTTGTTCATAAGAGGTTGGAAATCAAGTTTCCCATTTTTAATGCAAGTCTTTGTACATAATTAAGATTGTCTTTTAGGGTATCTTACTGTGATTCACTATCTTAGAGACCCTAGATTTGTTCCTTGCTTTGGGGTTGAAGCTCCAACTGCTCTGGTCTCCTGAGACTCTTTGAACATCCAGGTGAGCTGGAAAAAAAGTCTTCCTCTGGAGATGATACCAAGTGAATTTCTCCTCTGCAGCTTTCTGTCAGATGTCCTCTGCATCTGCAGTACTTAAAGGCTTTCTTCTTCTTCAGTCATAATGGGTTTTCTTACCAATCATGTTGGGAACCTTATGTAAAAGTAGCTTTTATTCTCCTGGTTTAATTGTTGTCTAGCAGACTTAACCTCTTTCTGATGGCCTAAGTCTAGTCCTGGAAGCTTCTAGCCTCTGTGTAATCTAACCGAGGCATAGAATGTTTTCAGGTCTGAGAATTACTGCTTAATAAAATCACCTTTACTTGTTCTTTCTGAGCTTTGGGCTGGCTGGTTAATTACAACTGTTTTGGCTCAATCTACTCTCCCAGCTGGATTATTCAATCTGGCTTCTCTCTCTGTGCTTGGAATTATTCTACATGGCCTCTAACTAACTCAGTAATCTGCTCTAATTTTCTGGCTTCTTCTCATTTTCTGGCTAGTTCCATCCTCACCTGAGTTTTTCTCTGCAACTCCTCCTTCTATTACTGTTCTAGTAAAAACTGCCTCTTCTCTCTGTAAAACTGGCTTTTTAAGTAGCTTCCCTTTCCTCTCTTTTGCTTGATGAAGTTCCAAAGATCTCCTGCTGATCACAGCTGCTTAAATATTATGCATGGTCCAGATATAATTTTGCCTAAAAACTATGTTAAACTCCACTTTTTTCCTAAAACTGTCTTTCTGTTTCTCAGTCCTAATGAAATTTATAGTTGAAAATGTTTTCCCACAGATAATGTTAAAAGATGATGAGGTATGATAGATACGGATTTACATTCAGAATTTTAGATGCACCAAGATAAGAAAGACAGACGTTTTCTCCAAGGCTGCCAAATATAAGTAGCCAAAACACTAAGAATGTAACATTTATAATTCCTAATTGTTTCATGGTTCTTCTTGCTGTAGGTAGTATATTGTATATATGTGTAATAATATAAATGTATATGTATAAAATTAAAAATTATAAGAAAATGACAGAAACTTTTAAAAAGGCATCTGGAAAAAGGCTTGAGACAATGAAAGATTCTTGGCTTTGACTATGAGCAGTTCGGCAGAAACTGTTGGAAAGAAAATTAGGACTTTAACATAATTGTACCTGGCTAGATACTATTAACTGTAGAAAAGATTCTTTAGAAACTGCCTTGAGAGCAATAGAAGGTGGGCTTGGAACATCATGTTTTACAGATATTTTATAATAGAAGACCCCATAGCAATTAGCCTAGGATTAGATAGCATACCTGGTGGTTTGGGTCTAGAAATAAGACAAATTATTTCTGTGTTGAGAATATTTAATTCAAGCTATGTTGCTATGACAATCATGTAAACACCCTGGCTTTAGCCCCAGGGAAATTTATGATTAAACATTCCCAAGTATTGTTTAATGAATATTAATCTGGTAGTGCTGACCATTGCTTGGAAATTGATTTTTGCTGTGTGCTTTATTGTAGGTTAAACAGAACTGTTTGCATCTCTTTGTTAGATATTTTTTCTTACTGTTGTTTTTTAAATGCGCTATTGATTGTACAAGATGAGGAAATCATGATGTAGTCTGTAATGAAAAAAAAAAAAGACACCTGAATTTTTCTTTATATAAAGTACTGGAGTTGGACCAAGGAGTAACACAGACAGAAAAAGCAAGCAGGTAACAGGATGGAAAGCAGAAAAAAAGTAAAGTTCTCCTGGCCCAGAAGACTTTTCAGTTTGTACCACATATGCCTGGGTTTCAGTATTTATTTTCTCCTACATTCCTCAACATCTCCTCAACGGCTATTTTCTCTAGCTAGTTGTTTTCCAACAGTTGGTTTTCCTTAACCAGTTGTTCCCCACCTGCTCAATTCTCTCTACCAAGGAACCAAGACATTGTCTTCTCTCCTCTTCACTGGTTTCTGAAGTTGGTGAGCAGGAAAAGGGTCAGGGTGAAATTGCTAGTATAATGTTTTAGATTTCTACAATGACGATTGTATGCTAGCCTAACCTATAATTCACCTCTCCATCTTAGCACTATGTAATCAGAAACTGGTACCTATACCCCCCATCATGGACAATTCTCTAGCCTTTATGATTTTCTTATGATGATGGGCCATAGAATAAGAAGTCTGAAAAGAAATAAATCTATATCCCCAAAATTGCTTCTCTTTTATTTTCTAAAGAGATAAGAAATTATTGCAATATGTAATAATGTATTTGCTCCTAAAATTAAACACCTTTCCTAAAACCTTTTTCCCAATATGAATGGCACAATTTTTTTTCAAAAAGTCTTTTTCTTCCTGGTTTTGTATGGTGATTTAAATAAGAATGGCCATGCATGTGCATATATTTTACATCTTAGTCACCAGGGAGTAGCACTATTTGAAGAGATTAGAAGAATTAGGAGGTATAGCCTGTTGGAGTAAATGTATCACTGAGGGTGGGAAGAGGAAGAGATGTGATGGTTAGGGAGAGGGAGGAATGAGCATGTAGTTCCCCAAATACCTAGACTCGAAGTTCCAACTGAAGTTGTCTGTGCAACATCTGAAACCAACCCAATTTGGTTAAATTTCACAGCAGACACTTCTAGAGTGTTTGTAAATTGAGATTTATACCCAGGGGTGTCAATTTTCCTAGCCTTTGTAGATAACTTAAGACTCAGTAGAAAGTGTCATGTTTGGAAACCTAGGGGATATATAGTGGGGGAAAGTAGGCCCAAGTCAGACATCTCTGCATCCTAAGGCTCCCTGGAACAAAGACTGTCTTTATTCTGGAACAAGCTTATCATCCTGCAGTCACTAATCTTGGCAGGAGATGCTTGTGCCTCTTGGTGGCATCTGGGAATGGATTAAGTGCCAAATTCAAAGCCAATAATATCAGATGGAAGAAAAGAGAGTGAAAAAGCAGAGGGCCTGTGTGTTCAACTTGGTGTGGCTACCAAGTCACAACTACTCCAAGTCTCAGCAACAGATGACAGGCATTCTCCATCAATTAAATAAACCAATTCAAGCCAAATTAATGTATAAAGGTAGGTTTATTAGGGACAGCTCTTGAGTGATTTCACAGATCCCAACAAATGGCACCAGGAATGTTGCCATGAAGACAGGAAGACAGAAAAGGAGGGAAGAAAGAAAAAGCGTGCAGAGAGAGAGAGAGAGAGAGAGAGAGAGAGAGAGAGAGAGAGAGAGAACCATATCCTCTGGGGGAGGGGAAACTCAGCCCCTAGGCTAGAAAATTCAGCTAGGGACTGAGGGATCCTGGGAGAACTTGGAGGCCATGTCCCCTTTGGTATGTTAAATAGACACCTCAGCCACTTATCTCTGGCCTGACTCCCAACAATATCAGGTTATGAATGGTGCCCCATATTTGACCACGTCCCCTGGATGGGGAGGCCTGGTGGCACTCAGAGGAAGGATAGCAGGCTACCAAGAAGATACTTGATACCCTATGAGCATATACAGGGGGAGGAGGTCCCCATCAGTCACAGTCATAAGGGAGGGGAGTAAGGGGAAAATGGGAGGGAGGGAGGAATGGGAGGATACAAGGGAGGAGGTAACCATTGAGATGTAATATGAATAAATTAATAAAATGCATTAAAAATGATGTAGCAAAAAAAGAAAGGAGTCATGCTTGCTAATAAAAACATATACTGTATGAACAATCCTCATGCTTCATCTCTGTCTCTGTTGTTTTAGTAGATCTACAAAATCAGAATCAGACCATGTAAATTACCACCATCCTACTAGTAAATAGTTTTAGAATTGGCTACTTGGATTTTTATGATAGAAAAATATTATGCATATTATGATTTTATTAGAGATTCTATTAATCTTTAATACAGTAAGTATTTAAAATATAGATTTTAACTTCATATTTTATTGCTTTAATATAAACTGTCACAAATAGGCCCACACATTTGAATACTGGTCTCCAGCATGTTAGTAATCAGACACTGATGTGGGTGCCCCATTGTACTAGACAAGAAGCCCAACAGGAGGAATCTTTATGATTACTCTCATTATCTCAGTGGCAGCAGGACATATCATCACCAGGTGCCAAGGTACAACTGTCTCATAAGCCACATGTGCTCTTTCTGTGCATGTTCTGGGTCTCCTTATAATGGGACTCATTCTCCTCCTCCCATCTCCTGTCTCTCCCAGAGACAGTCTCACTAATCCTTCCATAATAAAACCTCTTACATAAACCTGCTGGGTCATGTGATTTATGAACCCATAGCATAGCTCTACTACATACATCCCAACATTTGGTGCGTTGGGCAGGAAGGCTTTTCTAGTGGCTAAATCTTGGAGGCCACTACCAGCTGGATCCCACTCACACTGCTGGAATCCTATTCCACTCTGTGTCTGCCCACTTGCAGGCCCATTTTCCAACTACCAAATCTCTAATTTCTGTATCCAATACCAGGTTATTAGTGAGTTCCCCCTTCCTGGTTGGCATAAGTGATTCCCTTTGTTCAAGAGACTGCCAGCACCTCTCTGGTTCCCTGGGAAGTACATGTATACCAACCACAGTCTTTATGACTTCAGCTGATCCTTCTTCCTGCCCTTCAGTTTGGAGCTTTCTCTTTGTGTGAGATTTCTTTCTCTGGCCTGTTCTTTCTTGTTTCTAAAAATTGTAGTGCTAGTTATTGTGTCTGTCATTGCTAAGGCCTTCCTGTTTGGCCTATGCGCTTGGTCTCTGAGCAGTGCTGCCAAGTTGCTGGAACATATTGAAACCAATTTTTGAGTCAAAATCCATTCGTGGGACATCTGGATGGATTATTGACTCCACTCTCATCATGGTAATAGTCCATTTGACTGTTCCGCTAGGCTCTTCTTTACAATGCCTTCTAGAAAATTTCAAATCCTTGTGCCTAGCATACACCATAAAGACTTCTAAACTTAGATGCCTCTGCAACTAAACTTGACCTTAATATCCCTTAGGTAAAAGATCAAGATGGTCAACTAACAGCATATTAAATCCTAATATTATTTGGGGATTTTTAATTACTGTAAGAAGTTGGGTAAATGGAAGGAGGTTCCCTATGCTTAAGCTTTTACTCTTCTTTGCTCCAAACCTTTCCTCTGTTCTTCCTGTTCCCCCACTCATCTCCTTCTGGTTATTAAGCCTCAATTTCAAGATTCCTTTCTCACTATTGATCCAGCCAATGAAACCCAGCCTTTCCACCATCAAACCAGAATTTCATCCCCCTCTCTGGCTTCTTCTATACCCTCTGTGGCTTCTTCTTCTCCCTTTTCAGCTTCCTCACCTCGCTCTCCAGCAAGAGGCTGCTGTAATCCTCCTACTTTGGTACTAACTTTAATGCTGCAACAGGTTTCATTCTCCCTCCTACTCTTCCCTCTCTACAACACAACCTCCACCTCCTCCCATTACTCAAGTCAAACCAGCCTTGATGCTTCCTTTGAGGATGGTTGCTAGGGTTGATAGCCTAGTCAGGGTGCATATTCCCTTCTCATTAACTGAACTCCCTCAAATGTAAAAGAGACTAGGATCCTATACAGATAATTATTCTAATTTCATTAAAGAATTTCAATATATCATCACTCAATCCTATAATCTCACCTTCCATGAACACACACACACACACACACACACACACACACACACACACGATTCTTACCAACAGCCTACTACCTGAAGAGCTCAAGCAAGATTGTAAGTAGAAAAATATGCATGCACATGAAGTGCATAAATCAAAATGCAGCACACCTAGTTTGGGCTTAGGTTATGCTCAACCAGGAGCCATAATGGAATTATAATAACCTGGAAGATATTTTAGCTAGATACCAGTTTGTAATCTGCTTTCTGAAAGGCTGTTCTCAAGCCAGTAAATTATGAAAAACTCCAAGAGGCAATTCAAGATCAAAACAAAAATCTGTCCCAATTTCCAAACAGACATAGAAAGGCCTTCTTACAATATACCAATCTAGACCATCAAAATCCAGAGGGCAAACAACTCTTGATGACCTATTTCTTTTCCCAGAGTGATCCTGACAACAGAGATAAACTGAAAAGCTTGGAGAGAGAACCTCTAAAACCACAGGCAGAAGTCTTAGCACTGGCCTTTAAGGTGTACCATGGCAGAGATGAAAAAGTGCACACGTAAAAATACCAAATGTTATCCAAGGCTGTCTTACTGGTCTCAGTGACTACTCATGCTCCCTTGCTTCCACTAGGTCTATGACCATTGGTACCTGTTACAATTGTGGTGAAGAGTCACTCGGCATGGGTCTGCCCATGTCCAAAAATGCCATCAAGAGGGATATCACCCTTAGATCGCCCTATAGCCAATATCTTAAGTCTGCCCATTTTGAGTCAATGGAGGGCAGAAGGTGCCTAGGTTCCCTTGGCTCAACCACTGCCATCTCTGACAGGGAGGCATGGGTAGATATAATGATATATGGTCACCCAAATACTTCCTTCTGGACACAGGAGCCACTTACATGGTCCTGAGAGAAATTTGGTGATCTATATCTCTTTCTTGTTCCCCTATTGTCAGTGTTGGGAGTGACAGCCTTGCCAGCCTAGCCAAACTCAACCAGTCAATTTCACTTTCAAGGATGCTCCCTTAATGCATTCTTTTTTAAAAATTAATTTATTCTTGTTACATCTCAATGATTATCCCATCCCTTGTATCCTCCCATTCTTCCCTCCCTCCCATTTTCCCCTTATTCCCCTCCCCTATGACTGTTCCTGAGGGGGATTACCTCCCCCTGTATATGCTCATAGGGTATCAAGTCTCTTCTTGGTAACCTGCTGTCCTTCCTCTGAGTGTCACCAGGTCTCCCACTCCAGGGGACATGGTCAAATGTGAGGCACCAGAGTATGTGAGAAAGTCATATCCCACTAACTCCATCCCAAAGGATCAAGCTACAACCAAAACTACTTAATGCATTCTTTTTAGTGATGCCAACCTGTCCTGTACCATTATTAGAAAGGGACTGTTTACTGGAAGTGGGGTCTCTCTCCTTTGCTTTCCTCATTTGCCTAACCCCAAGATCACAATAGCCTTTCTCTTCCTTCTCCTAGCTACCTCTCCTAGCTACCCAATTTATCAGTTCTAACACACAGTTTCACTTCCCAGCATCTCTCATGGGTCCCCAGGTCTGGGATGTCCAAAACCCCTCTGTCACTAGCCATCATTCCCCATTGATTATCCATCTATAGGACTCTACCCAGTATATCACCCAACCTCAATACCCATTCCCTCTCTAAAGCCTCAAGGGACTTAAGCCTATTGTTTATGACCTTCTAAGAATTAAATCTACTTTGCCCCATTTCCTCTCCTTTTAACACCCCTATACTTGCAGATATGAAGTCCAATGGAACCTACCACCTGATTCAAGACCATCGTCTCCTTAATTCTGCAGTGGTCTCCCTCTATGCTGTTGTAGCTAACCCTTATACTATCCTTTCCACTATCCCCCCACCCCTGGGACATCCCACTTCTGAGTCCTGGATCTCAAGGACACTTTCTTTTTTATCTGCCTTGACACACACTCACAAAACTTCTTTGCTTTCACCTTAACTAATTGTAACACCTACTTCTCTGACCCAACTCTGGACTCTGTCACAAGAATTCTGTCACAGCCAACACCTGTTTGGCCAGGCACTAGCCTTTGATCTACTATGGTTATCTTTCCCTAAATCTAAACTTATACATTATGTATAAGAAGTATATGTATAAGAAGATGATCTTCTCCAGTGCAGTCCATCCTTACAAATTAGCCAAATTGACTTCTCTGCCTTTCTAAATTTCTTGTCTAGCCAAGGATACAGAGTATTACCTTCTAAAGGCCTAATTGTCCACCTTTTAGGTACTCTACTTGTGACTAAAAATTACCCTAACCCATAAAGCCAGATAGAAAGCACATAATCCAGTCTTTAGCAGTTTCCTCCACTAAAGAGATTTGTTAATTCCTAGGAATGACTGGTTTCTTATATCCCTGGGTACTTTCCTTTTCTCTTCTTATTCACCCTCTATGTGACACAACCAAAGGTCCTTTCTATGAACCCCTTTTCAAACCTATGACTAAGCCCTTTCATGGGCTTCAAAAGGCTCTTCTCCAGGCCCTAACTTTACATCTCTCAGACCTAACCCACCTCTACTCCCTCTATTTAATAGAAAAAGAGTGATATCCACTTGGGGCACTAGATCACCAACTAGGACTCTTCTTTGCATCTGTAGGATATCTATTAATGAAATGAGACCTAAAAATCTACAGATGGACACCTTGCATATGTTCTTTAGCTGCGGCTGAGCTCCTTATTTGTGAATCCAAAAAAAGCAATCTTTGGATAACCTATTACTGTCTTCTCTTCTCACAACATGTCACACCTTTTAACCCCTAAAGAGTTACAAACACTACCTCTTTCTAAAGTAACTTCCCTCTAGGTGGCACTAGTAAAAGACTCTATACTTATTTTGCAATGATGCTCACCTCTTATTATCTTAACCCTTCTTTCCCTACCTAATGTTAACTATTTCTTACCTCATTCTTGCATTGAAATCTTAGAGGAAATGTTGCCCCACATTTCACATATACATAAGGGCACACGTCTCCAGGCCTTCTATACCTGGTACACAGATGGCAGCTCCTTTGTACATGGAGGAGCTAAAAAAGCTGGTTATGTCATAGTGTTGGTCAGTGAGGTAGTTGAGGCACAAGCCCTCCCTGCTGATGACACTAATCAACAGGCTCTTAGGGATAATCCTTAAATATCTACACAGACTCTAACTATTTCCTTCATATACTTCTGTCTCATGCTGCCATTGGCAGAGAGAATGAATTATTTACAACGGGAAGATGCAGACCAGATTATGGCTATGCTAAAAGCTTCCCACCTACACACAGCTATTGGAATGTTTCACTGTCAGTCACAACAGTGACAATTCTATAATGTGTAAGGTAAATAACCAGGCTGATGAGGCAACTAGAGTTGCGGCCCTTGGAGGCATAGACTCATCTCACTCATCACAAGAAATCTGTAAACTACAAGCCACACAATACCTGTCACCACCTGACAGTCTTGAAATTCTGTTATATCTACACCAACTCTTTCGTCCTAATAGCAAACCTTATCCAACTTTGTTTAGTTGGATACAGTCCACTTCTGAGCACTTATGTTTCTTAAAGACCACTATTGCTTCCTGTAAAGCTAGTCAGATATCAAGCTCCAACTCCAGATATCATAGCATTTCCCTACTTACCTGGTTAGGGGCTCCCTCCTTGGGACTGAATGGCAACTTGATTTTACCCATATGCCCCCAGTCAAATGTGCCTGTTATCTCTTGGTCCAGGTGGGTACTTTTTCAGGGTGGGTAGAGGCATTTACTAGCAATAACAAAAGGATTAAGACAGCCTCTGACTCTAATATTTAAATTTCAACATGCATACTCATTTTAATTGGACATGCCCCCCCAAATTTTTAGTACATAAAAAATAATGAACTGAAGTAGCCATGATATTTACAAACAACATATGAAAACAACCAAAGGTATACAAAAACAATTATCACAGATATGTGACACAATTACTTGAAATTAGATGCACTTAGTTTAGAAAAAAAGTTAGAAAGTTTACTCTGGGGGAAGCGGGAGGGAGGGAGGAATGGGAGGATACAAGGGATGGGCTAACAATTGAGATGTAATATGAATAAATTAATAAAAATTTTTAAATGCTCTCCTCCCCCCTCCCCAAAAAAGAAAGAAAGTTTACACTGTTTCTTTAAGATGTGAGTAAGGTTTAGTAACAAAAAAGATCAAAATGTGAAATTTGTCCTATAGAATTAAGATAATCCCTTTTTCTGTTTCTCTTTCAATAGTTGAGGGAGAAAAGTTTATCTATCATCTATCTAATCTTTTTATCTCTACATCTCTCTATCAATCAGTATATCTATTTACTTTCTTCTAATTATGTCCCAGGTAATTTCTAACAGGTAACTTGGAGGTCACAATTTCTCTTTCTGCCTGTTTGCCACAAGCTGAAAAGAGACAAAAACAGTAGATATGGGGGATTTATTCATTATTCACATTGAATAGAAGAGACAGAAATCTATCAAAACCTCCAAGTCTGCCTTTAGGATCCTAAAGTAAGAAAAATTTAAATGTACCGAGGATATGCACATACAAGCACTTCTCATTAAGGTATAGTTGTAGCCCCTATTGATTGATCACTATTAGAGTTTTTAGTCAGGAATATGGTTTGCCAAGCAGCAATAATTGTTTGAAGTCTGTTTCTGAAAGACAAGTTCCTCTCTGGCTGATGTGCTGTCCTTTTCAAAGATGAGATTCCTGATAAAATGCTCATATTCCGAGGCCCATTTTTCAACACTCTGACAACTGAGAAATATGTGTCTCTGTATTTTTCCACTGGCAAGACTGGTTACAGGAGAAACACAAATTGGATTTTATGAAGCTGTTCCCCCAGAAAAGTCATGCATTACCACATATTTTTGATGCTAGTGACACTCAAACATTTAGCTGGTTTGTCATTAGAAAAACAGAAGCAGAGGAACACAGAGCACATGTTTAACAGGATCATGAAGTCAAATAATAGACAGGGAAATTCAACAAGATGCTTGAATATAGGTCTCATTATAAAATCAAGGAATGTTGTTTGGAAATGGAGGTAACTGCATTTGTCTATCTTTAACAGTTCATGATATATCCAAAGTTTTTTGAAACTCAATTCATGCCAAACTTTGCTTTACATGTCAAAGCTATTCTGAGACTGGCTTTTATAATAGATATTTTACTATAAGCATAAATGTTCTCCAAGAAGAACTTTAAGATAAGTCAAAGATAATGAAATGAGGTCAGAGAAACAGAGGAGTAGGGAGGTTAAATCCTTCGTTTCCATATCAACTCTTTAGAAAAGTTTTTAGCATTTTTATTTTAGTATCATATTTAACTCAAGTATTTTCAAAAGCTAATTTTTATAATGGACAGCCAATATTATCAGTTTTGTGAACATATATCTTAAATTTAAGTTAAAACAGTCTCCCTGTTTATGACTATTTTAAAAACTTCATTGTGCCCACAGGCAATCCTTAGGAACCTGCTGGCCAAGCCAAACAGGGAGTGAAGTGGGTAACCTTCATTTTTTTCTTCCCATCTAATTGTGGTACCCAGGCCTTATCCCCATTGTTGTAGCAGTCTATCTGCTGCAGCCATTCCTTCCTTTCTGCCCCTATATTCAGCATATGCAGATCTTTTCCACAGGCCATCCTCATCCACTTTATATCTTTGTCTTAGCTTCCACCTTCCACAGGCCCTCCCTGGCAACTTGACAAACACAGGTATCAGGAAATCAGGTAGGCAATCCTTACTCTGACTCCTACATTCCAATTCCAGTCCTCCAGCCTTACACCTAGATTTGTAGCAGATCATTTCATGTGATCTTGCCTTTCTCCTGCCTCCATTCCCATATAGATATGCAGATCCTAGTGACACACACAGGTTTATTCCCTCCTATGGACTATCTCAGACTGTCTTACTTTCTAGCCTATCCCAAATCTACAGTATCAGCTCCAATACCTAGAAACACATCCAAACCTGGATCCTCAGTGTTCACATCAGGAAGGAGCTTAGAAGAATTCCCTACCAGGAAACCCACTGCTACCACACTCTTCTAAGATCCAGAGAGGACTACATAAAAGACTGGATGGTATACCTAACAAACAAACAAACATGGCCAGATATCAGCACATATAATTACAGTCATCACAAATACAGATTGCTTGACTCCAAAATAAACACTCAACCAGTAACAAGCAGAACAATGTGTCTCACCTATAGCTCAACAACCTTAAAACAGTAGGCTGCAAGAAACACAATATAGCTGAAACACAAGAGTATCAAAAGAGCTATTATGAATACAATCAAATACCTTAAAGGAGACATGAATAAATCTACTAAATAATTCCATGAATACACAAGTAATGAGTGGAATTAGTTTTTTAAAATGGTTTAAGATATGAACTTAGAAATGGAATCAATAAAGAAAACATAAACTCAGGGCCATATAGAAATGAAAGTTCAAAAGGTGAACAGGAACCAAATAGGCAAGGCTGTCTAGCAGAATGCAAGAAATTGGAGAGGCTTTCCCAGCGTCTGAAGACAAGATAAAAGAAATGGATAACTAGGCTAAAGAAAATGTTAAATCCAGGAATAAGACATCCAGGAAATCTGGGACACTACATCTTAATTCATGTATCTTTCCACATACACTGATAGTGAAAAACTTCAGTACCCAATTCTTAATAATAGACATTTCACCAGACAAAAATTAATAAAAAATTCTATAACTAAATATTATAAACCAAAAGGATCTAACATGTATTTGGAAAAAATTGAGGCTACATAATGAAAAAAATATTTTTATGTACTATATATTCAATAGAGGGTTAATATCCAAAATATTTAAAGAACTCAAAAAACTAGATTTCAAAAGAAAAAACAGGTCTTATTAAAATGGAATGCAAAAATAAATAAATAAATAAATATAAATGGAATACAGATCTAAACAGAATTTTCAAAAGGAAATACAAATGGCTAAGAAGCACTTAGAGAAATGTTCAACATCCTTAGTAATCTGTGAAATGCAATTCAAAATTGCTTTGCTATTTCATCTTACATGTGTCAGAGTTGCTAAGATCAATAAAACAAGTGACATCTCATTCTAGTGAACACAAGGAGTAAGGAAAACACTCAATCATTCCTGGTGTGAGTACAAGCTCCTACAGGCACTGTGGAAATAATTGTGGTGGTTCTTCAGGAATCTCAATCTTGCTCATGACCCAGCTATAACATTCTTGGGAAAATACCCAAAGGACACTTAATCCTACCAAAAAGATGCTTGCTCAAACATATTCATCACTTCTCTATTAATAATAGGGAGAAACAGTTAATAACCTGAATGTCCATTAACAAAATGAATAAAAAAGATTCAGTCTATTTATACAACAATGTTATTATTCTGCAGTTAAAAATGACATTAGGATATTTGCATGAAATGCATGAAACTAGAAAAACTCATCTTGAATGAAATATCACAGACAGACGATCCCTTTACAGACCAGAATATAGTTTGATACTTTGGTCTTTCTAAGCTTTAACACCTTCATTACTTGAAAGTCATTTTTTTTCAGTTCAGCTTCAGATTCTTCCATTCTCTCATTTAAAAAATTATGGGTTCTGCGGCCCAGCAAGTTAAGCCCCATGGACTGTGAGGGAGGCTTCCATACAGCTTAATAGTACAAATGTCCACATCCTCTGGCAAATCACATGACACAAATGGAGGATCCCAGAAAGCTGATAGAGCCTAATATTGGGCCCAAAACAAGATGGGGATTGCTTTCCCATCTGCAAGGAAGTTCCTTTGAGTGCTCACATGCCTGGCACCTCTCACAGTGACCATAGGATAGCTTGCTACCCAGAGTTTGTGTAATTCCCCATCTGTCCAAAGGCTGTATAAAAATGTTTACTGCTGTGTAGTAAAGTAGATCTGGTTCCAAGGGTGATGACTGAGAGTCCTTCACCCCCTCCTGGATCCTGATTCCCACACAAAATCACTTCTCGGCTCACGGTATGTCTGGGCGAACTAACTTCATAAACTCTGTAAATCATCTCTTTGCTCTACTCACTATTATATGTTTTATCATCTTTTAGTGATACCATTAATGTCCATGTATCCTATCTTCAATTTGCTCTCTTACATTACGTTCTTTTTTCTTTATCTCTTCTCTGTTTTATTTTTCTTTTTAAAATTTGTTTCTTTTGTCAGATTCTTTACATGTATCCCTCACTGTTGTGGAATTTACTATGTATAAAGACCAGCCTCAAACACAAAGAGATCTGCCCATCTTTAGCTCAGGCATATGACACCATGTCACATTGTCTGGTGCCAAATTTTTTACCTATTATTTATTATACTTACATTACTAAGTATGGCCATTCTAAGAGGAAAAGTTATGTAGTTATCTTTTAGTTAATAACATAAAATATTTTGAAATGTATATAACAATAAGATATATACTTATTTAATTTTAAAACATAATCAAAAATTTGAAAAATGTTAAGAAGATTGTGATATCACAACAAAATGTTACTAAAAATCAGTATGAATGAATACAGTACAGAAGTGAGTGCTGCATGGGAAGAAAGGAATGTGCATGGCCAATTAAGACCAAATAACTTAGATTTTTATCTTTTAGGAAAATTAAATGGAAGTAAACATCTATACTATTATATTTTCCATAGTATCACCAAATAAAATCTTTAATCATATTAAATGCTAACTTTCACAATTCTTACTCTCAATTACTAAACTTCTGTTCTTTATTATTTGAACCATTTCAGACTGTGAATAACAATTCCTGGTGGGGGTGAGAAAAGGGAGGTTGGAAGTGTTCTGCATAGACTAATTAATGAATTATAAACTGAAATGACTGTGCAAAGCTTGAAATATTACTTATCTGTAGCCTAATTAACATTTACTTAGAGCTATTCATTGTCTAACTTTGTATCTTATCTGTAATGCTGAACAAATGAGTAAAATCTCCAGCATTTGAAGGGCTAAGAATGCTACCATATAGAATCTACTGCTTATTAAATAGATTTTCCTAGCTTGCTATAAATTTCCTCTCTGATATTTTCATTAATATATATTTTAAATGCCTTGTTTTAGTTCTTCCTTTGTTCTGTTAGTACAAACATTCTATGAAATTGTTTTCTCAGTAGAACATTACATTTGGAAATATCTAAATGTATATTCACAATTATGGTCACTCATATTGTGTTCCAAAATAAGCATGTATTTTATTCCTTTGAAGTAAGAGCTGTTTTGTTTGGTGACAATACACTGACTTTCTGTTTTGTCATCAACCAACCATTGAGGAGTAATGAGCTACAATATTTAGAAAGTGAAGACTAAAAATGCTAGGGCCAACTGGTAAAATCAGGTTTGTGAGTAACTTGTAAATATATAGTAAACTGGGAATATTTATCACCTTAGTGTTACATATTTAATTTTCCTTCTTTATTATACTTCTTTTTGTAGTTCTGGTGACCAAATACTATGCCTTGTACATGAAAGTGAGATCCTTACCCTTACTGTTAAATTTCCAGGATGATAAACACATGCCTACTAATATTAAAAATATTTATTAAGATGCTCATACAGAAATTAATCATATTGTTGAAGGACTACTTATAATTATACATTACCACAAATCTATGTCATATCTATCTACTCAGTAAAACACTGAATATATGATGAAATAAAATAAAATGCATTAGAATATGGATATACCAAGAACCAAAATACTGAATGAAAAGCATTTTAAAATTTTGTTTTTATGATGTTCTTCCTCTAGGCATAATCTGTTATCAACTTGAAGAAATCCTTAGACTGTTAAGTATGACAACTGAAGCAGAACTACACAGTGGCATTTAAGTCTAAGTTAATAGTAAGGAAGCTCATTACATTTACCAGGTAAAGTTACATCTGCTTATTGTTTCTGAGGTAAAACAGCAGGTTTTGCATGAACATTTGACATGGCAACCAGCTGAGAAAATTATGTATCCATTTTATGATTTGGGCTTCTCCTTTATTAAAGTGTAGTGACAAGTATTCCTATATGCATTGGAATAATATTCTTTGGAAACAGTTTTTCCTGAGTCCAGCCATTTCGGGAACAAGTTCCATTTTTCTGGCAGGGTCAAATCGGAGTTCATGTTGCTAGGCACCAAACCAAGCTCCTATCCTGATGTTTTAGGTGTTTCATATTTGTCTGCTAACAAGTAGAGGACATAAAAAGGAAAGTTGCCATTGTTTTTTAGGGCTTAAAGCTTGCTTACTCCTTTTTTCTCATATCATTCTAAATTCTAGACCAAAATTCCAAGAAAAGACATGAATACAAAAACCTGAATTGAGGGTCCTGAAACAAGGAGACCTGGAAAGGCCAGTTAGCACATTTACTCCTTGCTCAACCTCGTGTCAAAATATGATTGGTCAATGCCCACAGCCCAACCCCACTCCCTCTTGCTTTGTGTTCACATCCTTAAAAATGTTTATTGGTGTTTTGCATAACTATCTTCTGTGAAACATCTGTATGATGCCTGGTACCCAGAGAAATCAGAAGAGAGAATCAGCCTTCTCGGAACAGGAATTACTGAGAGCTGTGAACCACCATGTAAGTGCTGAGAATCCAATCTATGCAGTTTGGAAAAGCAGATGGTACCCTCAACCACTGTGCTATCTCTCTAGCCCACATTGATAGTTCTTGACAGTAGTATTTAGTATGGTTATAAAAGTTTTGAGTAAAAACTAAGGGAACATACAGTTAAATTTAAGTGTAAAAACAAATAGATGAACTAGTATAATAGAGAAAAATACTTATTTACTGTTTAGGCTTTTACGTTACTATAGCATAAGCCTAGAGTTATCCTTTCTCTTTAGGAGCCCTATATTATTGACATCACAAAGATAAGGACATATTCTATACTGCTCCATTAGCAAACCTTGTCTTCTAAAGCAGGAGGGAAATTTTCTCTTTATTGTTATCCAACAAGCCATGTGGGAAATTCAGGATAGGTATACTGATGGGTATACTGAATCTTCCTGCTACAGCAATGTCATGAAAGAGTAGATCATCTTAATGTACAACAGGACTATCTCTGTGGTAAGTTAAGAAGACTCACAGCACACCAGCATACACCATTGAAAAGTTAGTGTACAAGCTATATTATCAACTGCTTCCAGAGTTGGAGTTTTAGACTGTTTATGAAGCACATTATTTATCCAGAGAAACACTTGTTAATCTTGTAAAGAATGAAATCTACCTCTTGGTGGAGATATGTCCTCCCTTAAGGATAATTATTACTGTGAGCCAGTGCTGAACTGGACAAGGAGACCACTCCTGGGAAGGTTTATTCAGCTTAACATAATGTATTTTTCCTCATCGATTTCCTTGACCCTAGTGAATTACCTGTGAGGAATAACAGGGTTTGTTTATGCTGTCTACATTTTTGAGATTTTACTAGGAAAACCATAACTATTCATTTTCTTTTCTCTCTCTCTCTCCCTCCCCCCCCTCTCTCTCTCCCTCTCTCATTTTCATTTAATGCTAGAGAAAACCTAAGTATGCTTTTATGCTAGTAATTCTAAGCTTCTTTGCTCTAACAATCCCCTAACGGACACTACCATCACAGTTCATCTCATTAGTTTCCTCTTGTAAATTCAGATCTGTCAGATTTACAGCTTGTCCTCTTTGAGATTTTCATTTAAAATACCAATAAATTCTCCTCAAATTCTGACTGAGTCTGCCCTTTATTATTTTGAGTCCTTCTTTAATTTTATGTAGTAAGACTAGTAACCCTAAGAAGTGGTCAAAATTTCTCTAGTATAATATGATTGCTTTCCAAGGCTCCCCCAAAAGTCCTTTGTTAGCTTAGATTTTTTAGAACCTACTTTATTTAGGCTTCTGAAACAGTTCTACCTTCTTTTTTTTAAAAAAAGAGGAGATTTATTTATTTATTATGCATACAGTGCTCTGGCTGCATGTACACCTGCAGGCCAGAAAAGAGCATCAGATCACATCATAGATGGTTGTGAGCCATCATGTGGATGCTGGGAATTGAACTCAGGACCTCTGGAAGAGCAGTCAGTGCTCTTAACCTCTGAACCATCTCTCCAGCCCCAGTTCTACCTTCCTTTTAACCCACCAACCAGTGCTAGGCAGAAAAGAATGTTAATAGCAGAAAGGGTTGTGGATCTGTTTAGTAGTTTCTTGGGATGATTCCACTTTTTGTTGTCAGGATACCAGCACTGCAATCCAATAGCAAACATCAAAAAGTAACACTAATCAATAGTGGTGGCATGATCTAGCAGAAACAGCAAGGCTCTGCCAAATTGGCATGAATCAGCAGAAGTGGCCAGACTCAGCCAGAGTACCATAACAAGTTCTCTGGAACATTTCTCTCTGTGAAGCAAAGACCAGCAAAAGGATCATCTCCTTTTCTGTGGGGCTGTATTTATATTCATTCTAAATATGTTCTAAACACCGTCTTACATATCTGTTTTCAACAAAACACATACTCTTTCACCAGAAAGCTTCTAGCAAAATATCATACACCCTCTCACAAAGACAATTTTCATCAAAACATCATGTTCCCTCTAAAGGGTCTGTTCTCTGACAAGAAAGGTGAGGAGATTGTCTTCAGTGGTGGAAAAATACTCCGCACTTGGGACCAAAACAAAACAAAACAAAACAATACATAAAAGAAACCAAAGCTTCCACTACTGTCTTTCTTATCTTTTAATTATTTAGTTAGCAGACAACCAATTCCTATTCACACTCCTGGATGGCATCTCAAAATAAATGTTTGGCTTTTATTAACAACATGTGCTCAGTTACAGATATCAGAATATGGCACAGGTCTTTTAATACAGGAAGTAGTAATTCGGCTGAGATCATGGTCTGCCCTACTATAAGTTACTCCATATTGTGTAAAATAATGCCTTTTCAATCCATGTAGTGACCTTGGAGATTTCATTTTCCAATTAGATTTGACTCTCTTTAGAGGGGAATAGTAGGCAGAAGCCCAAGGGTCGATCCAGAAACTGCACCATCTCTCAGGCCCAACCATTTTAGTACAGTCTGATTAATGACTTAGTCCTTTGAGTAGAAAGACAGCCACATTACATAACAAGTGAAGCAACTGAGAACTGTGTGGGTAATAGGCATCCTGAAATAATATAAAGAAAACTCAGCATAAGGATTTACTGGGCACAGCAGATTGAAGAAAGGGTGAGATTCTCTTACCCAGACTACATGAAGTGAGTGACTTGTAAAGTGTACTATCATGGATGCACATCATTCCAGCATTTGATACCTGGTAGAAGTATCAAGGACAAGGGATTCCACTATTGAATCTATTCCTGGATGTTGATTCAGCCTACTCAACCACTTACCTGTAAACAGTTTACATGTGTAGACTTACATGTGACCTATTTTCTGCTTTTGTCCCTGCTCATTCATTTTTCCTTCAGTAAGACCACCTCAAACTTAAAGCTGAAATGAGCTTACTTCATTTTGTAAAGCACACACACATATGCACATTATATATTATATATGTACATATAGAGAGAAAGGAGAAAGGCAAAGATACATTTACTCTATTGTGTAAGTAGTAATATCAATAAATAAGGGCCAAATATAAGAACTGTCATTCACTTCAGGCTAAGATACCAATGTAAACAGAAGAGTTTCAGGAGGATACATGACTAAAATATTTCAGTATTCTGAACTTGACAGTAATTTTGTTGAGATCAGTGTTTTTTCTACTCTAAGTTACTCTATGATACATAACAGTAATTTTTCAAGCAATCCATTTCTTAGGGAGTATAGGGGAGGAAGCTCTGCCATGTGCTTCACTTTTCTTAACAGCTACCATACCATCAAATACTGAACATCTTCTCATGACAAAGGACAGACTCAATAAACTATAGTATCTCAGTGGCAACCCTGGGCTGTCTTAGACTTCTTTTGACTATGTGAAAGATCTCCATGTTTGAGTTACTCTACCAGAAGTCCACATGATTGTTCTAAACATCACTTCATGCAGAAAGAGATTTTCAGCAAACATAGAAAAAAGTATCTTAAACATTTGTATTTTTAAGACAGATTGTTTTATTCTTCCTGAGCCAAACACACACAAATTGTTCACAATTCCACCAACATTTCTTATCTTATTTGTGGTCTGTTACTGTGAGATAGTTAATTATGCTTGTAATTATTCTTCACAATCAAATTATATAACTATACCTTTGGTGAATTTTTGTATCAAACCTCATTTAGTACAACATGTAGTAAAATGTACTGATTATCAGATACTGACAGGGTATCTATATATTTTTTAATTAATTTATTCTTGTTACATCTTAATGGTTATCCCATCCCTTGTATCCTCTCATTCTTCCCCTTATTCCCCTCCCCTATGACTGTTCTTGAGGGGGATTACCTCCTTAGTTTTATTTCAGTGTGTTAACTGTAAACTATTAAATGGCTTCATATAAGACAGTGGAAAGTTTTTAATAGCCAGTGGGTTTGGTTAGTAACTCATGTACTCCTTAAGAACAGCAAAATTGTAGTGAATTGTCTTTACTCATTTTTTTTCTTCATTTGTGCCAAAATCAGCTCTAGCTTCAAACAATGAGGTAACCAAGAATAACTAGGCCAAAGTCACCTCCAAAGTTCTTATATTTTTAATCAATAAACACTGAAATATAGGAACTAGATCAAGTATCATGTCTGATGTGTATTACTGCAGTTAAGCATTGATTACTCAAAAACTTTGCAGTAGTTGAAGTGGGAAAAATTCCCTCCTGATAAAACTCAACACAGGGATATATGCAATTCAAATCCTCACAGTCTTAAAGTTGGATCTCAGATGTATTGAAAATAATAAAATAAAAATGTCATAGTCTTAGTGTTCATAGCTAAACAACTGTAGCTATGAATATAAAGAAACAGAAAATAAACTTTCTTGGTCATTGATTCTGTTCCTCTGCAGAGATCTTAACACCTCATTTGCATTTTAGCAAGTCCAATATCCCTTATGTCTATAGAAACAGGGCTTCTCAAAAAGATACCAATGATATTTGATCCTTGCTCATTCTAGATTATGAGAGTTCTGAAATGAAAACATGTTCAATACCTATAAAATCCCATGCCTTTATAAAGCAAGGTAGTGAAAGAACATAAAGCATGGTTTTGTTATCATGTGTTTAATCCACTTGCTGTATTATGGTGAATAACTTAACTCCCCAGTAACACAAGCACTCTATAAATTAGAGTGGATTTTGCCTTCTTATGGTTGGTGTCAGTGAATTATTCTGCTGTAATCATAAGACAGTTCATTAATGGTATGCTGTTTTGGTTTCTGAATTTAGAAATCAGAGCCCCGTTAAATGATGGTTTGGGGAGGCATCTTACTTGAAGGATTCTGCCACTGAAATTGTCTGCTTTGAATGTAATTGCAAGTCCATGAAAATAAAAAAAAAAATAGATGTGACAATATTCACTGCCAATTCTGCTTGGATGTAGAAAAAGATGTCATTTTCAGCAACAGTTTTATTTATGATTCTTGGTATATAACACTTCATATATAATTGATTGGAATGCTAAATAGGATGTTTTGGAGATGAAGAATAAAATGTGATGGGTTAGAAGAAGCAGGAGTATCAGCTGTGAGGTCAAGTATAGGTGGCCTCAGAGAGGCTAAACCCAGAAGGGGATCCAAACATATGTGGAGACTCATACCAATCATTGGGCCAAACATAGGGAGTCTTGTGGAAAAATGGGAGGCAGGATGGATAGAAGGTCTCAAAGGTTACTTACACTCCACCAGAATACCAGCAGAGCCAACCAATCAGGGCCCAGAAGGCCTTGCAGTGACTGAAATACCAAGAACCATGAATAAACTGAACCTAGGCCCCTTACACAGATGTGTTAGATGGACAAATTGGGCTTCATGTGGATCCCCTGTCTCTGACATAGACTTGGGTTCCTGCACTGTGATCATTCCCACCTGGTGTGGATACTCTACCAGGCTACAGAAGAAGAGGAAGTTCTCAGTTCTGATGCTACTTGATGAGTTGAGTGTAGATGTATATGAGTGGAGCCTCACCTTTTCTGAGGAATAGAATAGGAGAAGTGGTGGAAGAGTGAGGGAGGGTGAGACCAGAAGGAAAGGATGGAGACGGCTACATCAGAATGTAATTTGAATAAATAAATACAATTAAAAATAAAATAAAACCAGGAACAAAGCAAGGATGTCCACTTTGTCCATTCCTGTGCAATACAGTACTTAAAATCCTAGCTAGAACAACAAGACAAATAAAAAAGACAAAGGGGATACAAATAGGAAAGAAAAAAGTCAAAATATTTTTATTTACAGATGACATTATATAAATAAAAGATTCTTAAAGGGTCCACCTGAAAACTTTTATAACTGATAAATACATTCAGCAAAATGTCAGGATACAGAATTAATGTATAAAATTCAGTAGCCTTTATATAAAAATGCCAAATGCGCGGAGAAAGAAATCAAGGGAACAATGATATTAACAATTCATTCAGAAAAGTTCTGTGGAATTCTAACCAGTGAAAACTTTAAGACACTCAAAAAAGAAATGGCAGAGGATAGCAGAAACATAAAGACCTTCTGTGAAAGTGGATTGTCACAAAAAATATTGTGAAAAAAGCCATCCTACTAAATAAATAAATACCTCACAATCTCCATAAAATTCCATTGGAATTATTCATATTAATTGAGAAAACAGTATTCTATTACATATGGAAATACAAATACCCTTGGGCAAATAAAACAATCCTGAACAACAAAAGTGTTAGTAAAGGTTGCATTTATCCATCCTAGATTTCAAGTTATATTAATAAATGTAGCATAGAACCCTCATAGAGACAATCTCATTCATTACTAGCATAGAATTTAAGATGCGCAGTCTTCCACCAGCATGAGGTTTGACATCATTTCCAATAATACACTTCAGACGCACATGGTTCCCCAAATTCCTAATGCTGTGACCCTGTAATAGTTCCTCATGTTGTGGTGACCCTCAACCATAAAATTAATTTTGTTGCTATTGGTATAAGTCATAACATTAATATCTATGTTTCAACCATCAAAAGGGTTGCGACTCACAGTTTGAGAACCTCTGCTTCAAGGATCTACAATATCTTCAACAAAGTGTGCTGGCTAAACTGGATAGCTACATGTAGAATAATGAAACTAAATCTTCATTTCATCAAGAAAACAACTCATAGAAAGTTCTAGCAAGGATTTGTGTAAACAGAGACACTAATTCAGTGCTGATGATATTGCACACTTGTGGAAAATACTCAAAATCTAAATATAGATCTACCTTATTATCCAGCTCTATGACTTTTGGGCATATACTCAAATACTCTACATTCTTTCCAGAGATACTTACTTACATTCATATTCATTTCTGTTTCATTTGCAATAGTCAGAAATTATCACCAGCTTAGATGTCCATCAACTGATAAATAACTAATGAAATTTCCATATATTTACAGAACAGGATGCTATTCAATTATTAAAAACTAAAATATCATTTACAAGTAAATGAGTGGAGGTGGAAACAATCATTGTTAGTGAGTTAACCCAGATCCACAAAGAAATAGATGGCATGCTTCATATCATTTGTGGACGTTTGTTTTGAATCTCCAGATATGTGTGACTAGTTCAAAAAATTATCAAAGGTCCTCAAGGAATGACTTCCCAATAAAGGGAGACAAAATGCAATGAATTGATAAGGGAATAGCTGGAAAAGGAAAGGTTAAATTGTGTTGGTGACTGGAAGAACAGGATAGAGACATGTCTATAGGGACGTACAAATAACAAAAACTTTGCAAAACCCTAATGGAAACTTATTATGTTAGAATCTTCCTAAACCGCAAACAGATATATTTATTTAAAATACTTTAAATGTAGTAACCTTACCATGAGGCACAATGAATATACTAGACATCATATGCTTTAAAGTGAAAAACACAGTGCAATGAACAGTTTATCTCTTTTGGTGTTGTTGGTTAGTGAGTTCCTATATATCTTTTAACATAACAGGCTATTGTCATTTCTATTGGTTACTCTTTAGAATTAGTGCAAAGGCCCTAATGCTAAAGACCTTCACAAGCTTAAAACAGGCCAAATGCCATCATGAGAAGGGGGAATGCACATATAATACCACCTCCAACCTTTATGTATTGGCAATTTTTTAGCTTCTGTGAGGAAACCATTTTCACTAAGAATGTAAGCTGACCAGTCTCCAGTTGAAGACCACATATAAAAGAATATTTCAGCAGTAAAAACAGGTATTAAAGGGTTTTAAAATCAGGACACAAAAATTGATAGGTAGGAAAAGAGGATGAATAACTGGTGGAGAAAATTAAATGTGATTGAAACATATTGTATGAAACACGAAGTTTTATACATAAAAATATAAAATTGTCTGAATGTGAGCCTGACATCAATTCAGTAAGCAATCTTCCTCCAACGCTCCAGGTGCCTACCTTGCATTTCATCCATGAATTCCCTAAGTGACTATTACCTGAAGGTGTAATCTAACATAAAACATTTTATAGTCTAATTATTGGCCATGATATTTACCACAGCAACAGAAAATCAAATGTTCCAGTATAATTTCTAAGATTATACTTTTCATAGAAACAGTAGAATACCAAAACTGGAATAATGTAATGATCAAGCATATTTAATCTGGGTCTTAAGTATTGAATATATGAAAAATCTCATAGTATAACAAGGAACTTGATTGTACAGTGTCAATGGTTCCTGAACACTCAACATATTTATACTACTAATGATAAACTAGACTTCAGTATATGGAATAATTACCTAAGAATATGAATTTTTAAGAATCAAAATAGAAAAGGGCACAGACAACAGGTTATAAAAGATAAACTGATTATCAAGTTAAAATTAATACTTTCAAAGTAGTGACAGTTAAATCTGTTAAATGAAATTTTATCTAATAAAGATGGTATTAAAACATATTCAATTAAAATATGTATGACTCAGTATATATGTTTCATAACAGAATGCATTATATGTATGACAAAGTAAATCCTCTGAAAATCCGCAAGGAGAAACAATATGGAAAAGGACTCATCATAATAGCCTCAGATAGCGCTGATGACCTGTTCTCAGGAAGGTGAGCAGCACAAACTTCAAATTTGAGGGAGGTTCTCACTTCACAATGAAGAAGAAAACCAAGTTAGTTTTAATGCAGTTCTAGGATGGGCCACTAATAAGACATTAATGTTTAACATAAACTGAAGAGAAATTATTTTCATAAATGTTTATAAATGTCATTGAGATTAACAAGATGAGGAAAATAGTTTGAAAGAGTACTAATAGAATGAAAAAAATTCAGAATAAATTAAAATTACTTCAAATCTCTAATGTCCTAGAACTTTTAATTCACAGAAATGTTACTTTCTAAAACAAAAAATACTCCGTAGAAACCAAAATAACATGTAAATTGGACAGCATGAAATATCATACCAGCTTAAGCTAGGTCTTCCTGAGACAACATGAAGATTACCATGGCAACACATTCATTCTTGAGGTAACCCCGAGGTCACAATGCAGTAGTCAATCAAGGAGGCCACCTCTTCTGCATACGAGGACCAGAAAGTCTATGGCTTAGATACTAAAAACAAAATTTGATATAAATTTAAAGAAGAAATAAAAATATAAAAATAAATTGGAATATTAAAGTGTAAAATATATTATGACAAAAGTGATTATAAAGAACACATTAAGAGGCATTAATGCTAATTGACAGATGTGAAAGACACTGGAAATTAGGCCACTATAACTACAATGGAAGAAAATGGAGATTCAAGAAGATATAAATGATATTCCTACCACATTGTGGAATACTAATAAAGGAAAGTTAAAGCTGTAATAAAACTGCATAGATTCCTGAATAAAGACAAAACTTAATCAAAACTGAGAAAGAGAGGATCACTAACTACCTACAGCTTAATTCGTCAATGACAGAAACCTCTGGGATTGTGGTAGCAATGTTTCTGCCTGGAAGTGCAGAGTTGTGCCTCTGTGTGCAAGCTGCTAAACAGCTGCTAGTCCTCCATGATGAGCTAGCCAAGCTGCAGGCTCATTGCCACAAAATCATGCTACCTGGAGGAAAAAAACTTTGACTTCTTCAAGCAGGTAGGTGAGAAGCACCTGTAGTGTTCTGACAGAGGCCCAATTCTTTACAAGGTACCCAAGTTTATGTTTTAATATTCCTCCTAGAAAAACATCTTATGTGTTCCCCATATCATATGATATCACCAGTGTTGTGAAGGAACTGAAAGCTATTTACAATGACTCAGGTCACATTCATCATAATTTTGAATCAGATATTTTTGACATTGTGGTTGCTTTCTTTTCTGAAAGATGCTAAATAAAGTGCCTTTCAGCTACATTGGCTGCTTAGTATCACAAAGGTGATGAGAAACCTCAGAGACAAATGTGAATGATGAACTGGAATTTAATGTACTTGGTTGTAACTCATATCTTGAGTTGTAATTGTTGTAATTAATATCTCAAACTATTTTAATAACCAATGAAATTTTGGTTGTTATTGCAACATTAAAAATTAAACTAATTTTTGAAATTGACATGAAACTCTTAGATGTTAAGTAGATAGATAGATAGATAGATAGATAGATAGAAAGTGTGTGTATGTGCATGTGCATGTGTATAAAATCAAACCAAAATAGTGTAGTAGCAAGAAAAAAATTCTCAAATACCAACAACAGCCCTTTGGAATCTGTTTCAAATAATATTTTTTTAAAAAAAATTTAGCCATGTTTTTTCCTAGTACTAGAAGGATTACAGAGATATGTAAATTCAAAAACATGTTTATGGGAGATAACAAATTGGAAACTACTGTGTTATGGTTGCTGACTTGAAGATTGCATTTGATTAGCACTAGACAGCCTGATAATAAAGTCTTTTTTTTTCAATGACCACTTTTAAGATTCTATATCTTGTCTCATGGTGCTAAGAAGAAATAACAAGTAAAGGAAGAGGTTAAAAGGATATAAAGACTTTTAGTCAAAAAAAATGTGTGAAGGGTAAAATGATTAGCTATCTAAAGACTACAAAGGAAAATATACAACTTGTGTGAGTATGAGTAAGTTAATTATGTATGCAAAACAAAACATATAGACCCACTCCCCTGGACTACAAATTCCATCACACAATTCCTGCTGATTTCCTGGAGACCACAGTGGCATCAGGGAACCCAAGGAAGACACTGCCTTCTGCCCACAAAAAATTTTAAAGTCAGTCAAATAGCCCTAAACTGCACTCCTCCCTTGGGCCCTATAAGTTGGTTCACAACTTTGAAAGAAGACTTCTGCTTTACTGGAAGCAATACAGTATTAGGAAAATCAGAGAATAAACCAGGATCCAGAACCACAGAGGCCACATAGGTACTTGTTATCCTAGAGACAACATTGGCATCCAAGACCACATAGATCATGCAGAGCACAAAAGCCCCAGCAGAGACATCATAATGGACTTGAAGACTTGCTGATCATGAGAACCTTAGTCCACTCGAGGCAGACGACTGGAGAAGAAACAGAAACTAAGGGATAGACATCCAAAAATCAATTTACCAAAGGTAAACACAGAAATGAGCAAATAATCCTATAATGACTCCAAGTCCAGAAGACTAGAGGCCAACATAAGAACACAATCAAAAATAGGCAGGAAATAAATGGTAGCACAAGATCCCAGGTTTCTTACTACAACAGATCCTGTATATTTCAACACAACTAAAGCACAAGAAAATGACTTTAATTTCAATCGTATTAAAATGATAAAGGTCCTTAAAAAGGAAATAAATACCTTAAATAAATCCAGGAAAATACAAGGAACCAGGTGAAGAAAATGAGTAAAACTGTCCAAGATATGAAAATGGAAATAAAAGTAATAAAGAAAAGACAAACTGAGAGAATTCAGGAGGTGGAAAATCAAGGTAAGCCAACAGAAACTATTTATGCAAGAATCACCAAAATAATACAGTATGTGGAAGAGGAAATGTCAAATGTAGAAGATATAATAAAAGAAATTGATATCTCCCTCAAAGAAAATCTTATATCTAAAAAGTTCCTGATATAAAACATCCAAATATAAGGAGCACTATGAAAAGACCAAACCTATGAATATTAGCAATAGAAGAAGGAAAAGATTCCCAGCTCAAAAGACCAGGAAATAATTTCAATACAGTGATAGAAGAGAATTGCCCTAACCTAAAGAAAGACATGCCTGTACCTGCACAAGAGCCTTACATAAACACCAAATATATTGGACCAGAAAATAAAGTACCCCCCACTACATAATATTTTTAAAAATGTACAGAACAAAGAAAGAAGACTAAAAGCTGGGGAAAACCAGGTAACAAATAAAGGTAGCCCTATCAGAATTACACCTGACTTCTCAACAAAGGCTCTAAAAGCCAGAGGGGTCTGCACAGATGTCTTGCACACTCTAAGAGTTCACACATGTGAGCACAAACTACCATACCCAGAAAAACTGTGAATCATGATAGGTGGGCCAACCAAGATATTCCATTACAAAACAAAAGTACAAGTCCAGGGCTAAAGAAGATACTAAAAGGAAAATTCCAACCCAAGTAATTTATCTATAATTAACAAAACACAGGAAATAATGTAGATAAACTATTCTGTGTAGTGTATCAATGATTTACCTGTCAATTAAAAAACTGATGCCCTATAGGAAATGGTAGAATAGAGGTTTGACATACAAAAGATGGAAAATATTCTGAGATAAAGCCAGGCATGGGAGACTTGCCTAAGATGTGAAGAAGACAGACGCCTGATACCTGAGCAGAAGTAACCAATCACATTGCGGAATGTATATTAGAATAAATGGGTTGTTTTAAGTTTTGGGCTAATCATAGAAGATCCTAGCTATATATCATAGGTACTTGTAAATATATTTTGTGTCTCATGATTCATTATTCTGGAAGCTTGGTGCCAGGAGGAAAAACACATTGCCTGTTATATATAGCATCCATCGTAGTAGACTTGCTATCCAATCTTACCAAAAATATCCAAGCTTAAAACACATGATTGAGGCATTATTCCAAGAGTTCTGGACATGAAACTGAACCAAAGTGGGAGAAAATGCCCCTTTAATGACTGCATCAATGGTCTGCAAAGCATTTGACTGGAGGCCAGTAAGTAAAGAATAGAGCAGGGAAATGGAGCATCCCAGCAACTTGCTAGTTGAGCAGAAGGCTTTGTCTCTTTAAAAGAGAAGAAAAACAGACCTGAGATTTTGGCACCATAAAAGGCAAAAAGTTTCCCAGACCTTCAGCAAAGGATCCACTGCAATTAGCAACCATTTTGGGACAGCTGACTAAGCTGGCAGATTCCAAAGCTGCAAGGTAATTTCTCTGAGGTTTTCCCCAAGGCACCCACACTGCCAGCCCCAGGAGCTTGGCATCTGGTCTGCTACATGGGCCTGGAACTGCTGGCCCCTTCCCTGTGAGAGGAAGGTTGGAGTGGGACAGCAGGCCTCAGGATGATGATAGCTTGTGCAGGACTAACAACAGCACAGGTTGCAAACTGAGAGGCCCCAAGCATCTAAACTGGTAAGGTATTAAGTTTTGAAAACAATAAAAGAGAAGTCCAACTGGTCATAAAATATCATAGGAAAACTATTTGGTTTGAAAATAGGAAATGTAAAGTCCTTAGGGAAAAAGCTGAAAGAAAATACTACCTTCAGTGTTTAAAATTGGGGAGGGGGTACACAATAAAAATGCCTCTGGATTCTGTACAACAATGTTTTGCTTTTTAGCATACAAATGATCTTTTTTCATTGACAATTACACTTTTGTATACTTTTTATAGGAGACATAAGAATAAGGCAAACTGAGAAAAAGAGTACAGTAAAATATTAGATGATAGTTACGGGCTATAGAAAAGATATTTAAAGAATCTTTAAATACAAATAGGGAAATTTCAGAGGACTCCAGCCTAGAACATAAAATAACATCTATAGAGGTAATTCCAGATGAGAAAAATCCTAAACCACTTGAGACATTAGAATGACAATCCATAGAAGTACAAAATATTGAGGTAAAAATCCAGATTGTTTATTGATGTTCCTGTGCATCATTTTGTAGAGTTTTGAGAATTAAGATATGTACAGATGTTGATATCATACTATTGATGCATATTCAGAATTCCAATGGGCTTCTGCATTGAATTCTGAAAGAAAGAGTTATAAGATTGCAAATTTTTTGCATTGATAACTATCTTGGAAATGCTTTTGCATAAAAGATGATGAGGCTTCAAAATGTATCCATCAGAATACAAAAAAATTTTAGACAATATGGCATAAACATTTTTACAGATATAACTTATTATCCTACTGGACAAGCAATTGTGGAAAGTGCTAATGAGAAATTAAAAAGAAATTCTCATAGAATAGAAGGGGGATAAGGAATATTACAGGAATGGATTGAATGGTGCTTTGTATACTTTGAATAATATATATATTTAAATCAGCATATACATATCACCTCAACTTATTAAAGTGGAAGGGTGGGGAGTAGGATTTGTATTTTTCCAACAAGAAAGTTAAAACCATATCTTTCATCTAAATTGTTAGAAGTCATATTTGATAGTAGGAAACTCCTGAATATCTTGGCTACAGATAGGAGGAAGAAAATAAAAAAAGACCAAGACAGGTAACATATATACTAATCCCTCGAATTGGGAAAAGCTCTGAGACTGGCTGTGACTTGAACATCTATAATATAATCTTGTTGGCTACAAATTCCTCATGACCTATTATCCCATTTATTAAATGACATAAGTAAAACACTTATATTGCAGTTTGGTTACAGTCCAAACTAGCTTATAAAGGAACACAGATGTCTTTCATCTGTTCAAAGAGAAGAAAAGTGTCTTCAATTGATCTGTGGAACTTGCAAATTCCATCAATATGTTATCGTAGAAATGTATATTACTTGTTAGCTTATATATTTGCAAAAAAAAAAAAAGGACTGAACAGCAATAGAATGAAGACAGCTTTGACAACCTCATCCTCCAGGATGCTGAGACTCTGAAACACGCTTATTCCAGCATATGGCTTACTCCAGTCTCAGACTGCTCTAGTTGATATTTTATCAAAGCTTGCTTTCAATAGAGCTTCAAAGAAGCCTGCTTATCCAACAAAGCCAGTTTTATCAATCTGTTCCAAATAGGAATTCATTTAAGCCTGCATTTTTTAAAGCATTTCGAGTCTAGACAATAAATTTTACAGATAGCTTTCATAACAAATTTTCCATTTTCTATTGCTCCCCAAATCAACAGGAAGCAGTTTTTAGAGAGCAATGTCCCATTCCCATAAGGTAGGGTGAGGTAGGTTTTTCTCATTCTATGGATGATGAATGCTTATCCTTAGAAAGGATTGAGTAAGCAAGTCCACAATAGTTCCTGCTTCGCAAATATGTCTGTCAGATATATTGGGCCAGAAGGCTGAAGATGATGCTCCAATGTTATAGAGAGTTATGGGTGGCTGCTCTGGCAGAAAACTGTCTCTGTCATTTTTTTTTCAAATTGGAAGCTGCTATCTTGTTTACTCAGATAATTAATTTAATTTCTTCTCAAGCCTCTGATGGGGTTGAAGACCAAATAGGTAAGTTTTACAATTAAGCTTATTTGTTTAGGGTTAAGATGTTTTTAGGTCTAGATAAATGTTTTAATTTGATAGAGATGAGATAAGATAGATATTGATTTATATTCAGAATTTTAAACTCCCCAAGGTAGGAAAATGTTTTCTTTAAGGTTGCCAAATACAAATAGTCAAAACACTATGAATGTAACATTTATATAATTCCTGATTGTTTTGTAGTTCTTCGTGCTGTAGGTAGTTTATGGTATAAATGTGTAATACTATAAATTTATATGTAAAAAATAAAAAATATTAATAAAAAAGGAAAAAAGAAATGGTTGGTTAAAAATTATTAATTGGTACTGATCAGGAAAGAAACTAGATATAGGAGTTCAGACTAAAAGATTTCTCTCTTTTCTTTTGTCTATCTTTTCTTTCTTAGGTAAAAAGAATAATGCTGAGTAGAACAAGGTGGGATATAGGAATAACATAGAAATAATGTGGGAATAATTTGTAAAATATTAATTAATGAATCTGCTCTTAAATAAATTTTATAAGTTAATAATCTAACTTTGGTATAGATTTTATATTTTGATTCAAAAGAAGCTCATTTTTTGCTTGTATTTATATAGATTTCATATATATATATATATATATATATATATATATATATATATATACACACACACAAATTTAAGGTTTACATTGATTTACATGATTGTATTTTGATACAAATTTAAGGTTAGTTTTGATACATATAATGTATAAATGTTTCAATTATTGGATAAGGTATTGGACATTTACATTTATAAATACAAAATTTAGTAATAGTCTTTTTTTTAAATTGCTACTATAAACTGTTTTAGATAATTAAAATGTTCAAGTTAATAGTTAGTCTCAAACTCATGGTCAGATAGTAAATAGATAGAAATAAGCAATAATTTTCTACTTAGGCTAGATAGATAGATAGATAGATAGATAGATAGATAGATAGAGATGAGAGGTAGATAACTATTAGGCATTATGTAAATGTGTACAGATATAAAGCTTGTCTTCAAAAACCTTAGAGACCCACAGAATACAACATTTAAAGATGGTCAAATTATTTTATTAGTTTTTTCTTTTTGTTTTTTTGTTTCCTTGCTTGTTTTGACAATGAGACATGTCAGTTCCTGGTAGCACACCCTTTGGCATGGAAGATGATGAGAATAGAAGAATCTCCTTATGGATTTTCTTTAAATGTGGTAAGCTTGCCACTGGGAAAAATCTACTAGCTAGCTCTGCAAAGAGTATGCTGTCCAAAATAGGCAAAACGTGGATGCAGTTAAGTTAACTGCTGAGATCTGCCAAGACAGGACAAGCAGCCTTTCTTCATTCCTGTTTCACAAAAAGACCTGCCACATATTTTGGGCCAGAAGGCAGAAAATGAAGCTCCAACAGTTACAAAAATACTTGGGTGACTTGGTGCAGCTGCCTATGTAATTTTTTATTTTGAAAGCTCCTTGCTCTGCACTTTCTATATACTCAAGTAATATGTATTCCTTCTCAAGTGTGTGATGGGACTGATGTCTAAATATTTATAGTCCACAATTAAGTTTAAGTTGTATAGGGTTTAAGAAAAAATTTTAAAAGATACTTTGAGGTCTAAGTAGGTTTTTCATTTTATTTTTTTAAATTAATTTATTTAATGTATATGGATACTTCGTCTACATTACATCTACACACCAGAAAACTGCATCAGACAGATGTGAGCTGCCATGTGGGTGATGGGAATTGAATTCAGGACCTTCCGAAGAGCAGTCGGTGCTCTTAACCACTGAGCCATCTCTTCAACCCTAAGTAGGTTTTTTAAATTGATAAATGCGGGCTATGTTGGAAAATGATTTATTTACAGAATTCTGAAGTTAACACAATAGGAAAGATAGTAGAATGCTTTTTCCAAAGTTGGCAATACAAGTGGAATGGACATTATAAATGCAACTCTTACTCTATAGACTATAATTGTTTTATAACTGTTCTTAGTATCTATAATTTACTGTGTAAGAAGTGAGACAGAGGAGAAGATTTCCTATTGAGACTCCAGGTGAGAGAAGCAAGGGAGAATGGGGAAAGAGAAGGATCCGGAGGGTCCTAGAAACCTACAAGAAGAATATTATCATGGCAGATCTGGGCCCTGGGGTCCTGCTCAAACTATGGCACAAGTCAAGGACAATACGTTCAGTAAAATTCAAACCCCTACCCAGATCTAGCCAATAGACAGGACATTCTCCACAGTTGAGTGGAGAGTGGGGACTGACTTTAACACGAATGCTGGTGCCCCATATTTGACCACACCCCCCTGGATGGGAGGCATGGATAGCAGGCTACTAAAAAGATACTTGATAACCTATGAACATATACAGGGGGAGGAGGTAATCCCCCTCAGGAACAGTCACAGGGGAGGGGAGTAAGGGGAAAATGGGAGGGAGGGAGGAATGGGAGAATACAAGGGATGGGATAACAATTGAGGTGTAGTATGAATAAATTAATAAAATATATTAAAAAAGAAAAATATTTCATTGATCTAAACTGGATTTGCAGAAAAAATATTTTGTGTATTCTATGTATGCATTGCCTTTCAGTTAGAAAAACTTATGGCCTATAGGAAAGGGTAGAATAGAAGTTGGGACACCTGGCAAGCAGAAAGTATGTGGGACAGAACCAGGTGAGGGAGAGTCAACCTAAAAGATGTAAAGAGGAGAAATACATGATACCTGAGCAGAGGTAACAAGCCATATGGCACAATGTAGTTTAGTATAAATGGGTTGTTAAAAGTTATGAGCTAGTGTTAGAAGAGCCTAGCTATATGGCCTATGTATTTGTAAATATATTTTAAGATTCAGGAGTCATCATTCTGGAACCTTGAAGCCAGGAGAAAAACATGGTCCCTATTACAAAATGAATAATTGCATACCAACAAAACCAAAAGAAGACACACACACACACACACACACACACACACACACACACACACACATACACACATCACCACCACTACCACCACCACCACCCCAATCAACAACAACAACATAAAAAAGAAAAGAAATTAAAAACCACTGTTCATTTATATCTCTCAACATCAATGGACTCATTTCCCAATAAAAAGACACAAGGTAACAGAATTGATGGGAAAACATGATACATCATTGTGCTCCAAACAAAAACACAAATCAACATCATAGATACTCATTACATCAGAGAAAAGGGCTAAAAAAAGATTTTCCAAGCATATGGACCAAATATATTTTTAAAAAATAATAAAATGTGATACATGTATGCAACAACAAAAAAAAAAACAAGCTGGTATAGGCATTCTTATATCTAACAAAATACACTTTCAACCAAAATTAATTATAAGAGATGAGGAAAGACACTTTATACTAATCAAAAGAAAAATCCACCAAGACATTTGGATTCTGAATATCTATGTCCCAAAAGCAAGTGTACCCACATTGGTACAAGAAATCTAAAATCAAACATAGGAAAGTACACTTCAATTTTGGGAGACTTCAACATCCCTCTCTCACCAATGTATAGTTAATCCACTCAAAAACTGAACATAGAAATAATTGAACTAAAAAGTCATGATTAACGTGCACCTTACAGATATCTACAGAAAATTTCATCCAAACACAAGAGAATATAGCTTCCTCTCAGTACCTCACCAAACATTCTCCAAAATTGAGTGTATCCTCAAACACAAAACCAGGTTCTACAGATAAAAGAAAATTAAAATATATCCTTTTTATCCTATACGACCACCAAAAATAAAATATGGACTTCAATACAACTGTAACAACAGAAATCCTACAAACTCAAGGGAACTCAAACATTTCTCTCCTGCATTCAGGGAAGAAATAAAGAAATTGATGACTTTCTAGAATTCAATTAAAATGAATGTACAATATAACCAAACTTATAGGACACAGTGAAAACAACGCTGAAAGAAAGCTCATAGTGCTAAGTGCCTTCATGAAGAAATTAGAGAGATATCAATCTAACATATTAATAGAACACCTGAAACTTCTAGAACAAAATAAAATAAGCTCAGTCAAGATGAGTATATTGCATGAAACAATCAAACCGAGGTGTGAAAACAAACAAAAAATGGGAACAAATTGAGTGGTATAAAGAATTAATGAAACAATTCTTTATACAACCTAGCTAAAACATAGAATATTTAAATTAACAAAATCAGAACTAAAAGGGAGGACAAAACAACAGATAACAAGGAAATTAAAAAATATCATTACATCTTAATTTAAAAACTTGTAATCCAGAAAAATTGGAAAATCAAAATGATATGGAAAATTTTCTTTTTAAATACCAGTTATTAAAGTTAAATTAATATCAGATGAACAATTTAAATAGACCTCTAATCATCAATGAAAAAAGTTATTAAAAGTTTCCCAACCAAAAAGTGACCAATGGTTTTGGTGCAGACTTATCCCAAACTTTTGAAGAAGAGCTAATATAAATTAGTCCAAAAAATATAAACATTAGGAACTTAACCAAATTCATTTTAAGAGGCCACAGTCACCTTGATACCTAAACCACATACTCAACAAAGATAATTTCATACCAATTTCTCTTACGAATATTGTTACAAAAATATTCACTAATGTACTCAAAATTCAAATCTAAGAACACATCAAAAAGATTTTGGTTAAGTTTGTTTCATCCCAGAAATACAGGGATGGTTTAACATAAGAAAATTTGTCAGTATAATTCACCAAATACAGAAAAATTGTGGTACAGATCTAAACAGAAGACTCAACAGAGGAATGACTAATGACAGAGGAGCACTTAAAGAAATGTTCAACATCCTTAGCCATTAGGGAAATGAAAGTCAAAATGATCCTTAGAGTCCATCTTACATCTGTCAGACTAAGTACAAATGCACAAGTGACAGCTAATGCTACCTAGGATGTGGAGCAATGGAAACACTCTTCCTTTGTTTATTGGAGTGCAAATTTGTACAGCCACTGTGAAAATCAATCTGAAGTTTACTCAGAAAATTGGTAATAGATGTACCTCAAGCTATACCACTCTTGGGCATATACCTAAGAAATATTGCACCACATCACAAGGACACTTGCTTAGTTATGTTCATACCAACTTTATGCATAAGAGCCAGCATCTGGAAACAGACTAGGTGCCCCTCAACTGGAGAATTGGTAAAGAAAATGTGGTATGTTTATACAATGGAATACTACTCAGCTATTACAAAGAAAGATAACATGCAATTTACAGCCAAATGGTTGGAACTAGAAAGGATCATCCTTAGTGAGGTAACAGAACCAGAAAGACATGTATGATATCACTTATAAGTGGATATTAGCCCAAAAGTACAGTATAACCTTGCTACAAATCTATAGACCCAAAGAAGGCAAGGAGGGCCCAAGGGTGAAAGATTGAATCTCACTCATAATAGGAAATAAAATAGGCTTCTAAAGTAGATGGAAGGAGTGAACCAGGTGGAAGAACAGGTGAGGAAGGTAAAGACAATGGGAATCAGATGTGAGGAAAGCAGATGGGGAGACCAGGAGATAAAAAATAAAATTAGTGAAGGAGCAACTCATTGCAAGGCGAGGCCTGTGAGAGTTTATGTGTGTGACCCTAACTGAGACTCCTAGCATTAGGGCTTAAGGAGACTGAAGCTGCTACATCCTGTAGCCAGGTAGAACTTCTCATGGAAACATGGGAAGACCAATCCACCAATAAAACCTGTGGCTCAAAAATTCACTTGTCTACAAAAATTGCAGAGGTAAGATGGATCAGAGGTTTGGGGAATGGCAAATCAATGAGTGATGGAACTTGAGACTAATGGGAGAGGGTCAAACCTTGTAATTATGCTCTGCTATGCTTGCAGTTGGGAACTTAGCATATGTGTCTTCTGAGATGCTTTCTTCAGCAGCTGATGGAAACAGATGCAGAGACCCATAGCCAAACACAAGGCTGAGGTTGGGGAATTTTGTGGAAGAGTGGGTGGAAGAAGAGAGGGAGCTGGATTGGTCAAGAACACCATAAGACCTATGGGCTAAACTAACCTGGGCCCATAGGGGCTAAAAGAGACTGAACCTCCAACCAAAGAACATGCATGGGCTGGCCTATATCCCCTTATACATATGTAGCAGCTTTGTAGCTTGGTCAACATATAGATCCCCTAACAATGAGAATAAGGGCTATCTCAGATTCTGCTGCCTGACTTTGGATACCTGCCCTTGAATCCCTAGTTGGAATGCCTTGTCAGGCCTCAGGGGGAAGGGATGCACTTTGTCATGTTGTGACTCAAGGGTGTGGCTTGGTACCTCTTGGGGCTTCCTCTTCTCTGGGAAGAAGGATAGGGTACAATGGAAGAGTTGTATGAGGGTGGGACTGGGACATGAGGAAGGAGGGGGTCAGGCTATAAGCGATTAAATAAATAAAACAAATAAAATGAAAATAAAATAAAATACAGAGCTGTGTATATTAGAGAGTTATTTACATTAAGATGAACTCAGATGCTATCAAATGGCATTCTTACCTTTTGTATTGGTGGAAGCCAGTGGTCTGCTACATTAACAAATCTCAAATGGGTGTACTTGAAAAAAATCAACCAAATGATGTTATTTCAGATACAGAATTGGACAAGACATAGCTATTCAGAAAGGTACACCTAGTTTGAAATCAGGTAACTAGCCTTTGGCCCTACAAAAACTTAAACTTATAACAGTCCTGTAATTCTAATGAGACACAGCTTATTTCTCAGTATTCTCATTAACAGTTTGCTTTATTGACCAGGAGTAATATTTTCTACATGCAGAAAAATCCATAGTAGTGATTTGATATAAGGTCCTTTGCAGCCAAGAATCTTATTCCTAGGATTGGATGTAAATGAGATTGATGAGTGTAGGAATATTGTGCAGTTTAAATTCTGATTTCCTGCCTAAATGTTTTGTAAACTCTGCTCCCTAAATGTCACCCTGGGTATGTCAATAAAGCAGCTTACAGCCTGCAGGGGAGAGATTGGCCTGGACATTCTGCCAGCCAGAGGAGGTGGAGTTAGCAAAGGAAGCAGGGGATTCAGTCATGGGAAGATTGAGGTGCAAGGAAAATAAAGAGGAAAGAGCTGGAGCTGAGGAAAGCTACAAAGGGCAAGAATCACTGGGATGTTTACTGGGAATAAGAAAAAATAGCATAGAGGGTTAAGAACAGACTTGCTCAAGAATGTTTTGTGAAGCCTAATGTTATAAAACAGTTTCAATTATTTATGTGATAGCATCTCTAGTTGGAGTTGTAAATGTCAGAACAGAGGATGCAATGAGAGCCATACCCAAGATTTCCAAATACATGGCTTAGGCTCAGCCCAGAGCATTTCTATATAAATATACTTAGGCCTAGGCCTGGAAGCGTGGAACCTCTGTACAATCTAATCTTCTGTAAGCTCAGACCTTGGAGGCTAAAGCTTTCAACCTCCATCTACTAACCTAGGCCTAGAATGTTTTTAGCTTCTGAGATTTACTGCTGAATAAAGTCACCCTTTCTAGTTTTTTCAGAACTCTGGTGGGGTGGTTCAAACCAGTTAATGTGGCTCAAAACTCCTATCTAAGCTGACTACTTCAAATTGGCTTCTCTCTCCTTCTCATTTAATGGAAAGCTCTGCTTAGAAAATTTGTCTCTGAACTCCACTAACTGGACTGCACTGAATGGACCTGAACAGAACTGAATGGATTCAACTCTATTTAATTTAGCTGCACCAGACTCCACTCTCTTTCTTTCTCTGTACTGCTTTTAGATAACCTTTCCTTTCTGTCTGGTGTATCCTATCTCTGATTCATATTATCAAATATTTCTCTGATTTGTCACTTTGTCTGACCCTCAATTAAACATTATTGTTTGGGATTAAAGGTGTATACTATGGGTGTATCCGTTCCATCCAGAGGGATTAAAAGTGTGTACTCAGTGCATGTGTGTATTTCCTGTCAGATCACATAGACCTAGAAAGTGTTTAGATGTGATCCCTTGAAAGAGCAACCTTTTTGCTGGATTGAAAGCATTAATCATAAAAACTAATTTTGAATAAAATAGGGTCTCCTACTAGGAAAACAATCATAACAAAAACATGATTAGAGTATATAATATGGTCATTTGTATCTTCATTAAAAACAAAATGATTAGTATTATTTTATCACTGAAATTATACCAGCAAGAGTAATACATATTATTAAAAATTTAATCTTATTATAAAAGTATTTAAAAATGTAAATGGTGATAAAAATATTTACTTATTTGGTCTATTTAATTTTCAGTGGCATGATGATAAATAGCATATATCATTTTCAAATACATGACTATGTTTTCAGATGAGAAAGTTTCAGTAAGGTATTTCATTTCCTCTAGTTTCATAGCCCAGAAGAGAGTTAGAAGTACTTTGATATAGGCCTGAGTATTAATCCAAATGGAATTTTGATGTGATGCCATTTTTTTAGTTAATGAAATCTTTTGGTACTTTTTATCCTTTGATAAGATTCTATGACTAGTTTAAAATTTTATTTTTCATGGTTAAAAGTCTTTAAAAAATACTATTTGCCTTATGTTTATCTAATAGTCCAAAAATTAAAAACAGAATAGCATATTTATCTAATAAAATACAATTTATAATCACTACATATTTGGTTAGAAATGATCTGACTAAAATGAATCTCCTTTTTAATGTTAAAGCAATATTAAATATTGAAAATTTAAAGGTTTCACACAATGGAAAACCATACACAACTAAAATCTAATCACAAGTTTTAAATATCCATTTAGTAAAAGTATAAAGCAATTTTTATATTGTTTTAGGATATTTTGAAGGGAGACACCCATTGTGCACACAGAGGCCATGCCTGTCAGAAGACCAGGGTTTGCCCACGGATGTTCTCCTCTCTCTAGCTTCCAACAAAACCAATTCCTAGTTGCCTTTCCTTGTATCATCTTCATTTCCTAGTCCAAAACTTGTGCAGATACCTGTCAGGAGCCATTTAGTTGGGGAAGTTCAGTAGGCATGTGGGCTTTCTGGAAGGCAGGCTAGTTTTTTTGTCAGCTCTGTACAGTGATGCACCCTAGAGTCACTACCAGCTTCTGACACCCCTTCTTTCTGTGTTGCTGTATCTCTCAATAATCTGTCATGGTGTGAACTCTTACTTTTGTGGTATTTACTCATTCTGATTGTAAACTCCTCCTATAGGACCGTGATGAAGAACATGTACTGCTATTCAGATAAATTAATTCCTGAGTATAGAATTCTTGACCAACTGTTGTACCAACGAAGGACAATGCATGCAGTAAACCTGAACCCATGTGCAGATATAGGCAATGGACAGCCCATTCGCTACTATTGTGGGGGAGGGGGACTGCCTCTGACATGAACTCTGGTGCTCCAAACTTGATCATAGTGAGGAGGCCCATTGGGCACACATAGGAAGAGGAAGCAGGCCATCTGGATGAGACCTGATAGGTGGTAGTCATATGGTGCCCTTCTATCAGAGGTCTAGGGGAGGGGAATAGGGTCAAAGAGGGAGAGAAGGTGAAAATTGAGAGATCCATGAGAGAGGATAACAATAGGGATACAATCTGAATAAAGTAAAATTTAAAACAAGAAAGGAAAAAATCAAACAATTTTAGAAGTTGAAAAGATAAATCACTGGTAGAAAGTTTGCAGCAGGATTTAGTACTTTTGTAGATCTCCAGATGCCTCACTAGGAGGCAGGCTTGAGACAGATTTGTGGCTTCTGATAAGCTTTCATTCAAGAGACAGCATATTGCATCCTGGTATGGGCCATGAATATTGGCAACTTGGTTTGAACTTTCAATGAACCCAGAATATAATGGAGCTACCATGAAATGTCTAAATTAAGTACAAACTTCAATGTCAAAAATTACAAACTTTTCATTATAATTCCTTATACATTATCAGCTTATGGAATAAAATATTATCATTCTAAATTTACTTTCTATCTTGGAATGTAAGACTATATTTTCAAAAAAAAAAAAAACCACAAAACTTTAGCTTAGTACAGAAACATGAAACCATTAAAAGTACTCCCACAGTAAAGGTTTTGTTGATCTCTGTGATAAAACCTTTTTACTATGAGGTAATTCTTTCTCTGCCATAAAAAAAGTACATTTTGTTCAAGGTATAAGAAGTGTAACTAGGAGAACAAATTTTGTTGGGGCAATTCTCCACATCCATTTTCTCTCTTGTGTCTGTGTGTATGTACACATGGTCTATTTACTATCTCTCATATTTCTTATTCTCCTGTAGATTAACAAATAAACTAACAAATTAAGGAGTCAGCCATCACCATCTCAGATGAACAAGCATTTTTTAATCTATGGAAATCTCCATAAGAGGCCCTAGATCAAAGGGCCTCATTCATACCCCTGTATGGCTTTTGGCTAGAAGCCACTTCTCACAGCCCCTGACTTGGGGGGGGGGGCTCAGAATGGTCAGTTTAAGTTTTTCTGTCAGTGGTAGAACAGCCTGTCCTGAGCTGCTCCATGTCCCTTCACTCTTCCTTATCCTTTAACAAACTACTGTTACTGGATGCCTTTTGTAGGTTCTAAATTTAAAAAGGTTTTGAATCTAGGTATAGAGCAAAGATGTGAGACACTGTCACTAAATGAGAAAAAAAATGTCAGGTGACCTTCAAATCTCCAATATTGCATCCACTTTCCTCAGTTTCTCCACCTGCCTCAGTCTTCCCCACGCCCATCAAAGCTGAATTTTAACAGATACTCCTGGGGAACCATAAGCCCTCTCTGCCAAAAGATCAGGTAGGCTGAAACCTGTGGTTCTCCTTCATTCACTCAGTCCTCTACCTCTGAAAATATTCTCAATTTCCCTGCCCTTCCTTGTCATCATGTCCCAGATGCAAACTCAGGCTGAGACTCCCTTCTTACAGGTAGATCTCACACCCACATATCTCCACTACTTTCTTTGTACTGCTACCCAAATTTATCTGCAACCTCTCTGCCTCCTCATTTCAATGCTCTAGATTCAATTGTGGCAAAGAACCTCTGCTTGACAAAAAGACCATGCTGAAAACCAAAAGTTCATCCCCTAATTTGGCAGAGATCCCCTGTTCAACCAGAGGCCAGAGCCCTGAAGCCCAGAGAGGAAACATAAATCAAGGAAACAAACACCCAACCAACAAAGACAAACCCAAAAAATCAACACCTAGACTTATAATCACCCCCAAATTGGGTGCCTTGACACCCAGATAAGAAAGCACCAATATCTGGGGCAATATGGCACCACCAGACCACAACTGTTATACTAGAAGAAGCCCTGAAAATGCCAACATATCCGAAACACAAGAAAAAAACTTAAATCCAGCTTTCTGGAGATGATAGACATTTTTATAGAAGGAAGGAATATATTCTGTAAGGAAATCAAGGGGGAAAATGTTGAAGAAATGGATAAATCCCTTAAAGAAAATGAGTCAAATTAACAACAACAATAAAAGCAATTAGGGGAAATTCTGAAAATGAAAAATCTTGGTAAGTGAACAAGAACTGTAGAGACAAGCAGCACCAAAAGAAGACATAAGTTGAAAGAAAGAATCTTATTTATTGAATATGCAATAGAAGAAATAGAAACATAGATCAAAAAATGTTAACTAACTGGTTCTTGATGCAATACAGTCTGGAAATCTAGGACACTATGTAAAGAACAAACCTAAGGATACTAGGAATAGATGAATAAAACGAACCCTAGGTCAATGGCCCAGAAAATATTTTTAAAGAAAATCCTAGAAGAAAGGTTTTCTAATCTAAGGAAGAACATGCCTACGAATGTACAAGAAACTCACAGAACACTAAATAGATTGAACAAGGGAAAAAGTCCTCTTGCCACATAATAATTAAAACACTAAACAAACAGAACAACAAATGTATTAAAAGAAAAATGTATCATATGAAAGTAGGAAAATTAGAATTGCACCTGATTTCTCAATGGAGACTCTAAAATCTAGAAGGTCCAGGAGAAACGTTCTTCAGTGTCTAAAAGACCGTAGCTGTGAGCCTGGATTATGACGACGACGACGATGATGATGATGATTTTACCTAGCAAAACTTGCAATCAGCCTACTTGACAAAAACAAGACATTCCATGATAAAGTCAAATTTAAATAATATCTTTCTACAAATAAATTCCTTTAGAAGATATTAGAAGAAAAAAATCCAACTGATGAAAATTAACTATACCCGTGAAAACACAGGAAATAAATAATCAAATAGCAGCAAAACACAAATAAAGGAAACACACATACACACACACCACCACCACCACCCCGCCTCCACCTACACTACTACCATCAACAATAACAAAAATATAACAATAAAATAACAGGAATTAATAATCATTGGACATTAATATCACTAATATAAATGGAATCAATTCCTCAATTAGAAAACACAAATGAACAGAATGGATATAAAAACAAGATGCATCCTTCCTCTTTCACACACAAAACAAAACAAAACAAACAAACAAACAAAAAAACAGTTCAACACTGAAGCAAGAAAAAAAGATTTTCCAAGCAATGGGCCCAACAAGCAAGCCATTCAAATATTTAACAAAGAAGATTTCCAATCAAAATTAATCAAAAGAGAAGGGGAAGGATACTTTATACTCAACAAAAGAAAAATCCAATAGATGGCATTTCAGTTCTAAACATCTATGACCAAATGCAAGGGTACACACGTTTGTAAAGAGAAAAACCTTAATTCCCATATTGAGCCTCACACATTGATAGGGGAAACTTCAATACTACACTCTCACCAATGGACTGGTCATCTGGCAAAAACTAAACAGATAAAGAATAGGGCTAATAGATGTTATAATGCAAATGAACCTAAATATTTACAGATCATTTAACCCAACAACAAAAGGAATAAATCTTATTCTCTGCACCTCATAGAACATTCTGCAAAGTTGACAACATAGTCCACACACTCATTTTAGATAAAAAAAAAAAAAAAAGACCAAAGCCACATGCCCCACTCCTAAAAAGGCAAATATCTGCTGATCAGTTGCAGATTATTCCAATCTGAAAAACAGGTAAGAAACCCACCTGCTCAGAGACCCCTCTCATACTCTCAGATCTGAAAGACCCAAGTGATTAACACACCTATCTGCCCCTGCTGACATTCCTCACACCCCTACATGAGCAGATATCTGTTGCTCAGGTGCAGGTCACACTAGTCTGAAGAAAAAGTACAGGTCACAACAGCCAAAATATAAAACAAAACAAACTAACAACAACAACAACAACAACAAACCAAGAACAAAACCAACCAAACAACCAAAAAACAAAAAAGACCAACAACTATACAAAGGAACACACTGAAAGACTTACTTACTGAGACAGAAGCCAAATCATCTGCCAGAACTGTAGCTCCAAGTCAGACAGAATTTCTCTGTTAGATCAGAGCACTGGCTTCTAGAACCCTAGATAGGCGACTCATTTGTTTACTTACAACACTCAGGATCCCCATTCATGGAACTGTCTCCAGTCTCCATTCCATTTCTTATCACCATGCCCCATCCTCCAACTCACGCAGGGACCTCTTGCTGGACCAAAGACCAATATAGCCAGCAGCAGTCCAACAATCAACTTCTGTAGACTACCTGCTTGAATAGAGGTTATGACAGCTGCCAGAAACTCAAGTCACAAACACAAGAAAAACAAAAAAGAAATAAAAATAAATAATAAAAAACAAAAAAGAAACAGAAAATAGGGAACAAAATACCCATCCAATGAAGACAAACTCAGAAATTGGCACTTAACCTATAATAACCAAAAAACCAGATGCCTTAATTTCAGTATAAGAACACAGTCACCACAGCAAGGGCAATGTGGCACAAGAGCCCAGCTATCCTAAGATAGCAATCTCTGAATATCTGAACACAACAGAAGCACAAGAAACATCTTTAAAACATCTTTATAAAGATGATAGAGGTCCTTAAAGAAGAAGTAAATAAATTCCTTAAAGAAATCAAAGAAAGAAAATTAGCAGAAATGAGTACATCTCCTAAGAAAGTCAAGAAAACCAAGGAAAAAATCAAGGGTTGAGGATATGAACAAATCCCTCAAAGGAAGCCAGGAAATCATAAACAAACAATTGAAGAAAATTAAATCCTTCAAAGAAAGTCAAGAAATAGAAACAGTTGAAGGAAATGAATAAAACAGTTCAAAAACTAAAAATGGAAATAGAATCAATAAAGAAAACAGAAATGTAGGAGAATTCTAGAAACAGAAGATCTAGGTAAGGAAGCAGGAACTATGTATGCAAACATCACCACAAGAATAAAAGAGATGAAAAAATCTCAGATGTTGAAGACATAACGGAAGAAATACACACATCTGTCAAAGAAATTGTTAAATCTAAAAAATCCCTGATGCAAAACATCCAGTAAATCTGGGATGCTACAAAAAAAAAAGTTCTAGGAATAAAAGGAAGAGAAGAAAAAAAAAAGACTTACAGCTCAAAGGTCCAGAAAATATTTTTAATATATTTTATTAATTTATTCATATTACATCTCAATTGTTATCCCATCCCTTGTACCCTCCCATTCCTCCCTCCCTCTCAGTTTCCCTTTACTCCCCTCCCCTAAGACTGTGACTGAGGGGTACCTCCTCCCTCTGTATATGCTCATAGGGTATCAAGTCTCTCCTTGGTAGCCTGCTATCCTTCCTCTGAGTGCCACCAGGCCTCCCTATCCAGGGGACGTGGTCAAATATGGGGCACCAGTGTTAAAGTCATACCCCATTCTCCACTCAACTGTGGAGACTGTTCTGCCCATTGGCTAGATCTGGGTAGGGGTTTGAAGTTTATGGCCTGTATTGTCCTTGGCTGGTGCCTTAGATTGAGTGGGACCCCAGGGCCCAAATCTGCCTATCATAATGTTCTACTTGTTGGTTTCCAGGACCTTCTGGATCCTTCTACTTTGCTATTCTCCCATGATTCTCTCATCTAGAGTCCTAATAGGATGTCCTCCCCTCTGTCCCAGTTTCCTGGTAAGTGAAGGCTTTCATAGGACATGCCCCTTGGGCTAGTATGCAGATATAAGTGAGTATATACCATTTGACTCTTTCTGCTTTTGGGTTAACTCACTCATTATGATCATTTCTAGTTCAATCCATTTGTCCACAAATTTTGGGAATTTCTTGTTTTTAATAGCTGAGTAGTATTCCATAGTGTAAATGTACCACAGTTTCTTTATCCATTCTTCTACTGAGGGACATTTAGGCTGTTTCCATGTTCTGGCTATTATGAATAAGGCTGCTATGAACATGGTTGAGCAAATTTTCTTGCTGTGTGCTGGAGCATCTTCTGGGTATATTCCAAGGAGTGGAATAGCTGGGTCTTGAGGAAGCCCTATTCCCATTTTTCTGAGATAGCACCAGAAGTGGCTGTACTAGATTGCATTCCCACCAGCAATGAAGGAGGGTTCCTCTCTCTCCACATCCTCACCAGCATGTGATGTCGCTTGAATTTTTTATCTTAGCCATTCTAATTGGTGTAAGATGGAATCTCAGAGTTGTTTTGAATTGCATTTCCTTGATGACTAAGGAGTTTGAACATTTCTTTAAGTGTTTCTCTCCCTTTTGAAGGCCCAGAAATTATTTTTAAACAAAATTATGGAAGAAATTTTTCCTAACCTAAATTGCACATGACAATAAGGTACAAGAATCTCACATAACACCAAATAGATGTGACCAGAAAAGAAAAACCTTTCAGAACATAATAATCAAAACACTAAGCATCTGACCAAAATATATTAAATGCTACTAGGGTAAAATGCTCTAATAATATATAAAGGTAGACATATAAAATTATACCTATAAATGAAATTAAAATTTAAAAAAATAAAGACATATACCTGATTTACCAACAGAGGTTCTAAAAGCCAGAAGGACCTAGACAGATACTTTGAAGGCACAGCAAAACTTGCAATCACCATAGATGGAGAAAGCCAGAGTTCATGACCAAGTCAAATTTAGACAATATTTGTGGTGGAAATTTCCCCTCAGCATCAAATGGAGTGGTATTAGTAGGAAGTATGGACTTGATGGAGTATTTGTGGCCTTGCTAAAGTAAGTATGGCTTTGTTGGAGGAAGGACATCACCAAACAGTAGGCTTTGAAGTCTCAGAAGCTCAAGTCCGGGTTAATGGCTGATATTATTCTTCTGCTGCCTGTAGATGCAGATGTAGAATTCTCAGTCCTTTCTCAAGTGCCATGTCTGCCTCCATGTGACTATGCTTCTTGTCATGAAGATAAAGAACTAAACACTTTAACTGTAAGACAGTAGCAGTCAAATATTTTCTTTATAAAAGTTGCCATGATCATGGTGTCTCTTAATAGCAAGAGAAACGCTAAGACAAAAGATGACATCAGGCATTACAGTTTTGCTCTGATAGGCTTTACCATGCTTTTCCTTGAAGAAATGTGGACTTTGTGACTTTGAATTAGAAAAGCAGTTGAATATTTTATGTGGAACTTAATGGAACATACTAGTAGGAGCATAGAAGACACTGGTACTGAGAGTGTTTTGAACTGTGGGGGCCTGCATCCAAATGTTTCATAGGGCAGAAATATTTCTATGTGGCCTAGAAACTGTTCTTGTGTAATTTTGGTAGAGAATGTGTCTACTTTCTGCCCTTGTCTAATAATTTTCCTGAGGTTAATTGAAAAGTTTTGAAGAAATTCCCTTGCCAGAGGAAATTTCAAATGAGCCCAGTATTTCCTTTGTCATGTGGTTGTTAGTATTCACTCTTATGGAGATCTACAATAAAAAAGGAGCAAGGTGAGAAAGAAAGTTTAAAAATGTACAATTTGATGAGAAATCTGGCACCAGGATGTCTTGTTTTCAAGGGGAAACACATTGAAAAAAAGCCTGATGTAAAAATGGCTTAAAGTGAGTGATGACCTCAGAGCAAAATCCTACCTGGCTAAGCTTTCAAATTGTGAAAGGAATTAAAGAAAATCTTAGCAGCTGGTGGGGGTATAAACCTTTAATATTAGCACTAGGAAGGGAAAGTCTAGTGAATCTCTCAATTAAAGGCCAGTGTGTTCCCATTAGTTCCAGAATAGCCAAGCTTAGAGAGTGAAGAAAACCATCAAAAAAAAAAAATAGAAAGCTAATGAAGTTATGATTAAGCAAGGGACCATGTTCTAGCACCCAAAAGAAACAGAACTTGGCAGCCTTGGCTACTTGATTCTGGCTTTAGAGTCAAGTACAAAAAGGAGGGTATGCAATCTCTTTATACAACTAAGGAAAGCTGCTAAGGCTAGACATGTCAGGGTTGTCCCTGCATGGAAGCCTAGAGGGGCCATTGTGTGAATCTGTGAAGGTGAAGCCTGTTGCTTTGGATACTCCAAAATGTTGGATATGCCACTGTCATGGGATACCTGACAGGAAAGCTGCCAACAAGGAATGGAATTGACATAAAAGAAAGAAGTGTGTTGCAGTCAACAAAGGTCAAATAAGATAGAGATATGAAGGGTGCTTTGATATCAGACATGTAGATTCAGAGTTTAGAGCTTTCCCAGTTAGTATTCAGGCTTGTTATGGTCCAGTATTTCCTCACTATGCTCTCCATTCTCCTATTTGTAATCATAATGTATTTCCTGTACTATTGTATGTTGGAAGTATTTGATCTTATTTTATTTTTCAGTTTGATTTTACAGACTTTACATTTAAGAGATTACATGAGTCTCAGTAAATATTTTGGGCTTTGTACTTTTAAACCATGCCGATACTGTGACAAACTATAGGAGTATTTGAAGTTGGACTAAATATATTATTCATTATAATATGGCTACAAGCCTAAAGGTACCGAAGAGTAAAATGTGATGGTATCAATAACCATCAACCCATTAGGTCCATAAGAACCTAATAAGAAATATGGCTTTTTTGGAGTAGGTGAAGCATTTTTTGAAGAAGTAAATCACTTTCTCTTCCTGTTGCCTGTGAATCAAGATGTAGAATTCTCTAGCTCCTTCTCCAGAACATTTGTGCCTGCATGTTTCCATGTTTCCTGCATTGATAATAATGGACTAAGCCTCTGAACGTTAAGCTGCCGCCAAATGAATGTCTTCCTCTATAAGGGTCGCCATGGCTATTCACAGCGATAAAACACAAAATAATAAAAGCCTTTGTATATTATCAGATCACCATATATTAAACTTGGATTTCAAAAACAGAAAGTCTACGGACTCAAGAAAACTGAACCACTCTAATGTGTCAAGGAAGAAATAAGGAAAGAAACTAAAGACTTCTTAGAATGTAATGTAAATGAATGTACCACATACCAAGTCTTGCAGCACACAAAGAAACTGGTGCCAAGAGGGAAGTTCATACTATTGTCCACTTATAAAGTAACTAGAGAGATCTCATACTAGCAACTTAACAACAAACATGAATGTTCTAGAAAAAAATGATCAAAAAAAAAACTTAAGAGGATTATACAGAAGGAAATAATCAAATTGAGAACTGAAATTGATAAAATGGAAACAAGGAGTTGGTTCTTTGAGAAAATCAACAAGATAGACAAACACTTATCCAAACTACCTAAAAGATACAGAGATAATATCCACATTAACAAATAAAGAAATGAAAAGGAGCACATAACAACACATAGAAATAAAACAAAATCATAGGACATACTTTAAAAATCTATACTTCAAAAAAACTGGAAATTCTTTTTTTAAATGCAGATAAGATAAGCTAGAAAGAAAAGCTGAAGGGGTGGTTGAAAAGCTGAGATGGGAAGACACACCTAAATTTGGATCATTTGATACAGCAAGACCCACCCTGAAACTTTCCCATACCTCTGGGCCATATCTTTGGTGACAGCCTACATAAAAGGAAACGAAAGAAGGAAGATTTTGTTGTTTGCTTTAAGTCCATCTGGCAGTTTAATTTATCCCACTCCTGAGGCATTCCTTCAGTGGTATTAGACCTTAGTTCTTTTGTATTCCAAAATAGAATATAGATCAATTGTGACAACCAGCATTATGGTCTGAACTGGATTTTGGTATTTCAGTTAGGAAGCAGCATTTGTTGGACTAGCCAGACCATATCTTATAAGGAATTTAATATAAATATTCATTCTATCAGTGCTGTTCCTCGAGAGAGCCCTAGCTAATCCAGAATGTGATACCAGGAGAGATCCTAAGAAAACAGAATTTTAAGGATGAGTTAGTTAAGTTTCTGGAGAAAGCTTAGCAATATGCCAATCACTAAAGTTACTAAAGGCTCTCCTGTGAATTTGTAGAACACTAAAATCCCATGATTAGAAATACAGTTCCTTCTAGTATCATTACATATTTTGCCAACAAAAGAAAATGATTCCTGTTCTGTGACCTTCAAGCAGCAGTTCCTGGGCCCCAACTTGGCCTGTAGTCACAAAGACAGCAGCCACAGGGACCTACCAGCAGAGCTGGTAGTTCTGTAGTTCTAGAGGCAACAGCCATTGGATACTACCAGCAGTGGTGAGGTCTGTTCAGTGACTTTCACGCTCTAGTTCTCAGGCCCCAGATCTTCCTGCTGTCCCAAAGACAGCAGCCATTGAACACTACCAGGAGAGCTTTGACTTCAGTGACTTTGGCAACAGCAGCAGTAAAGTCAGCTCCATGATCACTGCATTAGTTCCCAGACCCCAGCTCTGCCTATAGGCTCAGAGACAAGAGCTATTGGGAACTATCAGTGGCAGTGAGGTCAACCAGTGTCTTCTGTGTGACAGCTCCTGGGTCCCAGTACTGTCTGCAATTTCAGAGGTGGCAGTCTATGGTGACTACAAGAAGTAACAACCATCAGAAACTACCTGTGACCTCCAAGGTTGCCAAAACCAGTGACAACCAGGTGGCTAAAGGACAGGATAAGAGCACACTCCACAAAACCTAGGGTGATATGGCAGAGATTAATGGAATGATGTCTGGCCCAACCTGAGAGCCATGCAATGGGAGAAAACTAGTTCCTGACACTATTAATGATATGTTGCTATGCTTGCAGATGGGAGCCTAGCATAACTGTCCTCTGAGTGTCTCCACTCAGCAGTGGATCAAAACAGATGATGAGATTCTCAGCCAAAAATTGGGTGGAGTGGAAGGAGTTCTGTGGAAAAGTAGTGGGAAAGAATAGAAAGACTTGGAGGAGAGAGGACTTCCACTACAAGTCCAATAAAGCCAACTAACCAGGGCCAAGGGGGCCTTGAGGGGACTGATGCACTAACCAAGGACCATATATGGTCTCCAGCTAGGCCCTTTAAGCATACATAGCCTATGGGCTACTTGGTCTTCATAAGAGTCCCCTAGAAATGGTATGAGGGCTGTCTTAGACTTGGATTCTGCTGACTGCTTTTTGTTCGCTGCCTTGCCAGGCCACAGTGGGAGATGTGCTCTGTCCTGATGCTATTTGAATTGCTGGTGTGAGTTGCAGGGGACTACCCTTATTTGAGGAGTAGGGGAGGGGACAAGGAGGAACTTGGAAGGAGGGTGAGACTGGGATGAGAAGAGAGAGGGGACTGTGATGGGGATGTAATGTGAATTAATATAAAAATAAAAACTTTAAATAAGAATTTGTGAGTTTATTACCACCTTATTCTGTTATGAATAATACTCACTGACAATTATTGCCAGTAAATTATTAGCCACTGATTAGAAAACGAAATGTGATTGATATCTCAGCAAATTTTTCAATGGAATAGTTATTAAGTCCCAACTCTGCAATAAATTTCAAATGTGTAACAGGAAAAAAAAAGAGAATAAATTGTATGGATTAAATTAACCAACTTAGCTAAGGATATAGTGGCAAAGAAAAAGAATTATCCCTTTGAAAGGGGGAGCCCTCCTGTCAGGGAAAAGGGGGAGAGGGTAAGGCTGGGAGGAGATGAGGGAGGGGATTACAATCAGTATCCAGATGTAATATAAATAAATTAAAATAAAAAAGAATTACCACTATAATAAAAATTAACCAAATTCTAGTATCTGAGGTCATAGTGGAAAAGGAAAAGAATGACCTTAGTGAAACAATTGACTGGATTTGGCTACTGGCAGAGTGTGATAACACATTTGACCAGCTTTGTGTCAACTCAGTTTTAGTCCCTGGAGCCCTCTGGGATACATTTCTGTCTTTACCCTCCTAAGGATTGGGGGTTCTCAACTCACACCTCCAAGCTTTTTGGAGACATGTAGCTTCTAAGTTGTCTCATTATACTGCTGAAGCAATGAAGGAACATAAAATTTTTACTTTCCTATACCATTTTATCACTCCAAAAACTTGGTTTTAAGCTGCCGCTAGACAGCTAGACCTTTCCAGAGCTCAGCAGCATAGATGTCTGCTTTGGAATATGTTTGCCTTGCTTCTGCTGCCTCTGGGGGAAGATGCACATGAGCCCTGCTATCGTACCACAATTTCCACCACTACTCATGTAAATATAATTCTTAATTCTACTTAGAGATTCTCCCATGTAGCTCTGACTATAGCTTTCCTCCACTTACCACAGCTGCCTTTTGCACCCAAGGCACCAAGTCCTACCTACCTGACTTCCATGCACGGTTTTAGCAAATGCTGATGACAGCTATCTCTGCTCCAGCCATGGCTCTGGAGGCAGCTGCTGCCAGTGGTGGCAACATCAGCTCCAACAGTGACAGCGACTAGGAGGCATGGTGGCCCCAGGGGCTCTTTTAAAATTTGGGCACTACCACCTGCTCTTTATGATAGAGCAGGTGGAGCTATTGCCTTGTGGCTATCTTGGCTAAGGGCAATCAAGTGACTAGCTGCCATTTCTATTTTTGGAAAAAAGTGATTGTGCCTGACATCTTTAAAAATGGATGCTGAACCTGTTCAAATACTTGCTAAACTCCAAATACAACTTCTGTTTTTTAAGGTTCTGGTGGTGCAGTTAATTACAGGATTAAGCTTACCTAATTTCTGATTTTACATTTTCAAGGTTATATTTTTTACAATATTCTACATATATACTTCAACCCTGATTCACAATATTTTTATGTAAAGTTTTATTTCAAGGTTATAAAGGTTTTCTCGGATAAACAAGCTAATTTATCTATGTTTATTTTAAAATTTTTAAATTACATTTCTGTTTTTAATAGATATATTTATATTAATACACATAAATAAAATAAACTACATACAACAGGAAGACAATGAAACAATCAGGAATTATATAAATATTCCATTCATAGTGATTTGAGTACTGGTATTTGGCAAACTTGAAGTAAACATCTTTCCTATCTTATTGAGTCTAAAATTCTGAATGAAAATTAATATCTATCATATCTCATCTCTATTAACATAATATGTTAATCTATGTAGATCTAAAAACATCTTAACCCCTAACTTACTAGGCTTAATTGTAAGACTATACTATCTGGTCTTCAGAGACTTGAGAAGAAATAAAACTTAATTACCTGAGTAAACCAGAAGTGCAGGTTAGCAGATTCCAAAATGAAAAAATGACAGAAACAGTTTACTTCTTGAACAGTCACCAAGAACTCTCTATAACATGGGAGCATCATTTTCAGCCTTCTGGCCCAATATATCTGACAGACATATTTGCAAGACAGGATATATTGAGCACTTGCTTACCAAGTCTTTGCAGAGTTTGGACATAGACTCTGCCTGCATCCAAGCTTGCCCACTTTTACGTAGAATTCTGTCTATGGGAGAAATGAGGGCATTTTTCAGAGTAGTAGATTTGAGAGATTTGAAGCCATCTTCATAAGAAGGTTATTTGATGCTCATCATTGTCTTTGAGGAAGGCTGCATGTTGCCAGGAGTTAACTTGTCTTGTTGTCGAAGAATCTTTGGAATAATAAAAACATCTTTAAATGCCATATTGTGTAGGTCTCTGAGGCTTTTGAAAGTCCTATTTAACCTTCTATAATCTATAGAATCATATCTATCTGTTAGACCTAGGATATATATTCTTATGATAATATTAGACTACCATATGACATGATCATGATTTGTTTGACTAACAATTAGCTTGTATTACTTAATTAACCTAAATAGGCTGCAGAACCACTTTCAAGGTATTGGAAGTAAACCTTGTATTATAATTGAGTTGGATGGGTATAATACCTGGTATTACAGTGTATATATATATATATATATATATATATATATATATATATATATATATATATATATATATAGTGTGTATGTGTGTGTGATAATCTTAAATTTGAATTCTATACTAATGTATCAAAATTATACTTATTTTTCATCAATATATAAAATTCTATATCAGTGACTTAAAAATAACCTTATTTGTGAGTAACAATTAAGGTCTGAAGATAAGGAGTAGATTCAGTAATCTACCTTTTGTTCCATCATCTCTCCATTTTTTTATAATCTCGTTCTTTCCTTTCAGCTCCTATCACCTTATCTACAAAGGAAAGATAAAGGAAAAGAGAAATATCCCTCAGTCCAATCTACTTTTCTCTCTGTATAAGAGCAGTAGTAACTTACAACCAACTTTCCATGAAAATAAGCATCTGTAGCACAAGGGACAAACAGAAACCTATCCAACCCCTATTAGAGGAAATAGGATATTGTTCTCTTGAGGTTTCTTCTGGCTGATTTTGGGTGAATAATACCTTTGAAGGGGACCAAATAAAATTGGAGAAAATGATTAAGTAATCCAGTGATAACATTTGTGGTCCAGTTTCTAAATGTTGAGAAATTCCAGGCTTAATTGGAGTCCTGTGTGGGACAGTCTGAAATGCTGGACCAATTGGGATCAAAAGCTTTCTATAACACTGCCCTGTTCTAATGGCTAATAACAACTGAGGTGCCTGGGGATGAAATGTGAAGGATGCAGGATGTCAGCATACAGCATGCTGAGAAGAATGAATCCTGTCAGGTTTGATCCAGTGTCAGTGTCTGATTGTTTGGTTCTGAAAACACAATTTCTCCCAAGCATTATACAGTTCTAAGATTATAATTGTATTATGTATGTGGGATGCACATAACAATTAAGGCTGGTGCAACGTTCTTTGTATGAGCAGAAGTAAGACATCTTCACATCTTCACTTATTCCATACAAAAAATGGCATATAATAATAATTCACAGGGAATCTGTGACCAACAGGAAGCCTTGTTTATGCACAGACATTCGTATCTCAGCCAGTCTCAGAGCTATTCCCATGTAGTTGGATTAGCAATATAAATTACCTGTTTGTTCTGTAATTTGAATTCTTTACATTTTGACTGTAGACCCCTGTCTCATCACTTCTTGATCCCACCCCTCCCTTCTCAGTTACCGATCCCATCCCATCCCTTATCCCCTTTCCTTGCCTCCCCTAGTAATTAGAAAAGGGAGCCCTCCTCCCCTAACATCTGAACTCAGCCTGTTAGTGTCTGCTGTACTACCTGTAATCTCTTCCTCTGTGGCCTGGCAAGGCCGCCCTGCCAGTGGGGAAGTGATCAACTTTAGGAGGCCGGAGCTTATGGCAGAAGTAGTCACTGCTACCCATACTGTGGCACCCACAAGAAGACAGTTCTGCCTATCTAGTACATCTGAGCAGAAGTTCTAAGTCCCCATCCAACATGGACTATGGTTGGCACATCAGTCTCTATATTGAAGTGTTGTTATCCTGAATTAAATGGTTAACATCCACTTACATGTGAGTGTGTTCCATATGTCTTTCTGGATTTGAATTACCTCAATTAGAACGATTGTCTCTAGTCCAATCACTTGCCTGCAAATTTCAAGATTTCTCCCTTTTTTGATAGCTGAATAGTACAGTATTCCTTTGTATAAATTTACCATAGTTTCCTTATCCATTCTTCAGTATAGGGACATCTAGGTTGTTTCCAGATTCTGGCTATTACAAACAAGGCTGCTATGAATATGGTTGAGCAAATGTCCTTGTTGTATGGTGGACAGTCTTTAGGGTATATGCTAAGAGTGGTATGGCTGGGTCTTGTGGTAGACTTATTCCCAGTTTCCTGAGATAATGCCAGATTGATTTCCAAAGTGGTTGTACAAGTTTCCACTCCCACCAGAAATGGAGGAATGTTCCCCTTTCTCTGCATCCTCACCAGCATGTGCTATCACTTGAAATTTTTATCTTAGCCATTTGGATGTTATGCTCAAATTTTGAGAGACCCTCCAAATAGACCACTCAAGAGCCCAGTTCAAATGCAATGGCAAGGAAGTCTTTATTGTAGGTTCGAACCCGAGCCACCCATCCTATGCACTGACACTGAATTGGCCTCGAGTCTCAATTTAGAGGGTTTTTAAAAATAGATTTTAGACAAAGAAATGGGTTTTGCAGTATATGATTGGATGTTATTTGGAAAGAAAAGCTGCAAGCAGGGAGTTACAAACCTTGTTGTTTCATGGTTGGGTAATAGATGTAGGGGCAAGTTGGCCTATAGAAAAGATTGGTTGAAGCAATCATGGGGGCTTGGCTTCTCCTAATTGGTTGTTGCTATATGCCAGACCACCTGCTGGTCAGCTTGACCAGCAAAGAGTATATTTGGACTTTCCCAAGGTAAGTTGATTGTATTCCTAGGGAATATTTTTCTGTTTATACTAGTTTGTGGTTTTTCTGGAATCTGGGTTCATCCCTGGGCTAGATTTAACAAAAGAAGGAGTTTCTTTTTCAAAATGGAGTTTGTCTGGTCTTTACATTTCCCCCTCTCCTAGTAACTAGAGAAGCTCAATCTTCGGCTTTTATGTTCTTTTTATTTCCTAAATGACCATACTTTTTAGGGGCTGGTAATTGAATTTGTTGACCATCAGTTGGATGATACCTATTTTTACTTTACTAATTGTAATAGCTTATTTAGCCTACAAGGATCAAGGTGAGAAGAAGAAACAAAATGAGCAAAGGACCCAAAAGCATGGATATCAAGGTGGTTATCCATGCAGAGGATTTGAACCATGATTCAAACCATCATTAATGTGGTCTAGGATGGACTTAATATAAAGTCTATAATATAAGGTGCACATAGCATGATTTGGAGAAACAGAACTAAGGGCCTATTTGTCCCTTATGCCAGAGAGTCTTTTTCTTTTACATAGCACTTCAGCATTTCAGCATTTCAGTTAGGGTAATGGACGCTATAACATTTTCTGTAGCTTCTTCAAGCTGACATTAGTACATTGCTATCAGGGACCCAGGAAAGCTGAAAAGCTAGTCAAAGGTTAGGTAAGGGAGCACTTATCAGAAGCATCTGCTTATCTAATCTAGTTGAAGAGACAGAGAACAGTCTTATCTGTGGGGCAAGTTAATATTAATTTCAGGAGGTCTAGATTTCAGCAGCTTGTAATCTACAGGTCATCTCTGCCATGGAGTCTATTAGCCAGGTAAAATCCAACTGAGACAAATATAGACAAGGGACAGAATTAAAATTTCCTAGTAATTGGGGAAGGTGAAGAATCCCAAGACCAGAGAAAATGTCCACTTTCAGAAACAGGTAAGTATACTTATCTGGAGTTCATTTGATCTATGGCAGGTGGATCCAGGTCTTATGGCTTTTTCATTTTCTTGAAGCTTATATGAATTTTGGTTTACACAAAAGTATATTAATATTACGATTGTAAAAGACAGCAGCAGTAGACTCATGCCTTTGAGACCCAGTAAAAGCATAAATTTTTTTCTCAGTTCCAGTAGCCTTGATATACAAACTAGAACAACTTGTTTTTAGCATAATGATAAGCGCCCTATATTCAGTCTATATTCAGAAGACAACCAAAGGGGAATCAGAATCTTGAGCTTGTGGCTGATTACTAAGCAGCCAGTGCTTCACCAACTTATCAGAACTCTATTGTTTTTATTTTTATATGCCTTAAATCTTTTTTGTATCTCCAACTTGTATTTATATACTTTAAAACTTTTCTTTATGTCCTGTAACCTTTACCACTTGCACTTACTATTTAAGCACTTTCTAGAACCTCAAATATTTCTTTTTATTACAAACTTTTAAATACTTTCTTAGAACTTTTAGTATTTATAAAACATTTTCTAAATCCTTCGAATATTTTAGGTCCTCCTAATTTAAACTTTCACACCCCCAGGCCTTACATAAATTTTATATTATTCTTTTTCTTCAGTTATTCTCCAAGAGACACATGCAGTTGATTATGGGGAGCAGTCATCCAAATGAAGGATTAGTAAAAAGTTACACTAAAATCTGTTTACCTTTTAACATGAAGCCTCTGAGCCAGGCAAGTCTGTCTGTCTTTTAAAATAAGAGAAGATTCTTAGTACCTGGTAGTTTTAACTAGCTAATTAATTGACTAATGAACTAACAGTGTATCTATTTTTTCTCTAGTTGTCAAGTTAACATTAGCTTCACTGCCAACGTAATCAGAGAACTGAGAAATAAAAATGTAACCTAGATGAATCTATATATCAAAAATGACAGAGATGATTAGCCAGTACTCCACCTAGACTGCTGTCTCAAGCAGGCTCCTGTAGTTTTCTGGTATTATGGACAGAGGCAGCCTGGCATTAGGCACTGAAGATGAGAAGCTGTTTCTGTGGAAGAGAACATGAGAGACTGAATTGACCTCATTTTCAACAACATGAGACAATAACTCTCCAGATGTCCAGCTTGTTGTCTACAATACATGTTTGGCCTAGCAGCAGGTGAAGCATTGGGGCAGTTTTGCCCAGTGGTTAGAATACATAATCCTGTGCTGAAGTCATCTGCCATGCCAAAAATCTTTTCAGAAACCTTAGGAAGTTATTGCTAGGATGTGGGAATCTCTTACTAGTTTAAATATATTTAATGCCATATTCAGCATATCTGTGACAAGTGTGAGGGCCAGAATATCTGAGCTGAATCCTTGTCTGTCTTTATCTGTCTGTTGTAAACTACATCCTACAAACATAAGACTGGATGCCATGACTTATAATCTGCAGATAAGTGTTTGCCTATAGCATAATCTATTTTAGTATAACTGGATTGTTTACATTGACTGATTAATTTAGAAAACACCCATGGTTAAATGAACTAGCGCCTAATAAAATAGTTTGTGATAGTAGCTCTTAAAAGGACTGGAACTTAGTATACCATTTTTAAGAATTACATACAACACCTTAAAAGAGTTGATACATAGTATGCTCTAATAAAAATATATCCTTCCTTAACTGAAAACTGACCATCAATTTGTGTCTCCTTGTTATATGTAATAATTTAGTTATTTACCTCTAATTTTGAGACAAACATAGGAGGCCAAATAAATCCCATCCTGGCAATCACTCATGACCATAAGCACAGTCAAAGATATTTTAGGAATACAACCATTCATGAGGCAACTGATAATCTGCACATCTCAATTATTTTTACCAGTTAATAACAAGATGACAACCATTAAAGTGGAGCTCCTTTACATCAGCATCAAGACCTCTAAATATAGGGACTGGAAACTTTTCTGACTTCCATATGGCATATCATTATAGACTACAACAGTTTTCTTAAAAGGAAATTTATCAGTGTTACTACATATTTAAATCATAATTTACAGAAGTTTCCTTTAAGTCCCTAGTATGCTGTATTGACTGTAACACCAATAATACAAATGAGTCTTTTTACATTTGTTTAAGAATGAATTCATAGAGTATAACCATAACTTTTATAAATCAAAACCAGAATTTTAACAGTGTAAACAATTGAATATCTCTAAAATTAATATACCTCAACTTAAAGGTATCTTTAGAATTGTTCATTTTTACAATCTGCAATAAAGCAGTCTGTTAATTTGAATTGACTTTTATAACCTTAAAATTTTACCACCAAAGAATATTTTGAACTAGGATTGAATCACATAGCATCAGTGTTACAAAACACATGCACTCAGATATTTTAAATAAGAGTTTAAACTTAAATTTTAAACATCACACTCAAAAAACCAATTATAAATCAGTATATAAGAATTCACAGATATATCCTGGAGGAGCAGTTTCAGTACCAGTATTAAAGAAACATTGTTTTAAATTTTATCTTTTATAAGTCTAGTACTGTCCTAAGTTGCTTCATTTCACTTGCTGTTTGGAATGGGTCCAACCTTAAATTACGAGCTTAAATTCACTATTTTTTTGTTACAGATATTAAAGCTTTTCAACCATATCTTATAACCAATAATTTATAACCAAGATATACAGAACACAATAAATGTATACCTTTGAAGCCAATCAGAAAGAAAAATGTAGTAAAACAGACAAAACATTCTAAATTTTTCCCTAGTTCTAGTTTTAAGGGAGGAGCACATTACAGTTTTTATTAATTTTATAGAATAATTTTAAAAGGATCTTATACCTAAATGTTAAATGGTAAAGGCAGAACCTGTGGAAGATAATAGAGAAACTAGGACTATTTGAGTTTGGCATCCTACCCAGGATGTTTTTGCACACAAGTCCCTGTTGAAAATGCACAGCCCCCAATAGTGAAAGTTATGCAGAGCACATTGCTAAAGAGTCCAGTGACTGACTAGGAGTGTAAAAGACTTGACCAGTAGATTCATCTAATCACAGCTTACCACCTACCACATTTGCTCCCACTGCTCAGCCACCTATTTTTCCCTGTTGTGGGTAGTGTCCCTGCACTCATCATGTTGAGGCTTCTGGACATGCTGGAATTCAGATCACATCATTCAGAGTTCAGGCAGTCCTCGGCTTATTGCCAGTTTGATGAAGGCAGGAGACTCCCAGCCTGGCTCCAAGGACAGAGCTAGTTTATCAATTTTTGCTGTTTCTTTGTCTTGAGATTCTCTGACATGAGTTAGAAATAATGACCAACAGATGATGTTTGGCCCTTTTTTCTCTCCCCAGAATAGAAAACACAAAACAACATTTAAACAATTAAATTTTCTTAAAATTGTCTGTCATGAGGTAAAAGGGGGTTGGTCACAGTCTGTAATTAAATCTAGAAGGGTGGAAGTGGTCTGTCCCATCGTACGTCCAAGTCTCAGTCAGATAAAGAACAACAGAAAGACATAAATATCAAACAAAGACAAGAGTAACAGAAACTGCACACCCAATATCCAATCAGAAATAAAACAGAAATTGGGACACCAGACCCATGCTGTGCTGTGGGAGCAGCCTACTTTTTCCCTACATATGAACATCTTTAGGTTCTTCACAAAGGGGCACTCTGTCCCCACCCATGGAATCTGGAACTTCTTCCAGACTTCCTGATATCTCGGCCCTCTCGAGCATCTGCTCAGCCAACTTGATCACTACCTTACACAGTTGTCTCAAGACCACAAAGTGAAAGTAAGACTGAGAGCCAGACAAACAATAACCATCACAACATTTACTGCCAGCTTAGACTGCCAATTGTGTCTGATGACTTGGGTATCACAGGGGTTCCTGCCAACACACCATATATTACGCCGAAATTTTGAGAAACTCACTGAAATGACCATCTAAGAGCTCAGTCCAAACGCAATGGCAAGAAGTCTTTATTTCAGGTTCAAACTCAGGCCTCCCTCTTATGCATTGATACAGCCTCGAGTCTCAATGGAAAGGTTTTTTTTTAATGGATTTTAGACAAACAAATGGGTTTTACAGTGTATGATTGGATGTCATTTGGGCATAAAGGCTGCAAGCAGGGGATTACAAACCTTGGCGTTTCATGGTTGGGTAATAGGTGTAGGGGCAATGTGGCCTACAGAAATGATTGGTTGAAGAAGTCATAGGGCGTTAGCAACTTTGCCATGGCTTCAACAACCTAATTGGTTGTTGCTATGTGCCAGACCACCTGCTGGTCAGCTTGACCAGCAAAGGGTATATTTGGACTTTCCCAAGATGAGTTGATTGTGTTCCTAGGGAATATTTTTCTGTTTATACTAGTTTGTGGTTTTTCTGGAATCTGGGTTCATCCCTGGGCTAGATTTAACAAAAGAAGGAGTTTCTTTTTCAAAATGGAGTTTGTCTGGTCCTTACATGGATAGGTGTAAAATGGAATCTCAGAACCACTTTGATTAGTATTTCCCTGATGACTAAGGATGTTGAGCATTTTAAAAGTGTTTCTCAACCATTTGATATTCTTTTGTTAAGAACTCTCTTTTTAGCTCTGTACCCCATTTTTAATTGGGATATTTGGCTTGGTGTTGTTTAATTTCTTGATTTCTTTATGTATTTTGGGTATTAGACCTTTGTCAGATGTGGGGTTGATTAAAATCTTTTCCCAGTCTGTAGGATATCATTTTGTTTTGTTGACTGTGTATTTTGCCTTACAGAAGCTTTTCAGTTTCGTGGGGTCCCATGTATTAGTTGTTGATCTTGGAGCCTGAGCTATTTGTGTTCTGTTCAGGAAGTTGTCTACTATGCCATTGAGTTCAAGGCTCTTCCTCACTTTTACTTGTAACATATTTAGGGTATCCAGTTTTAAGTTGAGGTCTTTAATCCACTTGGACTTTAGTTTTGTGTATGATGATAAGTAGGGGTCTACTTGGATTTTTCTACATGTAGCTATACAGTTAGAACAGCACCATTTGTTGAAGATGCTATCTTTTTTCCATTTTATGGATTTGTGTTCTTTGTAAAAAATCAAAGGCCCATAGATGTGTGAGTTTATTTATGGGTCTTATTGATTCCACTGGTCAAACAGCCTATTTCCATGCCAGTACAATGCTGTTTTTCTTAACTGTTCATCTACAGTGCAGCTTGAGATCTGAGATGGAGATTCCTCTAGAACATCTTTTCATTATACAGGATTGTTTTATCTATTCTGAGTTTTTAGTTTTTCCATATAAAGTTGAGACTTGATCTTTCAAGGTCAGTAAAGAATTGTCTTGGAATTTGGATGGGAATTGCATTGAATCAATAAATTGCCTTTGGTAAGATGGACATTTTTACTGGGTTGATTCTCCAGATCCATGAACATGGGAGCTCTTTCCATCTTATGATATCTTCTTCTTTTTCTTTCTTTAGAGTCTTGAAGGTTTTTTTTTTTATCTCATATAAGTCTTTCACTTGCTTGGCTAGATGTACACCAAGATACTTTATACCATTTATAGCTATCATGATCGGGGTAGTTTCTCTAATTTCTTTTTTGTAATGGCTTAGCAAAACTGCAAATAAATTTTATTTTAATACAATTTGAAAGCATTGACTAAAATAAAAAAAAAAGGATGTCTGCCCACCTGTATAGAATGGGAAAAGGCAGACTTAAATGTTGGTAGAGACTACATGTTTTACTAAGTGATAAAATTGTTCTCTCAGCTAAAATAAATGCACTGATGAACTTCCCAATTTGTAAAAGAATGATAATTTTCACTTGATGGGAGTTATTTCAAAGTAAACAGTAAATTTAAGAATAAGAAGAATCATTTTCCTTTCTTTCTCAGTTCATTTCTCATTTGTATACAGCAGGGCTACCGATCTTTTTTTTTTTTTAGTCAAGTATCCAGCCACTTTGCTGAAGGTGTTTATTAGATATAGGGGTTCCTTCATAGAATTTTAGGGTCACTTATGTATACCATCATGTCATCCACAAATAGCGATAGTTTAGCTTCTTCCTTTCTTAGTTGTATCCCCTTGATCTTCTTTAGTTGTCTTATTGCTCTAGCTAGAACTTCAAGTAATATTTTGAAGAGATATGGAAAGAGCCTTGTTTTGTCCCTGATTTCAGTGGAATTGATTTAAGTTTCTCTCTGTTAAGTTTGATTTGGCTATAGGCTTGCTGTATATTGCATTTATTATGTTGAGACATGTGCCTTGTATTCCTGCTCTCTCCAAAACTTTAAACATGTATAGGTGTTGGGTTTTATCAAATGCTTTTTCAGCATCTAAGGAGATGATCATGTGGTTTTTATATTCTTCCAGTTTACTTATATGATGGATTACATTGATGGATTTCCATATAGTGAACTGCCTGTGCATGGCTGGTATGAAGTCCACTTGGTTATGGTGAATATTTTTGATGTGTTCTTGGATTCAGTTTGTAAGTATTTTGCTGAGTATTTTTGTGTTAATGTTCATAAGATAAATTGATCTGAAATTCTCTTTCTTTGTAGAGTCTTTGTGTGGTTTAGGTATCAAGGTGATTGTGGTCTCATAGAATGAGTTTGGTAATGTTCCTTGTATTTCAATTTTGTGTAATAGTTTAAAGAGAATTGGTATTAACTCATCTTCTAAGGTCTTCTAGAATTCTGTGCTAAATCCATCAGGCCCTGTTCTTTTTTTGGTTGGAAGTCTTTTGATGACTGTCTCAATTTCCTTAGGAGATATAGAACTATTTAGTTTATTTACCTTACTTGATTCAGTTTTGGCAGTTGGTATCTATCAAGAAAATTGTCATTTCATTTAGGTTTTCAAATTTTGTGGCATATAGGTTTTTAAGTATGGCCTAATGAGTCTTTGTTTTTCCTCAATGTCTGTTCTTATTTCACCCTTCTCATTCTGATTTTGTTGATTTGAATACTTTCCCTCTGCCTTTTAGTTAGTTTAGGTAAAGATTTGTCAATCTTGTTGATTTTGCAAAAAAACAGCTCTTGTTTTCTTTGAATATTTGAATTGTTTTCCTTTTTTCTATTTTATTGATTTCAGCCCTGAGTTTGATGATTTCCAGGCATTTATTCCTCTTTGGTGAGTCTTTTTCTTTTTGTTCTAGAGCTTTCAGGTATGTTGTTAAATTGGTAATATGGGATCTCTCCAATTTCTTTCTAAAGGCACTTACTGCTATGAATTTTCCTCTTAGCCCTGCTGTTATGGTATACCAAAAGTTTGGATATGTTGTACCTTTGGATTAATTGAATTCTAGAAATTTTTTATATCTTTTATTAAATTTAACTCCTTACCCAGATATTATTGAGTAAGTAGTTTTTATTTTCTATGAGTTTGAAGGCTTTTTGTTGTTTTTGTTGTAATTGTGTTCTAGCTTTAATCCATGGTGGTCTGATAGGATGCAAAGAATTATTTTGATCTTTTTATATCTGTTGAGGTTTGCTTTGTGACCAATTATATGTTTTATTTTGGAGAAGGTTGCATGAGGTCCTGAGAAGGTGAATTTTTTTGTGTTTGGGTGAAAAGTTTTGTATATATCAGGTAGGCCCATTTCTTTCATGATGTCTATTAGTTTCATTGTTTCCCCATTTAGCTTCCATTGTGATGATCTATTGGTGAGAGTGGGGTGCTGAAGTCTCTCACTATTAAAGTATGGGGTTCAATGTGTCATTTAAGCTTTAGTAATGTTTCTTTTATGAATGTGGGCATTCCTGTACATGGGGTATAAATGTTCAGAATTGAGACATTATCTTGGTGTATTTTTCCTTTGATTAGTATGAAGTGTTCTTCCTCATCTCTTTTATTAGTTTTGGTTGAATGTCTATTTTATTAGATACTAGAATACTACTCTAGCTTATTTCTTTGAACTTTTTTCTTGGAATACCTTTTCCTGTCTTTTACTCTTAATTCATGTTTATCTTTATTGCTGAGGTGTGTTTCTTGTATGCAGCAGATAGATGGGTCCTGTTTTTGCATCCATTCTGTTAGCCTGTGTCTCTTCATTGGGGAGTTGAGGCCATTGATGTTGAGCGATATTAGTGACCAGTGGTTAATGGTTTCTATTATTTTAGTGTTGGTAGTGGTAGAGCATGTGTGTGTGTGTGTGTGAGAGAGAGGGGGGGGGAGGGAGAGAGAGATTCTTTTCTTTTGTTTTGTTTTTTGTTTTGTTTTGTTTTTATTTTTTTTGGATTTGGAGTTAGTCATTTCTTTTGTTTTCCTGTGTAAAATTACCCTCCTTGGGTTGGAGTTTTCCTTCTAGTATATTCTGTTGAGCTGGACTTTGGTTAAGTAATGTTTGAATTTGGTTTTTCATGGAATATCTTTTTTTTCTCCATCTATGGTGATTGAAATGTTTGCTGATTATAGTAATCTGAGTAGGCATCTATGGTCTCTTAGTGTCTGCATGACTTCTTTCCAGGCCCTTCTGGCTTTCATAGTCTCTGTTGAGAAGTCAGGTGTAATTCTGATAAGTTTGCCTTTATATGTGACTTTGCTTTTTTCTCTTTCAGGTTTTTATATTCTTTCTTTGTTCTGTACATTTAGTGTTTTGATTATTATGTGGCAAGAGGATTTTCTCTTCTGGTTCTTTCTATTAAGAGTTCTGTAGGCTTCTGGTATATTTATGGACATTTCTTTCTTTATGTTGGGGAAGTTTTCTTCCATGGTTTAGTTGAAAATATTTTCTGGGCCTTGCAATTAATAGCCTTCTTTTTCTTCTATCCCTATGATTCTTAGGTTTGGTATTTTCATAGTGTCCCAGATTTCTTGGATATTCTGTGTCAGGAGCTTTTTAGATTTAACATTTTATTTGACTGCTGTATCCATTTCTTCAGTCATATCTTCTATTTCAGATATTCTTTGTTCCATCTCTTGAAGTCTGTTGGTCATGCTTGTGTCTGTAGATCCTTTCTCTTCTCTCAGGTTTCTATTTCCTGAATTATATCAGATTGTGTTTTCTTCATAGCTTGTTTCTCCATTTTTAGGCTTTGAAACCTTTTATTCATTTCTTTCTCCTATTTGATCTTAATTTTTTCAAGTGATTTGTTCAATTCTTTCTTTGTGTATTCCATTTCTAGTTTGAGGGATTTATTTTCCCCCTTTAAAGCCTCTATCATTTTCATAACCTCAGATTTGAAATCCTTTTCTTGTGTGTCATCTGAAATAGTATCTGCAGGGCTTGTTGTGGTGGTTGGACTGCTGGTTTCTGATGGTATCCATTGGTCCTGGGGGTTGTTGCTTTTGTTTTTTATGCTGTCCTCTTCCTATTGTGATATTTCTGGTTGGATTGTATGCTTAGTGCCTGCTTGGACCTCAGAGCTTTCTGTGGATTTGCTGGGGTTGCAAGGGCATGCGGAGGCTGCTTAGAAACCCAGGAGCTTTCCCTGTGGCTTTTTTGGGTGACCTGAGGTCAGATCTGCTTGTGATACTGACTGTGGGGTCGGCTTGGTGCTAGGACCCACAGACACTGGAGATTTTGCAGTCTCAAGCTAGTTCTGTGATCCAGGGAGTTCAAGAGCTGCCCACCAGTCAGGTGTTTAGCACAGGAGCACAGTGGATGCTTAGAAACCCAGGAGCTCTCTTTCTCTCTGTGTTTTTTTTTTTTCTTTTTGGAGGCCTGAGATCAGATCCGCTTGTGATCCCAGCTGTAGAGTCTACTGGGTGCTAGAGCCCACAGATGCTGGATATTTTGTAGGTCCCCGTTAGTCCTGTGTCCCAGGGAGATCAGGAGCTGATGGCCAGCCAGGCATGTGACACTAGACTTTGGAGGTTGTGTGCCCATTTCCATGAGCAAACAGGGTCTTGGTGCTTTTGCTGGGTGGCTAGTGGCTGGATACAACCATGCTCCACAAAATTTGGACCCTCTCACCTGTGAGTAATCAGTGTTTTTTTTCCAATTCTCAGAGTAATTCTTAGGTTGTTGAATATTCACTGCTGTCCTGCTGATCAAACTAAATGAGTGTTAGATGTTGCCATCTTGATCCTCCTCCTACGTCCTTGCTAATCCCAAGACAAATAAATAAATGTTGTTTCTCTTGTCAATAGATGTTCTGAATTAAAGTACAGACTTCCTGGTTAGTGAATTTGATATAGTGAATTCAAATATGACTTTAAAATTCTTCTATAATGTTCTGCTGTATTACTGCATTGAAATATACTAACTCTGGGAACATTCATTTGTTTGGAATGTTAGAACTTGATTGTAATGACTTACATTCACTCTCAAAAGCTTACAACTCATTGCCTTAGAAATATATTTAGCCTTGTTCTTGCGAATTTAGACTATTGTTTATACTTTCCGAAGCTGTGGACTTTTATAAACTAAATCATACAGGAAACTGTTCTGTCTGCTCTTTTTTATGGACTGTGTTTAATCTTTTAATCTTTTAATCTTTAACATCCTATACATATCTTCAAAATTAAACAAAGTTTGTCTATTTAATATTCTTAAGATAGACTATGGTCTCACTGCCATCTTAACTAAAAGGCTGAGGATGGACTGTCTCTAAACCCCCATATAGGTGCTGGTAAAATAGTTTTTAAAATCTTTAAAGACTGAGAGGAGCATTCCCAACAGGATCAGCTACAACAGAAAACTATGCTACAGGCTTCAGCCACTGGCCTGAGGCAAGGAAATAGTTGTCTGTGATGTGTCCTGCTGATTCATACCCTCCAAGGACCTGTTTCAGCTACAGCCAGAAGGGGGCACCACTCCCACATCTGCCTAAAAAGCAATGTCCTGCCCTGGCAGACTGGCTTCTGGAAGTCAACATGCTCCCATGTAAACTTAATCTTTGTGCACATCCACTGATGGTTCAACCAGCAGCACAAGTGCTATAAACACTTCTTGCCTTCCTGCACCTTGGCCTGGTGGAATACAGATGGGACCTAGATTCAGCAACTTTGCCAAACTCTAGGTAATGCTGCAGGTTTATTTTGACCTCATATTCAGGTTACACAGTCGCATTGCCATCTTCTATCATGGGAGGCTTAAGATACCTTCTCTGTCATCTTCATATGCAGACCACGACTTAAGCCTCATGCTTAGAGCTAATGCCAGGTGTAGATACAGTCTATCTTGCTAGCAGACATAAAGGACAAGTCTCAGATATAACCTTTTACCATTCTTTTAGCTAAAGGACAGTCATTGCTCACAGCAGTTTCACCTATGTAGACATTTAAATTATAAAAGTAAACTTATAAGAAAGTATTTGATAGTCTAAGAAAATGGTGTTTTATGAATGTTACAGTATCTAAGAAGAAGACATTTTAAGTTTAGTAAAGGTAAGTTATGAATGTTATAATGGCTAAGAATGTGTTTTATGGTTTAAGCTTGAATGTTTTGAATGAATAATGTCTAAGAAGGTGTTTTAAGATTGGAAAATGAAAGTTATGAAGGTTAGAATGTCTAAGAAGATGTTTTATTTCCTCCTATTGCTATGCTATTGCTACAATGAGACTGTTAAGAGCTTTGATACTAATCAATGGAGCTCTGGTTTATTAATCTGTGTTAAAACATTCATCTACACAATCCTGTGTCATATTTTCAAGATCAATTTTAAATTTGTTTTGTTTGTCTTTTAATTAAAAATTTTTCATTGTAATTAAATTATATACATCCACTCTTCTGAGCAGAGGGAAGAAGCCCCTCTTTCATGATGTCTATTGGGGTTAAAAAGCAAAATCAATTGAGCTTTTGCCTTTCTGTCCTCCTCACATTACTGTTCCACAGATGTCAGAAAAAAAAAAATCCATAAGGCTTCTGTCTTTCCTAAGCTCACCTCAAAGAGTGTTCATACTTTTAACACAAAGGTTTTTTCCCCAAGCCCCTGCTATCACACAAAAATATATGTATACTGCCTTTTTCTACAATGTGTATTTCACTACAGATTGCAAATAAGGATGGTGCTAACATTTTTAAAATGCAGCTCCTTTTGCAAACTTAAAATAATTCTTATAAGCTACAGGAAATTCACCTCTCAGATGAAATGGAATCCAGATAAGTACTGCCAATAAACAGCCCATGCTTGCCAACTATTGCCTACCTCAGAGGGTGAGATTCCTGCCCCTGTTCCCTGGTTTTGGACTCTCCTCACTACCTGATTACTGCATTCTTGTACCCAACACCAGTTGATTCATGAATCTTCCTTCAGATGGGCATAAATGCTTCCTGCCATTCTCGCCAATATACATCTAATTACTTCATCTAGTACCTCCTCCCTTGAGAGAGATCTCCCTTTACCAGCATAGTTCTATCTCATTCCCCTCTCATTCTTGTTCAAACTCCCAGTACTACATCATAGTGTCTGCTCAGGCTATGCCCTTGGTCTCTAACCAGCATTGACAAGCTGCAGGAACATATTACATCAATCTCATCAAGTCAAACTTTGCTATGAGGGACACTCCAAAGAGTCACTAACTTCCACTCTCCCCATAGGAACAGTCCATTTGCTGTCCATTCAGGATCTCCTCTGGGATGCCTTCTAGAGAATTTCAAATCCAAATACCTGCCTTAAGAGCTGATAAGCTTACACACCTCTGCAACCAAACTTAGACAGATCCAAAGATCCAAAAAGAAGCAATTAATAACCACAAGCAATAAAGTAAATGGAAGAAGACTCTTTATTTTCAAGCCTTTTCTCTTCTTTTCTATCCCAAAAGTTTCAAATGTACACCTAAGATAAAAAGAAGGATGTTCCTTGTATTCAAGTCTTTTCTCTTTTTTGCTTTAAAACTTCCTTCTCCACTGGCTCTCCCAGAAGTTTCAAATGTATACCAAAAGAAATTTTCTCCTTAACCTACTGACTTTGTCTTCTGCCCATATATATGTTCTAGTTATTCTGCCAGATTTCTTACATTCAAGACAGGGCCAAAGCAGCTAGCTACCCATAGGTATTCTTGTTCAACCTCACAGATCATGCCAGCTGAGCTTATGTTGCCCCTCCTAGCCACAGATGTTCACAGAGCACAGGCAGCAAATACAATATCCAAGACTTGGCCAATATTTCAGCCTTTTTGACCCCCTTCACAAACCCAGTGTCAGGAGGAAGCATCTAAAGACAACTGATTTTTTCACGTCTTATCCATTTATTATCAACAAAAGGCTGAAATGGTCTACTTCAGACCAGGAACAAAAAGCTCCAGGTTCTCCCAGCACTTCCAGCAGTTCTTATTTGCTGCAGGACATGTTTGTCATACTCTACCCTCTACCATGAACTTTCCAGGGCAAGAACATTTCCTTCTCCTTCACCATATAATCCAGACATTTTGTTGCTCTCATTCCCCCACTTACATGGCAGTCAAGAGCTGCTTCCAATGAACCTACATTTATATACTTTAACTTAGTTTGCATGTAATGCAATCCAACTTCCTCATTATTTGTAAATATCAAAAAAAGGAGGAATGTTGGCACAGTAGTAACCTGCCCCTATGTTGCTTATCAACCTCTGATGTTATCACTTGCCATCATCTCTCTCTCTCTCTCTCTCTCTCTCTCTCTCTCTCTCTCTCTCTCTGTGTGTGTGTGTGTGCATGTGTGTGTGTGTGTGTGTGTGTGTGTGTGTGTGTGTGTGAGTGTGTGTATGTCTGTTTTTCTCTCTGTTCACATGGAGCAACCCTTTCTTCTCCCCACATGCTTGTACAATAAATTTTATGCCATGTATGTTGTGTGTCACATATTTAGGAGGCTCTATATGGATGTGAACAGTCTAAAGGTTTTTAAGTGTGCATAGAAGAGAATCTTCTCCCCATTAGCCTTAGAGCTCCTATTGTAGAAAATAATACTGAAACGTTCATTATAAGACTGTCTGAATTACAATGAAAATTCAAGTCTCAGTTTCAAAGGTTTCAGCAATTAAAATCATGGATTGGTAAGGAGAGTATTAATTCTTTATTGTCATCCAAATCAGAAGTAATCCTCCCTGAATGATACACCAGGTAAGATAATACTGTCATTCCTCAGGCATCCAATAGTTGACTCTAATCTTATAGTCGTATTTAATTCCAAGTACAACCCTATAGATGAATCACAGGGGAGAACCTCAAGATTTTGCAGCAATGCTTTACCATTATCTGCAGATTACTCTCCCTTTGAAAGATAGGTCTGAGCCTGATATTCAGCTGTCACAAAATAATTGACCATTTGTTAATGGGTAACCAAACTAACATGCAACTCAATTGCTTATCTTGAGATGAACAAGTACGAACTGATATACCAATCCATAACATATGACATACACAGCAATAATCCATTACCAAATTTACATTGTTCTATCGAAGCATGCCATGGGGCACAAGCAAGTTAATGAAGAAGTCACTTAAATCCCATTAGTTTCTGCTTCCTTTAAGATGTTGTCGGCTCCCAAGCATGTACCTCTGGCTTCATGTCGTGTTACCAATTATTGATTGACTTAGAAAGAAAAGTCTAAGGCCTGGTTTAGTGATGGTTCTACATGCTATGTAGGTAATATCTAGAGATAGAGTGTAAAATTAATTACAACCCCTTTTGGGGACAACAATGTAGGATAATAGTACATGAAAATCTTCACAGTAAGCAGAATTTCAGGCAGGACATGTGATTGAACATTTTTCTTAGAGGAGGAAATGGCCATATGTGCATTTGTTTACTGATCCATGTAATGGAGCAAATGGTTTGGGTGGATGATCAAGGAAGAAAATATTGGGAAAATTATTCATAAAGACATTAGAGGAAGATGTATATGGATAGACCTCTTTGAAAGGGCAAAAGATATGAAGACACTTGTGTCTCATGTAAACGATCATCAAAAAGTGACTTTAACAGAGGAGGAAATCAATCAAGTGGAGAGGATTATCCATTCTGTTGCTAGTAAACTATACTTAGCCATCCCTGCTCTTGCTCAATAGCTCATGAACCAAGGAGTCATGGTGGCATAAATGGAAATTATGCATGCACATGACAAAATGAATTTCCACTCACTAAGGCTGACCTGATTACAGCTGCTTTTGAGTACTAGATCTTACAACAGCAAAGATCAATCCTGAGTCCCTTGAGGAGATCAACCTTGTGTCAGGTTGACCACATTTAACAACTGTGGTGGTTTGAATATATATGACCCCCATAGACTCATGTGTTTGAATGCTTGTCCATAGGAAGTGGCATTATTAGGCCATGTGGACTTGTGGGAGTAGGTGTGGACTTGTTGGAAGAAGTATGTCACTATAGAGGTGGACATTGAGGTCTCATATGTTCAAGCTAGGCCAAGTGTAGCAGTCTCTTTCTTTTGCCTGTGGATCAAAGTCTATAACTTTCAGCTTCTTTTCCAGTACCATGTCTTCTATATACGCCCATGCTTCTCATCATGACAGTAATGGACTAAACCTCTGAACGTATATGTCAGCTCCAATGAAATGTTTCCCTTTATAAGCATTGCTTTGTGTCAGGCACTGTGATACATGCCTGTAATAGCAGCACTCAGGGAGGCAGAGGCAGGGGAATTTCTATGAGTTTGAGGCCAGGCTGGTCTACAAAACAAGTCCAGGTCAGCCAAGGCTACACAAACTGTTTTGAAAAATAAAACAAAGAAAAATCAGCAATAGCAAAAGAGGTGTAGTGCTTCTGGTGTCTCTTTATAGCAATAGAGCATTGAATAGACTAAGAAAGAAGTTAAGAAGTTGTTACCAGGGACTGGGGTATTGCTGTGATAGATTTGACTGTGTTTTTTTTTTTTTTTTTTTTTGAGGGAGGGAATGCGAATGTGACTTTGGGACTTTGGACTAGAAAGGCAGTTGAAAACTTTAAGTAAGGTTGTTATAATGTGTCCAAAGTGTGCCATGAGGAAGAGAAGAGAATAAACCATTGGGCTAGTGAAACAACAAAATCTTTTATTTAATTTTTTTACACCACATAAGCAGGGCCACAAGAGAAGAATTCAGAGCCTTGTTTCTTCTGGTAGCCCTGAACAGGAGCTGAAGCAATGCTTATCAGCATAAAAAACACAAGTATCTGAAATAAGTTACAGCTTTAATTTTCATCAATCAGAACTCAAGAATTAGGGATTTTGCTAAGTGTTCCACCATTGTCAAGTGACAATGAATATAATTGTTTTTGCTTAACCAATCATATTCATTTGTTCTTTTTGTTGTTAGGAACAGGGATAGTCCAGGGTAACTATTGTTGCTTAGAGAGGGAGTTGGCCAGGTCCTGGAAAGTCCACACCTTCTCCAGGACTTGGGAACTTGAACTTCCTTTCATCCTATAGGTAAAATGGAGTCTGAAGTCAAAATGGCAGAACTTATGACAAGTTATTTTATCTGTTCCCAACCAAGCTTAATGTGATTTCCTAGTAGTAACATGGAAGACAGTGATGCTTAGAATGAGTTGATATATGTGGGCATGGTTCAAAGTGTTTCAAATGAGAAGAATATTACTATGCTGTCTGGAGACTATTCTTATAATATTTTTGCAAAGAATATTGCTGGGTTTTGTCCATGTCCCAAAATTCTGTCTGAGACTAAATTAAAAAGGTTTTGGATTAATTTCATTGCCAGAGAAAATCTCAGGAGATCCTACTACTATTGACTCTTTACTCTTTATGGTTATTAGTGTTCACTTTTATGAAGATCTATAATGAAAAGGAGCAAACTGAGCAAAGAAAATTGTCAGTTAAAAAAACAGGGCCATCAAGAAATTGAATGGAGCTAATTTCTCTGTTCAAGGAGTTAAAGAGATCAGAGGAAAGCCTGAAGTTAAATGAAATTAAAAGAGTAGGGTCCTCAGGCCAAGGTCCCAACAAGCTAAGCTTCCATCTTGTAAATTGTAATTCAAGAATTGCTTTGGAACATACATGGTGGAGCACTGGTATTCTGGGATTCATATAAACTCTTCCCTTTAATCTCCTGTAAAATAAAAGTCCAAAAAATAGATCACATACTTTCCAACACAAGATACACATTATCTTTCCAATATGTATGGAAGGGATCATAGAGCAAAATGCTGAAGAAATGAAAAACAGAATACCAGCTGGACAAACTCCAAACTCTGCACCTACCTTTCTGATGGCAAAATGTTCTTCACAACTCCAGCTCACTTCAGCTTTGATGACTGCAACACACTTATTTATCTTAGGCTGGTTCCATTCCTGGTTAGTCATTTTTCTTAGGATGTATCCAATGGCTATGGTATCTCCAACACTTTGGTATATCCAAGGCAATCCAGGCTTCACTTTCATCACAAACTCTGGTGTCTCATATTTGACAACATCCTCTGGATGGGGAGGCCTGGTAGCACTCTTAGGAAGGATAGCAGGCAACCAAGAAGAGACTTGATACCATATGACCTTATACAGGGGGAGGAGGTCCCCCTCAATCACAGTCATAGGGGAGGGGAGTAAGGGGAAAATGGGAGGGAAGGAGGAATGGGAGGATACAAGGGATGGGATAACAATTGAGATGTAATATGAATAAATTAATAAAATATATTAAAAAAATTTAAAACCAAAAAAATCAATTTTCAAGTAAATATTGAAAAATTAAAAGCAATTCAAACAAGCAACAACAAAAATTATTTATCCTTACAGTTATTGTATGTCATGGGCATGCGTTAAATTCTGTCTCTTATAGTAAGTGGTATGGTTTGGACATGAATGCTTAAAGGAAAGCTGGCTTATTAAATCTGTCAGCATATTAATTTAAAATAAAAAATAAATTGTCAAATAAACATTACAATATTATATTGTATTATAACTTATTATATTATAATATTATATTAAACTAATCCACAAACACTGGACATATATGGTGCACATATATTTAGGAACAAGTCACATATACATAAATTAAACTTCAAAACAACAAATTAAAAATCAAATCCTAATGGCTTTCTTAGTCAAATGTCCAAATTCTCTTATCTTCAACTACAGAGTGGAGTAGAAAACTCCTGATTGTTTCTACTCATAGATGCACCAACTTGATGCCTCTTTAATGACCAAGGCCTATTGAACTTTTACAACTATTTTAGACTTCGATTCATTAGACAACTGAGGAACAGTATTATTGTTAAAGAAATGAAACAAAAACTAAGACTAGAGCTTGACTCAGTCACTTTACCATAAACTCCCAAAAGGAATCATTAGGGCCTATTCACTTTCAGCTGTCCAGCTCTAAATACCTATAGTTTTGGCTTCTAATTCACCAGATCAGTGAGAAAAGAGAATGCAGCATATAGCTATTTCTCTACACCAGAGGACAATGAAGCTGGAGACAATTATCTTTCTTAATGACCTTTATTAGAGGAAACAGCTGCAGTGTTTCCACAGGGTGGGGTAACATGATCAGATTTTGGAATTGTGATAAACCTAGGAAAAGCAGATCAGCATATTGCAGGCAGCATGGTGGGGTTGAGAAAGGGAAATAAAAAAGAGAGTGAATAAGAGAAGGAAGGAAAGAAGTAGAGAGAAAGAAGGAGGAATAGAAGAAGAAAGAGGAATAAAGAGAGATAATCTTCTTTTCAAAACCCTGGATAAGGAGCTTCCACCATAGGGTTTCAACCTAATAACCATGACTCAAGGAAAAAAGGGGAATGGGGGTGCAAACCCTACAAGCCTATAGCAAGGAGGTAGAGTACCAAACAAGTAAATGAAAAGACAAATGCTTATTAAAGAATCATTTGTTACACTTTAAAGTAGGAAATTATTTAACAATAAAGTAAGTTTAATTTGAACAATTTACCTTATAGGGCTATAATATCTACTGTATCTACTAAGCACTTATTAATTATGGGCACTATATTAAAGTGAAACAAAAATATTTGCTGTATTTATAATAATTTTCCTAAATGTCTCAGAATGATTGGAAGAGTAATGGCTAAGCTTCGTATGTTAGGAATAAATGCCAGATAATATGTCTATAATTGCTAAAGGTATAAGGGAAGCAGTATAAAATCAATATTATTATTATAAGGTAATATCCACTGGTTCAGGCTAATAGAAACATTATTGTTGATGGTGTAGGTTGCCAGAACTCCCTGTGGATACTAAGAAAATGTGTTAAGATTCACTAAAAGTGAAAATTCACATTAGCAGCCAGGCAGAGTGACTCATCAGGAGTATGAAGCTGGCATGGGATACATGAGAATCTGTCTCAAAAATGATTATATAATTATACAGCACTATTCCTTCCTAAATTGCTATCCATATCTACTTTCTTAAGAATAGTATCTTGTCTGTCCCTAGATGCATTGCAGATGTGGTTGCTGAGTCACGTGTGCTTTTGGTAGCTGACAGAGAGGCTGTTTAATCTCAGTATTCTGATGTATGAACATTATTAGTAACATAACATTCCCTGAAATAAGCAAGCCAAGGGGTCCCTGGGCAAGAATAAATCCATGATAGATGAATCTTGCAAAAGGCCACTGTGAAAGACTGGGCAAGGTGTAAGTCCAATATGACTACCAAACTGGCACCGTGAGGCCTGGACAGGGAGTTAGACTGAGATGGATCACTAGTCCAGCACTGTGCAGCCTGGGCACGGAGTACACTATGTCTTAGATGAACCCTGTGTAGCACCATGATGTATGATTGGGGAACAGGCCTCTTGAGCCCACTCCTAAGCAGACACCAGAATCTAAGAGACACCAGGTGTAACTAAGAGGAATAAGTGGTATAGAAATGAAAGAGAAAGAGAAGCTTAAGGGAATAGGCACAATGAAGAGAGGCAGAACTGGAGTCTTGAGGTTATTGGGGAACAGCATGATGTGAGTAGCTGGTTATGCCACCTGGGATAGTAGTGGAGTCTTGTCCTGTCTTGTCACTGGGGGCCATATCTGTGTCCCTGGCAGCTAACAGTTACCAAAAAAAACAGGCATAAATCCCTAGTCTGGACTGCTGCCAGAGGACATGTTAATGTGTGAGAGCAGTGTAGAACTGGCCCCACCCCTCACCTCAGGTTGTGGGAGAGCTGGCCCTGGAGTCATGAGATTAAGAGAGCTGACCCACCACTCTCCAGCTGCAGTACTCGAGAGACCTGGGCCCTGCACATTGCAGGAGTCAGAGGTGAGCAGATACCGAGGATATGAACATGGGGGAGCAGGGCCTACCACTCATCTCCAGAGAGATGGAATGGAAAGTGGAAAGAGACCCTCCTACCTCCTCACCACTTACCACATGAAACATGGCAAATGAGAGACCTGGCTCTGAGGTAAAGAAAGCAGGGGAACTGGCCCTGACCCTCTCCAGCTGCAGCACACTTGAGATAACCCTTGTGTTAGGAGCATGACCAAGCTGCTCCCAACGGTGTGAATGTGTGAGAGTTGGCCCCACCACTTGTCTGCTAATGTAGTGAGGGGAGGGGAGCTTGAACGTAGGAGACCTCAAAGGCCACCCCCACAGTGACATACTTTCCTTAACAAGGCGACATCTCCTCCAACAAGGCCACACAAACCAAAGCTCAAATCACTCTCAGTATCACTGTCTTCTATGCTCATACTAGAATGGCCCATTCCACTTAAAACATTCCACTGCTTTCTTAATTCAAAATCCCAAAATCCTCATTCCTTCAAACAAAAGCATTGTCAGGCCTTTCACAGAAACACCTTGGTCCATGCTATCAACTTCTGTCCTAGTTTTGGTTTTATTGCTGTAAAGAGACATAATAATGAAGCAAACTTTTATGAAAGCAAACTTTTAATTGAGGTTGGCATATGCCATGGACCGGCTTAGTCGGAGATAGGTTCTCGAAGCATTGGTAGGCATAGATAAGGCAGAGAAAAAAACTCAGGATCAAGTCTGCATCTGAGGGTATTTTGCAGCCAAGCATTCTAAATTTTTAAACATACATTTCAAAAGCAGGGGAGGTAGTGGTTACATTTTCCCACAGATCAGATTCAGGGAAGTCAGTGAGCAATCAAGCATACATAGTACAGGCACAGAATGCAAAGGTATTGTGTTGTCATATTTTGAATTACTACTTTAAATGAAACAATACAGGGTACAAAACACACAGCAAAGACATTATTACTTCTATATTACTGTCTTGACATCGATATGCATTGCTCCTTTTGTCCAGGGTCAATGTTCTCTCCCTTACAAAACTTATGCCCAGCACCGTGTGCAAAGACAGTTTTTTCTTTTAGTCCTCTTTTCTGATATCTGAGTGCCATTATCTGGAATTTTTTGAAATACTCTATTTCTTTGTAAGCCATAAGATAACTCATTAACTAATGATTGATTCTCAATCATGTTTCTTTTAATAAGTGGAAGTAAAGCAGAACTACTCCAGCCCTTAACAGCCCCTGGCTGCATTTCTGAGTTAGGGTCTTGTCCTAGCAACCGTGGTTATGCCTGAGAAGTCCTGAGGTGGGAGTGAAGAGCTAAGAAGAAAGAAGAGATTCCAACACAATGAAAGAAAAGAACTGTGATTCAACTTCTCCTGGCAGAAACATCAGCCCCAGTCCAGGTGATTCTCCCCCTTTTCATTGGTTGTAGCCTCAGATGTGTGTAGTATTTGTTGCACAGACTCCACTGGAGAGGTCATGACAGGCATACAGTTCCAGAAGTTTAGTTTATTACCATCATGATGGGAAACATGGGTTCCTATAAGTAGACATGGTAGGAAAAAGGAGCTGAGAGTTCTACATCTTGATGTGAACTTAGCCAAGAGGAGAATGGATTCCATACTGTATGGAGCTTGACCATAGGAGACCTCAAGGCCCACACCCATAATAACACACTTCCTCCTACAAGGCCACACCTACTCCTGTGGGGAGCCAAGATCATAGCCGGCAAGCATCTCAGACCTTGGCCTAATACATTGAGTGGACCTGGGGCAGGCTGCCTTGTGACCTCTTTCCTTCCTTGCTTCAGGGTACATTCCGGAAGGCTGCCTTGTGACCTCTTTCCCTCCCTCCAGGTACTCTCCAGCTGTTCTCAGTATTCCCGGAATTACAGAGGCCTTCAGAGGACAAGCGGAACAAAGTCTATAGATAACATTATGTGGTTCCAGACACCTAAAAAATTCCACCCAGCCCCAGAACCACAGAGGCCCTCACCCTGCCAAACTTTCTGACTTCCTGATATTTTGCAAAAACTGCCCACTTGGATCACTCCTCTCAGCCTCCCACTTCAATGGGTACATATTTGCCTGTGAGAAAATAAACTTTTGTCAGCTTGATCAGACTCCTTGACTTGCTGTCTGTTCTTCATGTTTCTTGTCCCCCATTCTCTCCCTAGGGGTCCGAGGGTCAAAGCTGATTGTCCGACAGGTCCAGACAAGTGGCGCCCGATGTGGAGCATGACAACCACCGGGAGAGACCACCATCCTACTGAAATCGGTATAAAAAGGATCCAAGGCTTGGAGCCCCCCCGGAACTGCAGGACGGCGTATTCACAAGGTAGGACTCCCCCATTATGGGACAAGAAATTTCCCAAAATGACCTGTTTGTTTCTTGCCTCAAAGAATCCCTCAAGACACGAGGAACTCATGTTTAAAAAAAAAAAAGGACCTGATAAAATTCTTTTCTTTTCTTGCTGATGTTTGTCCTTGGTTTCCACAAGAGGGAAACATTAATGAGAAAAAAAATGGTTGAGAGTGAGAGATTACCTTAAGGACTACTACCATATTTGTGGCCCTGAGAAGGTTCCTGTCTCTGCCTTTAGTTATTGGAATCTAATGAATAAGGTCCTCAAAACCCACCATAATTGGCCTGATGTTCAAAACGTTGTGGAAGAAGGGGAAAAGACCTTGCGCAGTTGTTCTTGCGCCCCTTCTGAGGCAGGACATTCCCGATCATCCTATCCTCATAAGGACTCAGACGCCTCCTCTGTGGGCCCCAAAAACGCCCTTACTGAAAAACCTATCATCAGAACTGATAACCCCTCCTCATTAAAACAACACCCTTTTACCCATCTCTCATTGAATTAGAGGATGATAAGCCTTTGGATCCAGGTGACTCGGCCACCGTTATCAAAACTCTGACTGTCTTCCAGGCTCAAGGGCCACGGTTGTTTGGCCACGCCCCCCCAAAGGCTCAATCCTTGCCTATCCACCTATTTCCCCCCTTTTAGTCTACCCTCCCCATACGAGAAGTCCCTCCTGGATCGCATATTCGCTGCGAATCTCGCCTTGGTGCAGGCATGCTCATTGGCCACCTCCAATTTAACGACTTTGACTGAATTGGTCTGTAACCAAGAAGAACAATTTAACCCTCCTAAAATCCCTTAAGGAATTACACTCACAACTTACAGATCTATCCCTCCCCGCTTCAAGCCCCTCTAAACCAGTATTTAAAAAGTGGATAATTTTTAAATGTGAGATAGAGTTGGTAAAAAAAAAGAATTATAAAAATGCTATATTATGCTTTTAGACCTATAAAGGTTCCTATATATATTTTTTTGTTTGTTTGTTTGTTGCTTTTAGTTAAAGATAAGTTTAGACCCTAAATATGCTGTTTATAGTCAAGGTTTTGAAATTGCTTTTTGTCTTGCCTATCAGAATGTTTGCTTTATGATCGTCATGTCAAATTTTATGTCTGTGTCTGTGAATTTGTTTGGTTGTTTAAATATTGTTTCGTTTTTCTATATTATGGGAGAGGGCCAAGTTTTACTCACTGGCTAATTTTCCAAAACAGTGCAACACACACAACCCAGGAGGCAGTGAGGGTACTACCTCCATGTAGTGCCGGCCAGCAGCAGGCCTGCCCTTCACGGGGCCTGGACCCAGGCACAGCGGCCGCCCATGGGGAACAAGCCCAGGAATGGAACATCCATGGGTCAAAATGTTTCACAGGCACTGCTCCTGGCTGCTGCCTGTGGGGCTCAATTCTTACAGAACAGAGATTTCTAGGAAACCGTGGCTGGTTGGAGAAGTATGGTCTAAGGAACAGAGTTTATTGCCTTAAACTTAGAATTTTTGTGCTTAGTTTTTTGCTTGTAAGAGACTAACAGCTTTCCAAACTGGCTAGGAAATGGAGTTAATTCCAAATTCCTTAGCTATGAAGTGTTTATAATTTTAATGTTTCTTTGCTTAATTTTTACTTGAGATATTTCTAAAAATTTTTTAGATTCTCAAAAAGGAGAGTTAAACTAGTTTTGTCCTTGGAAATAGACACTTACAGCTGGGAGTTTCCAGCTTAGATCAAACTAGTTAAACAAACCTAGGGCTACAATGTCCTTGAGCCAGATAATTTTACAGACACTGCTCCTTGTTATCTGTGGGCTTGACTCCTACAGAGCAGAGATGGCTACAGACACATGGCTAGATGGAGAGGCAGAACTAGGAGGCTGATAGATTTCTAATCTAGGCTAGGGAATGTAGTTAACTACCTAGATCTTAGAATTTTCTTGTTTCCAGATTAATTTTTGTTTGATATTTTTAAAGGTTTTTTTTTTTTACTAGAATTGGAATGAAACAATTAAACAAATCATAGTGGCACATGCCTTTAATCCCAGTACTCAGGAGGCAGAGAGAGGCTGATCTCTGTGACAGGGCATGGTGGTATACACCTTTAATCCCAACACTTGAGGATTAACACAGGTGGAACTCTTGAGTTCCAACCTGATCTCCACAGGGCATAACCAATTTATAAGCTAAGTTACTTACAAAGATGTAAGTTTTTTAACTTACTTGAGACTTGCAACTTATGGAAACATTGCAGCCAGGACTGCCCTCTCCTGTGGCTGTTCCCAAAAACACTTTCAAAATTGTCATAGACCTTAAAAATTGTTTTTTCACTTTTCCCTTGCACCTGAACAATTGCCATAGCTTTGCTTTCAGTAGGCATTCTGTGAATTCCAGACGACCAATGAAAAGATATCATTGACAGGTTTTGCCTCAGGGAATGGCTATCAGTCCCACCCTATGTCAGAGATTTGTAGCTACAGCTTTACAACAAGTTAGAGAAAAAAATACTGATATATATATATCATTCATTACATGGATGATATACTTATTGCTGGAAAGGATGGACAAAAAGTGCTTATGTGTTATGATTTTTATGGAGATCCAATTATCTCAGTCTGGTCTGCAAATAGCTCCTGAGAAAGTTCAAAAGGTAGATTCATATCCGTATTTGGGATTCCAGCTTTTTCCTTCTCAGGTAAAACACCAAAACATCACATTGAGAGTGGATCACTTAAAGACTTTAAATGATTTTGAAAGGTTGCTTGGTGATATATATTGGCTTAGACCTTATCTAAAATTAGCAACTGGAGATCTATGGCCCATATTCGAAATCTTACAAGGAGATTCCTCTCCAAATTCACCCCAGGAACTTACAGCTGAAGCTAGGAAAGCCTTGACATTAGTGAAAGAGGTTATCTCCCATCAATTAATAACCTACATAGATTATGACAAGCCTCTAGGGTATATTGTTTTGGCCACTCAGACTATGCCTACTACAGTGTTCTGGCAAGGTGCTCCTATTGTGTGGGAACATTTGCCATCTTCTTCCAGTAAGGTAATTGTACCATATTATTTGGCTGTTGCAAAGTTGATTCATGTAGGTCAGATGCAAGAAAAAAAGTATTTTGGTAAAAAAAAACCTGATTTTATTATTCAGCCCTACTCTAAGGAGCAGCAGAAGTGGCTGTCTGCTAACACAGATGATTGGCCATTGACTTGTGCACAATTTTGTGGGTATATGGATAACCATTTTCCCTCTAACAGGCTTCTCCACTTTTAAATAAACATCTAGTTATTTTTCCTAAGATAACTCAGTTTCAGCCAGTGAGAGATGGTTTGCTGATTTTTACTGATGGGTCTTCTAATGAAAGAGCTAGTTCTGTGGTAAAAAGACAGACATATGTTATTCCTACTACTGGTAAGTCTGCTCAAATTGTTGAACTACAGGCAGTAGCTACTGTTTTCCAATGGTATGCCTTCTGTTCATTTAATTTATATTCAGTTAGTGGCTATTTGACAGAGACAGTTCCTCGCCTAGTAACTGCAGGACAAATTCAACTCCAATCACAGGCTAGCAGATTATTTTCTCAAATCCAGACAGCTATTTAAAAAAAAAAAAAACAACCTTTTTTTAAATAGGATATTTAAGAGCTCACACTGATTTACCTGGACCTTTGGCTGCAGGTAATGCATTAGCAGATGCAGCTACCAAAATTTTGGTGTGCCTTATAAACAAAAAAAAGGCTCAAAAAGCTCATGATTTACATCATAATACCCGAAGTCTAAGACTTCAACATAGGATTACTAAGGAACAGGCTAGAGCCATTGTGACGGCATGCTCCACATGTCTTCAGTTTCTTTCTGTACCACATCTGGGAGTTAATCCCAGAGGACTGGTCCCTAACCAACTTTAACAAATGGGTATTACTCATATACCTGAATTTGGAAAGTTAAAATGCTCTCTTTTTTTCATAAAACATGTTACAGGTATTCCTTATAATCCTCAAGGACAAGGTATGGTGGAGCAAGCTCATTCTACCATAAAATCCCATTTACACAAAGTACAAAAGGGGGAACCTTACCCATAATCACCTAAAATGCTTTGAGTCATATTCTCTTTATTTTAAATTTTTTACTGCTTAATGCCAAATGAAATTCCACAGCTGATCGATCCTGGCCCTCAGTCATCCTTCGCTAGAGTGAAATGGAAAGATCCTTTAACTGGACAGTGGAATGGACCCAACCGTGTATTAATATGGGGTGGATGCTCTGTTTGTGTTTTCTCACAGGAACATGATGCTGCAAGCTGGCTACCTGAGAGGCTTGTACATCAAGTGGATGCTGACATGGATGAGTTTGCTGATGATCCTGAGTTCGGAGATGAACCCTGATTCGATTTTTCCTGCGGGCCTGGAAACGACATTTGGCAACCTGCTTTTCCTTCAACAAGGGAGCCTATGTGCGGCTCTAAAGGAAGAATGCTGCTTTTATGCAGATAAGACTGGCCTAGTTAAGGATAGCATGAAGGTTAGAGAAGGCCTAGAAAAAAGACAACATGAAAGAGAAAAAAAGTGAAGAATGGTACAAAAACTGGTTCACAACCTCCCCTTGGCTGTCTACTCTCTTGCCTTCCTTGCTTGGGCGGTTAGTTGGACGCTTACTACTAGTCTCCTTTGGCCCCTAGGCCTTCAACCATTTGACCTCCTTCACTAAACAACAGGTATATGCCCTGGCAGCCAAACATATTCAGGTCCATTACCATAAACTCATTGCTGAGGAGGAGGAGAAGGAGGAGAAGGGGCGGGAGGAGGAGGAGGAGGAGGTGGTGGAGGACGAATCCTGACATCCCCTCTTCTAACCACAGCTAACAGCCTAAGGACTAAAGGTCTACTGGCTTTCCCTGTATGTTTCCAACTAATCTCCCATATAGGCAAGAAAGGCGTTGACTCGAAAAACGCCTATCTATGGATGAGGGTACCTACAAGGGGTGCTAGACAAAGTACCACATGGGGGGACCATATCTGTCTGCTTTTGAGCCCCTTGAGAGGCAAACCCAATTGCATAGAGGTTGGCGTTGATTTTTGTGCTCCCATTTTCTCTAAAGGCGTCCCCTTTGGAGCCTTATGGGATCCTCTTGTGCCTCTCCCCTCAGAAAGGATGCCTTATTTATCACAGGGGATCGGGTCCCTACCTCCCCACTCTAGTTAATGCCCACCTTCTCTGTAAGGACTAACTTGCCTTTTTATTCTATAAGGAAGGGAGAAATGTGGAGAGCCAAGACCATAGGCCGCAAGCACCTCAGACCTTGGCATAATACATTGAGTGGACCTGGGGCAGGCTGCCTTGTGACCTCTTCCTCTCCCTCCAGGTACTCTCCAGCTGTTCTCAGTATTCCCGGAATTACAGAGGCCTTTAGAGGACAAGCGGAACAAAGTCTATAGATAACATCTTGTGGTTCCAGATGCCTAACAATTCCACCCAGCTCCAGAACCACAGGGGCCCTCACCCTGTCAAACTTCCTGACTTCCGGATATCTTGTGAAAACCACCCACCCAGATCACCCCACTCAGCCGCCTGCTTCAATGGTACATATTTGCCTATGAGAAAATAAAATTTTGTCAGCTTGATCAAACTCCTTGACTTGCTGTCCGCTCTTCACGCTCTTGTTCCCCATTCTCTCCCTAGGGTCCAAGGATCCTAGTTGATTGTCTGGGGGGTCTGGACGTACTCCAACAAGGACACATCCCTAAATATTGCCACTCCCTATGGGCCAAGCAAACAGATGAGTCTATGGGGGCTATATCTAGTCTAACTACCACAGTGGACAAGGAAGAGTTGCCCTCCCCCACCATCTCCAGTTGCTACTTACAGCAGAGGGGAGAGCTGTGTTTGGCAGCATGAAAGCAGGAAAGCTGTCATTGCCTCTCACCCACTGCAGCACTCAGGAGGGCAGGCCCTGCACCTTATGTGAGCTGCATAGTAGAGCTGGACCTGGTTGTGGGGTTTGCTAGTAATCCAGCTCTGGGGATGTAAACTCAGGAGAGCTAGCTCTGTCTCCTGTCTGCTGAGTGGTGGTGCAGATGATGGAGAGATGCCCCCCTTCCCTTCCTCCTCCCTTACTATCTACGAGAAGTGGGAGAGTTGGCTCTGTGATTATGAGAGTGGGAGAAATGGCCATGTCCATCACCAGCTGCAACACTTTGGTGGGCTAACACTGCACTTCAAATCAGGTAGCAGGGTTAAAATGGTCCTGAATTCTGGAGTTGCTAATGAGCCAGCCCTGAGTACATAAGTGTGGGAGAGCCAGTAAACTGACCAGCTCAGATATCTCTCAGGCCCAGATTCTGGGCTTTGAATTGGCCTATCATAACACCTACCCCATCAATGAATTGCTGGAGTGCATGAATGGGTCAGTCCTACAGATAAAAAACAAACAACAAACAAAAAACTACAGCATCTCCGAGACAAAGAACAACAACAGGATTTCAGAGAGGAGTCCCAGTGAGGTTCCAGTACCGATGGAGTATCAGATGCCATGGGTTTCCTACCAGACCAAAGATTCATTGCAATAAACATTTGCAAGCAAAGAAGTGTAGAGAAAAGTGTATATTGTGGGACACACTGTTACATACTTATTACAGCTTCCATGTTTTTTTCTCTGTTGGGGAGATGGAGGGTGGTTACAAGCGAAGGGTGAAATAAGTGGGATTGGGGTAATGATATAAAAATCACAAAATTAATATTTTTTAATAAAAAATGAATAGTAGTATCTTACCATGATGAGGTCAATGAATTTGTGCATTAGTAAGCAAATTCTCTACTAGAAATAGTAGAACAAAACAAATAAAACACAATCTATGTGTGTTTAAATTATGTGTGGAGCTAAGTATTCACATACAGTATTTTGGAAAGGCCATATAGAGAAGGTCAGAAGACAGTGATATCCTAAAGTCTTGTAATCATCTTAGCTAGGCAACTACCTCCCACTCTTTTCCCCACAGACAATGATTTGGGGTTAAACACTAGTGGGGAAAGGAAAGAGAGAGAGAGAGAGAGAGAGAGAGAGAGAGAGAGAGAGAGAGAGAGAGAGAGAGAGAGAGAGAAAGAGAGAACAAAACACACAAGTACAAGATAGGACACAGCTGAGCTAGGTTTGGGACTTCCAAATAGAATTGTTTCAGAATTTGGTATGCATGGATTATACTGAGAAGTCAGTAGATTAAAGCTACTCCTGAGAAAACAAGACTTGGATTATCAGATCAATTGAAATAGGAACAATACTGGAGAATGTGGATTTGGATGTCAGATGTCAGATGTCGCTGTGGCAGTAGCCCATTTGGCCATGATTGACACTAAGAAAAATATGAACAAAAGAAAACAACCAAACAAACTTGACACAATTAATATAAAGCTTACTAGGCCTGAGAGTTCACTGGAAGGAAAATGAAAACAATCTGTTATTGGGTTCATTTTCTTTCTCAAGAAAGATTTCTAAGGGATGTGTCTAAAATATTAAAACAATCATGAAATTCTCAAGTCCCTAAATGATAGGACTAGTATCAGAGAAAACAGCTACATTAATGAAATATTATATAGTCTTTAGCATTTGTGGTCCTCTGGGTTACCACAAGTATGTTGTTTTTGATGTGCAAGTACTACAAGAGTACATTAATACATACCATACTGAACACAATATGTTCTTATCCTTATGTTGTAAGTTAATACATGTATGAAGAAGATGGATTTCCCATTCTGAAGGTGAATAGGAAATAATCTAAAAAATTCAAATTGTATTGTGTATTTGTGAAAAAAAGGTGGCATGCTTTAATAAAGATATAGAAGTAGCTTCCTTGTGACAACTGCTAAATTCAATAGTAAAAGTGAAAATGACATACTAATCACCATGAAAGTGAATAACCCTTTGCTATGTATGGACTATCTTGAGAGTATGTGTAAAAGTGCCAGGAACTAGTCCTAGGTGGAAATTATAACTAATTTGCAAAATATTGCAAGCATTCAATGTCAAGCACCTCATTTTCACTACAACATTATGTAGTTACTAAGTAGTGATGGTAAATATGTCAGAATTATGCCAGATATTCAATATCTATTTCAGTTATATATATATATATATTAAAAAAACTTGCCAGCAGTCTCAGGTAATCATGTTGGGACAATTCTCATTTATTTGCTGTAACCCTTGTTGTTATGGCCTCCAAGGGTGAGGCTTAGGAGATGTTTGACGTTTCAGTTTGGGGAAATCTTGAGAATTGTCCACATGTGGAGGATGTGTGGTAGATTTTGCATTACGAAGATTTCTTTTACCAAAATTCTTAGATGTTCTTGAAGTTGTGTTTCTAAGACTCCTATGCTTATTATGCTCCAATGGAGGCACAGACTTTCCAAGGGACAGGAAATATCTCTCAAGACTCAAAATATAGTCAACTGCTTCTTGTACATTAGAAGATGGTCCACTTACAATGATGCTAGAATTATTACAAGATCCTTTTGATGGTACACGGATGTCTACTTGGAATCGTTCCATGATTTTATGGATGGATTTCCCACCAAATCCAGTAAGATTGGCACAAACCTGATGGTTCAGTGGAATTTCTTTGGAAACTGTTTTTTCAATCTTACGCAGCATTTTCATTATTGCATCTCGAGCACCTAGGATGTTGTTTTTTGAGCCAGAAATGGTAATTTGCTCTTGTATCAGATTGCTTCCTTTCTTTGAAAAATGAACAGTAACGTCATATTGTGTGCAAATCTTGGCAATAAGTACGCCTTTATTACCAAAGATCTTGGAATGATATTTGGCATCTAAACTGAATGTTTGTCTGAAATTTCTTAGTGTCTGATCATTTGGTTTCATTTGTAAAGCTTTTACTTGTTTTTGCAATTTCCTCTTGGCGCGTTCCACATTTGCTTCAAGGCCCATAATGGATATGATGTGAAAATTTCCTCCAGGTTGTGATACTTCAATCTGAACTTCAAATTCCTTTATTAGCTTGCGTAAGCCACTTCCTTTGTGCCCAATGATGTAAGGATGTAGGTGAAGAGGTACTTGGACTTCGGCGGTGACAGGAACGATAGACTCCATAACTTGGGTAGCCTCCTTGCAATTTTCAGCTTTGTCTGATGTAGACATGGTGTCATTTTTGTTTGGAGAAGTCAAAGCAGGTTTTTTAGTATTCTCTTCTCCCTTATCTTTCCCATGTTCCTGGACATCTGGATGTGTTTTCCTAGTATGCTTTTCTGTGTTTGGAAATTTCATTTGAACCTTACTGTCTCTTGCAACCTGTTGAATTTTAGAGCAAATTGGTCCCATGATAAAAGGATGGAATTTGGGGGAAACAACATACTCTGTTGAGACTTGGGAAGTTAAGGGCTCGAATAGCTTCTGAATATGTTTCTTTGCTGCTTTGACACAAGGTTTTGCTCCTTTTATTGTGACTTTTGTACTCTGTTTTCCTGCATTTGTAAAGGTAATAAACACACCACCATACTCCTTAATTAATTCTCGTAAAAGCTGTCCCCTTTGCATGACAAAGTAATTGTGGAACTTTGGATTTATCAGTATGCTTTCCTCTATCACATCCTCTAAGTTTTTCAGTAAAGCCTCCAGCTCTTTTTGCACATTTTTAACAGCCTCCACTGTCCCTATGATAGTTAGTGATTCTTGATCCTTGTTCTTAAAGGTAGGAAAAATGATACGTGCCCCAGTCTTCTCACAGATTTCAGGAAGATTGCCACCATTTTTACTCATAAGAAATTGGTGGTATTTTGACTTGACAGGAACAGCCGCGGAGTACCTGTTGAATTGTTCTTCTTCTGCAAGTTGTAGAATCTTTCTTTTTGCTTTTGCTACACTTACTGCAGGGCCTTTAATAATCACCATTTGTGGGCCCAGTTTGTTACTTGGGAAATTAATGTGGACTTTACCACATTCTTCTATGATTGACTCAATGAAGGACTCTTTAGAATCAATCAGGGATTTGTGTAGACAAGGGGGAATAGAAATTTCCACCTCAGAAACTTTGGCTGCATTTTTATGCACTGAGGAAATCCAGTTGCGAGCTCCTTCACTGTTTTCTTGCTTTCTGATAGTGATATTATTCTCTGAGTTGCAACTCGATGATGGAAAGTTAACCCTTCTTCTTGAATTTAGGTTGATAACATGGTTTTCCCTTTGCAAAGACCTATTTGGATACATAATGTATTGTCTTTTGGAAGTCATTGTTGATTTTCAAGTATACGCAATTCAGAAGTGTTGCAGATCATTTACAGCATCCCCAAGACTAAAAAAACACTTGTAGTTTTCTTTAAGCATATTACTGTACAGAAAGAATAAATATTTAAATATATAATTCATTTTAAAAGTAATTCTAAAGATAAAAACAAGAAAATGGTAATTATATTCATACATTTCTCTGAGAATTCATTAGTTTCATCTATTTACCTATCTTTATATGAGCATAAGGTATCTATCCTTATACCAGTATAAGGTAAGTTCAAATTGTAAAAACTGTATAGAAACAACCACTATGTTTTATAATGAAAGACAACTTTTAAAGTATTCTTATGCAATCCCTAAACGGCTCTCATTTATCCCAAACCCCAATTCATTTTTTGTCACCTGTACCAGCAATTCTTTCCAAATTATCATTGCAAAATGTAATTTTCTATGTCTCTAAAGTTCCTTCAATTACAAGTGGTTGCTATTTTCAATGCCATTAAAAAATACATATCTTAGAACTGCAATGTAACTATCTGGGTCATCAAATAAAATTACATATAACAATTATGGGGACAGACTGGTAGACTTGAAAGGAATAAGAGTGTAACTGGGTAAAAGTTTATTTATATTTATAAAATATTATAATTATATTCATCATGAATAATTAATATATTTATAAAAGCATGGAAAAATCACACTTTCCAAGTTTGCAACTCTTGCATGACTTGGGAATTTCATGAAAGTAGTATTATGTGGTCTGCTCAGTGGATAAACCTCAACGATGTGTTTGAGTACTGTCTTGATATCCACACACATTAAGACATAATGCTATATTCCTTTTTTAATTCTGATAAATACCTCATTTCTCTTTATGGCAACAATAAGATTGTTCTGACTCAATAGTCCTCTCTGGGTCCACATCCTTTAGTAGAATTCTACATACTAAGTTATTATTGCCTGCTTCTTTGGACTTTTCTTTATACAGTATTATTTCCTTATGAAATATAATTTAGACTCAACCCAGAATATCACTAAAATAAGCACTAATCACTCCTCAAATATTCTATGATGTCTCCTAGATTATATATATATATATATATATATATATATATATATACGTATATATATATACACATATATATATATATGTATATACATAAACCATCTAAGTATTATCAAATGAGTACATCAAAGCCTTGAAACTTATCCCATTTTCTCAACCCAGATTTTATTGTTTGAACTGAATTGAAATTTTATAAGTGTCAACTGATTTTTCTATAGCTTGCCACAGACTTAATATCATCTTTTAATTTCAATCCTTCTCATGGAACACATGAAAAATAAAATATTTCCTGTTTGTAAGAGTCTAATATTTCTATATACTTTCTGGTCCACATTTCTGTTATGGTAGTAACAAGTACTGCCTGGTATATGTTATTTAGCTCCATTGTCACCTTTCTTCTAAATCACTATGCTGTTGTTAAACTAGTCCATTTCTTGCTTGGTCTTTGTCTCAAATATTTTTGTTCTGGAGCCCAAACACATACACATTACTCTATATAATTTCTTTTTCTACTTAGCATGACTTTACTTAACTTTTAAGGTAGCATTTATATTTTTTGTCTTCTTTTATTTATAGAAAACATTTTTATGTACTTTCTAAAGAAATTCCTAACTCATTACTATTGTTATTCTTATTATATATCTATACAAACAGAAACAAATTTTATAATTCTTAAATATTGCTCTGTACATTTTATCACTTATTAAATATAATTTATAGATAAATTAATGTATTTACAGTTATCTTATGTATGATAAATAACAAGATGATAAACTATTATATTACAACTTGCTAAGTTTTACTACACCAACTATATCATATAAAAATCTAGATATAAAAATAGATAATTTCCTACATGACCACTCTATTTACATCATTTCGTCCCCTCTTTCTTCTTACTCCAGTCCATCTATGCCCCCCACTTCCTCTCAAATTTATGACCTCTTTAGTTTTTATTGTTACACACACACACACACATATATATATACATATATATGTACACACAAATATATATATATATATATATATATATATAGAGAGAGAGAGAGAGAGACAGAGAGAGAGAGAGAGAGAGAGAGAGAGAGAGAGAGAGAGAGAGAGAGAGACTACTGAGTCCATTTAATATTGCCCATATGCTGTACATGGATTTAGTTTTTTACTACTGCATATATTTGAATATCAATTATTCTAGACTTCTTTCATATTTCAATGTATATTTAAACCTTAATTATAACATCATCTTTTAACAGAGGTCATGAGATTAACTGACTCCATTAACTTTCTATTTTATCTATTGCTCTTTTCTCTGTCATCACTGCTATTATTTTCAAGTGTCAATTCTACTTTGTATGAGTGATTCTCACTCTTACTTACTCTTCTAGACATCTTTATGTGAAACATGTGGCCTGTTAATAGTATTTGCATTGCACAGTAGGATGTGTGTCATGTTCTTAGTACTAAAAAATCATATGCTCTTTTGTGAGGGAGGTGGCATATCATTAAAATATTAATAAAAACAAAGGAAAAACATACAATATAATGTTTTGAATATAAAATGGTACTGAAAATCGATAAAAATTCATATAGTCAGAAAATAAGTGGTAGATGTCAAAGAGATAAGTGTGCATATCCAATACAGAAAAAAACTCAGCTTCTTTCATTTTGCGAAAAGTATGACATTACCTCACTTGTAATATAGGCAAGTAGCAAATGTTTGACCATGTTAAATAGTGATTAGTACAATTCCAGGACTGTGGAATTCTACTGATAGTAATTGACGCTAGTTTGAGGACTTGACAATGAGCCAATCCTTGTTAGAAATAGACTGGAATGACCAAAAAATGTTTTCAGGCAACGCAAATGTCAAGTGGAAAAATCAGGTTCTAAAGAACTTGATAAATATATTCAATTTTGCATATCCTTTACTTTAGCATTTATAAAAATTGTAATCTGTGTGATCAAATGCAAAGCCTTATAAGCACTGGCAAGCAATTTTCCTAGACCTCCATGCTAAATTGAACTCAGTCATAATTCTAGACCTTATTCCTTAACTTCTAAGAAGCACATGTTTAATTATGTAAAGAAAACATTCATCTTCTAGATGCATGTATCAAAAGAAGTCCTACAATTAAAAAAAAACTTCAAATATATTTGGTTTCTAAATGGAGAACTGACGCAAAATAAATTAACATGACAGTATAAGGACATATCAATAATCAAAATATTAAGTAAAAGGATTTAAAATTGTATAGCATGAAATCTCTACTTAAAGTTAAAATAACAAATATTAAAAAGATAGGCATTGTAAATATTTAGTATGTATATTTGTATACAGATGCAGTAATCATCTATATATGTAGAAGGAAACATTGAGTGAATATTTTTGGCATAAAATATGCAATTTTCTCAGTACATTAGTTTGTAAAAATAAATTTGTAATTTTTCTGATAAAATTTTAAAGAAGTAAATACAAATTGGTGAAATGAACATCATTCTTGTAGTGTAGTGTAGATAATTAGACATGTGTATGTGCAAGATGAAATAATCAAAATATTGAGTAAGAGGTTTTATAATATCCGCAGAATATCATCTCTACTTATAGTTAAAAAATCATTTAAGTGCTAAACAGCACTACACAATGTCAATATTTTGTGTTTGTTCTTACACAGATGTATGTGTACAAATATATATTTGGATATAACTATATATAATAATCAGACTTACCTAGTTAGAAATAGTATTCCTTACAAATTTTCTAACATGTATCAGATCTCCTTTCTAAATGGTTTTTGAGACTCTGTATACAAGGAGAGTGCCTTAGGTAAACTTTATGTTAGTCAGACTAACACAAAACTTACTCTTATAATTGCAAACTCTTTTTTATTGAAAATAGATCTTTTTCATAAAGCCTATTCTGCTTACAATTTTGCCCTTCCTGTACTCTGTCCAATTTCTCCCCACTTCCTTTCCCATAAGAGTCCTGTGCCAAATGGAATTTGTCTGCTTGTTTTGATTATTGTAGTTTCATAGTAACAAATTTTACTTAAAATTGTGCATATTTGTGTTTTGCCAATATGTGTGTCTATGTACCATGTGCATGCAGTCCTCAAGGAAGGCATAAGAGAGTTTTGTATCCTTCATCTGGAATTATAGATGGATTTAGCCATGATATGGATAGAAAGAATTGATCTCAAGTCTTGTGAATGAGCAATAAATGGTCTTAACCAAATTGCTATCTCTGTAGCCCCAAATGATTATATTTGCTAGAAGATTTTCCAGACACTAGTAGAAATAACAACCTCTCCTTATCCCTTATATAAACTTATCTTATTTTTTACACAGATTTTGTGTGGAAGACATTATATGCTAACTTTATGAAAATTATTTATACAGATTATTATTTAGGCCCTTCATTTGTTAAGTTGCAATGGATAATATACTGCATAATATGTAAGTGTCTTTCTTGATCTCTTAGGTGATAGTTGTAAAATATATTGTACTGTATCTGGCACATAACATTCTTTGAAAGATCTTCTAGTGAATGTGCAGTTCAACTCCATTTACCAGCATCCATTATTTCCCATGCTTAATCCCAAACACAGCCCCCAAATTTTTTACATTGCAGATTAGGCAAGCTCTTATTGAAGGACTGTTTTCATGAAAAAAAATAGTAACAATGATTACATATTTACTATTCACCCAGGGAAGGGAAAAGATAACTTTAAATGCAGTGTGCTCCTAATATTTTCCCCCAATATGGAATATTTTGCATTATAAAGTGGCAGAAGACTCTGAGTGCATTATGGCTCTGTAAAAAGCTATCCAGTGCAGATACATAATTGTAATTGATATTTTATTTAATTGCCATGTTGAGATTTAATCATTACTTCAAGATTTCATCAGATACTGGTAAGAATGATTAAGATCATCAAATGACTGCTCATGCTGGAGAGTAAAGGGGCAAGGAGAACACTCATCCATTGCTGGTGGGAATGCAAACTTGTACAGTCATTATGGAAATCAATGTTGCATTTCCTCAGGAAGCTGTAAATGTATTTCCTTCAAGATTCAGCTGTACCACTCTTGGACATATACAAAAAGAATGCTTTAATTTACTACAGAGGCATCTTTAATCTACTAAACAAGAAATCATCTTGAATGTACTAGACATTCCTTATAGGGAAATAAGCTTTGAGAACAGCAACAACAACATATCATATTTCATTTGAATATTCAACTTGCCTTTTATTTTAGTCCAGTTTTTAAATATTGCTTTGATGGTAAATTTATGAAAGCATAAACTCACCTTTTAAGTTTGCAAAATAATTCTTGATGATAGCTTCATGGAACTGCTGATTTGCCTCAATATGAAGCGAAAGCTGAAAATAAAATTAGAGTCTGCCATTATCTGAAATTTAGAGTGTTTTAAGTATTAAAAATATCATCCAATTATTAAACACATTCCATAAAATGAAATGGATATAAAATGAATATAAAATGAAGTACAGCTTACTTTGGAATAGGAAAATGTCTCTATCTAAAGTAAAGTTGAGAATATACAAATTTAGATTTAAAAATGTGTCCCCATAAATGTTATTGCCATAAAAACTATAAAAAGAGGTCCTTTGATCTGCTGAAAATAAATGACTTTGCTCTGTCTTATAGCATTCATAAAATAAATTATTACAATGTATAAAATAAAAAATGTAAATTACTTTCTAGGCAAAAGTCATTTCTATTGTTTACTAACTAGATTATTTATTTGCAAATTCATCACCATTCTGAAAAATTCATTTAATTTTTGTTTGTATACCTGAAGAGATACTTCAGCATTTTGTTATTCAATAATATGTTTTGGAGTTGTGAATACCTATATTGATATGACTATACAATTTCCCTCAAGAAACTTGTAATAAATTAACACTATCAATGAGTTAAATATTTATCAAGTATTTTAACTACTGACTTAATATAAATATTTTTGAATCACAAAGAAAGTTGTCTGCCAATTTAACTTCAAATGGTGAAATGAATTATAAAACAGTTTCAAATTATCCATAAAGCACCGTGTACAGTTGTTCAAATATACTTAGGTTACTGTAGTAATTTTCTTAATACTATATTATTTATTTTTATATACTATATATTTACCTGATTTTTAAAAAATTGTCATTAAGTCTAAAAATGTTGTCTGATTAGAAATATTTTTAGCATCTTTTTTGTATGTCAACAAATTTATTGCTTCTTTATAATTTAATACAGTACATTTCAACACTAGAACTTTATAAGCATTTTTTCTCTTCTAATATTTTTCTTTGAAATTCAGATTTCTTATGATATAACTTCTCTCAATTTTATAAATATTACTCTATTCAAATTTATATACACAACACTGGGAAAATTAACATAAAATTTTAGTGGACTTTGTGTTGTGGTTCAAAAAAGTAAAGAAATAAGTTAATTAATTAATTAATTAATTAATTAATTAAAAACAAAAAATAAAAAAAACAAAAATTACAAAAAAACAACAAAAACTAATCAAAGTTTGAACATGCTCACATAATATTAGCTCATGCTACAATAATAAAGGCATAAATGACTCAGAAAAAACAAAAAATGAGTAGCTCTATATAAATATTAATGCAGTTATATGTAGAAGAAATATATGTGATAATTTCTATTATATACCAGTAAAATGGCATAATAATAATAGTTATAGTAATGCTTATATGAACAATATTGATAAACATAATAGTGTGGTTTGGAAAGAGATTAAATTATGAATAATGAGCAAGAGAAGATAGTTATATGATCAAAAACAGCCAAAATATGAAGTTATATGCATGTATCTAGCATATGTTTGAAAATTAATATTGAAGGAGATATATCACCTGTTATGGATTATTTATGAGATGATTCTGATCTTTGAATATTCTGACATTTTATAGCAGACTTACTAGGACAATTTTGAAGTTTGAGAAAATTAGTTCTCACCTTGAAAAAGGTCAATGAAAGTGGACAAATGTTCTAAATACTAGAATTGAGTAATACTCAAATATTAATTATATACATATGTGTTGTATAACTATCCAAAACTATCAATTAAAAAGTAGACAAAAATAAGTAAAAAGATATTATGGCATAAAAATGTGCAGAATATGATAATGAGGAAATAATAATATTTAAGGTTTGTTGACAGAACATAAAAGATATCTAAAAATATACTCTATGATCAAAGTGTAAAAGAAAGAAAGAAAGAAAGAAAAACTCTAAAAATGAAGATCAAAACAAAGCATTACCATTTTGAATGCTAGAATAACAAAAAGAAATGAAACTTACACTTGTAGAATCTGTCATAATAGTCAAAGATCAAGTGTAAAGAATCCCAATGGTGTCCATGAATTCTATTATAGCTGTGACAACTGTTTCAGCAGCTTGCTGATGAGATATCTGATCACTATAAACTATATCTGAGACACTAAATCTAACAAGTTTGACAGAAGAACTGAGAACTGTGATTATATAGACTATACAGATTAGTCTTAAAAATACAGCTATATATAGTACTAAGGTAGACCTAGTTAATACTTAATATATACACAAACTCAGAAATATGAAATTTTGTGAAAGAATGAAAAAAATCAAGTAAGTCAGATCACATGAAGAAAACTGGCAAAAAAAAAATAGTATGAATGTGAAAAAGATAACTTCACATTGAAAAAGAATACCAAGACAGCCCCCAAGTTCACAAGTTCACAAGTTTCCCCAGTAGGTTTCATTTAAAGTATAAAATCTAACACAAACAGAAAATAACACATTTTCTTTTTTTATTAATTTATTCTTATTACATCTCCATGGTTATCCCATCTTTTCTATCCTCCCATTCCTCCCTCCCTCCCATTTTCCACTTACTCCCCTCCCCTATGACTGTTCCTGAGGGGGACTTCCTCCCCCTTTATATGCTCATAGGGTATCAAGTTTCTTCTTGGTAGCCTACTATCCTTCCTCTGAGTGCCACCAGGCCTCCCTATCCAGGGGACGTGGTCAAATATGAGGCACCAGAGTACGTGTGAAATTCAGACCCCACTCTCCACTCAACTGTGGAGAATGTCCTGTCCATTGGCTAGATCTGGGTAGGGGTTTGAAGTTTACTGCACGTATTGTCCTTGGCTGGAGCCATAGTTTGAGCAGGACCCCTGGGCCCAAATCTGCCTATCATTATGTTCTTCTTGTAGGTTTCTAGGACCCTCTGGATCCTTCTACTTTGCCATTCTCCCATGCTTCTCTCATCTAGAGTCCCAATAGAATGTCCTCCCCTCTGTCCCAGTTTCCTGGTAAGTGAAGATTTTCATGGGACACGTTCTTTGTACATTTACACTACGGAATACATTTACACTATGGAATACTACTCAGCTATTAAAAACAAGGAATTCCCCAAATTTGTGGACAAATGGATTGAACTAGAAATGATCATAATGAGTGAGTTAAGCCAGAAGCAGAAAAAGTCAAATAATATATACTCACTTATATCTGCATACTAGCCCAAGAGGCATGTCCCATGAAAATAACACATTTTCATAATTGGTTATTCAGTACATTGTGAAAAAAGATAAGTAAAGAATAACTTAGAAAGATTATTCAAACTCAGAAGTAGGTATGAATTACAATGAAATATAAAAGAAACTACATTCAGAAGACATGAGTTAAACAGTGGTTTCAAACTGTTAAACTATATTGTGTACATAACTCTTTAAAAAAAGAAAATTTACTTTTCCTCACCCCACTCCCAAATATTAATAAATACCTTACCTGGAAAGGATTAACTACCAGACTGGGCTAAGTAAGCTTGGCCTTACTGAGAGTACATGAAGGTTACCATGGAAATTGAATTTTGAGTGAGGATGACCTCACAAACAGTAGGGCAACCAATATGACCAAATGTTACCAAGGCCAGAAAGGGACAAATTACTGTTATAAAGCTTTAAACAAGCAAGTGATAAAAATTTAAAGAGAAAACAACAAAGATATTCACATATTAGAACAAAAAACCTCTTGTTGAAAGAATTCAAAGTAATTTAACAGAGTAAATGTACAATTACATGTATGTAAATTATTAAAAGTAATGTTACAACTACATCCAAAGAATTTAAAAAATTGAAATAACACCTTAGAAAATTATACCACTGCATATTGGAATCATATAAACCATAGACACAGTGTTTATTTTTTAGCGTACATAGTACAGTTCCTCAAGGAACATAGTCTTTTAGTGTCTCATAACAAATATAAAAATATAAATTTAAACAACATAATCACTGTTATTCAATTGGCATTATACTGCATGATTAAAATAAAGAAATATTGCCTTAAATATTACACATATGTACAAAATTATTATTAACGAAATAGGACAGAATAACTTGTTTTGGTTATAATCCATTTCGTAACTGATCACATGGGCTTTACTTAGTTTTGTATCTGATGTTGTTGCTGCATTGTGTGGGTAGTGTGACCTGACTTCTGGTATTATGGTAGAAGAGTGTCCACAGCCCCAAGAGCTTGGAAGTTATATCACCTTTGAGATGGGGCAGACCTCCAAGTGTATCATGAGGCACTGGAACTCATGGCCCTGAGAGGAGAGCTCTTCAACAGAAACTATGAATCTCCCAGGGAAGGATTTCCTCTCAACTCCGATGAACTGAGAAGCCTTGGACCCTCCTTCAGCCAATGCATCTCCCAAGGAAGGGTTGCTCTAAAGACTGAGAAAATGGGGGGCCCTAGGCCCTGAAACTTGAGCCAAAACCCTTCTTTGTTTTATCCTCCTCCTATTCTCCTCCTCCTCTTCTTCCTCCTCCTCCTCCTCCTCCTCCTGGTGATGATGAAATAGGTACACCAGGCAATAAATCTTGTGATTTATTGGAGGGAGGGACAAATCCAGGAGACAGAGGATATATCCAGGAGTTGCTGTCACTGCTCCAGGGATGAGATAGCAGTGAACTGGGCAGATACAGCCTTTATACAGGGTTTCTTGGTGCGCAGGGAGATTTTTTGAGTAGGGACTTCTTGATTGTGGATTGGTTGGACTTCAAGACTGAACTGGGGGATGCTCAGAGGTTGGGGGGTTATACAGACTTACCCAAAATTAGCATAATCTGAGATGAATCCTACTGAGGAGCAGGAGATGGCAGTTACAGAGTTCTGGGGGTGGGAGCCTGGGATGCTGGAGCTTTCTCAAGCAGAGGTGGTGCCAATCTTCTGCCTTGAAGGGTAATAAAGTTACAGTGTGTCCAAATTTACAAAAACTCAATTGTGAAGGCAGTAGGCTGAAGCAGGAAAGGTTGTCTTCATCATGGACAGCACCCATGGTGGGAGCAGCAGTCTTTCTGAGACAGGAAAGGTGTCAGGCTTTCACTGAGCAGTAATAGTAATCATAAATATCTTTAGCTGAGATGATGACAGGAGCCACCATTTTGTCTCCCAATTTCCACAGCCCCAAGTTGGAAAGGAGAGGCTGATTGCCATGAGATGGAGAGGAACACTGGTAGTGAACTTATGGGCTACTCAGCTCTTAGGAGTGGTGATAGTTTAAGGCACTCTCAATGGGGAGGAGAGGGCTATGGGCTTGGGGAAGGTATCCTGTCTCAGGGTTGAGGGTGTTTTTTGGTAGTGTTAGGCAGGGATATCTGCTGCATGGCAGAAATAATCTTCCTTCATCCTTTGTGGAGAAATAACGAAGGTTATTCCTCATAGTCTAGATCAGTCACACCCTCCTATCAATGTTATTCCTTTCATAGTTTATTGACTCAGTGAATCAGAAATTCACCTGACAAGGGGAAAGTCTTGTGTTTCAGTTCAATGTAATATTTATTATATTTCCTGCTGAAAATTCCCTCTTCGACAAGGGAAAAATATTTATAGGTTAGCAAACATAAGGTCATGAGATTAGGAAGAACATTTTGAAGTGGGACACAAGTAGTGATAATGAGTGGAATTATCTCTATTTATACCCATTGATTCCTAAAATTGTCACTTCTGGCTAAAGAAAAAAGAGAACCATATATTTGACATTTTTCAGGGTATATAACTGCCTCTTGAAGAACAAAGCACTAGCCATCCCAGCTACTGCCACTTGTCATTCTAATTGTCTTTAAAGGGCCATGCTATTTTTCAAACAACCCATCTGACTCTGGATGGTGAAAAGTATAGTCACAGGCCCACTGTTACACTTCTTTGGTGAGGAAGTATGTGCTTTGGTCAGAAGTAATGCTGTGTGGAATACCACAATGGTGGATAAGGCATTCTGTGAGCCCATAGATGGTAGTTTTTAACAAAAGCACTATATGCAGGAAAGGCAAATGCATAACCAGAATAACTATCTATGCCAGCAGGAACAATGGATAGCCCTTTTCATGATTTATATCATTGCATGTAGTCAACCTGCCATGAGGTCACTGCCTGATCATGCCATGAAACTGTGCCATATTGAGGGCTCTATATTGGATGATGCCCTTGGCATATTTGGATCTCAGCAGCAATCTGTGGCAAGTCAGTCTTTGTTGCATGAATGTCTTTGTTGCTAAGTCTATGCATGACCTCATCTTTTCCACCATGACCATTTTGTTAATGGGCCCGCTGGACAATTATGGAAATAACTAAGAAAATGTTTTGACTGCATTCAGAAAGGGCCATCTTACTTACTGCATTATTAAATCCTCCACTGTTTAAGTCACCTTTTGATGAACATCCTCATCTTCATGTGTTTTGACTATAGTGATGAGTCTGTATACCTTTTCTATGAATGTCTTCCTTATTAATATATGAGTTCCACTCCTTTCAAGTCCATGATTATCGATACAAAAGATTGGTTTCATCTGAAGAATCATTATACAATTCCAAATCTGGAAATTCCTCCTTCCAAGCAAAATGCATGACTAAATTCACTACCCAAAATTCTTCACACTGAAAATTTCTCTTTATCATTATCCTTCAAGATTATCCCAGAAAAAGGATAGAATGATGCAGCTGTCCACATCTGGGCGATACAATCAGAAACTTCAGTATACCAAGTCCCAGTGTTCTTTTCCTCAATCAACCAATTATAGGACACCTAACACTATAAGTGCATGCTTGAGTACACCAGGTATCAAGCAGTAGAAGGAAACATAAGGGTTCAAGCAACACCTTTTTGTAACTTTCTTGTGTTCTCAAGGCCTATCCAGACCTGATAATGTACATAGGTAGTTCTTAAAAATGATAAGGATTGTTGCTATGCACACATACCTTTATATCTTGGCAGATCAGATAACACCTATCTCATTATTGCCAGCATGAGACAAAACATAAGTTTGTATCTCATTGTCAGTTGTTTACTTTCTTCCAAGGTCCAATGACAAGCAAAAGGCCATTGCGTAAATTAAGCACAGATGTCTTCAAATAATGGTAGAGTTTCACTCCAAACTTCCTATCATTTATAATGTGATTCACCTAAAAATGCCTGCCAGAAACCCCAAATAGCTTCTTTATCTTTCACTGACACCTCCAGTACTAGAGAATCTGCTGGATAATATGATCAAAGTGGTAAAGCAGCCTGAACAGCACTCTGAGCTTGCTGATGAGTCCTCATCTCTGCTGGGTACCACACAAAGCTAATATATTTCCAAGTAATTTGGTTTATCACTCAGATAAACACTAAATTAAGGAATATATTGCCTCCAGAATCAAATAAACTCTATAAACATAGTTCTTTATTGATAGTAGAAGATGGAGATGTAATAGGGAAAGAAGATAAATCTCATGTGCACCACACCTCACCTCTGAATGCTTAGAAGATTCATTCAGTTAGAATTACCCTGAAACTTAGATGTGCTGTTTCCCATACTCTGATATGTGTGTATTTTACAAACTAGTCTAGAATGATTGCAACCTACTATTTTTGGGGTTCTCATGATTCTGTGACAGGCATTAAGAAAAAAGGCAACTGCCAGTTAAATGGGTGCAGAAGAGATACTTGTAGATGTGCTAATCCATTCATATCCGAACACCACATATAGTTCAACAGCTACAATTGGAGTGACAACTTGATTAAGATGTTTTATAGTTAACTGTTATTTTCTATTATTCATCTGTCTTCTGAACAGGATGACAGAATAATTAAATAAACATGTGATAATATTCTTCATACTTTCATCTTTTAAGGCCATAATACTGGTACTCTGTAATTTCCTCTACAACCTAAACAATTTTTGATTTACTATGTTACCTGGTAGAGATGAATCCAATGCCTTTCATTTTGCCTTTCAAACCATAACAGCTCATTCCACAGTTTGGTAAAATATTGTGGGTTGTCATGCAACTTCTAAGCACATCTTGTTATAAATTCTGTGTCTGGGGAAATAACATGGTAACTTTTGGAAACCATTGGGTCTATTGTGAGTTTTACATTACCCAAAACCCATTAGAACAAGTAATTTCTACAAGGTCCCCACTTTGACTGTAGTACCACACTGCTTTAGTATATATTGGGGAATAAGCTTTAATTTAGAACCAACATACAGTAAGCCCCCCCACTGCCCATGCTCCAGACAACCCATTAAGCTCTACTTACAGCAACCTATTCATGATTTATCCAGCAATAGGGCACACTATTTCCAGTTTATGTATTTGTTGCTTTTCTATTCTTGTGAAATATTACTATGGACAAGCAAACCTATAAAAGAAAGAGTTTCATTAAGTTTTCAGTTTCAGAATGTTAGAGTCCATGATGGTTAGAAAAAAAAGCATAGTAGCAAGTGAAGGAAGTTGAAGTGTCACATCTTGAACAGCAAGCATGAAATAGAGAACAAACATGAAATGACATGAGTCTTTTAAATCTCAAAGCCACTCTTTCTTCATAATCATTTCAAAACAGTGCTAGAGCTGAGGACCCAATGCAAATTCTTGAGATTATGGAGGACATTTATCACTCAAACCAATACATTGGGCTTGAACAGAAACCCAATTATAAATCTTGCTTCTTCCTCAGACAGATTAGGCTACAATAGCTTCTCATTGCTGACAGGCAAGTTATGCCACAGATAGGCTAGAGAATGAAGGTAAGAGACGGTAAGCTTTATCTAAGACTCCCCTGTCTTTTCTCATCCATCTCATCGTAAATATGGCAAACAGGTTTGAGGAATCCCTGAAAGATTCCACATTTCTGCCATCACAAATACTGGCCAAAACTAGACCTTAACTCAATTATAGGAGTCCAATGTTTTTCTACAAGAAGTCCAGGCCTTGACACCCTCTGAGAGATGTTAAAAAATGCTTTCTCCAGGGAATTATCCATAACTCTATTCTTCAAGAAGACCTGTTTTACACAAAGGAAGAAAACTGATCAGAAGTGTCATATCGACAATATTTTTTTTATCTCTAATAGCATCCCTAAATGGCTAGCAAATTCCATCTTGACTCTATCACTCTGACCAGCAATGATGAAGTCACTCATATTATTTAAAGGAAGAGAATCTTCCTCTTCTATCTTGCTCCCCAAGTTGAATCATCCTCTTCTGTCCCTGATCAATAAAATTCTCTTTATCCTAGACTCCCTTCTCCTGTATCCTGCGAAGAATTTCCAGGGCAATCAAAAAAAAGCACAATTTTAGAGTCTTCATCTCACTCCATTATTTTAGGGATTTTTCATTACAAGAAATCATGGAAATATTTGAAGCATTCTATATCTATAGGCTCTTACCTCTGACAAAAGTGAATACTATCAAAGGGAAACTAGTCATTGTCACTGAAACATCTTGCTCAATATGTCCAGGCTATGCATGACTTTGCCTGGAATGATGTTATGCTAAAATGTTAACCTCCACGGGGAAAAGGAGTAATGGAGATAGCAATAGCTGTGTACAATGTTTCCTATGATCCAATACTTACTAGGAAACAAACATATTTATTATGGTGAGGGCACAAACAAAGCTATAAACAAATCCTTATGGGATATTGCTCATTCCCTTGAAATTTGGAACATAAATCATATTGTCCATCATATTCCAGAAGGTCTGATAAGGCAAACTGAAGACTTATAGTTATTCTTATGAAAACATAATTTTCCATTGAGAAAATATGCCTTTTATCATTGAACCACTGTATATTCTCTCTCTTAGTTGAGGTTGCTATTGCTGTGATAAAACACCATAACCAAACATCATATTAGGGAGGAAAGAGTTTATTGTACTTACACTTCCACAGTGTAGTCCAAGAACTTAGAAGCAGGAGCTATTGCAGAGGCCAAGGAAGTGTGATGCTTACTGTCTTGCTACTAATGGCTTACTCAGTCTGCTTTCATATAGAAGCTAAGACCGTCATTCCTGGGTGATTCTTCCCACAATGGCCTGGGACTTCTCCAATCAACCACTAATTAAGAAAATGTTCTATGGGCAGGCCCACAGGCCAATAATATGGAGACATTTTCTCAAATGAAATTTCTTCCTCTCAGAAGACTGTAGTTTGTGCCAAGATAGCATAAATATATCCAGAATATTATCAATGCCAAGGAGAATTTTCCATGCCTCCAGGAGAAATACACACACACACACACTCATATATATATATATATATATATATATATATATATATATATATATATATATATATATGGGTGTGATATATCACAATATGTATATTATGGAAACCTATTTAGACCTTCAGTAAGAACAGATAGGGAAACTATACTTTCTCACTATTTCTAAAGTATCTAAAAGAGCTTACATTTCCTCTTCCAGGTTCTTTCCTTGGCTTTATGCTCTGATTTCTTCAATGTATGTTAAAGAGCTATTGTGGGAACTTAGAAAATAATTCTGTAAGCATTTAGATGGTGGAACCCAGACCCATGAGATTTCTGAGGGAATTTTGAGAGACCCATGAAGACTCTACTGGAGCCATTCATGTGATTGTTTGTGTTAAGAATCTGTGCATTATCAGTGTGTGGTGGCTCCGAGCACTCAGAAGGCAGAGGCAGCAGATTACTGTGAGTTTGAAAGCAGCCTAGTCCACAAAGCTAGTCCAGGATAACCAGGGCTACACAAAGAAACTCTGTCTTGAAAAACCAAAAATAAAAAATAAAAAGAAGAAGAAGAAAAAGAAGAAGAAGAAGAAGAAGAAGAAGAAGAAGAAGAAGAAGAAGAAGAAGAAGAAGAAGAAGCTATTCAGTCTTGTCACCTGGATGTGAAGAATTGGCTATGATTAACATCATTGAAGTAAAATTTTTGCTTTGCTTGGAAATGGACCCTGGATAGTGTGGGCTTAGGAATTACCTGTAAGTTTGATAAGACCAGTATCACTTAGGCATAATCTTCTGGGAAGTGTTTTTCTGTGATCAGCACACTGAAGCTGTATTTCAAAGGTGGCTCTAGATGTGTTGTATAGAGGCAGCTGAACTTGATAATATGTAGGATTCTCTCAGTTAGTACTGGCTTTGAAAGCATAAAGGGATCATGCAAGTGCCTGACATGAGGCACTGTGTAGCAGAGATATAATCATTGGAAAGAGTCTAGAAGAAAGCATTTGGTGAGAATGCAACCTCAGTTGAACTGAAAAAAAAAACCAACCCAGGATCACAGGCTCATCAAGAGATGTTAATTCTTGGCACCCTGTGCCAAGGCTAGAATCCCTGAAGGGGAACTCAAGAGATGATAACGGAACTTGTCAGCCTAATTGTAGCAGATGACCCATGCAATTTAGAGACAAACACCACCATAACAAGACTGGCTAGGACAGCAGCCGCCACCATGATGTGGAGCATGCTTGAGACTACAAGACAAGATGGCCGGCCTGAGAAGTGAAGCTTCTTGTTCCAAGACCTTTTAGATCTTATAAAATTGTGTATGAATCCTAGATGTCTGACACTGAGCTTATCATACCGCTAGAATTGCTTTTGGTTTGATTAATTGTAACTCTGTACTGGTGTTTCCTTTTTGGAATACTAAATTATGTGACTTATATTTGTTTTACAGGATCCAGTGTTTGAGAGGCTTTTCAATGTTAAGGAAACAGGAATTTTATAGAGGATTTAGATTTAACGAGACTTTATTTTACAAAGACATGGGATTTTTAAAGAGTCTTAAGCGACTTTTAAAGATACTTAATATTTAAAGGGTTTAAGGTTTTAGAATATGTATGATATATACAAGATGAATGTTGTATGCTTTTTAAATTTTTTTATTAATTTATTCAGATTACATCTCAGTTGTACCCACATCCTATTCTCCTCCCCTAGGTCCATGACAAACGAGGATCACCTCCCCCACTTTATGGTCACAGGCTATCAAGTCTCATCTTGTTAGCCAGCTTATTCTTTTTTTGAGTGCCACCAGGGCTCCCCACCAAGGAGAGGTCACCAAATATGGGGCACCAGAGTTCATGTCAGAGTTAGTTCCTTCTCTCCACATAACTGTGGAGACTGTGCATTGGCTAGATCAGAATAGGGGTTTGATGTTTACTATTGTATTGTCCTTGGGTAATGCAATAGTTTGAGCAGACACCCCTGTGCCCTGATCCATCCATTACCATGGTCTTCTTGTAGGTTTCTAAAATTCTCTGGATCCCTATATTTCCTCATCTCCTATATTTCTCTTACCTAGAGTCATAGTAGAATGTTCTCACATCTATCCCAATCTCCTGGTAAGTGAAAATTTTCATGAGACATTGCCTCTTGGGCTAGTGCCCAATTATAAGTGAGTATATACAGTATGAGTCTTTCTGCTTCTGGATTAACTCACTCAGTATGATCATTTCTAGTTCCATCCATTTGTCCACAAGTTTCAGGATTTCGTTTTTTTTTTTATAGCTGAATAATATTCCATAGTGTAAATGTACCACAATTTCTTTATCCATTCTTAAACTGAGGGACATTTAGCCTGTTTCCAGGTTCTGGCTATTGTGAATAAGGCTGCTATGAAAATGGTTGAGTGTATTTCACTGTTAGGCCTCTGTCAGATGTAGGGTTGGTGAAGATCTTTTCCCAGTCTGTAGGCTATTGCTTTGTTCCCTTGACAGTGTCTCCTGCCTTGCAGAAGCTTCTCAGCCTCATGAGGTCCTATTTGTTAATTGTTGTCTTTAAGGCCTGGGCTGTTGGTGTTCTGCTCAGGAAGTTGTCTCCTGTGCCAATGTGTTCCAGGCTGTTCCCCACTTTTTCTTCTAACTAATTTACTGTCTCTGGTTTTATGTTGAGGACTTTAATCCACTTGGACTTGAGTTGAGTTTTGTGCATGGTGACCAATATGGGTCTAATTGCATTTTTCTATATGTAGACATCCAGTTAGACCAGCACCATTTGTTGAAGATGCTATCATTTTTCCATTAAATAGATTTGGCTTCATTGTCATAAATCAAGTGAACATATGTGTGTGGTTTCATTTCTGGATCTTAGATTTGAGATCACTGATCAGCCACCCTATTGCTCTGCAGTACCATTCTGTTTTAATTATGGTTGCTCTGTAGTACAGCTTGAGATCGGTTATGGAGATTACTCTGGAGGATCTTTTATTTTACAGGATTGTTTTTGCTATTATGGGTTTTCTGTTTCTCGATATGAAGTTGAGAATTGATCTTTCAGTGTCTTTAAAATATTTTGTATGTATTTTGATAGAGATTGCATTGAATCTGTAAAGTGCTTTTGGTAAGATGGCCATTTTTACTATGTTGATTCTCCCGGTCCACGAACAAGGGAGATCTCTCCATCTTCTAATGTCATCTTCAATCTCTTTCTTCAGAGATTTAGAGTTTTTTTTTTTCAAACAAATACTTCACTTACTTGGTTAGAGTTACTCCTTGATATTTTATATTGCTTGTGGCTATTGTGAAGGGTGTTGTTTTCCTAACTTTTTCCTCAGTGTGTTTGTCATTTATATATAGGGAAGCTACTGACTTTTTTGAGTTAATTTTGGTTATTTTTATTTTTTATTATTAATTTATTCATATTGCATCTCGATTGTTAGCCCTTCCCTTGTATCCTCCTATTCCTCCCTCCCTCCCACCTCCCCCCTTCTCCCCTCCCCTATGTCTGTGGTTGAGGGAGACCTCCTTCCCTATATATGCTCTTAGAATATCGAGTCTCTTCTTGGTAACTTGCTATAATTCCTCTGGGTGCTGCCAGGCCTCCCTGTCCAGGGGAGGGGGTCAGAAAAGGGGCACCAGAGTTCGTGTGAGAGTCAGGTCTCACTCTCCACTCACCGGTGAATAATACCATGTTCTTCGGCTAGGTCTTGATAGGGGTTCAAAGTTTACTGCCTATATTCTTCTTGGCTGGTGCCTTAGTTTGAGGAGGACGCAGGACCCAGATCTGCCTGTCATAAAGTTCTTCTTGTAAGTTGCCAGGACCCTGTGGATCCTAGTATTTCCCTATTCTTCCATGATACCCTCACCTAAAGTCTCAATAGGCTATCCTCTCATCTGACCCACTTTCCTGGTAAGCAAGGTTTTTCATGGGACGTATCCCTAGGACTAGTGTCTTGATATCAGTGAGTATATACCATTTGTCTCTTTTTGCTTCTGGGTGAACTCACTCATGATAATTTCTACATCAATCTATTTCTCCACAAATTTCTGGAATTCCTTGTTTTTAATAGCTGAGTGGTATACCATAGTGTAAATGTACCACAGTTTCTTAGTACATTCTTCTACTGAGGGACACTTAGGCTGTTTCCATGATCTGGCATTATGTATAAAGCAGCTATGAACATGGTTGAGCATATGTCCCTGTTGTGTGGTAGGGCATTTTCTGGGTATATTCCAAGGAGTGGGATAGCTGGGTCTTGAGGATGCCCTATTCCCATTTTTCTGAGAAAGCGCCAGATAGCTTTCCAAAGTGGTTGTACTAGTTTGCATTCCCAACAGGAATGAAGGAGTATTCCTCTCTCTCCATATCCTCGCCAATATGTGGTGTCATTTGAGTTTTTGATCTTAGCCATTCTAATGGGTGTAAGATGGAATCTCAGTGTCGTTTTGATTTGCATTTCTCTGATGACTAACGAGGACGAGCATTTCTTTAAGTGTTTCTCAGCCATTTGATATTCCTCTGCTGAGAATTCACTGTTAAGTTCCAAGGCCCATTTCCCAATTGGGTTGTTTGGCTTTTTCGTGTTTAATTTCATGAGTTCTTTCTATCTTTTGGATATTAGACCTTTGTCAGAAGAAGGGTTGATGAAGATCTTTTCCCAGTCTGTAGGCTGTCGCTTTGTTCTACTGACAGTATCTCCTGCCTTACAGAAGCTTCTCAGCCTCATGAGGTCCCATTTATTAATTGTTGACCTTAAGGCTTGGGCTGTTGGTGTACTGTTCAGGAAGTTGTCTCCTATGCCTATGTGTCCCAGGCTCTTCCCCATTTTTTCCTCTAACTGAATTAATGTTTCTGGTTTTTTGTTGAGGTCTTTAATCCACTTGGACTTGAGTTTTGTGCATGGTGATAAATAGGGGTCTAATTGCATTTTTCTACATGTAGAGATCCAGTTAGACCAGCACCATTTGTTGAAGATGTTATCATTTTTTTTCCATTGAATAGATTTGGCTTCTTTTTCAAAAATCAGGTGAGTAAATGTGTATGGATTCATCTCTGGGTCTTCAATTCGATTCCATTGATCCACCAGCCTATTGCTTTGCCAGTACCATGCTGTTTTAATTATTGTTGCCCTGTAGTACAGCTTGAGATCAGGTATGGAGATCCCTCCGGAGGATCTTTTATTGTATAGGATTGTTTTTGCTATTCTGAGCTTTTTATTTCTTCATATGAATTTGAGAATTGATCTTTCAATATCTTCAAAATATTTTGTATGTATTTTGATAGGGATTGTGTTGAATCTGTAAAGTGCTTTTGGTAAGATGGCCATTTTTACTAAGTTGATTCTCCTGATTCACAAACAAGGTAAAACCCTCCATCTTCTGATGTCATCTTCAATCTCTTTCTTCAGAGCTTTAAAGTTTTTTTCAAATAAGTCCTTCACTTGCTTGGTTAGAGTTACTCCTAGATATATTATATTGTTTGTGGCTATCATGAAGGTAGTAGTTTCCTTAATTTCTTCCTCTGCCTGTTTGTCATTTGTATACAGGAAAGCTACTGACTTTTTTGAGTTTATTTTTCATCCTGCCAATTTGCTGAAGGTATCTATCAGTTGTAGAAGTTCTCTGGTGGAATTTTGGGGGTCTCTTATATACACTATCATATCATCTGAAAACAGGGATAGTTTGACTTCTTCCTTTCCTATTTGGATCCTCTTGATCTCCTTTTGATGACTTATTGCTCTGGCTGGAACTTCAACAACTATATTGAAGAGATATGGAGAAACTGAGCAGCCTTGTCTGGTCCTCGATTCTAGATGGATTTCCTTGTGTATCTCTCCATTTAATTTAATGTTGGCTATTGGTTTGTTGTATATAGCCTTTATTATGTTTAGATAAGTGCCTTGTATTCCCGATCTCTCCAGAACTTTAAACATAAATGGGTGTTGGATTTTGTCAAATGCTTTTTCTGCATCTAAAGAGATGATCATGTGGTTTTTCTCTTTCAGTTTGTTTATATGGTGGATTTTATTGATTGATTTCTGTATGTTAAATCATCTCTACATGCCGAGAATGAAGCCTACCTGGTCATGGTGAATGATGTCTTTGATATGCTGTTGTATTTGCTTTATGAGTATTTTGTTCAGTATTTTTGCATCAATGTTCATAAGAGAAATTGGTCTGAAATTCTCTTTTTTTGTTGTTGTTGGATCATTGTGAGTTTTGGGTATCAATGTGACTATAGCCTGATAGAAGGAGTTTGGTAATATTCCATCTATTTCTATCTTTCGGAATAGCTTGAATAGTATTGGTATTAGCTCCTTTTTGAAGGACTGGTAGAATTCTGTGCTGAAACCATCTGGTCCTGGGATTTTTTTTTTGTTGTTGTTTGGAGACTATCAATGGTTGCTTCCATTTCTATAGGCGAAATAGGGCTATTTAATTTGTTTATCTGGTCTTGATTCATTTTGGCAAATGGAATTTTAGAGGAAATTGTCCATTTCCCTTAGATTTTCAAATTTTGTGGCATAAATGCCTTTAAAGTAAGTTCTTATGATTTTTTGTATTTCTTTGGTGTCTGTTGTTATGTCTTCCTTTTCATTTCTGATTTTGTAAATTTGGGTAGTGTTTCTCTATATTTAGTTAGATTGCCTAACGGTTTGTCTATCTTGTTAATTTTCTCAAAGAACTAGCTCTTGGTTTTGTTGATTCTTTGGATTGTTTTCTTTTTTTATAATTTATTGACTTCAGCCCTGAGTTTGATTATTTCTAGGCATCTACTCCTCTTGGGTGTTTCTGCTTCCAGATGTGTTGTTAAGTTGTTTATGTGGGATGTTTTCATTTTCTTTTTAAAGGCACTTAGTGCTATAAATTTTCTTCTTGGCACTGCTTTCAGTGTGTCCCCAAAATTTGGGTATGTTGTTCCATCATTTTCATTGAATTTCAGGAAGCCTTTTATTTCTTCCCTTTTTTCTTCCGTGACCCATATGTCATTAAGTAGAAAGTTGTTTAGTTTCCACGTGTTAGTATGCTTATTGTTATTTCTATTGTTGTTGAAGTCCAGCCTTAGACCATGGTGATCTGATAAGATACAAGGTATTATTTCAATCTTCTTGTATCTGTTGAGGTTTACTTCGTGACCAACTATGTGATCAATTTTAGAGAATGTTCCAGGGGGTGCTGAGAAAGAGATATAATCATTTGCGTTTGGGTAGAAAGTTCTGTAGATATCTGTTAGATCCATTTGATTCATGACATTGGTTAATGAAGTTATTTCCTGGCTTAGTTTTTGATTCAAAGACCTATCCATGAGTGAAAGTGGGGTGTTAAAGTCTCCCACTATTAATGTGTGGGCATTGATGTTTGTTCAAGCTTTGTTAACAACTCTTTTACAAATAGGGAGCCCTTGTATTAGGAGCATAGATGTTCAAAATCGTGATGTCTTTTTGGTTGACTTTACCTTTGATGAGTACAAAGTGTCCATCCTCATCTCTTTTGATTAATTTTGGTTGAAAGTCTATTTTATTAGATATTAGAATGGCTACCCCAGCTTATTTCTTGTGACCATTTGCTTGGAATGTTTTTCCCCAACCTTTTACTCTGAGGCAATGTCTGTCCTTGTGGTTGAGATGTGTTTCTTGAATGCAGAAGAATGTTGGGTCATGTTTATACATCCATTCAGTTAGTCTGTGCCTTTTTATTGGAGAATTGAGACCATTGACTTTGAGAGATATTAATGACCAGTGATTGCTAAGTCCCTTCATTTTTGGTATTTGTAACAGCCGATATTTTGTGAGGTTGTGATTTTGCGATGGTATAGTTACCTATTTCCTATGTAGTTTTGGTAGTAGTTTGACCTGTTGGGGTGGAGTTTTCCTTCTAGTAACTTCTGTAAAGCGAGATTTGTGGCTAGGTACTGTTTGAATTTGTTTTTGTCATGGACTATCTTGTTTTCTCCGTCAATGGTTATTGATAATTTCGCTGGATATAATAATCTTGCCTGGTATCTGTGTTCTCTTAGGGTTTTACAGAGCCTCTTTCCAGGCCTTTCTGGCTTTCATGGTCTGGGCTGAGAAGTCAGGAGTAATTCTGATAGGTTTGACTTCATATGTTACTTGGCCTTTTTCTCTTGTTGCTTTTAATATTTTTTCATTGTTCTGTATATTTTGTGTTGTTATTATTACGTGGTGGGAAGATTTTCTTTTCAGGCCTATTCTATTTGGTGTTCTGTAGGCCTCTTGTATGCTCATATGCATCTCCTTCAAATTGGGGAAATTTTCTTCTATTATTTTATTAAAGATATTTTCTGGGCTGTGGAGTCAGTTGCCTTCTCGTTCTTCAATCCCTATTATTCTCAAGTTTCGTTTTTCATGTTGTCTTATATTTCTCGAATGTTCTGTATCAGGAACTTTTCAGATTTAGCATTTCCCATGATGGTTGTTTCTATTTCTGCGATTGTATCTTCAAGTCCCGATATTCATTCTTCCATTTCTTGCAGTCTGTTAGATAAGGCCACTTCTTCTCTGATGCCTCTTCATCACGTTTTTCTTCTGTATGTTCCTGTATCATAGCTTCCATTTTTATCTTCAGGTCTTGAACTGTTTTAATGATTTATTTCATCTGGTTATTTATATTTTTCTGAAATTCTTCAAGTGCCTCTTTATATGACTCTTTTAACTCTTCAACCCTCTTGTTTGCCTCCTCCTGCATTTGTTTACAGATTTTATTTGTTTCTTCCATTATCATCTTCTTTACTAAGGACTTGAGGTAATTTTCTTGACTATCCATTGCTGTTAGGTTCTCCAGGTTGTTTTCACTGGGATTGCTGGGATCTGGAGATGCCAAACTGTTTTGGTTTTTGCTAGCATTCTTTCAGTGTCCTCTTGTCATTTTGGTGGCTCTGATGTTGGATGATAGTTTGTAGTGACCTTTGCTGGTTGAGAGTGGAAAGTCAATGACTGATTATATGTCAGGTGCTCTTGTCTGTGGGGATCAGGGAGTATTTCCCTGGAACAGGCAGGTGATCCGGTTTCACTCCTGATGATTTTCCTTTACTCCGTGGGCTCCAAGCTGAGTCAGCCAAAGTAGGTTTCTGTTTGGACCCTTTTGCTTTACTGCTGTAATTCAGATCAGCAGTTTTGGGAACCTATAATAAGGTCAGCACACAAACGTTCTGGTTGTGTAGGTTGATCCCAGCTGCCTGTCCTTCCTGTCGCTTTGTAGCCAAGACCCCAGGTAGATCAGATTTTCTGGGCCATATCTGTCTTTTAATTCTGACTCTATACTGTATAGAAGTGTCCAGCCTCTCCCAGCACTATAAACCTGAGGGATCAAGATTGCTCTGGGTCAGCAATTCGACACTGCAAGCACAACCCATGTCTCGTCTCCAGGATAATGAGAGAGTTCCTGCCTTTCTCAGACCAGGTGGCCCAGCTAGGATCTCTCGTTTGGGGAGAGCAAGGCCATTGCCTTTCAGCTGGGTGGGTGGCTGGAGACAATAGGGTTGCAGAGCTCTGGCTGTCGCCCATGGAACCTGCTCTTCCCTTAGGGCTGTGAGGGTCCGCTAACACTCTAGGTTAGCAATTAGACACTGCAAGCAAGACCCACGTCTCCTAATAGGCCTGTGGAAGCTGTCCAAGGTGATTTCTAACTGCCGCTGTTTGCAGGCTCAGTCCGTTGTGTCCTGTATTAGGTTGGGCCCCGGATGGCCTGGGAGCTGCAGGCCCACTTTAGTTGTCTCTGTTGGGTCCCGCCGCCTGTGTTTCCATTCGGCCTGGGCAGGTGACCACCACGGTTAGGGGTGGTGTGGAAGGAGGGGTCCTAGGGCAGATTCACCCTATTCAGTGAGACTCCTCTGGCTGGGGGCTCTGGCTGCATTTTGCATGTGGATTCAGTTTCAGAGTTTGGGGAGTGCGTTTAGAACCTCTGGGATGATGCTTGTCCTGTGGGGTAGGCCCACTGTTGGTCTGCAGAGTTTGGGACCACAGTTACCTACAGTTCTCAAGATCTAGGAGTCTGTGGCTCTGCTTACATCCCTGGTCTCCTCGGAGTAGATCAGATATGGTGCATATTGGTTGGTGCCATCTTGGAATCCCCGAGTTAATTTTGTATCCAGCCAATTTGCTAAAGGTGTTTATCAGCTGTAGGAGTTCTCTGGTGGAATTTTGGGGGTCATTTATGTACACTATCATATCATCTGCAAATACCGATGATTTGACTTCCTCCTTTCCCATTTGGATACCCTTGATCTCCTTTTGTTGTCTTATTGCTCTGGCTAGAACTTCAAGAACTATATTGAAGAGATATGGAGATAATGGGTGGCCTTGTCTGGTTCATAATTTTAGAGGAATTTCCTTGAGTATCTCTCCATTTAATTTGATGTTGGCTATTGGCTTGCTGTATAAAGCCTTGATTATGTTTAGCCTTATTTCCCAGATCTGTCCAAAAGTTTAAACATGAGTGGGTGTTGGATTTTATAAAATGTTTTTTCTGCATCTAAGGAAATGATCATGTGGTTTTTCTTATTAAGTTCTTTTATATGGTGGATTACATTGATGGATTTCCATATATTAAACCATCCCAGCATGCCTGGAATGAATCCTACCTGATCATGGTGAATGATATCTTTGGTATCTTCTTTTATTCATTTTGTAAGTATTACTGAGTATTTTTGTGTCTATGTTCATAAAATAAATTGGTCTGAAATTCTCTTTTTCTGTTTGGTCTTTGTGGGGTTTAGGTATCAATGTGACTGTGGCCTCGTAGGAAGAATTTGGTAATGTTGCATCCATTTCTATCTATTGGAGTAGGTTGAAGACTATCGGTATTAGCTCTTCTTTAAAGGTCTGGTAGATTTCTTCACTGAAACCATGTGGCCCTGGGCTTTTTTTTTTTTTTTTTTTTTTTTGGTTGGGAGACTATCAATGATCATTTCTTTTTCTAGAGGAGAAATAGGGCTATTTAATTTGTTTATCTGCTCTTTTTTTTTTCGGTTTTTTGAGACAGGGTTTCTCTGTGTAGCCTTGGCTGTCCTGGACTCGCTTTGTAGACCAGGCTGGCCTCGAACTCACAGCGATCCGCCTGCCTCTGCCTCCCGAGTGCTGGGATTAAAGGCGTGTGCCACCACGCCCGGCTTGTGTTTATCTGCTCTTGATTCAATTTTGGCAAGTGGAATCGATCAAGAAAATTGTCCATTTCCTTAGATTTTCAAATTTTGTGGCATGTATGACTTTAAAGTAGGATCTTATGATTGTTTGTATTTCTTCTGTGTTTATTGTTATGTCTCCTTTTTCATTTCTGATTTTGTAGATTTGGATAGTGTCGCTCTTTCTTTTAGTTAGTTTGGTTAATGGTTTGTCTATCTTGTTTAATTTCTCAAAGAACCAGCTCTTAGTTTTGATGCATCTTTGATTTGTTCTCTTTGTTTCTAATTTATTGTTTTCAGCACTGACTTTGATTATTTCCAAACATCTTCTCCTTTTAGGTGTTTCTGCTTTTTTTCCCCAGGGCTTCCCGATGTGTCATTAAGTTGCTAATGGTGGGATGTTTCCAGTTTCTTTATAAAGGCACTTAGTGCTATGAACTTTCGTCTTAGCACTGCCTTCAATGTGTCCCAGAAATTTGGATATTTTGTTGCTTCATTTTCATTGAATTTCAGAAAGTCCTTTCTTTCTTTCGTTCTTTCTTTCTTTCTTTCTTTCTTTCTTTCTTCCCTGACCCAGGTGTCATTAAGTAGAGAGTTGTTTACTTTCTGTGTGTGTAGGCTTTTTATTATTTCTGTTGTTGTTGAAGTCAAGCCTTAGATCATGGGGATCTGACAGGATACTGTTTGACCTTAGAGTTTATTTGGGTAAAAGGATCGCGAGAGACCATTCGAGGACCACAGTGTTGATGCAAAAGCACGAGGCTTATTGCTGACACACATCAGGGGGCCTCAGCACTCACTCACTCAGGAGGGAGGCACTCCGAGTCACTGTTACAGACTATTTTTAAAGGCTAAAACCGCAAAGGATAGGAAGGGCTGCGTGCCCTATGTTAGAATTGGCTCTGGTGCTTGCTAGGGGTGCTTGTCTAATTATTATTGGCTATTGCAGGGGTCGTTGGTCTTGGGAGCTTTTCTTGGCTAAGAGGGGTGTTGGGGAGTTTTCAGAGAATTTCTGGATGGTAATTGTTTACCTTAGTTGAAATTGTTTATCTCGGTGGGCCACCTTGATCTTAGAAACTGAAGTTGAGCTGGCTTTCAATTATTTCTGGGTCATTTTCCCAAGCTTGTCTGGGTTATGTTTCCATGCTGGCTGAGAGAGAGAGCCTTACAATACAAAGTATTATTTCAATCTTCTTGTATCTTTTGAGGCTTGCTTTGTGACCTACTGTGTGATCAATTTTGAAGAACGTTCGATGGAGTACTGAGAAGAAGGTATAATCCTTTGTGTTTGGATGAAAAGTTCTGTAAATATCTGTTATATCCATTTGATTCATGATGTTGGTTAATGTTCTTGTTTATTGGACTAGTTTCTGTTTCAGTTACCTATCCAGTAGTGAAAGTAGGGTATTGAAGTCTCCCACTATTAATATGTGGTGATAGGTAAGTGTTTTAAGGTTTGTTAATAGTTCTTTTGCAAATGTGGGTTCTCTTGTGTTTGGAGCATAGATGTTAAGAATTGTGATGTCGATCCATGTTGGTGGCAAGCAGTTTGGACCATGTTTAGAAACTCCAGTAAACAATTCAGGAAACTGCACAGATTTCTGAACCAGGAACACCGAGGTCCCCCAACTACTGCAGCAGGAGTGCTCCACAGATCGAAGAGACCAGGGTGCAGAGGACATGTGTGCCCCTACACACAGGAGGAGCATGGATTTTCTCGGATCAGAGCAGCAGCAGCAGTGGCAGCAGCAGCAGCGGCTGAGGTTTGCAGCTCGGAGCCTTCAGGCAGAGGCGATTGGTGTGGTGATCAGTGGGAGTTGCTATGGGAGAGGGGACTCTGGGCAGGATTTGGGTAGTGTGGTGCCCTAAGATCCAAACTGAACTCAGCAGAGAGTTCAGCCACTGAGTCCCAAGTTCAGCTCAGTGCACAGTGCCTTGGAGATGCTAGCTCAGCTCAGCATGCAGTTCTGCCTGAGGCTCTAACTCGGCTCAGTGAGCAGTTCTGCCCAAGACACTAGCTCAGCTCAGTGTGCAGTTCTGCTGCTCTGATGCAGGCTGAGGTCAGCACGCAGATTCGGCCCAGATTCCCTAGCTGGACTTGCCGGGCAGTTGGGTCCAGAGACTCTAGCTGAGCCTTGTGCACAATCGCGGCCCTCAGACTCTGGCAGGACTCTCCATGCAGTTTAGGCCCAGAGTCACGGGCTGAATTCAGCGCACAATGTGGGTCCAGAGTCCCATGATGAGCTTGGTGCACAATTCAGCCCCAGAGACTCTGGTGGAGCTCAGCGTGCAGTTTGGGGCCAGAGTCCCTAACTGTGCTTTGCAGAGAGATTGGTCCCAAAGACTCTAGCTGATCATTTGGCACAGTCCTGGATCTAAGACTCTGGTTGGACATGGTGCGCAGTTTGAATCCAGAATTCCTAGCTGAGCTTGGCAGACAGTTCGGCCCCTGAGTCAATAACTGACCACGGCACGTGCTTTGGGCACAAAACCCCTAGCTGAGCTTGGTGCGCAGTCCCAACCCAAAAACTCTGGCTGGACTCTGCATGCATTTTGGGGCCAGAGTCCCTAGGGGAGGTCACTGCGCAGATTGGGCCCAGAGTCCCTAGCTGAGCTCGGCAGATGGTTGTGGCCCTGAGTATCTAGCTGACTCGGTGCATGGTTCAGGCCCAGTGTTCCTGGGTGGACTTGGCAGGGGACCCAGAAGGCTGTGGATACATTGGCCTGACCCAACGCTCATTCAGACACCCAGAACGATTGCAGGACCCACAGTACAGGGGAGCTGAGGATGACTGGCAGTGAGAATCCAAAACAACAGGGCTAGCCTCCTGCCATCCACACCAGTGAAGCATTAGAGCTTCCAGCCTAGGGAAATTGTGAGAAAACAAGTGAAACTATCATCAGACTCCCTCCACCAAACTCTGGAAGCTACCCAACAAAAACAAAGATGGCAAGATGTATAAAGGACAGCATAAAAGAATATGCAAAAAAAATCCCAAACCAACATGGTGTCTCCAGTTTACAGCTATCCCAAAGAAAACAACCCAGAGAACTCAAATACAACGGAAATACAAGAAAATACCTTCATATCCTTAGTAATGAGGATGAAAATAGAGGAAACAAATAAAATTCATAATCAAATGCAGGAAGATGCAGCCAAACACTTGAGAGACATAAAAGAAGCACATAGAGTGGCACTGGAAATTTTTCAGGAAAATGCAAACAACCAGATGAAAGAAATAAATAAAACAGTTCAAGCTCTGAAGACCTATAAAGAGGCAATGTAAAAAACTCAGGAATAATCAAACAATCAGATGAAAGAAATCAAAAAATCAATTCAAGATATTAAGATGAAAATTGATTCAATGATAAACACACAGACAGAAGAAAAACAAGAACGTGAGACCTCAGAGAAAAGGCGAGCAACACGCTTTTCTAACAGAATTCAAGAGATGGAGGAAATAATCTCAGGTCTAGAAAATACAATCACAAATTTTATAGAAACCATGAAAGAAAATGCCAAATGTAGAAAACTCCTGACACAAAACATCCAAGAAATCAAGGACACCATGAAAAGAATAAACCTGAGGATAATAGACATTGAAAATAGAGAAGATATCAGAATCCAAGGCCCAGAAACTATTCTCAAAAAAATCATAGAAGAAATTCCCAATCTAAAAAATAGATGCCTATAAACATGCAAGAGGCCTACAGAACACCAAATGGAATTGACCAGAAGAGAAAAAATGCCTGTAACATAATAATCAAAACACAAAACATACAGAAAAAGGAAAAAAATATTAAAACCTACAAGCAAAAAGGGCCAAATAACATTTAATGGCAAACCTATCAGAATTACACCTGACTTCTCAGCAGAGACCATAAAAGCCAGAAGGGCATGAACAGAAATCATACAAACCCTAAGAGACCACAGATGCCAGGCCAGATTACTTTACCCAGCAAAACTATCAAGAACTATTGCTGGAGAAAACAAAATATTCCAAGATGAAAACAAATTCAAACAGTACCTATCCACAAATCCAGCTTTACAGAAGGTACTAGAAGGAATACTCCATCCCAAAGGGTCAAGCTACAACCAAAACTACTCAAGAAATAGATAACTATACCATGGCAAAAACACAACTACACAAATGCTCGACTGGAACCAATATCAAAATTAAGACTCTTAACAGTCACTGGTCATTAGTATCTCTCAACATCAATGGCCTCAATTCTCCAAAAAAAAGACACAGACTAACTGAATGGGTGCATAAACAAGATCCAACATTCTTCTGCATTCAAGAAACACATCTCACCCATAACGATAGGCATTACCTCAGGATATAAGGATAGAAAAATATTCCAAGCAAATGGTCACTAGAAGTAAGCAGGCATAGCCATTTTAATATCGCACAAAATAGACTTTCAACCAAAATTAATCAAAAGGGATGTGGAAGGACACTTCATACTTATCAAAGGTAAAGTCAACCAAGATGGCATTACAATTCTGAACATCTATGCTCCCAATACGAGGGCACCCACATTTGTAAAACATCTGCTAAAGAAGCTTAAACCACACATCGATCAACACACAATAATAGTGGGAGACATCAACACCCCACTCTCACTGAAGGATGAGTCATTGAAACAGAAACTAAGCCGAGAAATAACATCATTAACCAATGCCATGGGTCAAATGGATCTAACAAATATCTATAGAACCTTTCACCCAAACAGAAAAGAATATACCTTTTCTCTGCATCCCATGGAACCTTCTCCAAAATTGATCACATCATAGGACACAAAGCAGGCCTCAACGGATACAAGAGGATTGAAATAATATCTTGTATCCTCTGAGATCACCATGCTCTTAGGCTGCAATACAACAACAACAGAAATAACAAAAAGGCTACATGTATGTGGAAACTAAACAACTCTCTGCTAAATGACACCTGGATCATTGAAGAAATAAAGAAAGAAATCAAGGAGTTTCTGAAATTCAATGAAAATGAAGGGACAACATACCCAAATTTTTGGGATACACTGAAAGCAGTGATAAGAGGAAAATTCATAGCACTAAGTGCCTTTAAAAAGAAATTGGAAATATCACACATAAGCATCTTAACGACACAACTGGAAACCCTAGAAAATAAAGAAGCAGAAACACCAAAAATGAGTAGATGTCTGGAAATAATCAAACTCAGAGGTGAAATTAACAAAATAGAAACTAAGAAAACAGAACAAAGAATCAACAAAATCAAGAGCTGGTTCTTTGAGAAAATCAACAAGATAGACAGACCGTTAGCCAAACTAACCAAAGGGCAGAGAGACAGTATTGAAATCAACAAAATCAGAAATGAAAAGGAAGACATAACAACAGACACTGAAGAAATACAAAGAATAGTAAGATCCTACTTTGAAGGCATGAATGCCACAAAATTTGAAAATCTAAGGGAAATGGACAATTTTCTTGATGAATTTCACTTGCCAAAGTTGAGTGAAGAACAGATAAACAAGCTAAATATTACCATTTCCCCTACAAAAATAGAAGCAATCATTGATAGTCACCATACCAAAAAAAAAGCCCAGGGCCAGATGGTTTCAGTGCAGAATTCTACCAGACCTTGAATGGCGAGCTAATACCGATACTCTTCAAGTTACTTCAAAACATAGAAATGGATGGAACATTACCAAATTCATTCTATGAGGCCATAGGCACATTGATACCTAAACCTCACAAAGACTCAACAAAGAAAGAGAGTTTCAGACCAATTTCTTTTATGAACATCGATACAAAAATACTAAATAAAATACTTGCAAAACGAATACAAGAACACATCAAAGGTACATTCATCATGACTAAGTAGGCTTCATTCCAGGCATGTAAGGATGGTTTAATATATGGAAATTTGTCAATGTAATCCACCATATAAACACACTGAAAATAAAAAACCACATAATCATCTCCTTAGATGCAGAGAAAATATTTGATAAAATCCAACACCCATTCATCTTTAAAGTTTTAGAGACATCAGGGATACAAGGCACATTCCTCAACATAATAAAGGCTATATACAGCAAGCCAACAGCCAAAATCAAAGTAAATGGTAAGGTACTCAAGGAAATTCCTCTAAAATCGGGAACAAGGCAAGGCTGCCCACTCTCTCCATATCTCTTGAATATAGTACTCAAAGTTCTAGCCAGAGCAATAAGACAACAAAAGGAGATCAAGGGTATCCAAATGGGAAAAAAGGAAGTCAAATCATTGGTATTTGCAGATGATATGATAGTGTACATAAGTGACCCTCAAAATTCCACCAGAGAACTCCTACAGCTGATAAACACATTCAGCAAATTGGCTGGACACAACATTAAATCAAAAAAGTCTGTAGCCTTCCTATACACAAATGACAAGCTTGCTGAGGAAGAAATTAGGAAAAGCCCACCCTTCACATTAGCCATAAGCAATATAAAATATTTAGGAGTTACTCTAACTAAGCAAGTGAAGGACTTGTTTGAAAAAAATTTCAAAACTTTGAGGAAAGAGATTGCAGATGACAAGAGAAGATGGAATGATCTTCCTTGCTCATGGATCTGGATAATTAACATACTAAAAATGGCCATCCTATGAAAAGCAAACTACAGATTCAATGCAATCCCTATCAAAATACCTACACAATTTTTTAAAGAAATTGAAAGTTCAATTCTGAATGTAATATGGAAAAACAAAAAACCCAGAATAGCTAAAACGTTCTTGTATAATAAAAGATTCTATGGAGGAATCTCCATACCTGATATCAAACTGTACTATAAAACAATAGTAATTAAAACAGCATGGTTCTGGCACAGCAACAGGCTGGTTGATCAGTGGAATTGAATCGAAGACCCAGATATGAATCCACACATATATGGTCACTTGATTTTTGACAAAGAAGCCAAATCCATTTAATGGAAAAAGGATAGCATCTTCAACAAATGGTATTGGTCTAACTGGATGTCTATATGTAAAAAAAAATCAACTGGACCCGTATTTGTCACCTTGCACAAAACTCAAATCGAAGTGGATCAAGGACCTCAACATAAAACCAGAGACACTTAGTCATTTAGAAAAAAAGTGGAGAAGAGCCTCAAACACATTGGCACAGGAGACAACTTCCTGAACAGAACACCAACAGCCCAGGCCTTAAGGTCAACAATTAATAAATGGGAACTCATGAGGCTGAGAAGCTTCTTTAAGGCAGGAGATACTGTCAAGAGAACAAAGCGACAGCCTACAGACAGGGAAAAGATCTTCACCAACTCTATATCTGACAAAGGTCTAATATCCAAAAAATATAATGAACTCAAGAAATTAAACCCCACCAAACCAAATAACCCAATTGAGAAATGGTGCTTGGAATTAAACAGAGAATTCTCAACAGAGGAATATCAAATGGCTGAGAAACATTTAAAGAAATGCTCAACCTCGTTAGTCATCAGGTAAATGCAAATCAAAATAACTCTGAGATTCCATCTTACACCAATCAGAATGGCTAAGATAAAAAATTCAAGCGACACCACATGCTGGTGAGGATGTGGGGAGAGAGGAACACTCCTTCATTACTGGTGGGAATGCAAACTAGTACAGCCACTTTGGAAATCTATCTGGTGCTATATCAGAAAAATGGGAATATAACTTCCTAAAGACCCAGCTATTCCACTCCTTGGAATATACCCAGAAGATGCTCCAGCACACAACAAGAAAATTTGCTCAACCATGTTCATAGCAGCCTTATTCATAATAGCCAGAACATAGAAACAGCCTAAGTGTCCCTCAGTAGAAGAATGGATAAAGAAACTGTGGTACATATACACTATGGAATACTACTCAGCTATTCAAAACAAGAAATTCCCGAAATTTGTGGACAAACGGATTGAGCTAGAAATGATCACAATGAGTTAGTTAACCCAGAATCAGAAAGCCTCAAGTGGTATGTACTCACTTATATCTACATATTAGCTCAAGGGGCATGTCCCATTAAAGCCTTCACGTACCAGGAAACTGGGACAGATGGGAGGACATCCTATTGGGACTCTAGATGAGAGAAGCATGTGAGAATAGCAAAGGAGAAGGACCCAGAAGGTCCTAGAAACTTACAAGTGGAACATTATGATAGGCAGATTTGGGCCCAGGGGTCCTGCTCAAACTAAGGCACCAGCCAAGGACAATACAGGTGGTAAATTTTAAACCCCTACCCAGATCTAGCCAATGGACAGGGCATTCTCCACAGTTGAGTGGAGAGTGGGGTATGACTTTCACACGGACTCTGGTGCCTCATATTTGACCATGTCCCCTGGATGGGGAGACCTGGTGGCACTCAGAGGAAGGACAGCAGGTTACCAAGAAGAGACTTGATACCCTATGAACATATACAGGGGGAAGATGTCTCCCTCAGTCACAGTCATAGTGGAGGGTAGTAAGGGGAAAATGGGAGGGAGGGAAGAATGGGAGGATACAATTGATGTGATAACCATTGCGATGTAACAAGAATAAATTAATTTAAAAAAGTAAAAAAAAAAATTAAAAATTAAAAATTAAAAAAAAGAATTGTGATGTCATCTTTTTTATTTTTCCCTTGATGAATATGAACTGTGTCCTTCCTCATCTCTTTTGATTAATTTTGTTTGAAAGTCAATTTTATTAGATATTAGAATGGCTACGCCAGCTTGCTTCTTGTGTTCATTTGCTTGAATATTTTTCCCAGCCTTTTACAATGAGATAATGTCTGTCCTTGTGGCTGAGATATGTTTCTTGAATGCAGAAGAATGTTGGATCTTGTTTATGCATTCATTCAGTTAGTCTGTGTCTTTTTACTGGAGAATTGAAGCCATTGATGTTGAGAGATATTGAGAAGTGACTGTTAAGTCCCTTCATTTTTTATGTTTGTTACAGTCAAGAACTTGTGTAGTTGTGATTTTCCTATGGTGTAGTCATCTATTTTCTATGTAGTTTTTGTTGTAACTTGTCCCTTTGGGGTGGCTTTTTCCATCTAGTAACTTCTGTAAAGCCAGATTTGTGGGTAGGTACTGTTTGAATTTGTTTCTGTAATGGAATCTTTTGTTTTCTCCATCAATAGTTATTGATAATTCACTGGGTATAGTAGTGTGGAATGGAATATGTTGTCTCTTAGGGTTTGTGGGACCACTGTCCAAGCCCTTCTGGCTTTCATGGTCTCTGCTGAGAAGTTAGGTGTAATTCTGATAGGATTGACATATTATGCTACTCTATCTTTTTCTCTTGCTGCTTTTAATATTTTTTTGTTCTATATATTTTCTGCTTTTATTATTATATGTCAGGAAGATTTTCTTTTCTGGTCTATTCTATTTGGTGTTCTGTAGGCCCCTTGAATGTTCATATGCATCTCCTTCAGATTGGAGAAATTTTCATCTATGATTTTGTTGGAGATATTTTCTGGGCTGTGGATTAGAGCATCTTCTCATTCCTCAATTCCTATTATTCTCAGGTTTCATCTTTTCATGATGTCCATGATTTCTTGGATGTTCGGTGTCAGGAACTTTTCAGATTTAGCATTTTCTTTGATGGTTATTTATAGTTCTACGATTGTATCTTCAAGTCCTGAGATTCTTTCCTCTATTTCTTGGATCCTGTTAGAGAAGGTCACCTCTATGTTGCTTGTTTTCTTGTCTAAGGTCTCTCGATCATGTTTTTCTTCTGTGTGTTCCTTTATCATAGATTCCATTTTCATCTTCAGATCTTGAAGTGTTTTATTGATTTCCATCATCTGTGTGTATTTTCCTGAAATTCTTCCATTACCTCTCTATATGTTTATTTTATGTCTTCAACCTGGTTGACTGTATCCTCCTGCATTTGTTTACAAATTTTACTCATTTCTTCCATTATCATCTCCCTTATTAAGAACTTGAGGTCATTTTCTTGTATTTCGATTGTGTTTGAGTTCTCAGGGTTGCTTTCTTTGTGATAGCTGGGATCTGGAGAAGCTGAACTGTTTTCGTTTTTGTTGTTTGTGTTATTATGCTGTCCTTTAGTCATTTTGCTGTCTCTGATGTTGAAAGGTAGCTTCTGGTGTCCTTCACTGGTCATTGAGAGTGGATGTTGGTGAGTGATTATAGGTCAGGTGCCTTTGCCTGTGGGGATCAGGCAGTTCTTCCCAGGAACAAGCAGGTGACCTTGTTTACACTCCTGGAGACTTTGCTCTAAACATTATGCTTTGGACTAGGTTAGGAGAGGTCGGCTTCTCTCTGGTCCCTTTCATGTTACTGCTGTTATTCAGAGCAGTTGTATTTGGACCAAATTGCAGACGGTGCTCTCCGGCTGGGCAAATTGCTCCAAGCTGCCTGCATTTCCTGTGGTCCTGTACTCAAGACTCTGCCCAGATCAGTCCCAGTGAGCTGTGCCACCTTTTATACCAGAGTATAGACCCTTCAGACCAGTCTCGGGAGCGTGGGAGATCCTGCCAGGCCTTTAGGAACTGATCCAGCTAGGTTCTATCTGATAAAGACTGCAGGCCTCATATGCCACAGCCCACAGACAGGAACCATTTTAGACCACTGGCGGCATGTGCTCCCTGCCTTTCCCACAGCTCTGTATTCAATATCCTGCTCGGATCAGACCCACTGAGCTGTGGCTGCCTTTTAGACCAGAGTATAAACACCTCAGGGGTGTCCATTCTCTCCTGAGAGCGTGGGAGAACCTGCCTATGTTTTGGGAACTGTCCAAGCTGGGATCTAATTGCCAAGGTCTGCTGCTCGGTCCACTGCATCTGGCTCCAATTTAGGCCCGTTCGGCCCATGGGCTGTATGCACTCTAGCTGAGCTAGGTGGACCCACCTGCTTGTGCTTCCATGCAGCCCAGGGACCCCTGCAAATTGGTGTGGGGCAGGTGAAGGGGTCCAGGTTTACCCACAACCCTGAGACTTCCCCAGGCCAGAGGCTCCGGTGTATCACCGTTCTACACACTGAATTCGGGATTTATAGGCAGACTGCAGCCAGCAGGTAGGTTCTGTTTGAGTGTCTGGAGAGGGGTTTCAGGACCTCTGTGGGCTGTTGCTTAACCCAAGGACAGGCCCACCAGTGGTCTGCGCTGTTTGGGACCACACTCACCTAGAGTTCTATAAATCTAGCAGTCTGTAGCTCCATTTCGGTCCCTGATCTCCTTGTAGTACACCAGATACAATGTGTGATAGGCACCGACATCTTGGAACTCGAATGTTGTATATTATTAATTTAGTATTGACATGCCATTTTCAAGAAAACAAGAAATGAAAGACTTATTTTAAGAGTAATATTAATGTGGCTGGAGAGATGTCCCAGTGTGGAAGGGCATTAGCTGCTCTTCAGAAGGACTTGGGATCAATGCCTAGTATACATGTGGTAGCTCACAATGGTCTGTAACTCCAGTTCCAGGAAATCTGTCTGATACCATCACACAGATATACTTGCAGGTAAAACACCAATATACATGAAATAAAAATAAACATTTTCTTTGAAAAAGTAATATTATATATGTGTCAAGTTAAAAATGGCTTAATTGTGCTGAGTAGATATTGACATAAGCTAGAGTCATTTTTTTGAAGAGAGTACCTCAATGGAGAAAATGCCCTACCCATCTGGCCTGTAAGCAAGCCTACAGTGCACATTCTTCATTGATGTTTGTGGCATAGCCTGGATTATTGTGGACAGTGCCATGTGAGGGCAGGTGATACTGGATCCTGTATGAAAACAGGCTCATCAACTTGTGAACAGAAATCCAGTAAGTTGAAGAGCCTTCTTGGCGTCTGCTTCAGTTAGTGTATTCAGGTTCCTTCCTTGACTTCCTAGGATGATAGACTTTGACTTAAGTGTTGTAAGCTGAAATATAGTCTTTCCTTGCCAGCTGCTCTTCATCTTAGTATTTTACCCACTCTAATAAAAAAGTAACTAGGACAGAAGGGAGATGTTTCATTTTATCAAATCACTTCCATCACTCAGGGAAGTCAGAGCAGGAGTTCAGGGCATTAAACGTGAAACAGAAGCTGATGCAGAAGTCATGGTGAGACACTGCATACAGGCTTGCTTTTTATGGCTTGCTCACCCTGCTTTTTAATACCATCCGAGACCACCTTTTTAGGCAAGGTACAAGCCAGAAAGGTCTGTGTCTTCTCACATCAATTACTAATTAAGAAAATGTCCTACAGACTTGACTATGGGGCCACCTTGTGGACGCATTGTTTATTTCCCCATATATGTCTAAGTTTGCCAAATTAATAAAAATAAACAATCACATACACTTTAAATCCTTCTGAGTCCATTTTGTGTTGTTCTTAAGCATCTATGTATAGGGCTGACTACCTAAGGTTGAACATCCTTTTAGAAGGCTAGTCTGTGAAGAAAATTGATTTCCCTGTCTCAAAAGCCATCAACCGCTAATAACACTTGTTAGCAATTACTACATGAGAACATATGAACTTTCTCCCATCCATCTTGGTTTATAAACAGATGTAGTCATTACATAAGTCTGCTTTAGTTGACTATATAGTGGAAATTTCATGGGTTCAATTTCCCAGTAATATACAGAAGACACTATATTAGAGAAGACATTTGGTTCTTTACACTTTTTCGGTCTCCTCTCTCATGATGTTCGCTGAGTGTTAGGTGTAGGCATTGTGTTGTAGATTTCAGTTGGGACTAGATAGCCAATTGTCAGTTATTTTAGTTTTTGATCAGTTGTAGGTTTCTATAATTGATTCTCTCTTCTACAAAATAAAGCATATTTAATGATGAATGAGAATATTTGTTTTGTTGTATAAAGATAAGCATTTCTAATTCAGTAGGAAATTATACTGGTTTAAGAAAGTTGCAGTAGTAGAGTTTTCTCTAGGGATGATGAACTCACTACCTAAGGGAAGCAGGCTAGGTTTATTACACTAGGAATTTATTCTCTGCTACTGAACAGGCCTTGTATCCAATTAGATGGATTTTAATCAACAAAGATATATGTATCACTATTCCACCCTTGAGGTAATATTCCAGGTTGTTTGTTCTTACAATTAATAGGCTTTAATGTTTCATGGGACTTTTTTTTTAACATGCAAATTTTTTATTGTTTTTATCCCTTGAAAGTTTGCATAACAACTCCCCATATTATAAAAGCTCTGTCTTTTGTTTCCCTTAACTATTGATTATTGAAGAAACTCAACCCATATCTCTGCTGAATGCAGTGGATCTCTTTACCTTATTGGGTAATTAGGCTCCCCTGTAATCATTCCTTGCTTCTTTGTTTCCTGGAATGAACACATATTTAGGCTTGTTTTCTGATTCCACTCTGGAAACAGCCATTTAAATGAGAAAAAGGCTCTGGCTCCTTTTATACATAAACACATATATTTTGAAGCATGTTTTAAGGTAAATTATGAATATTATTCTGTTTTATTTCATTAATTAATTAATTAATTTATTTATAGTATATCCTAATTGCAGATTCTCCTCCCTCCTCTTCTCCCAGTCCCTCTCTCTCCCCTCCACTCCTCTATCTCCCCACACTTTCTCCTCAGAAAAGGGGAGGCCTCCCATGAATACCAACTCACCTTGGCATATTAAGTTGCAATAGACCTAGGTACAACTTCTCCTATTGAGGCTGATACAAGGCAAATAAGTAAGGGGAAAGGGATCTAAAGGCAGGCAACAGAGTCAGGGAGAGTCTTGATCTTGCTATTGGGGTCACAATTGAAAAACAAGCTACACATCTGTTACATATATGTAGAGGACTGAGGTCCATCCCACGCATTCTCTCTGGTTGTTTTCTGTGAGCTCCTATTGGCCAAGGTTAATTGATTCAGTAGGTTTTCCTGTGGTGTCCTTAACCTTTCTGCCTCCTTCAATCTTTCTTTCCCCTTCTCACAGGCTCCCAGAACTGTCTGTGGGTGTCTGCATTTGTTTCCATCAGTTACTCCATGAAGACACTCAGATGACACTTACAGTAGGCTCCTTTCTGCAAGTGCAACAGAATATCATTACCAGTGTCAAGGGTAGGCTCTCTCTCATGGCATAAGTCTGAAGTTGGGCCAGTCTATTATTGTGTTTTAAAGTAACTTGTACATTCTGTATGTGTTTGATTTTGCACTAATTGTATACACACACACATATAAAATTATATATATATATATATATATATATATATATATATATGAGTTATTTGTTTTATCAATTCACTTCAAATTGAATTTTGTCTTCTAATAATTTAAATAATTATATTCCAATATAAAATTATTAAATAATATATTATTTTCTTCACTTTGTTCCTTTTTTATTTATACATTTTTATGGTGTATTATTCTCATGTTTAATTTGATAAAAACGTATATACACATACACAGATATAGGTGTATTAATGTGTATTCACGTCTTCTTGTGTACAGCTAGGTGGCATTCTCAGAATGTGCTATGTAGATGACAACCAAATTTATCCCCAGTGTACTGCTTCACTGTGAGAAAATATCTTCTGTTTGATTATTCAGAACTATTCAGAACTCAGGATATGGATCAAAACTTACATCTGTTCATGAAAACCTTAATTAAAAGGCAGAATTAAAGAAAATTTAAGGATCCTCCAGTAGGCTTACTATGGTTTTCGTGTCTCCTGGTGAGATTTCCCTTTTCCTGTTTTATGGGGTAAAACAGATACATGTATATACATGAAAAATGCATTGTTGAAAGTGTTTCACTTCCAATGAAATTATTAGACTATGATTCTTGGTTGCAATTGAGAAAAAATAAGATTTGCTGGTAAAAGGTCATCTTGTAGTCTAAATTTATGAAGAGAGATTGTTTTGATTGCTTCTGTTATTATCCGACCTCTCCCCCAGTACCCCTGGAAAATCTATTCTATTTCTCTTTCCCAGAGAGATGCATGTTCTCTCTTGAGTCCTCCTTGTTATTTAGTATCTCTGACTTTCTCTTGGTCTGTAGATTGTGACAAATGTCCACTTATAAGTGAGTATAAACCATTCTTACCTATCTGGGTCTGAGCTACATCACTCAAGATGGTTGTTTCTAGTTTCATTCATTTGCCTGCAAATTTTGTTATGTTCTTGTTTTCTAATAGCTGACTAGTACTATATTTTATCAATGTAACATATTTATTCATTCATTCTTTAGTTGAGGGACACTTATGTCATTTTCAGTTTTTGTCTACTATGAATAAGGGTTCTATAAACATATTTGAGAAAGAGTCCCTGTGGTAGGATGGACCATTTGAAGGGTATATGCCCAAGACTCCTATAGCTGAGTCTTGAGATAGATTCATTCCTTATTTTTGTAGGAACTTCCACATTGATTTCCACAGTAGCAGTGTAAGTGTGCATTCCCACCAGCAGTGAAAGAGTGTTCAACTTGCTCCACACCTTCTCAAGTAGGAGCTGTCACTGTGCTTTTGATCTAAGTCATTCTAAGAGATTTAAGATGGAATCTCAAAGTAGTTTTGAATTGTATTTCACTCATGGATAACATGCTGAACATTTCTTGTTTCTCAGGCATTTGAGATTTCACTATTGAGAATTCTGTTTGGATCTGTATCACATTTTTATTTAGATTATTTGGTTAGTTGATGTCTACTTTTTAAAACATGTATTATTTATTCATTCACATTATACCCTGATGCTAGCCCTCTCCTGCAAGTCCCATCTGCATGACTCCTTCCTCTCTATCTGACTCTACTTTTTCTCAGCGAAGGGGGGGCATCAAAGAAATACCAACTCACCCTAACATCTCAAGTCAGAGCAAGACTAAACACAGCGTCTCACACTGAGGCCTGACAAGGCAGCCTATCTAAGGGAAAGGGATATACAAAGGCAGGCAACAGAGTAAGAGATAGCCCCTACTCCCATTGTTATGGGACCCACAAGATGAGAAACTATACACTTGCTGTACATGTATGATAGGGGTCTAGGTCTATCCCATGCATGTTCTTTGCTTCAGACACTGTGAGCTCCAATGAGACAGATTAGGTTATTCTGTAGGTCTTCTTGTGGTGTCATTGACCCATCCAGCTCCCTCTGTCCTTCCTTTCACTCTTCCACAAAACTCTCCAAGTTCATCCTGTTGTTTGTATGTGAGAAGAATTGTAAGCTTTGTCCCAGGTGAAAACAGTCTTTGTGGGCTTTGCCACTTTGAAACAGCATGGAGGATAGACTGAATGGAGCCATCCTGGGTCTGAAATTCAGGAAGTGGACTGGGGGACTCCAGCCGGGCTATTGTGTTTCTAAGGAAACATCCCTAGGGGCAGGTATCCTGACCCAGACCTGCCATTGCATGCCCGAAAAAGATGCAGGAGGAGAAGAGAGGAAAAGGGTGCATCTTTTGTAGTAAGATTGCACATGGATTTGGGGAGAGACCAGTTTACAAGCCAGACCAGCATGCAGGCTAAAAACACCTGAGGAACGATCCCATGGAATAGATACTGGAAGGTTTACTCTTGTTTCCCTTTAACCCTATTTCCTTCTTGTATAGGATTGTTGGATTGAATAATAAAGTCTAACTGTTAAGAAACAGAGCCAACATTTGGATGTGGAGCTCTTCAGCTATGATGATTGTGAGTTTTACTGGATATAGTAGTCAAAGTTGGCATCTGTGTTCTCTTAGAGGCTGCGAGGCATCTGCCCAGACACTTCTACATTTTAGAGTCTCTCTTGAGAATTCAGGTTTAATTCTCATAGGTCTGCTTTGATAAGTTGCTTGGTCATTTTCCCTTGCAGCTTTTAATATTCTTTCTTTTCTGTAGATTTAATGTTGGGATTATTATTATCTTTTTTGGTCCAATCTAATTGCTCTTATTTATGCATATTCTAGTTCTATAGGCATCTTCTTCTTTAGGTTGATGCAATTTTCTTCTATGAGTTCACTGAACATATTTCTGGTCCTTGGATTTGGGACTCTTCACATTCTTCTTTTATCTTCATTAGATTTGTTTTAAGGCCATTTTCCTGTGCTAGTGCTGTGTTAAGATATCCTGAGCCTGCTGTAGTATGATACCTGTATTTTGGTGGTTCCATATTTCCCTGTCTCTTATTTATCTCTGGTGTTCCTTGATAGCTGGAGGATTCTTTTTCTATGGGATTGCATAGGCCTCTGGAGATAGAGGCTGAGATGATGATCCCTGATGGCTGCAGGCCTCTGGATATACAGAAAGGGTCTAGAAAAGGACCAGTAGTGGTAGTGGGGAGCATGACATAGCTCACTGTGCCAGGGCTTGCCTAGTGGCTCCAAGCAATCAGAGGGCTGGAGCATAGAAATCTCATCTATTTATGCCAGGTAGCTGCAGGCCTCTGAGGATAGAGATTGAACTGTGGGCCTGGAATAGGGTGTACAAGGGATAAAGCAGAGATCACCATTTTTAGGTTTGTTGGGAAGACTGGAGGCCAGCTTGGAATTGTGAGCAAAGGATATCACGAGACAATCATGCAGGAATGTACTTAAGGCAATCATGTGAGCTAACAGGAAGTGGCCCACTGTGCTGTGGTCTATTAGGCAATGTGCCTGGGTAGTTTATCTTTACATTCTTTTTTGCTTCTGATTGCCTTTATATGCTTGTATTTCCTATACCCTTCATATATATGTATATGTAAATATATATAAGATTATATATGCATGGTCCATCCAAAATATCCTCCATTCATGTGATTTAATATTTGTATACTATCTTTTTTCCAGACAACTGTACTGAAATCATAAAAACAATCCTCTTTGCAAAAGATATTTGGATACTGCATTAATTAGCTTATAATTAATATGAAATACTGTCAGTAAAAGTAACAACATTATTTTGTGGTCAGTAGAATTGTATTATGTGTTTCCTCAAAGATTTGTGGAGGAGGTAGAGGAATTAAAGAGGAAATACATGATCAAAATATTTTGAATTAGAAATTAATGACATTTTAAGAGGATCCTGATTTTAAAATATCTGCGTCACATAAAAACCTGCAAAGTCTTTAATGGATTTTGTAAGTCATATACAATGAGGTGCAAATAAATAACAATAACAACAAATGACAACAACAACAATAATAATAATAAAGTCTTTTACTGCCTTATTGCTTTCATTGACTTATGCAAATACAATTTCTGAATAACTTAGTTATCCCTTAGTTACAATTGACTTTTTTCATACTGCTGATATGATAAAAACTACACCAAAATAAGCTACTAACAAGAAAGAATTCTCAAATATTAACAAAATCCCTTAGGACTCTGTTTCAAGTGACAATTTAAAAAATTAGGCCATGTATTTCCTAGTATAGAAGGATTCCTACAGAGATGGATAACTCACATATTTTTCAGTGATTACTTACAAAAATCATATATCATGACTCATGGTGTTAAGAAGAAATAACAGCAAGTAAAAGAAAAGGTTAAAAGAATATAAAGATTTTATTCAAATTTATGTATGAAGGATAAGATGGTTAGACGTCTACAAAATACAAAGGAAAATATAGAAGTTGTATGGGTCTGAGTAAGTTATTTAGGTATGTAAAAGAAGAGCCTTAAAAACAATACATATCAACCTACTCTCCTGGATTCCAAATTCTATCCCACAACTCCTGCTGATTTCATGGAGGCCACAGTGACACTAGGAAACTCAGAGGAAAGGCATTGATTTCTACCTATCAAATCCCTTTAGAGCCAGTCCAATATCCCCAAACTTCAGCCTCTCTTCTGGGCCCCATAATTTGGTTCACAATTTTGGAAAAATTTACTGAAAGCAATGCAGTACTAGGAATACCAGAGAACAAGCAGATACCCAGAATCCCAGAGGCCATACATTTACTTGGAACCCTAATGGCAACATTGGCATGCAAGACCCCAGAGATCAAACAGAGCACAAAAACCCCAGCAGAGGCATCCTACCATACCTGAAGACTTGTTCATCAGCACATTCGTTCACTCATGGCAGAAGACCAGAAAAGAAACAGAAACTAAGGGATAGACATCCAAAAATAATCTAACAAAAGTTAACTCAGAACTTAGCACCTAATCCTATCCTAACTCCATGCCCACATGACTAGAGGCCAGTATAGGAACACAATTAACAATAGCCTGGGAAACATGGTAGCACCAGATATCAGTTTTCCCACTACAACAGGCCATGGATATTTCAATACTCCTAAACCACAAGAAAATGAGCTTTATTCCAATCTTATGAATATTATAAATTCCTATAAAGAGGCAATAAATCAATACCTTAAAGAAGTCAAGGAAAAGACATTGAGCCCGGCTAAGGAAATGCATAAAACTATTCAATATCTGAAAATAGGAATAGAAGTAATAAAGAGAACACAAACTGAGGGAATCCTGGAGGTGGAAAATTTAGGTAAGCCAAAAGGAACTACAGATGCAACAATAACCAAAAGAATACAAAATGTGGAAGAGGGAATCTCAGGTGTAGAAGATACAACAGAAGAAACTGATACCTCACTCAAAAAATGTTAAATCTATAAAGTTCCTGACAAAAAATGTCCAGAAGTTGAGAGCACTATGAAAAGACCAAACCTAAGAATATTAGCTATAGAAGAATGAAAGGATTTCCCGCTCAAAAGACCTAGAAACATTTTTAACAAAGTCTTAGAAGAGAAATTTCCTAGCCTAAGAAAAGGAATCCTATACCTGCACAATAACCTTACATAACAACAAATAGATTGGACCAGAAAAGAAAGAATCTGCATCACATAATAGTCAAAACAATAAATTTATAGAAGAAATAATGAATACTTAAATCTAGGGGATATGCCAAGTAAGATACAAAGGCATCCTTATTACAATAATAATTGACTTCTCAACAGAAGATCTAAAAGCCAGAAGGGCCTGCACAGGAGGCTTGCAGTTTCTTAAAGATCACATACGTGAGAACAAACTACCATACCCAGCAACACTCTGAATCACCATAAATGTGGAAAATAAGATATTCCATTGCAAAACCAAATTACAAGTCCAGGACTATAAAATGTACTAAAAGGAAAATTCCAACCCAAAGATTTTAACTACAACCAAGAAAGCACAGGAAATAAAGTAGAGACACTATTGTGTGTACTGTATGGATGATTTGTCTATAAATTTTTTAAAAAGTACCACCTATAGGAAGTGTAGGATAGAAGGTGGGAATTCCAAAACACAGAAAGAATTCTGGGATAGAGCCAGACATAGGCACAGATTCGCCCAAGATATTAAGAAGATGGGTGCCTGAGACCAGAGTAGAGGTAAGCATCCACATAACAAAATGTATATTAGTATAAATGGATTATTTTACGTTATGAGCTAATAAGAGAAAAAGCTAGGTATATATCCTAGGTACTTGTAAAAACCCACTGCTATATATGCAACCCATAATAGTAGGCTTGTAATCCAATATTACCTAAAAATACTAGCTTAAAACACAAGATAGAGGCATTATTCCAAAGGGTCTGGACACAAAAGCTTGACCCAAAGGTCAGACAAGGCCGCTTTAAGGATTGCCTCGATGGTGGGCAAAGCATTTGACTGGAGGCTAGAAAGTAATGAATAGAGCAGAGAACTGGATCCTGACAGCAATTTTCTAGATGAACAGAAGGCCTGATCTCATTAAAAGAGAAGAAAAGCAGACCTGAGGCTTTGGCACCCCTGAAGGCAAAAATCTTCCCAGACATTTAGCAGGGGATCCATTACATTTACCAACCATGCTGGGGCAGCTAACTGAGCTGGCAGTTTCCAAAGCTGCATTGCAATTTCTCAGAGATTGTACCCTAAGTACCCACACTGCCAGCCACTCGGCAGGAGCTGGGCATCTGTTGTGGCACATGGACCCAGGACTGCTGACCCCTTCCCTTGTGAACAGAAGACTGGGGTGGGGCCAACAGTTCTCACGATGATCACAGCCAGGGGTGTGGTGCATTAAAAGCAGTGCAAGACACAAACTGATAAGCCCCAATTTTCTAAACTTGTAAGGCATTGAGTTTGGAAAACTATAAAAGAGCAGGAAAACTGGATGTAAAATACCATCGAAAAAATATTTTATTTGAAAATAGAAAATTTAAAGAATTTAGGGAGAAAGTTGGAAAAAAATAATACCTTGTGTTAAAAATTTAAGGAAAACACAATGACAATGCATCTTTATTGTGTACAACATTGTTTTGCTTGTTAGCAACCAAATGGTCATTTTTTAACTGATTATTACAGCTTTGTATATCATCTATATGACAATATGGCATAAAAATTGTTACAGAAATGTCTTATAATCCTACAGTTCAAACAATTATGGAAAGAATTTAAGAAGAAGTGCTCATAGAAGAGAAAGGGGATAAGGAATATTCCAGGAATAGATAAAATGGTGCTTTCTGACTATGAATTTTTTATATGTCAATGGCACAGCTGTGAAAAACACTGAAATTTAGAAAGGACTGATGAGTTAGATCAATATATATATATATATATATATATATATATATATATATATATATATCTTAACATATAAATATTAATTAAATATTAATTCAAAATATTGAGGTGGAAGAATGGAAGAAATGAGGCATATTGCATTGGGGAGGATATCTTTTTATTTTTCCAACAGGAAAATAAAAGCGATGTCTTCCATCCAAACTTTTAGAACTCAGAGATTTGACAGAGGGAAACCCCTGAAGATCTTGGCTACAGATAGGAAGAAGGAAATAAAAGAGACAAAGACAGGTAATGTATATTCTGATCCTTCTAATTGGGAAAAGCTTTGAGAGTTGTATGTCTAGAATATGTGGCTGATTCATATTGTCCACAGCAGCAAACTATTTGTCTACTGTCAGTCCTGAGAGGGGCTCTTTTCCAGCAGCAGAGAGCATAATTCTGAGGACTATTGTGAGACAATAAATGCCAAAGCCCAGAGAGAGTTGGTGGCTCTGAGAAAGAAGGCTGCTATGTCCACTGCTGCTCCCACCTGTAGCTCATTGTTGCTCTTGATGTAGTTTGATAAGAAGAAGTTGGAGATATCCTGAAACCAAGATTGGTCTTACTCCAAAGAACCTACCGACCCTAAACAGCAAGAAGTAGCAAAAGACAATTATGCCTCCTCTCCCGCAATAACCTTCTTTCTCTCCTACCTGGTGTCAGGGTATTGGAATGTATTAAGAGGGATTTGGGGTGGAGAAGAAAGAACAAATTACTAGAAAAATAAATAGGATTAAAATGATGTTAAATATAGTACAGTTCACTCAGGAAACACATTTTTACTATAAGTAGACATTATATTGTATACTTCTCTAGTTCCTGAGATAAAGTACATTAAAAAATAAAATAAAATAGAGAGTTTATTTTGGCTCACAGTTCCAAGACATGGAGTAGGTTTTGGTGTCAGGAGTTAAGATGGCTGGTCTCACTGTGCCCATGTCAGGAAACATATGAAGAAAAACGGTAGCACTCAAGTTTCTTTCTTCTTTCTTTATGGAATGAGGGCAGCAGCTCATAGAATGGTTATGCTCAACATTTGGGTGCATCTTCCCACCTTAATTAAATGAACACTTAACTTTGGTTGTATATATTCCCAGACATTTATCTTCTTGTTGATTCTAGCTTGTCAATTAATGTTAACTGTTACAGACATATTGCCATGCACCAGAGCATTATTGTGCAATGCTGAACAGAAAAGACAAGGTATATCTCATCCTTTCAACTATTGTTGACTGAAAGAAATGTCTAAAATACAGGAGGATACTGTCTTTTGGGCCCCTATAACTTATGTCAAATTCATATTATTGGGGTGAAAAAACATGATCAATCTATTTGAGAATGTAAGTGGCCCATTAATTTCAGTTTAGAAATTATGATGCCAAAACTTAAACTTTGCTGGGGTTCACTGAGAGTTAGTTTAGTTATTCATTCAGGATAGAAAACGTAAAGGCCATAAAATGAGGTTACATGTTTTAAAATTTTAATAATTTGTTGTAACTTACCTGATCTTTCTAATGATTAATCTAACTATGTTTTTTTCTTGGAAATTTAGAACACAATTTTTGAGACCATTGTATGAATACTATAAATATTGCATATTTGATAATACTTTATAAATCAAGTTGTAGTTCATGCCTTTTGTTGATTTCACTAAATAGTTTTTAGTCAGACCTTTTTGCAAATTATTTTAAATTTAGATTATTAATCTTCAATTAGCACAAGTTTGTGGTGTTAATTATCAATGCTGAGTAAATTAGATGTAAAATTATACAATTGTGAATTGTTAGCAAATAAAATAAAAAACAAATCTATGTATTTTTAAAGACTTGCACCACCACACCCAACCAAATACTTATTTACTTACTTACTTATTTATATATTTATTATGTATACAGTGCTTTGTCTGCATGTACACCTGCAGGCCAGAAGAGGGCATCAGATCACATTGTAGATCATTGTGAGCCACCATGTTGTTGCTGGGAAATGAACTCATGAACTCTGGAAGAGCAGTAAATAACTTCTGAGCCATCTCTCCAGCCCTCATAATTATATATTAAAACTCTGTATCCTTGTGGAATACAATCTATTTTTAAATGTGTATGGATGTGCCATTTGTCAGTGATGTTAACAGTTGTTTATTCTGCAGAGAAAATTTAAATGTTCATTGTGTAGGTCTTTAACTTAGCTATAATGTTCATTAAAAAATATGTTTCTTTGTGGAATAATGTTTTCAAGAAGAGTCTATGCACTTTCTGTTCTTATGAAAGAAGCAATACAAATAATTTGGCATGGGACCATTATAATGTTCTTAGACATGATAATTATCTTATTTAATTCACAGGCAATATTAGCATCACCATGACTTCCAATGAAATAAAGGTCATTGATATTAAAGAATTGAATTCCATAGCTTCCAAAGAAACAAGCAAAGTAATGTTAATGAAATCCTATTACTACTTATTCAATGGCATTGTGTTTATTACAAAAGGAATTTATTAGTGCATTCCAGACACCGTTCAACACAGCTGTCAAACATTGACCCCATTGATGATCTTGAGGTCAAGAAAGCTTCCTTTTGAAGGTGTACTTCTGTTTAACATTTGAGGGGTTTGAAGGGAGACATTTACTACTTGTTTTCCAAAGGGTGTATTGGTACCTGGACACAAAAGAATTGTTGTTCCATCTTCCACTCAGTCCCTTGGAGTGACCAGACACCCCATTGTGTATCCATGCACACATTGAGCAAGGATGAATAAAGCAGAGTTTAGAATGAGTAGAAGGAGTTACAGCTTTCTTACCTTAAAGCTATCCCAATAAAACAGCTTCTCTTAATACCATACTTAGGGAAACAGCTTATGTGTATTTACTTCATGGTAAATAAGTAAAATATGAACGGTGGGAGGTGAGAAGGCTTTTTGCATTGGATGTACCTCATTGGCTGGGACTATGATGTTGCTGATGTTCTATTTGTATCCAGGCGTGAGCTACATGTCTACCTGTGACTGTCTTGACAGTTATGAGTTTCCAGGTTATGTGCTATGGCATACAGGCTCAGAACAGTTGTTACTCTTGCATTTCTCAAGTTTGAGATTTCTGTGGTTGGAACATGCTCCATCTAGCCAGTTCCATGCCAGTTTCCCTGATGGCATGTCCATGTGCACTACAGATAATTGCAAAACTTCTTCAGTGGCCTGAGTGCTTCTAGCAAATCCTATATCTTCTAATTGGTCTATTATTTAGTACACTGATATCTACTGGATAGAAAGCCTAATTATTTGAAAATTATTTCATTCTTGCTAAGGTTGTACTGCAGCTATGAAACCAAATCTGTGGTAAGCATTAAACCTGATATCAGTAAAAAAGGAAGCAGATGCACTATAGGTATTTCTAGGCTCTTAATGGTGGCTCTGTTACAATTTTTTTTTAAAAAATTAGGGATGATCCAAGATGGTGGTGAACAGTATGGACCATGTTTAAAAGCTCCAGTAAACAATTCAGGGAATTGCACTGATTTCTTATCTAGGAACAGCAAGCTCCCCACCACACTATAGCGGGAGTACTCCACAGTTCAAAAGTACCAAAATACAGAAAACCTGTGTACCCATGCACATGGGAGAAGCGCGGATGTTCTTGGAACAGAGTGGCAGTGGCAGTGGCAGTGGCAGTGGCTGAGGTTTGCAGCTGGGAACCCTCCAGCAGAGGTGATTGGCATGGTAACTGGTAGGAATTGCTGTGGGAGATAGGACTCTGCAAGACTTGAGCCCCATTTCCCAATCTCAACTCAGTGTGCAGCTCGCACCCTGAGAACCAAACTGGGCTTAGCGCGCAGTTTGGCCTGAGAGCCCCTAGGTGAACTGGGCATGCAGTCCTGGCCCTGAGTCTCTGGCTGGACTCGGGCACAGAGTCCCTAGCTGAACTTGGTGCAAAGTCCCAGCCCTTGAGACTCTAGCTGGGCGAGTGATCCCAGCCCTGAGACTCTGGCTGAATTGGGTGAGCTCAATGTGCGAATTGGGCCCATGACCCTGGTTGGACTCAGTGCTAACAGGACTAAGTGCGTGGATTAGGCCCCGAGACCCGTTTAGGTCCAGAGAAATGAACTGGACTCAATGCTCAGGTTGGGTCCTTAGATGCTAATTGGACTCAGTGTGTGTGTGGTTTTGCCCCATGACACTAACCAGGACTCTGTTTATGGTCTGGGTCATGAAATGCTACCAGAAACCACAGACTAGTGGAGAATCAGAGCTCCAGGACTAAGGAAATCTAGGGGTGACAGGGAGTAGAGTGCCCATCAGACCCCCTCGACTCAACTTACTTCAGGCCCTGAAGAGCTCTGGTGCCACAAGGGGACGCATAAGGCTGTGGACACTTTGGTTTGACCTAGCACACATTCTGAAGCCCAGGAAAAATACAGTGGAGCTGGGGATCACTGGCTGTGAGAGACCCAAACTACAGGACTGGCCTCCAGCCATCCAGATCAGTGAAGCATCAGAGTTTCTGGCCTAGGGAAATCTTGAGAAAACGGGTGATTCTATCCTCAGACTCCCCCCATCTCTGGAAGCTACCTGCCAAAAACAGGTGGCAACATGACCATAAAATCATATGCAAAGAACCACAAAACTATATGGAGTCTCCAGATCCTAGCGATCTCAAAGAAAACAACCCAGAGAATTCAAACACAATGGAAATACAAGAAAATGACCTCAAATCCTTAGTAATGAGGATGGTAATTGAGGAAACAAATAAAATTGATAACTAAATGCAGGAAGACGCAGTCAAACAGGTGGAAGTCATAAAGGTGCCTATAAAGAGGAACTGGAACATAGTCAGGAAAATACAAACAACCATATGAAGGAAATCAATAAAACTGTACAAGTTCTGAAGGCCTATAAAGAGGCAATGGAAGAAACTCAGGACAATACAAACAATCAGATGAAAGAAAGAAATAAAACAGTTCAAGATCTGAAGATGAAAATGGATTCAATGATGAGCACACAGACAGAAGAAAAAGGAGAATATGAGAGCTCAGAGAGGAAGGCAAGCAACACAGAGGTGAGCCTGTTTAACAGAATCGAAGAGATGAAGGAGCAAATCTCAGGTCTAGAAGATACAATCATAGATCTTGAAGCAACCGATAAAAAGAATGCTAAATCTGGAAAAATCTTGACACAAAACATCCAAGAAATTAAAGACACTATGAAAAGAAGAAGTCTGAAGATAATAGACATTGAGGAAAGAGAAGTTGACAGACTCCAAGGCTCAGAAAACATTCTTTAAAAAATCATAGAAGAAAACTTCCCCAATCTAAAGAAAAAGATACCTATAAACAAATAATAGGCCTATGGAACACCAAATAGAACAGACCAGAAAAGAAAAACTTCCTGTCACATAATAATCAAAGCACAAAATATACAGAACAAAAAAAAATATTAAAAGCTGGAAGGGAAAAGGGCCAAATAACATTTAATGGCAAACCTATCAGAATTACACCTGACTTCTCATCAGAGACCATAAAAGCAAAAAGGGCCTGGCCAGAGATTTCACTAACCCTAAGAGACCACAGATGCCAGGACAGACTACTTTACCAAGCGAAAATATTAATAACCAATGACGGAGAAAACAAAATATTCCAAGATGAAAACAAATTCAAACAGTACCTATCCACAAATCCAGCTTTACAGAAGTTACTAGAGGAAAACACCCCAAAGGGAAAAGCTACAACCATAACTACACAGGAAATAGACAACTATACCATCATAAAAGCACAACCACACAAACTCTCTACTGGAAACAAGATCAAAAGTTAAGACTCTAAACAGTCACTGGTCATTAATATCTCTCAACATCAATGGTCTCAATTCTCCAATAAAAAAGCACAGACTAACTGAATGGATGAATAAATAAGATCGGACATTCTTTTGCATTCAAGAAACACATCTCACCCATAAAGATAGACATTACCTCATGGTAAAAAGGTATTCCAAGCAAATGGTCACAAGAAGCAAGCTGGTGTAGCCATTTTAATAGCTAACAAAATAGATATTCAACCTCATATTCATCAAAGGTAAAGTCAAGCAATATCACATCACAATTCTGAACAACTATGATCCTAATACAAGGACAACCACATTTGTAAAAGCTCTATTAACGAAGATTAAACCACACATCGATCCCCAAAAAATAATAGTGGGAAACATCAAAACCCCACTCCCACTAAAGTATAGGTCACTGAAACAGAAACTAGGCTGAGAAACAACATCATTAACCAATGCCATGAATCAAATGGATCTAAGGGATATCTACAGAAGTTTTCACCAAAACAAAAAGGAATATACCTTATTCTCTGAACCCCATGGAACCTTCTCAAAAATGGATCACATAGTAGGTCACAAAGCAAGCCTCAGCAGATACAAGAGGATTGAAATAATACCTTATTTTATATCAGATCACCATGGGCTTAGGCTGCAATTCAACAACAACAGAAATAGCAAAAAGCCTACACATACATGGAAACTAAACAACTCTCTGCTAAATGACACCTGGGTCAAGAAAAAATAAAGAAAGAAATTAAGGACTTTCTGAAATTCAATAAAATGAAGAAACAACATACCCAAATTTGTGGGATATATTGAAAGCAGTACTATGAAGAAAATTAATAGCACTAATTGTCTTTAAAAAGAAATTGGAAGCATCCCACAAAAGAAACTTAACAACACAGATGAACGCCCTAGAAAAAAAAGAAGAAACACTCAAGAGGAGTAGACAACTGGAAATAATCAAACTCAGGGCTGAAATTAATAAAATAGAATCTAAGAAAACAGTCCAATGAATCAACAAAACCAAGAGCTGGTTCCTTGGGGAATCAACAAGATAGACAAACTGTTAGCCAAACTAACTAAAAGGCAGAGAGACAGTATCCAAATCAACAAAATCAGAAATGAAAAGGGAGACATAACAACAGACACTGAAGAAATATAATGAATCATAAGATCCTACTTCAAAGGCATATATGCCACAAAATTTGAAAATCTAAGGGAAATGGATGATTTTCTTTATCAGTTCCCCTTGCCATAATTGAGTGAATAACAGATAAACAAGCTAAATAGTCATATTTCCCCTATAGAATTAGAAGCAATCATTGATAGTCTCCTAAGAAAAACAAAACAAAAAAAAAGCCCAGGGACAGATGATTTCAGTGCAGAATTCTACCAGACCTTCAAGGATGTGCTAATACCGATTCTCTCCAAGCTACTCCAAAAGATAGAAATGGATGGAACATTACCAAATTCATTCTATGAGTCCATAGTCACATTGATACCTAAACTTCACAAAGACCCAACAAAGGAAGAGAATTTCAGACCAAATTCTCTTATGAACATTGATGCAAAAATACTAAATAAAATACTTGCAAAACGAATACAAGAACACATCAAATATTTCATTCACCATGAACAAGTAGGCTTCATTCCAGGCATGTAAGAATGGTTTAATATATGGAAATCCATCAATGTAATTCATCATATAAACAAACTGAAAATAAAAAAGCACATGGTCATCTCCTTAGATGCAGAGAGAGCATTTGATAAAATCCAACACCCATTAATGTTTAAAGTTTTGGAGAGATCAGGGATAAAAGGCACTTTCCTCAATATAATAAAGGCTATATACAGCAAGTCAATAGCCAAAATCAAAATAAATGGTGAGCTACTTCAGGAAATTCCTCTAAAATTGTGAACAAGGCAAGGCTGCCCATTCTCTCCATATCTCTTCAATATAGTACTGGAAATTCTAGCCAGAGCAATAAGACAACAAAAGGAGATCAAGGGTATCCAAATGGGAAAGGAGGAAGTCAAATTATCCCTATTTGTAGATGATATGATAGTGTACATAAGTGACCCCCAAAATTCCACCAGAGAACTCCTACAGCTGATAAACATTTTTAGCAAATTGGCTGGATCCAAAATTAACTAAAAAAAGTCTTTAGCCTTCCTATTTACAAATGACAAGCTTGCAGAGGAAGAAATTAGGGACACCAAATCCTTCACATTACCCACAAGCAATATAAAATATTTAGCTGTTACTCTAACCAAGCAAGTGAAGGATTTGTTTGAAAAAAATATCAAAACTCTGAAGAAAGAGATAGATGATGACATGAGAAGATGGAATGATCTTCCTTGCTCATGGATCAGGAGAATTAACATAGCAAAAATGGCCATTTTACCAAAAGCAATTTGCAAATTCAATGCAATCCCTATCAAAATACCCAAATAACTTTTTAAAGACATTGAAAGTTCAATTCTCAATTTCATTTGAAAAAAAAACAGAAAAGCTAAAACAATCTTGTACAATAAAAAATCCTCTGGAGGAATCTCCACACCTGATCTCAAGCTGTACTCATAAAACAGAAGTAATTAAAACAGCATGGTACTGGCACAGCAATAAACTGGGTGATCAGTGGAATCAAATCGAAGACCCACATATGAATCCACACACATATGGTCACTTGATTTTTTGACAAAGAAGACAAATATATTCAATGGAAAAGCATCTTCAACAAATGGTGCTGGTCAGACTGGATATCTACATGTAAAAAATGCAATTAGGCCCCTATTTGTCACCATGCACAAAATTCAAGTCCAAGTGGATTAAAGACCTCACTTTAAAACCAGAGACATTAATTCAGTTAGAGGGAAAAGTGGGGAAGAGCCTGGAACACATAGGCACAGGAGACAACTTCCTGAACAGAATTCCAACAGCCCAGGCCTTAACGTCAACAATTAATAAATGGGACCTCATGAGGCTGAGAAGCTTCTGTAAGGCAGGAGACACTGTCAAGGGAACATAGCAACAGCGTACAGACTGGGAAAAGATCATCACCAACCCTATATCTGTCAAAGGTCTAATATCCAATATATATAAAGAACTCAAGAAATTAAATACCACCAAACCAAATAACCCAATTGAGAAACGGGGCTCAGAACTAAACAGTGAATTCTCAACAGAGGACTATCAAAAGGCTGAGAAACACTTAAAGAAATTCTCAACCTCCTTAGTCATCAGGGAAATCCAAATCAAAACAACTCTGAGACTCCATCTTACACCCATCTGAATGACTAAGATCAAAAATTCAAATGACACCACATGCTGGTGAGGATGTGGAGAGAGAGGTACACTCCTTCATTGGTTGTGGGAATGCAAACTAATACAACCACTTTGGAAATCTATCTGGCACTATATCAGAAAACTGGGAATAAGACTTCCTCAAGACCCAGCTATTCCACTCCTTGGAATATACCCAGATGATGTGCCAGCACACAACAAGAACATTTACTCAACCATGTTCATAGCAGCCTTCGTCATATTAGCCAGAATTTAGAAACAGCCTAAGTGTCCCTCAGTAGAAGAATGGATAGCGAAACTGTGGTACATTTACACTATGGAATACTACTCAGTTATTAAAAACAAGGAATTCCCGAAATTTGTGGACAAATGGATTGTACTAGTAGAAATGATCATAGTGCATGAGGTAACCTAGATGCAGAAAGAGTCAAATGGTATATACTCACTTATATCTGGACACTAGCCCAAGGGGCATGTCCCATGAAATTCTTCACTCACTAGGAAAGTGAGTCAGAAGGGAAGACATCCTATAGGGACTCTAGGTGAGAGAATCATGGGAGAATGGGGAAATAGAAGGATCCTGAGGTCCTAGAAACCTACAAGAAGAACATTATGATGGGCAGATCTGGGCCCAGGGGTCTGGCGCAAACTATGACACCTTCCAAAGACAATACATACAGTAAACTTCGAACCCCCACCCTGATCTAGCCAATGGACAGGATGTTCTCCACAGTTGAGGGGAGAGTGGGGTCTGACTTTCACACGAAGTCTGGTGTCCCATATTTGACCACGTTCCATGAATGGGGAGGCTTGGTGGCACTCAGAGATAGGATAGCAGGCTACCAAGAAGAGACTTGATAACCTTTGCACATATACAGGGGGAGGAGGTCCCCCTCAGTCATAGTCATAGAGGAGGGGGATAAGGGGAAAATGGGAGGGAGCGAGGAATGGGAGGATACAAGGGATGGGATAACAATTGAGGTGTAATATGAATAAATTAATAAAATATATTTAAAATTCAGAATTTCCTAGGTAAAAGTTAGGAGTATCAGAGATACATGCAGAGCAAGTTTAATAGGAAAATCACAAATAAGTGCTGTTAAGAGGTCATCCTTTTAGTTTTTTCAAGACAGGATTTGTCTGTGCAGCCTTGCCTATCCTGGCTTTCATTTGTAGACCAGGCTGGCCTCTAATTCAAAAAGATCCTCCTGCCTCTGCCACTCTGAATGCTAGGTTACAGGCATGTGCTACTGTCCCTGCCAATAAATTATCTTCTTTTTTTTCAGTTGAATCTGAAGTGGTCAAATATATTTAATGACATTTGAAGGAGTCAGTAAAAAGAGCCAGCTTGGATAAAGAAGCCTAGTCATATATACGGGAGACTGAAAATTTCACTAACATTAAGTTGTCAATTCTCTCCTTCACAAAAAGTTTTGCTCCAAAACAACAACAAAAAAAGTCCCCCTTGCAGCTTATGAATGACATGTCAAATTCTAGCTTCTGATTTTTCCTTACTGAAATATATATGTATACATGTTGAGTTCTTGCAGGAAATAGGTTTTCCCTTTGAGTAAATTCACTTAGTATTTTATGTGGCTCTAGAAAATGTATTTTTGTTTACACAATGACAAAAATAATCAGTTCTGTTTATTTCTTGTGGGAAGCCGTGCCCACATTCGCCATTACAAGATGGCGCTGACACCCTGTGTCCCATGCTGACAAACGACTAATCTGCGCATGTGCGAAGGGTTTTTCCACTCGTTGTGCTCTGCCTCTCCCGTGGCATCATCTCGCCCGATGAGCAACAGCCAATCGGGGACTGACACATCCTAAGCGGAGGACAGTTTCCTATATAAGGGATGGGTTTCTGCTGTTTGCTCTCTCTGTCTCCGTTTTTCGTGTTGTAAGCTTATGCCCTTCCTCTCAAGAGGCAGTAAAGCTTTACTGCAGAAAGATCCTGTTTGTGTGTGCAGCGTCGTTCTTGCTGACGAGACGGTAACGCTAGCCACATATGGTGCCGAAACCCGGGAAGACTACACCATCGTCAGCACCTTCAGAGAGCCCCTGACTACAGGGAGGATTCAGAACTGCAGGGTTGGTAAGTTCGGAGAGGTATGCATATTTCTGAAATTCTTGGCCTGATTCTAGCTGTAATATTTGCTGCCGTAATTGTTAAGAGGGCAGTAGATGAAGGACAGGTCACCCTAGAAGTTCAGGATAACATGTCAAAAACCGAACGTAGTGAGAGGCTGGGTGTGGGCGGGAAGAAGAATGCCCGTAAAAAGAAAAAAGCGGGCGGGAAGAAGAATGCCCGTAAAAAGAAAAAGCTCAGGACCCTCCTGTAAAAGGAGTGCAACCCCCCTCAGGACCTAGTTTACCACCGAGAAAAATATCGCAAAGGTTTTATCCTTTAAAGGATCTTGAGGCATTGAATATTGATAGCTCTACGAGCTTTAATACCTCTGACAATGAGACTCCTGATTCGGAGGAAGAAGCCGAATTAGAGGAAGAGGCAGTCAGGTATGAGGAAGAGAGATACCACCCAGACGAACGAGAGGGTAATAAAAAACTCTCCCTCAATTCATCTCGCAGGGTGGCACCCACTGCTCCTCCACCCTACGAACTGCAGTCTGGATTTTCCTTCTGGCCGGAAAAGATTCGTAAAAAATTACATAATTTTTTTCCTGTGTTTGAAACAGAGAACGGGGGTCGAGTCCATGCGCCAGTGAAGTTCAATCTAATAAAGGACTTGGCTGAATCTGTTCGCAAATATGGGGTTAATGCAAATTTCACCCTGGTAATGTTAGAAAGAATTGGCACTGGTGCCCTAACTCCTTCTGATTGGCAGATGGTGGCCAAGGCCGCACTTCCAGATATGGGCCAATATATGGAATGGAGAGCCCTGTGGTTCGAGGCCGCTCAAACACAGGTTCGGGCCAATGCCCTTGCACTTACCCCTGAACAGAGGGATTGGACCTTTGATTTGTTAACAGGTCAAGGTCAATTTACTGCAAATCAGGTAAATTACCATTGGGGAGCTTATGCTCAGATTTCACAGACTGCAATTAAGGCCTGGAAAGCACTCTCTAAAAAAGGGGAAGCTAATAGGCGCCTCACAAAGATTATTCAGGGCCCTGAGGAGTCGTTCTCCGATTTTGTGGCCAGAATGACAGAAGCTGCAGGGCGCATTTTTAGAGATATTGAACAGGTTAAGACAAGTTTTTCAGTCCGTGGTAAAGCGGGGGACGTTGGGAGACCCTTTAAAAGTGGGAAACTCTTCGTCATGTCTGATCAGGGCGGCTCAGAAAGGGCTGCTGAAAACTAAATACTTGAGAGACTCATGCTAAAAATGGAGTCGCTCGCGCAGAAACAGCACAAGGAGGGTAAGAGGAGGAAGAAGGCGGAAAAGGCCACGCCCAAACGAGATAATCCGCCATCTTGGCGTGCCTCGGAACTGGCACCGCTGCCTTATGCGGACACTTCACCTTTATCAGCACCACAGGGGAACTATCATTCTCTGTGCCCAGAGGTTTAGAAGCAGGCTCGTGCCACCTTCCCAGTGTTTAAGGATGCCAACACCAATGGCCATAATTAATGGAGGAGCATTTGGTAATGCTACTCTCAGCTGGAATACATCTGATCTTTTTAAAACTTCTAACAGGTGGTTCAGCTCGGATGCAAATGGAAATGTCAGGGTTATGCATTACATCTGTGCCATATAACAATTTTACATGTGCTGCTAATTTGTTTAAGAGTCTTTCAGCTTATCTCCAGGGGAACTGGTCCGCAGAGTTTGAAGAGATCTGTGCACCGCCATTGTTACACTCGTGGATGTATCTGCAGCTGATGGCCTTGCCTCTTGGATTCAACAAGCTATGTATCATCTTAAGGAGTGGGCAGGTATCGGGGCTTTAGCTATGGCCCTTCTGATTATCAGCTTCCTCTGCCTTGTGTTTCTTCGGCGCTTGGTCATATCCCGAAACAGAGACCGTGCCCTAATTGCACAAGCCTTCTATGCTATTGAGGCTGGACAGTCCCCTCAGGCTTGGCTGGCAGCCTTTAAGTCCTGATCCTCGTCACGTTCGGGGTGCAAGGCAAAGCACTGCACAGGAGGTACATTGCTTGCAGTTAATGGCTTCCTGGAGAGCACGTCTGATTACATGTGGGCTGACACCCAAAATCCCACCTCCAAAAAAAGGTGTCAGTCGGGTCCAGAGCTAGGCTGGGGCCGAGCCCCTAGCTGAGTTCTGTTGTACATCAGTGGCCAAACTTCAGGGCGGGTTCCGCACATGATCAAGGTAAATAACCTGGGTTATGGGTGGTTATACATCAGTGCCCTCTGGAGATCAGACCTCTACTCTCACCCGTTTCGTCCTGTTCTTACAAAATAAAACAGGGGGGACTGTGGAGAGCTGCGATGTGCCATGCCTTAACAAGGCACAGGCTTCCGCCTTCCGCCATCCCGACGGCGAGCGCTCTCTAAGAAACAAGTCCTTATGTGGCAAAAGGCTGTGCAAGGGTAACTGGTGATCTGATGACGAGCAGTCCTGCTCTGACGCAGACCTATGAGGAGGTGACACCTGACATGAGCTGATTGGCCCTTGAGTTGTGCTTAAGCTTGGCCCTTCCCTTCTTCGGGGCCATTCCCACTGAGCTAAATCCTGAGTAAAGATCTGGAGGAGAAGTCTGGTTGTTGGCGTCTTATTTCCGCTGGACGGTCCGGCGCCGACAAGTGGTTTTAACTGGCCCAACTGGGCTGTGAACAAAAATTCCCTGGACTATGTGTTATCTCGGTTCAATATGAAAATTTCACTATAGCAGCTAATCTGTCAAAGAGTCTCTTTCAGTTTATTTTACAGAATTGGACAGCGGAGTTTGAACAGACCTTAAGAGAATTGCGGACTGCTATCATTCAAGTCAATTCCACACGGCTGGATCTGTCACTTACTGAGGGATTCTCGTCGTGGATATCCTCAGCCTTCTCCTTCTTTAAAGAATGGGTTGGGGTTGGATTGTTTGGAGCTGTAATCTGCTGTGGATTAGTGTTGACCCTATGGTTGGTCTGTAGACTCAGGGCTCAAACAAAAGGAGACAAGGTGGTTATCACCCAAGCACTTGCTGCTTTAGAGTCTGGGACCTCCCCTGATATATGGTTAACCATGCTTAAGCAATAAGTCGCTGGCTGCTCAGCTCTTGCACCCTCAGAGTCTCATCTCATTGCACGAGGTAGAGTGAGTAAGCTTCAGCAGCCCTGGAGAGTTACATAGCGAAGCATTACAGTAAAATGGCTCTGCGGCATATATGAGCTAATTCTAGGGAGGCATGTCATCTTGCATGAAGGTTGCGTGCCCCAGTGTCCTTCCCCCAGAAAAAACGGCACAGGGCCAGGCTATGACCTCTCCGGGTGAAGAGCTTAGGGGAGAGTTGTGTATGCAGGCCTGATATTTTGTTTGGGGATTTGACCTCTGTCTCCACTCTCCCTGTTGGGTGTCTTATTGCTTCTTAATAAAAAGAAAAGGGGGAGATGTGGGAAGCCGCGCCCACATTCGCCATTACAAGATGGCGCTGACACCCTGTGTCCCATGCTGACAAACGACTAATCTGCGCATGTGCGAAGGGATTTTCCACTCGTTGTGCTCTGCCTCTCCCGTGGCATCATCTCGCCCGATGAGCAACAGCCAATCGGGGACTGACACATCCTAAGCGGAGGAGAGTTTCCTATATAAGGGATGGGTTTCTGCTGTTTGTTCTCTCTGTCTCCGTTTTTCGTGTTGTAAGCTTATGCCCTTCCTCTCAAGAGGCAGTAAAGCTTTACTGCAGAAAGATCCTGTTTGTGTGTGCAGCATCGTTCTTGCTGACGAGACGGTAACGCTAGCCACAATTTCTGCCTATTTAATGTCCAAAAGAATTTGGGCTGTTTACAATGATGCAATTTCAAAAGCATATCAGCACTCAATTATAGCTCCTTCTTTCATAAACACTATACCACTTCAATGATTAAAGACTACCAAAGCACATGTTTAAACTGGCATGAAGAAAATGCATATACCATTGGGAGATATTTAACCAGTGAAGTTAAATTACCAGTAAGGTTTAAATCTGTTGAGAAACTCATACAACCATGCATTCTCTCTTGAAAATAGTGTTGCTAGTAATTTTGTAACTGATAATTGAGATAAATGAGCTTTAACTCTCATATTTGCTGTACTAGATTTTCACTATTTCACTGCTGTTTTTGCCATTTTTCATTTGATACACAAAACAGTTTTCATTGATTTAATTATTATACTTCAGTTTTAGCTATGAGTCTGATATACCAATAATAATTAGATAAGTATACTGCTTTCAGAGGCTATAATATATTTCAAATTTGATTATGAAGGAACAATTGGCAGACTATAAGAAAAATTAAAACTTATTAAACCAATAATTTTCATGATATAATTTCTATAATTTTGAGCACATTATATTTCTTGCTGAAGTACATTTTAAGTTGACAACCAGCATGAATATTAGAATAAAATGTAAAAATTCCCAAATTTTTAACAAGTAAGAAAAAATTATAAGAAGGGCATGTGGTTTATTCAAGGTTAATTATTTGACAATCTTAAAAAATTCAAAATGTTTTCAAAACAAAGTTTACACTTATTTTTGAGTTGTATGTTTATTGTTTGAAGACAGGGTCTCATGTATACACACTGATGTATAACTTTGTATGAATTGCAGAATTACTTGAATGTGTACTCCTCCTTCCTTTGCTTGCTGTGTGGTGGATTACAGTTATGAACTACCACATCTGGTATTTATATTTTAGATGTTTCAATTTTATTTGTTCAAGCATTTTACTGTCTTTTTAAATTTTTATGCATGTGGGTATTTTCCTGCATTTATGTCTGTCTAAAGCACATTCACCTACCGTCCACAGAGACCAATAAACAATACCATATCCCTTTGAAATACAGATACAGATGGTTGTGAGCCATCAAGTGGGTGCTAGAAATTGAACTCAGGCCTTCTGGAAATGAAGCCAGGTTTTTTAAATGCTCAGACATCTCTCCAGCACATTATTTTGATTTTTCATAATTTCATGTTGTTAACACATTATAAGCTGAATACTAGAGAATTTCAAGAAGTGGCTCCATCCATTTACCTTAAAAGTATATAATTTTATTTTCTTAATAGCTGAATAAAATTGTGATATATATATAGTATATACATAGTACTTTTTTTTTACCCTTTCATCAGTTAATGGATATCTAGGCTATTTCAAATTTCTTGCTATTAAGAGTGGAGAAGCAATGAATGCCTTTTTAAAATTTTTTATTAAACATTTTTTATTTATGAGATCTACCTTTATATTATTACACATATATACAATAAACTACCTACAGCAAGAAGAACCATGGTACAATCAGGTATTATGTAAATGTTACATTATTAGTGTTTTGGTTACTTGTATTTGACAACCTTGAAGGAAACATCTTTCCTATCTTGGTACATCTAAAATTCTGAATGTAAAACAATATCTATCATAACTCAGAATTATCAACTTAAAACATCTATCTAGACTTAAAACATCTTAGCCCCTAAACAACTAAGCTTAATCGTAAAAGTAAACACCTTCGAAAATGCTTCCAATCCCATTTGGTCCAGCATTTCAGACTGTCCCATACAGGACTCTGATCCAGCCTGGAATTTCTCAACATTTAGAAAGTGGGCCACAAATGTATTCTTAGCTTGTCTAACCACTTCCCCAATTTTATTTAGGCACCTACAAAGGTATTATTTGTCCCAAATCAGCCAGAAGAAACCCTAGGAGAATGATTCCCCATTTCCTTTTTGGAGGGTCAGGTAGGTTTTGGTTGCAATGAATGTCTCTAAGCAAGTATATCTGTAGTAAGAGCAGGGAACTTTAGGTATATTTCCAAAAGTGGCATATGTGGTACTTGTATTACATCTTTTTTTTTCCAGCTAATTGAGGAACTTCCACACAAATATCCATGTGGCTGTACCAGATTACACTTCTACCAGCAACAAATGTGTTTTTTCTACATGCTCAAAACATTGACTGTTATTTGCTTTATTAATCATCTATACTGAGTAGGATAAGATGAAATCTCAAAGGAGACTTAATTTACATTTACATAATGATTTTGGATATGGAATATTTTCTAAAATGTTTTTAGCCATTTGTGTTGTATATTTTCAGAACTTTAAAAATGGTTTTCTTAAAATAATTATTAAAATATATTTCAGTCTAACAAGGAAAAATGATACCACACAATAGATACATGTTGGAGACCTAAGTCAGGATAGACTTCTGGGAGGATATGAGGGGGACTATAGAAGGGACTCCTAGTAGCAGGGGCCATGGAGGCTGAAGATGAAGAGGAAACACCAACCCACCCACAAAAATTTTTGATTCAAAAATTACCCTGCCTATAAGTCATGCAGGGATAAAGATAGAGGAAAGGTAGAGAGAATGTCCAACCAAGACCCACCCCATGTGAAATATCCATGGTACTATTAATGATACTCTGCTATGATTGTACATAGAAGCCTAGCAGAGTTGTTTTCTGAGAGGCTATACTCAGTTCCAGTTTGAGACAGATGTTGAGACTCACAGCCAAACATTGGGAAAATAATATGGAGTTTTGTGTAAAAGTGGGAAGATGGACAAAATGACCTGGAGGTAACAGGAGTTCCATAAAAAGACCAAGAGAGCCAGCTATCCAGGGCCCAAAGATTTGTGTAGACTGAAGCATCAATCAAGGACCATTAATAGACTGGACACATGCTCCCAAGAAGATGAAGCCAAAATGAGTAGCTTGGGTTTAATGTGGGTCCTTTAGTAAGTGTAGCAGACACGGTCCCTGACATGGACTCTATTGCCTACTTTATGATCACTTCCTGGCAGGGTGCCTTACCATGCTACATGAGAAAATGACAAGCTCAGTCCTCATGAGATTTGATGAGCCAAGGGGATTCCACTTTTCTGAGGAATAGGAGAGGAGGAATAAAAGAAGAGGGAGGAAGAGTAGGTAGAACTGGAAGGAAAGGAGGGAGGAGGGGCCTACCACCAGAATGTAAGGTGAATAAATAAATTAATAATAGTAATAAGACTTTAAAACTATTAAAAATGTAGAACAATACCTGAAATAAATTTCCTTTTGCTAGCAACCTGTAAAATAATTTCAATCTAGCAACATGGATACTGTACTAAGGGATAACATCCAAAGACTTAGGTCTGTGTGATCCAGCTTAAATACAGATTCATGCTTAGCATATACCTTTAATCTTAAATACATGCATGCCTTTAGTATACACTTTTAATCCCAAACAATAACATCTAACTGAGGAACAGACGAAGTGATAAATCAGAGAAAGGGTTCACTTAATGAATCAGAGCTACAAGAAGCTTTGTGATGCTATTGGGAGAGAGAATGAGTTGAATTCACTGCAGTTCAGTTGAATGAGCTCTGGAGTTCAGTTCAGTTCTTTCAGTTCTTGCAGACAATACAGTGCATTACAAAGTAGAGTTGAGCACAGCACAGTTTGCAGAGTATAGTAGAGTTGACTACAGATGCTTTGATGCAGTTTTTTTCTTTTAAAATGCTTTATTTTTATTTTTAAATATACATTTATATTATTACACACATATACAGTAAACTACCTATAGCAAGAAGAACCATGACACAATCAGGAATTATATAAATGTTACATTCTTAGTGTTTTGGTTATTTGTATTTATATTTGTATTTGACAGCCTTTCCTATCTTGGTCTAAAATTCTGAATATAGATCAATCTCCATCTGATCTTGTCATTATCAACTTAAACCATGTATCTAGACCTAAAAGCACTTTAACTCCTAAGCAACTAAGATTCATTGTAAAATTAAGCTATCTGGTCTTCAAATCCATCAGAGACTTGAGAAAGAATAAACTTGATTACCTGGGTATGCCAGAAGTGCAGGTTAGTAGCTTTCTAAATGAGAAGATGACAGAGACAGTTTGCTACTGTAATAGTCACCAAGAACTCTCTATAGTTTGGCAGGAGTTTTTCCAAGCAGAGCAATTCAGTCAGAAGCCAGGAAAAGCCAGTTTGAATCACTGAGCTTGGAGAGGAGTGTGAGCCTGATTAGCTGAGTTGAAGTAATCATCCAGAGTTCAGAAAGATCTAGAAAAGTTTATTCAGCAGTAAGTATCAGAGACTTAAAACATTCTAGGCCTAGTTAGCAGATTAAGGCAGAAAGCATAAGCCTTCAAGGTCCAGGTTTACAGGAGATTAGATTATATTGAAGCTAGAAGCTTCCAGGACTAGCTCTAGGGGGAGCTAGATAGAAATATTCTTGGCTCAGTGGAAGCCAGTACTCATAAACTTTGGATATGGCTCTCCTCTCATCCCCTCATCTGAGGAAATAAAAACAACAGATAAAAGAAACAATCACAAGATTGAACTACACTAACATTCAACATTCTCTACACAGCTGATGGTAAAAAAAATATTGGACATCCCCTGAAAATTCTGACATAATAATGGAAATGTATAAAAATGCCACATGATTCTAAAGCCTGAAGTAAACTAAATTTTAATAACTTCATTATTATCAATATATTGAGTACTAGAGTTTTAAGAAGTGGCTATATGATTGTTTTGTCTTTAAACGAATTACCTAATATTTGTCCCTGTATCTGTTTCTTTGATCATGTTTCATTTTATAAGATACTATTTTATAATTTCAGAGTTGAGGATAAAGTTAATATTTATCCCTTTGACAAAATTTTATTCTCAGAAAATTTGCCCATAATTGTGCTAGGAAAATATACCCATTTTCTTTGGATTTTTCATCTTGAAGTGAGAAATTTTACTATAATCTTATGTGGATAATTACAAAAAGGTAGTGTTTACAGCTTAGAGAGCTTCTACTTTACATTTCTATGTAAATTTATATTGATTTTAAGTTTATTCATAACTTCATGGCATTTTATTAGAGTACTCTTAAGTATTATTATGTATTAGTTTCTTTTCTTGACAAGACAATGAAACATCTCATTTTAAAGTAGTTTAAGAAGGTACATATTTATTTTGGTTTATAATTCATAAGAATACAGTCCATTCATTGTGGTATGAAATACATGTTGGCTAGAGCAACTTGGTCTCTGGCTACAACTAGACATCAAAGTATAATGAAGGTCAGTTCCTGTTTTTATCTTTTTATTCAATCCAATACCCTAGCCTAGCCATATTCAGGACATATCCACCTTTCCTTTATGGTTAAATTTAGGAACTCATTCAAATAAATATCACAAAAATGTTTTCCTAAGTATTTCAAAATCCACTCAAATGAATAATAATTATTTACCATCACAGGCCTACCTATTTTCAACTTGACACAAAAGCATCACTTTTAAACAATAATGATCTATGTCTGGATCTGAAAGGTATTTTATGGTCATCTCATGACTCAAAATACAATTTTTCCTCTGTAAGAGTCCTCAAAATCATATAAGTATTTAGCTATTGAAAATCTAAATTTTTAATCTCTTCTTCATAAGGCCTAAATTGTTAGTGCCTATAATATAAAATAGATGAGAAAAAGTACCCTTTAAAATGTAGGGAAATATTCTCAAAAGACATTATATATTTGAAATGTCAGTATTTAACTCAGTACTCTGTCCAGTAAAACAAATAATGATAAATTAAAGTAATTAAAAGAAACATGTTTCATGCATTTAATATAAAGTTGATAAATTTGCAGAGAATAACATTTTCCATTAAATCATGGAGGAAGAAGTACATTGGATCAACACTATACAAAAACACATATAGGCAAATACCAAATACTGCATCTCAGTGTCTAGCATTTGGGCCTTGTGATAGAATCATCTGTGTTCCAACAACCTTACATAATCATATCCCTTAAGTTCTGCCACATGAAGCACACATAACCTCCATCATGTTCTGGTTCTATTCTTTGAGTGCATCTTTAGTTGATACATGTCCTGATATTTTAGTATCATTAATATTGTAGTTAAAACCTGGGCCTCATCTTCACAACTTTATATAATGGTCTTTCTGGGACTCTTTGTATGTAATTTGATCATGCCTGACCTCATCAATCTTGAAAAACCTTATTGAAAGTATGTACAACCTTGTAACTCCTGTATTTTGTATGTCTACAAAACTACCACCACATGGACGCTGCTGGCTTATTCTCCACGAAGCTTAAGACTGAGTTTGATCCCTCTCTCCTACAACTTGTACTGTCCTCTTTATGTATAGTAGGTTAAACACAAGCAAAAATATTACTTATGTAATAAATTTTAAGCAGGGAAACCCTTCAGCATAAATTCAGTTTCTCCCTTTTCAATTTGCATTTTTATAAACTAGAATCTTCAATGGATTCAATTTCACTTGATATCTTTCTTGTTATCTTAGTGGAAATTTTAATCTTTCTCTTTATTGTGCAAATCCCCTTAAGGGTAATATTTGTTTTCTCTACAGTTTCGTTGTCCACTACTTTAAACTTATTAATATTCTCTTCTTTATGAAGTTGTACATTTCACAAATCATTCAAAATGAGAATTAGGTATGTTGCCTTTAATTGTTTTCCAACAAACAAAATTTTCCATTTCTTTTTTATTCAGCCAAACTTAAGCTTTCAATATAGAAACAGAAAGGGGTCAGGCTTTTTGCCAAATTGTAGCGTAAATATTCTCTAGTGTAATTACTGATAGAATTTTTGTCCCCATCTACAATTTTGTGAACTGAAAATTCTATATGCCCAATTCTGTCAGCGTTCTGCTCTTTTTACTCTCACTATCAAGGGCTATTGAAACTTCTCTAAAACATAACCCTAGACCTACTTTTGCTGTTCCCACAAACCATCTCCCAAACCCTAGGAACCATATGAGTGTAATTTCTTCAGGAACAACCTTACTTCTTAATACTAATTTTATCTGCTAGTTTATTTTCTATCTTTTCATCTAATATAACAAAAATCACCTTAAGATGGAAAGGGTTGATTTTTGTTTATAGTTTGGTACAGTCCATCATGGTGAAGCTTAGTTTGTGGTACTGACTAGAAAATGGAAAAAGAAAAGAGCCATTGCTCATCTTGCTTTCTTCCTTTTCCGTTTATATTCAGACTGAAGCAAAAACCCATGAGATGATATTACTGACATTCAAGGTAGGTTGTTCCATCTCAATTAAACCACTATGGAAATTACACCAAAACTCCAAAGTTACATCAAATCTAGTCAAACTGATCATGCAGATCAACCATCTCCTTACTTTACATCATCATCATCATCATCATCATCATCATTATTATTATTATTAATTCTATACTGAGTTCACTACTACATTTAGAATTTCTATATTTCTATATTATATTATTTGTATAGGTATGATTTTCAGTAGGCTTTTATATGTGTCCCTTTATCTCCTTTGCTATTCTAAATTATTCTTAAATGATTTTAAGGTGTTATGTTTGGTTGTTAATATATGAATATTTTTAAAAATTTGCTTCCTTTTGACAATCAATTTGTGTCCATCTCTTATTTAAGTACTGATATTTTTTTACTAGGATCACTCTGATACTGGGGAAAAGTCCTCATATTTGTCAGCATTTTTACTGTGAGGTAAGAATCTACCTCACAATTCAGTTGTCATGGGAACCTTCAGGTACATTCACAAAGCTCCAGCTTGTCCAGTCTGGTAGTTCATCTTTCCAGGTATGAAGTTTCTTTTAAACTTTTTTGGATTTTCATGTAACTTTTCAGTAACTTTTGATTATTCTATTAGACCACAATTGAGTTGGCCCTCTGTTCTATGTAATTATTTAATTATGTGCCAGGCCACTGTTTAATTATTGCCTCCTAAAAGTATCCTCTATTGTCTATGAAAAATATTCATTTCCAAGTCTCTCATGTCTACTCTTTTATTATTCTTTCTGAATTATTCTTATCTAAGTATAATAATGAATTTTATACCAATAAAGGAGAACATACTGTGTATTATTTTAATGTGTTAGTGTATGCTCATTAAATATGTGTGACTACACTGGTTTTTCTTTTGGTTATCAAGTCAGAATATTGATCTCTTTTTATAACTAATGTTTCATTACCATCCTTACATATTCTGATATTTCATCTTTAGTGTTGTTTTGTTTTAAATTTCAGGACTTTTAAAGAATTACCTTTAACTTTGACTACTGAATGCCCTAACAAATTTCCCTAAGACTATGTATTTCTACTAATATTTAACTTAAAAACATATTTCTTGATCAATCATCTTTACTTATTAAAAAATTTATTGTAACTTTAATTTAAGCACAGTTGACTATTTTTCAATATATTACTTTATGAAATCTAATTTTTATATCATTACTTTAAAATTACTTTTTTATAAAATTAGCAATATTTTATGTCATATTATTTATTTCATTTTCTCTTCTTAATTAGCATAAAATTATAGTAATTAATTAGATATTTGTTCCTTGTCTTAGAGTAGGCCAATCCTAGTACTGTGACTACTTAGCCATTTTAGAAAACTCTGAAAATTGCACTTTACAGGTAAACTAATATATTTCCAATTTATCATTGATCTTTGAGTATTACAACAGAATATTTTACAAGGTACTACTCTCAATTTTTTCCTTATCCTAAAATGTATGTATGATTATACTCGATTATGTTGTGTTAATTGGAACTCCTAATCTTCCTTCCTCCATATCTAGAGTGATATGCCTAAAGTCATTTAACCACAAAGTAGTCATTGAAATCTTCAGTGCTATTTTTTGTAGAAAATTCTCACTATTATTGCACACATTAAAAGCCTCAATTAATATTTATCTCTTCTTAAAATTGTACACATCATTGAATTTGTATCTATTAATTGTGCATATGCTTAATATCCCAGTTTTAGCCAATCCTACTCATGACATATATCTAGCTTGTCTTTTCCTCTGTTGCTAGTTTAATCCCTTAAATTCCTAATTGGGGTTGCACTAAGGATAATGTATGCAGTAAACCTAGAACCCCTGTTCAAGTCTAGCCTATGGACAGCTCATTCTCCACGGTTGTGAGGAGAGCAGGGATCTGCCTCTGACATGAACTCTGCTAACCCCCAATTTGATCAGTTCCCCTTGCTGGGGAGGCCCAGCTTGCACACAGAGGAGGGTGAGTCAGGCTATCCATATGAAACCTGATAGGCTGTGGCCATATGGTGGGGTGGAGGTCATTTTCTTCCAGAGGGCTAGCAGAGGGGAATAGAGTGAAAGATGGAGGGAGGGTGGGAATAGGAAGATACAAGGGAAGGGATAACAATTGTGATATAATCTGACTAAATTAAAATAAATTTTAAAAAATTTAAATTCCTATTTGGGTATCTTACAGGTACATATCTCATTAAAGGGGATATGTATTTCTCCCATCTTAGATTATCTTCAGGGAGACCATGTTTCATTTAACCTTCTGGTTTCAGAATGTTCTCTTGAATTTATAAAACAGGACTTTCCCCTTTCATGGGTTTGGAAAGATCCTGTCACTTTTTTCAGAGAATATTACCAAACATTGATATTACTATTTTTAAAGGAGTTTACCATGACATTTCAAATTCTAAGGAGGAACAACTTGATGCTTTCTCTTTTATATCCACCCCTTTACTTTCATCAGTTGTGATGCTATATGCCTTTAATTCTAGCAACTGATAAATGGAAGCAGAAGAATCAGAAATTCAGGGTTATTCTTGCCATAAAACAAGTTTAAGGCCTGCACATGAGATAAAGTTTCAAGCATAATAACAGTAACAAAACTAAACCATACATAAATGTCTCAAACACACAAAAACTAATATTAATATTGCTTATGCAAACATAATTACTGAGCAATACTTATTGACATGTTCCAGGTTCTTCTGTTTCAGCAATGAATTTTGCAGAGAAAAATGGGTTGTTATGGGAAAGGAGTTAGTTATATAAGTGAAAAAAAAAAACTAGCTTGAAATACTCTAGAACCGGATCATGGGTTTCTTCCCAAAAATGAAGAGAATGAGATCCCATGACTTTTCATGAGTGGTTTTCTTCTTCTTCTTCTTCTTCTTCTTCTTCTTCTTCTTCTTCTTCTTCTTCTTCTTCTTCTTCTTCTTCTTCTTCTTCTTCTGCCTTTGCTGTTTTGCTACATGTAGCCGGTAGCCTTATTCCAAAAATCTGGTGTAATTGCTTACTTTTACATGTTAATCTCCAGATTTTCTTCCAGTTTCCTATCCCTTATTCTACCTAAGGTCCACCTCAAAGAATTGTAGTACCATATATCTTTTCCATCAATAAAAGTAAGAAGTCTTCTCTGTGAAGGGCATAGACCTTGCTTAATAAATATCATTTTTTCTACTGTACCTCCCATTAGAGAGGATTCTCCACTTCATGTTCAAGTTTTTCTGTGTCATGAGGTGGGTCGCCCCAGAGGGCAAAGAGGTTTACTTTCAGAGGTTGTTGTAGTCTAGAAGATTCTAGTTGAGTTATTAGATTTAGAGAACAAGAACCTTAATGATAAACTAGAATTTGAAGCATGAATAACAGAGCCACTGTATTACTTCCCATAGCAAGCACCTTATTGATTCGAACATTGATCCCAGTCATGACTCCAAATAGATATTAGTCTTTAGATTTGAGTATCTCTTAATCATCTCCTCTAATTTTATAGGAATTTTTCAACTTTCATAAAATTATTTATTTAAATGCAATATATTTATTAAATATTATGCTAACACTTTCCAGCTTGATTTCAAAATATCTAAAGCTCTGTAATTTTTAAATAAAATTTATGTGGGGTTTAAGGGCTTTCTCAATAGAAATTCCAACAGCTTCCCATGTTCCTGTACACTGATATTTCTAATTTAAAAGTGGCTTATTTTTTTCTCCAAAGCTTATGTGGCTCTTTCACTTGAAGGTATGTTCTGAAGGAACAGTTTTCCAATTTTGATATTTAGGATACAGGCTCCTCTCTCTGTCTCCTATTAATGATTTCACTATATGGAGCATAATTTAAAAGCACACGTTGCCTTAGTGTGGGTCTTTTTTTTTTCATACTAATTGAGAAGCATCTAAAGAATTGCTTGTGGTATAGTTGTTACATTTTAGACAAAACCATCAATAAAAGAAGTTGGTGAGATTGAATATTTACATTAAAATTGGCATAAAGAAATTACTTATTCTTATAGAAAGAAGAGGAACAATAACAGCAGACTAAAATATGTTATTGGCTGGAGTGCATAAACTGTTCTGCACTGGCTTAGGATTATAAAGGAGAAAAATTATCAGGGACTGCTTCAGACCATTTAAAGCAACAATCCTAATGGTGACACTTCACTTTATTTGAAATTTGAGGTTCTCCAACAATTTACAGGAATAGGTCTCTGGAGTCTTCAAGTAGGATCACTAAGTTTGAACTTTCAGATATTATACTTGATATATTGACAGAGTTGTCCATTTTTTGTGGTTTGAGAACTATAGAGACAGTCAAGACTACCTTGAAAAAATTCCTTCCATCAAAAGAGCAGTCAATTTTATTGTTGTTAGGGCTTCTCTGGGTACTTCACAAGGTAAGGATATCATAGATTTAAACATATTACAGAATTGTAAAAATGCCACTAAGTAAATTAACATACGACTTATCAGCTGAGGAATGGGATATTGAGAGACAATCAGGATTGGATGAATAAAAACCGGTTTGTCAATGTAAAACATTGCCTGTGGAATTAAGTATTGTCTTTGGGTATCTCTATTACCCCATGTCTATTGACTGACTAAAAGGTTACATTTTCAAGAAAAGAGCCAAAGATCAAATAAGAGTCTCTGCATCAATAAGTAGATTAATTTCCTTACCTACTATATCTAAGGTAACCCAAGTTTCTTCAGTAAAGTTGAAGAGGTCTCTTTACTTATTCTCTTTTGTTCCCATTGGTTATCTTCCAATTATTGGTTGTTAACAATAAGACCTTGGTGTTCAATAGCCAAATCTGAGGAATCTAAGGAGTAATTTTCTATTTCTGAAGCTATCTATATATGTCCAGGAAGGATTGGCTGTTAAAATGTTACTTTAAAAGAGCTTCTCCTTCTGGGAATAAACAATTCAGATGGTGGATTTTTTGAAAAGTTTCAACTAGCATGTTGAGATATGGGGCAAGAATTACCTCCTCTTGACTGCCCTTATTGATCTTGTCAATGATAACACATTCCTTAGTGCATCATATAATTTCTGTAATAATACTTCCTGTCATCATTATGGCCCCATGCTGGGTTTATTTTCATACAGGTTCTGTTCACTGTGAAGACAGGTATAATGATTTTGAATTCAAAAGATAGTTTATAGTCATATATAAGTAGTATTTATCTAAATCAGTATTCTTAAATTAGCCTTTTCACAGTCAATTTTTTATTGTGAAGTTACAAGATTTTAAAATATTTATGATCAAATTAATGTATGCACAACCTTTATTCTTTTTTTAGTTTTTTATTAGTTTATTCTTTTTTTCCTTTTCTTATTAATTTATTCTTGTTACATCTCAACGGTTATCCCAAACCTTGTATCCTCCCATCTTCCTTCCCTCCCATTTTCCCCTTATTCCCTTCCCCTATGACTGTTCCTGAGGGGGATTACATCCCCCTGTATATGCTCATAGGGTATCAAGTATCTTCTTGGTAACCTGCTGTCCTTCCCCTGAGCGCCACAAGGTCTCCCACTCCAGGGGACATGGTCAAATGTGAGGCACCAGAGTATGGGAGAAAGTCACATCCCACTCTCCACTCAACTGTGGAGAATGTCCTGTCCATTAGCTAGATCTGGATAGGGGTTAAAAGTTTACCGCTTGTATTGTCCTTGGCTGGTGCCTTAGTTTGAGTGGGACCCCTAGGCCTAAATCTGCGTATCATAATGTTCTACTTGTAGATTTCTAGGACCTTCTGGATCCTTCTATTTTGGTTTTCTCCCATGCTTCTCTCATTTAGAGTCCCATTAGTATGTCCTCCACTCTTTCCCAGTTTTTTGGTAAGTGAAGGCTTTTGTGGGACATGTCCCTTGGGCTAGTATGCAGATATAAGTCAGTATATACAATTTGAGACTTTCTGCTTCTGGGTTAACTCATTCATTATGATCATTTCTAGTTCAATCCATTTATCCACAAAATTAGGGAATTCCTTGTTTTTAATAGCTGAGTAGTATTCCATAGTGTATATGTACCACAGTTTCTTTATCCATTCTTCTACTGAGAGACACTTAGGCTGTTTCCATGTTCTGGCTATTATGAATAAGGCTGCCATGAACATGGTTGAACAAATTTTCTTGTGTGCTGGAGCATCTTCTGGGTATATTCCAAGGAGTTGAATGGCTGGGTCTTGAGGAAGCCCTATTCCCATTTTTCTGAGATAGCACCAGATAGATTTCCAAAGTGGCTGTACTAGTTTGCATTCCCACCACCAATTAAGGAGTGTTCCTCTCTCTCCTCATCCTCACCAGCATGTGGTGTCGCTTGAATTTTTGATCTTAGCCATTCTGATGGGTGTAAGATGGAATCTCAGGGTTGTTTTGATTTGCATTTCCCTGATGACTAATGAGGTTGATCATTTCTTTAAGTGTTTCTCAGCCATTTGATATTCCTCTGTTGAGAATTCTCTGTTTAGTTCCAAGCACCATTTCTCAATTGGTTTATTTGGTTTTGTGGTGTTTAATTTTTTGAGTTGTTTATATATTTTGGATATTAGACCTTTGTCAGATTTAGGGTTGGTGAAGAACTTCCCAGTCTGTAGATGGTTGCTTTGTTCTCTTGATAGTGTCTACTGCCTTAAAGAAGCTTCTCAGCCTCTTGAGTTCCCATTTATGAATTGTTGACATTAAGGCCTGGGCTGTTGGTGTTCTGTTCAGGAAGTTGTCTCCTGTGCCAATGTGTTCCAGACTGTTCCCACTTTTTATTCTAAGTGACTTAGTCTCTCTGGTTTTATGTTGAGGTCTTTAATCCACTTGAATTTGAGTTTTGTGTAAGGTGAAAAATATGGGACCAGTTGCATTTTTTTTACATAAAGAACTCCAGTTAGACCATCACCATTTGTTGAAGATGCTATCATTTTTCCATTGAATGGATTGGGCTTCTTTGTCAAAAATCAAGTGACCATATGTGTGTGCATTCATATCAGGGTCTTTGATTTGATTGCACTGATCAACCAGTCTGTTGCTGTGCCAGTACTATGCTGTTTTAAATACTATTCCTTTATAGTACAGTTTGAGATCAGGTATGGAGATTCCTCCAGAGCACCTTTTATTGTACAAGATTGTTTTAGCTATTCTGGGTTTTTTGTTTTTCCATATGAAGTTCAGAATTGAACTTTCAATGTCCTTAAAACATTGTGTAGTTATTTTGATAGGGATTGCAATGAATTTGTAGATTGCTTTTGGTAGGATGGCCATTTTTACTATGTTAAATCTCCTGATCCATGAGCAGGGCAGATCATTACATCTTCTCATGTCGTCTTCAATCTCTTTCGTCAGAGTTTTGAAATTTTTTTCAAAAAAGTCCTTCTCTTACTTCGTTAGAGTAACTCCTAAATATTTTAAATTGCTTGTGGCTAATATGAACAGTGTGGCTTTCCTAATTTCTTCCTCAGCAAGCTTGTCATTTGTGTATAGGAAGGCTACAGACTTTTTTGAGTTAATTTTGTATCCTTCCAATTTGCTGAAGGTGTTTATCAGCTGTAGGAGTTCTCTGGTTGAATTTTGAGGGTCACTTTTGTACACTATCATATCATCTGCAAATAGGGATAATTTGACTTCCTCCTTTCCCATTTTTAAACCCTTGATCTCCTTTTGTTGTCTTATTGCTCTGGCTAGAACTTTGAGTACTATATTGAAGAGATATGGAGAGAGTGGGCAGCCTTGCCTTGTTCCTGATTTTAGAGGAATTTCCTTGAGTACCTCACCATTTACTTTGATTTTGGCTATTGGCTTGCTGTATATAGCCTTTATTATGTTGAGGAATGTGCCTTGTATCCCTGATGTCTCTAAAACTTTAAAGATGAATGGGTGTTGGATTTTATCAAATGATTTCTCTACATCTACAGAAATGATCATGTGGTTTTTTATTTTCAGTTTGTTTATAGGGTGGATTACATTCATGGATTTCCATATATTAAACCATCCCTACATGCCTGGAATGAAGCCTACTTGGTCATGATAAATGATACCTTTGATGTGTTCTTGTATTCGTTTTGCAAGTATTTTATTTAGTATTTTTGCATCAATGTTCATAAGAGAAATTGGTCTGAAATTCTCTTTCTTTGTTGGGTCTTTGAGAGATTTAGGCATCAGTGAGACTATGGCCTCATAGAATGAATTTGGTACTGTTCCATTCATTTCTATTTTTTGGAGTAGCTTGAAGAGTATCGGTATTAGCTCGCCCTTGAAGTCTGGTAAAATTCAGCACTGAAACCATCTGGCCCTGGGCTTTTTTGTTTGGGAGACTATCAATAATTTCTTCTATTTCTGTAGGAGAAATGGTAACATTTAGCTTGTTTATCTGTTCTTCACTCAACTTTGGCAAGTGAAATTGATCATGATAATTGTTCATTTCCCTTAGATTTTCAAATTTTTGTGGCATATATACCTTCAAAGTAGAATCTTATAATTCTTTGTATTTCTTCAGTGTCTGTTGTTATGTCTCCCTTTTCATTTCTGATTTTGTTGATTTCAATATTTTCCCCTTTTGGTTAGTTTGGCTAACGGTCTGTCTATCTTGTTGATTTTCTCAAAGAACCAGCTCTTGGTTTTGTTGATTCTTTGGACTGTTTTCTTAGTTTCTAATTTGTTAATTTCAGCCCTGAGTTTGATTATTTCCAGATATCTACTCTTTTGGGTGTTTCTGCTTCTTTTTTTCCTAGGGCTTCCAGTTGTGTCGTTCAGATGCTTTTGTGCGATGTTTCCAATTTCTTTTTAAAGGCACTTAGTGCTATGAATTTTCCTCTTAGCACTGCTTTCAATATAGCCCACAAATTTGGGTAGGTTATTCCTTCATTTTCATTGAATTTCAGAAACTCCTTGATTTCATTCTTTATTTCCTCCCTGACCAGGTGTCATTTAGCAAAGAGTTGTTTAGTTCCCCCATACGTGTAGGCTTTTTGTTATTTCTGTTGTTGTTGAATTGCAGCCTAAGAGCATGGTGATTTCAGAGGATACCAGTTATTTTTTCAATCCTCTTGTATCTGTTGAGGCTTGCTTTGTGACCTATGATGTGATCAATTTTGGAGAAGGTTCCATGGGGTGTAGAGAAGATAGTATATTCTTTTCTGTTTGGGTGAAAGGTTCTATAGATATTTGTTAGATCCATTGTACACATGGTATTGGTTAATGATGTTATTTCTCGGCTTAGTTTCTGTTTCAATGACTTATCCTTCAGTGAGAGTGGGGTGTTGAAGTCTCCCATTATTATTTAGTGGGGATCGATGTGTGACTTAAACCCTTTTAACAGACCTTTTACAAATGTGGGTGCCCTTGTATTGGGAGCATAGTTGTTCAGAATTGTGATGTCATCTTTGTGACTTTACCTTTGATGAGTATGAAGTGTCCTTCCGCATCTTTTTTGATTAATTTTGGTTGAAAGTCTATTTTGTGCGATATTAAAATGGCTATGCCTGCTTGCTTCTTGTGACCATTTACTTGGAATATTTTTTTCCATTCTTCTACCCTGAGGTAATGCCTATCATTATGAGTGAGGTGTTTTTCTTGGATGCAGAAGAATGTTGGATCTTATTTATGTTCCCATTCAGTTAGTCTGTGTCTTTTTATTGGAGAATTGAGACCATTGCCATTGAGAGATATTAATGACCAGTGACTGTTAAGAGTCTTAATTTTGATGTTGGTTCCAGTCGAGCATTTGTGTAGTTGGTTTTTTGCCATGGTATAGTTATCTATTTCCTGAGTAGTTTTGATGTTGTTTCCAGTAGAGCATTTTTGTAGTTGTGTTTTTGCCATGGTAAAAACACAACTGAGTAGTTTTGGTTGTAGGTTGTAGGTTGACCCTTTGGTATGGAGTATTCCTTCTGCTACCTTATATAAACTGGATTTGTGGATAGGTACTGTTTGAATTTGTTTTTCTCATGGAATATTTTGTTTTCTCCATCAATGGTTATTGATAGTTTTGCTGGGTAAAGTAGTCTGGCCTGGCATCTGTGGTCTCTTAGGGTTTGCAAGATCTCTGTCCAGGCCCTTCTGGCTTTTATGGTCTCTGCTGAGAAGTCGGGTGTAATTCTGATACGTTTGCCATTAAATGTTATTTGGCCCTTTTCCCTTGCAGCTTTTAATATTTTTTCTTTGTTCTGTTTGTTTTATGTTTTGATTATTATGTGACAGGCAGTTTTTCTTTTCTTGTCAATTCTATGTGGTATTCTGTAGGACTCTTGTATGTTTATAGGCATCTCTTTCTTTAGATTGGGGAAATTTTCTTCTATGATTTTGTAGAGAATAGTTTCTGGGCCTTGGAGTCTGATATCTGCTCTTTCTTCAATGCCTATTATCCTCAGATTTATTCTTTTCATGGTGTCTTTAATTTCTTGGATGTTTTGTGTCAGGTGTTTTCTAGATTTGGCATTTTCTTTAATGGTTGCTTCAAGATCTGTGATTGTATCTTCTAGACCAGAGATTCTTTCCTCCATCTCTTGGATTCTGTTAGAAAAGCTCATCTCTGTGTTGCCTACCTTTTCTCTGAGGTGTCACGTTCTCGTTTTTCTTCTGTCTGTGTTTTTATCATTGAATCCATTTTCATCTTCAGATCTTGAATTGATTTTTGATTTCTTTCATCTGATTGATTATTTCTGAGTTTCTTCCATTGCCTCTTTATAGGTCTTCAGAGCTTGAACGGTTTTATTTATTTCTTTCATCTGCTTGTTTGCATTTTCCTGAAATTTTTCCAGTTCCACTCTATGTTCTTCTTTTATGTCTCTCACCTGTTTGGCTGCATCCTCCTGCATTTGATTACCAATTTTATTTGTTTCCACCATTACAATCCTCATTACCAAGGATTTGAAGTCATTTTCTTTTTTCCATTGCATTTGGCTTCTCTGGGTTGTTTTCTTTGGGATAGCTGGAAACTGGAGATGCCATGTTGTTTTGGGGTTTTTTGCGTATGCTTTTACGCTGATCTTTAGACATCTTGCCATCTTTGTTTTTGTTGTGTAGCTTCCAGAGTTGCACTGAGGGAGTCTGATGTTAGATTCACTTGTTTTCTCATGATTTCCGTAGGCTGGAAGCTCTGATGCTTTACTGGTGTGGATGGCAGGAGGTTAGCCCTGTCGTTTTGGGCTCTCACAGCCAGTGATCCTCAGCTCCTCTGTGCTGTGGGTGCTGCAATCATTTTGGGTGTCTGAATGAGCGTTGAGTTAGGCCCAGGTTTCTGCAGCCTTCTGGGTCCCCTGCGAAGTCTAGCCAGGGTTATTGGGCCCGAACCAAGCATGGAGCTCAGCTAGATTCTCAGGGCCTGGACCATCTGCCAAGCTCAGCTAGGGATTCTGGGCCCAAAATGCACACAGGGTACAGCCAGAACTTTTGGGCTGAGACTGTGCTCCAAGCTCTGCTAGGGGCTTTTGGCCCAAAGTGCGTGCTGTGGTCAGTTATTGACTCAGAGCCCAAATCATCTGCCAAGCTCAGCCAGGAATTCTGGATTCCAACTGCACAGTGTGTCCAACCACAGTCTTACAGCTGGGATTGTGCCAACAGCTCAACTAGAGTATCTGGGCCCAATCAGTCTGCCAAGCACAGTTAGGGACTCTGGCCCCAAACTGCATGCCGAGCTCCACCCGAGTCTCCGGGGCATAACTGTGCACCAAGCTCAGCCAGGGACTCTGGACTCACACTGCATACTGAGTTAAGCACTGGACTCCGGGCCTAAACTGCCTGTATAGTCTAGCCAGAGTCTGAGGCCTCTGAGCCTGTGTGTACAGCTCAGCTAGAGTCTCTCAGCCCAAACTGCCCGGCAAGTCCAGCTAGGGCCTCTAGGATGAATCTGCGTGCTGACCTCAGCCTGCATCAGCACCTAAGGACTGCCCACTGAGCTGAACTAGTGTCTAGGGAGATCTGCTCACTGCACTGAGCTAGTGCCTAGGGTGGGACTGAGTGCTCTGCCCAGCCTGTGTCACAGCAGGAGAATTGTGGCTGTGCTGAACTCGCACTTTCTGTGGCACTGAGTGCTCTGGCCAGCCTGCGTCACAGCAGGAGAACTGTGGCTGCGCTGAGCTAGTGCTTTCGGTGGAACTGAGCACTCTGCCCAGCCTGCGTCACAGCAGGAGAACTGCGGCTGTGCTGAGCTAGCACGTAGGGTGGAACTGAGCACTCTGCCCAACCTGCATCTCAGCAGGAGAACTGTGGCTATGCTGAGCTAGCACTTTCTGTGGCACTCACAGCAGGAGAACTGTCACTGAGCTGAGCTTGTGCCTAGGGTTGAACTGAGTGCTCTGCCAAGCCTGCGTAACAGCAGGGGAGCTGTGGCTGCACTGAGCTAGTGCCTTGGGCAGAATTGCTTACTGAGCTGAGCCAGTATCTACATGGCACTGCGTATTGAACTGAACCTGAGACTCTGGGGCTGAACTGTCCCCCGTGTCCAGTTTGGGTCTTAAGGCACCACACGACCCAAATCCTGTCCAGAGTCCCCTCTCCAGCAGCAACTCCTACTGGCCACCACACCAATCGCCTCCACCAGAAGGCTCTGAGCTGCAAAACTCAGCCACCACCGCTGGTACCGCTGGTGCTGCTGGTGCTCCTGTTGCCGCTGCTGCTGCTGCTGTCTCTGCCGCTGCTGCTCTGATCCGAGAAAATCTGTGCTCCTCCCATGTACATGGGTATGCAGGTCCTCCGCACCCTGTTCCCTCCAAACCGTGGAGCACTCCTGCTGCCATGTTGTCGGGACCTTGGTGTTCCTTGGTGAGAAATCTGTGCGTTTCCCTGAATTGTTCGCTGGAGCTTCCAAACACGGTCCACACTGCTATCTTGGATCCTCTACAACCTTTATTCTAATTAACAATCCATAGCATTAAAAAATAAAATAAGGAATGAGAGATGGTTCAACAGTTTAAATACTTTCGCCTGTTATAGGGAATCAGTGTTCAATTCCCTGCATTGTAGCTTACAACTGCTTGTAACTACAGTTCTAGATATTTGAACAGCCCTCTTCTGGATCTCACAACTGTGTGTGTGTGTGTGTGTGTGTGTGTGTGTGTGTGTGTGTGTATGTATGTGTGTATGTTTGTGTGTGTGTGTGTGTATACATATACATATATTTTAAATGGCCTTTGATCCCTTCATGTCTAACAGACAAATCTAAGTCAGTTTTAATATGTCACGAATTTGAAAGAAAATAAATCTTCCTTTGAACTATTTAAGCTATTTCTAACCAGAAATTCTACTAAAGGTGTACATGGATTTTTCTCTTTTAAATTTATATATTATAATATTTGAATATATATTTCACATATTCAAGTCAATCTTTTATCAGACTACAAAGCTATACACAACACACACACATACACACACACACACACACACACACACACACACACACACTCACACACACACACATATATATATATATATATATCTGAGATAGGGTTTCTCTGTGTTCTGGAACTCACTCTGTAGATCAGGCCAGCTTCAAACTCACAGAGATATGCCTGACTCTGCCTCCCTTAGTGCTGGGATTTAAAGCATGCATCATCATTGCATGGTGGTTTTAAAATATTTCTGAATGAATTTGTATATGCATAACCTGTACTCTAATTCATATATGTTATTTTTAGTATATAAATTATTATTAAAATTAGTATATACATTTGTCACATATTTTGAGCTTTATATGGAAGAGAGGACTCTCACTTATTCTAAGATACCATATAAATAAACTTTTAAACATATTTGTTAGTGGAATATGATTCTGGTCTTCTCTCAGCTTTCTGGTTCTTGTCTGCCCCATTTTATGAATTAATAGAAGATGTTTAAAAAAAGCAGTTTATAAGAATCTGGACAATGTATAGAAGATAGAACCTTCATATATAAATATTGAGTTTTTTTCAGAGTAAACTGTGTGGCCCTTAAGGACTGTGACTGATTAATGACAAAAGGAGCTACTGTGACAGACATGCTATCATTAAGTAAACAGGGGACAGTGGATAGAGAAGCAATTGTGCCATGCTAACCTATATGCTGACATAAAATCATTACTTCTCATTTCTGGAACAGTTTTCTTGACAATTGTTTTCTCAACCATATAATTAACAGATTCATTTGGATTAATTTTTGAGGGGACAAGAGCATGTTTTTGTTCTCTGCTAAAGAATAATTTTATGCAGTAAACCATCTTAAGTCAATTTGTACATTTTGGAAGCTGCTAAACCACACTGTTGGTTCACTTAGTAATTTAAGTTTTATTCCTTCTCAAGTCTCTGAGGGGCATTGCAGACAAGATAGTATAGTTTTACAACCAAGTTTAGTTGGTTAGGGGATAAGATCATTTTAGATCAAGATGAAGAAGTTAAGCTATTAGAGTTGAGATAGAATAGATATTTAGTTTCATTTGGAAATTTAGACCCAAAAAGACAGGAAAGACACTGTCTTCAAACTGGACAAATGCAGATGGCCAATTCTCTATGAATATAACATGTGTAGAACTCATTCTTCTCATGATTGTCACATGGTTCTCCCTGCTGTATGCTGTTTGTTTTATGCATGTGTAATAAAATAACTGTATTTTTTAAAAAAGGAATGTAAATAAGAGCAAAAAAGAGTAATTTTATGTTCTTTTGGGCAGTTTGGAATGCCAATTCACATTATTTTGACCAAAAAACCATGTAAAAGAAAAAATAAAAGAGATTTGAAGAACAGTTAAAAAATATATAAAATTGTTATTGTTCTCCAGAAACAAATGTATTTTCCCTAATAGTCCTCAAGAAAATCATACTACCCAAACATTCCCTTGTCTCAATTTATATTTTGATTGTTAAAGACTGGCAATTGAGTTGAATCCTTCTTCCTTTCATATCACATTTATAATTCTAAAATGAAGTAACTATGATATTTTCCTCCTCCTTAAAATGGTGTCATACTAGGAAAATAGAAGTTGGGGGTCTTAGGCACAAAGACATTCAAACTTGCTTGTTTAGAAGAATCTGCCTAAATTATTTCCATTCACGTCACTGGTTTGAGACTGCAGTGAAATTTAAATACTGTGTCAATCTACAGTTCAACTAATTTGAATATTCATATTTTTTCAGCTTTGCCATTAACATTAAGGACAGTCACCAGTTCCATGACGTTTTCATGTCTAGTTATTTTGGAGCCCTGTGAGCTAAGTCTGTGCTCTCAGAGATTTATCATCAAGCAGAAGCCTATACATTGGACTAGAAGAAAAGGTAGGCTAGAACATGCCAAGCTTTTAAGAAATTTAATATTGTATTAGTTTGTTCAAAGCTACTTTCTGCAGTGATGAATGTTTGAAAAGATTTGATGACTGGCCCTATAGGATCTCAGACACTATGTTTGAGTATGAATATCTGTGTACACTGGGTAGCTATTTAAATACTGAAAATGCAAGTACATTTTGTCCTTTAAAAATGGGGTACTTACCACCATCTGGAGATGTAATACCTGAAAAGTGAAACAAAGAACCAGAAGTGTGTTTTTTTAAAAATTTGAAAGAAATAGTCTATACTCAATAGGAAATAATATTAAACAAGTTCACTCAATCTCAGACTCCATAAATGCATGCTCTCAATCATGTGAGTATCTTAGGCCATAATGTATACTTGAATACAGATGAACAAATATAAGTGTGTATATAGAATAATATCTAGAAAAAGAACAAAAAGGTATCTTAGGTCATAAGGATGGGTGAAATCTTGATAAATGCAATTGTTTTTACTTTTAACTTTGTGATATTTTTAAAGGGAACTTTTGGTGTGGATTGAAAAATTAAAAATGTGATTGATAATGAAATGTAAAATGTAAAGCAATACTCCACCACTTCAGAGTCTGTCTCCTAACTGTATAGTGTCAGTCCAGAATCCAGATTAGGAAGTGAGTATGGGTTTGAAGTGTGTGGGTATTGGTGTCAATACAGCTCTTCTAGTATTACTGCCCTTTCAGTCACACAACTTTTCCATTGATACAGTCACACAGCTCCTCCAGTTTTCTTTATGGAAGTGGAGTAAGGACCGTATAAACCACTGGGAAGTAGGTAGGGACTTTCATATGAATTCCTTGGCTGTGGATAAGGTACTAGGAATGCTTCATTTGCACAGAGAAGAATTCCAGGTGCTAGGCTATGTGACTACCTGAGAATTGTCAAGATGTGGGTCACAAGACTGTGTACTCCATGCACAGAACAGGGAGGGAGTGATCCTTACCCTTGCCTGTCTCAAGATTGAGATTTTCAAGCTTTAGACATGTCTTGATGTCACTCTAGCTCTAAACCAGTTTCTGCAATAGTACAATTCACAATCCACATGACTCACAACTCCTCCTGTTTGCTTTATACAGGAGAGGTAGTCATCATTCATTGTAATCATCAGTCTCCATGTTGGAAATGGATTGGGTATTGAACCAGAACACGATTGGCAGTGAGTTTTGCAATATTTCCAACCTGCCATCTTAGAAATTGGAATAGACAAGGTGCCAGGAGTAGGGATCGATGGCCAGTAAGGGGGCCAAAAAGCAGGATTAGCAAAGTTACGAGAGGGTTTGATTATCATGAGGTAGGGGTGTTTGGAGCATAGTTTGATAGGAGATTTCTGAGCATTTGTATATCTTGTTTCACTAGCCCAGATTCATTTATATAGAAGCAGCATTCCTCCCCCAACACAAATGCAAGCCTCCCTACCCCCACTCATCAGTAAGTAAGTCCAGAGCTATCCACTTTTGGAGAATAATCTTTGGTGGGGAAGAGCTCTGTTCTTAAAGGGACTTGAAACTGCCCACAGTGGAAGCTATCACCTGGTAAAGCTTGTCCTGGAGGTCACTGGCCAGATAGTGTGTATTGAGGAGAGCTGTTCCACCACTTCCCATGGCACCCAGTAAGACAATGAGATCCAGTCCATTGAGCACAGGGATGAGGATCTCTCCTTTTCTTAGGTCTTCTCTCAGTTGTAAAGTGAGTTTTTCAGGCTCATGGAGGTACATCTGGTGAGCAATAATTATGGGGATACAGAAACCTGACAAGGGGGTAGGGCGTTAATGCAGGAACCAGTAGTTATTTCAGCAGAGAAGAGCAGGGGGCTGAATACATATTGGTTTGATGACAGTGATGTTACAAGATCTTATAGGTTGAAATCTTGAGGAGGGCCCTACAAGGGAAAAGAGGAGTGGATAGATCAAAGAGAGGAATGTCTTCTAACTTTCATGTGGGAAAGGGTCCACCAGATTCACGAAGAAAGGTGCTAATGGGAACAGCTGCCAATAGTGTTTAGGAGAGTGACATGCAGAAGAGACATTGAGAGGCATTGGATGGGTGCTTAGGGTAAGGTATTCAGCTGTATATTTGATGTATTGTATCCAGAAAAAGGTGGCTTATAATGCCTTCTGAGTTTATCTTGAAGAATTATAACATGTGTAAAGACTATGGGACAAATTGGCTAGAGATATGCAGGTAGTCTAAAGATTATTTAGTATAGCTATTAGGGTAGAACTTATCAATGACCATCATTCATCTCACTGATAACTGATGGAATACTGATATGAATTTTAAGTTTGGTGAGTGAGCATAGTTCTACCACAAATGGTGGCTTCAATTGGGCATCCCCAACATATGCAACCTCCTTATATGGAGGTCTCCTAAAGGCATCTACCTGTAGTCACCTATAATTCCTTAGGAAAGCAGAGGAAACAGCTGAGGATAGTAGAAATGGAATTGGGCTATAAAGTAAACTCAGTCCTGGTAGAGGACCCATCAAGTGGGCAGTCCTGGATTTTTTTCTTCATGTCTCCAGCCAAAATTTTCAAGAGGTCTTTACTGGTTATATCTATTTTTTATTAACTTTGAAAGAATTGACAGATTTTTGCTTTCTAATGAATTAGAGAAAAATCTCTTCCTCAATGCAGCATTCTTAGAGTTTAAAGTCTGATTTAATTCAGTAGTCTTTTCCAAAATATTGTGCTTCTTAGTAGCTGAGTTGCTGTTCTTATGTATAATTTTTTATGTCAATAAAGCATTATTTATCCTACCTGCTTATGGTAACTAAGAAAGGATATACTATGTGACCTATGTACCACTCCTAAATAATACAAATAAAAGTACAGGACAAAATATACCTTCCATTTAAATTTTGTGGCATATTTATATCAAAATAACACATTAATTATATTGTATTTTATTTAAATGTAACAATTTAAAAATAGAAGCCTTCAATTAGGATAATTTATATCAGAAGCAAGCCTATTTATGATAGCATGCTTATATAGAATTTTAAAAGTAGATTAAAATATCGGCAGCCTTTACCAATCATAATTCTGTGATTTTATAATATTAAAATAAAGTACCACTTTTAAGAGTAAAAACATAGAGCATAACTATAAATTTTAGAAAGCAAAACAACCAAAATACAATTGTACTTTGGAAACAAGCAAGCCATCTGGGTCTCTTGTAATTTCTTTCCATTAGAGCCAATTTGTTTTAAGCCTCAGCTGATATTTATTTAGTTATTTATTTGGGTGTTTAGGTCCAAAGTGCCTTTAAGGTTTAAGACAAGTCATTTTACTTTTGAGAAGATATTTCTGCTATTAATGAAAAGAAAGAACATTTAAGCAAAAATTAAATAAAGAACAAAGAAAATTCAATGCTTTGGACCAGTTACACTGTAGCTGTGTTGATTGGCCTTTTAACTGAAAAGATGATAGGCTAATAATACACACAGTGTGTCCAGGGAATTTATATTGGGAGTGTGTGTCTGGCCATATTGGCACACCTGGAAGATTCTTTCTACTTAAGTGCTGTTCAAGCCTGGCATAAAAAAGGCCATCATAGGGTATCAAGTCTCTTCTTGGTAACCTGCTATCCTTCCTCTGAGTGCCACCAGGTCTCCCCATCCAGGGGACATACAGGGGGAAAAATCCCCCTCAGAAACAGTCATAGGGGAAGGGAATAAGGGGAAAATGGGAGGGAGGGAAGAATGGGAGGATACAAGGGATGGGATAACCATTGAGATGTAACAAGAATAAATTAATAAAAAATTTTTAAAAAGATAACACACACACACACACACACACCAAAAAAAAAAAAAAGGCCATCATTTTTGGCTCTTAGTTTGTTTTTAGGCAGTGGGAGAAAAAAATCCTAGGGGCATATGCCTGCTTGCTTGTCAGACCCATCCTCCTCTCTTTTTTAATAAAGATATATCTTATTTTTAATTATTTTATATATATATATGTCTGTGTGTGGGTATGTACACATGGAAGTGCATGTGCCCCAGGGTTCCAGAGAAAGATCTCAGATACCCTGAAGCTGTAGTTACAGGGAGTTGTGACCTGTTAGAATTAGTGTGGGAATCAAACTCAGGTCTGCTGCAAGTGCAGTACATACTCTTAACCACTGAGCCATCTCTCCATCTTCCTGAAAATTCTTAATAAATAAAAATGCATAACAAGAATAGTGCAATAGAAAACATGTGGATACAATTAAAAATGTATTGGATACTTTTTCAAGGGACAAAGGTAACACTGAGTAGTTACTGAGTCATTGCAGTTCAAGTCTAAGATTATTCATTTGGCATCAATGTTGGTGATATTTGAAGTTATAAGTCTAAATTAAATCACATAGGGGAAAATTTTAGAGAGAAGAATGGACCCTGAGTTTGACACAGCAGGTAGTAAAATAAAATTGTTTTATGTAAAATTCTGGTAGAGGAAGTGGTACTAGGGAAAGAATTTAAATCAGAAAGATATTTATGATCAATTTAAGCAGAAGTAGGGTAGTTCAGTAATCAGAAGGGATGTTTTTTTTTGCTTTAACGTGGATGAATCTCAACAAAGTTTTACTCCAACAAGGAATTGAGGTTTAATTGGATCTGCAGGCTATACTATTTTTTATAAAATATCCAAATCAGGTAAGTATACAGATTACAATATTTTCTTTGCCTGAGTGTGATGGTGGAAATGGTGGTTGTCTTCAAGTGAGGTTTAGTGATCTATGTTTGGTGATGGATATCCGGTAAAGCTGAGTTGTATGGAACTCTATGTTTACTAAAACAAACAAACAAACATTTAATTATATACATGAAATGTGTGAATTTGTAAGTTATTGCCCAATTAAAATTAATTAAATAAAAACACAAATCCTAGAAAATGCAATACCCTTGAAGACCTTACTTTTTTCAAAGAATTATAGGTGCTCAACAGTGTTATTTGGGTGGGGTAGTGGTAAAAAAATAATAATTCTGAGTTGGAAAAAGAAATGTCATTTATATCCAATATAAATAAAGAAGGTTTTCCTTTGGAAAACAGTGTTTGCTTTTTCCTCATAATCTAAGTCATTCATGTACTCATAGGATGATAGGATAGATGAATAAATAAATTTTTGAAGTTTTCGTTAAATAAAAGTGTACAACCATAAGAATATAATTTTATTGTCTTGAGTCTATATATTAATTTAGAAAGGAAAGATATCCTTAAAGTGTTCATTCTTCCCACACAGTAATATGCAAGAAGGCAGCTACAGGAAGTATTTGTGTTTTTGCTGTTGACATTTTATCTGCCACACATCTGGATTGAATCTACTCAAATATCAACAATGAATTCCAAAATAAAATCTACTCCACACCAAAACAAGTCTGTTCGAAAAGGAAATCATGCTAACTTTACAAAGGATGTGGGTGGTATGTCGACATATGAAAATAAAGTCACTGAACACCCAGAGGAAACAAATTGTTCAGAAAATCCTGAAGAACATGCAGAAATATCAAGCACTAATATTCTTCAGGCTGAGGAAGTTTCAACCCTCACTCAGGTTTTTCATGTACTATTAGAAGAAGACAATTATTTGATTCAATTAGGTGAAGGTACACTAACAAAATTCTATGCATATACCATGGAAAATACTGGTGTCAACTTAGAATCATCTTTTGTCAAAGATCAAGGACTCTATATAATAGTGTTTGGCAATCCAGAAGCTGTCATAAAAGCTGAGAATGAAATTTTTAAATGGTGTCAAGAACAAGATTTACCTTTAACTCTCATGTCCAAACAAGAACATTGTTTTTTTCTAGACCAGACTGGAGATAAAGCACAACATTTGGAACAAGAAGATGAAGTAAATACTCAGATCAGAAGTCCACACAATCAAAACAACTGTATAAATACTGTTGATGCATATCATATAAAGATGAAATCTTCAGATGGAAGTCTACCTACATCTGACAAAAGAAGTAAGGGTGATATCCATACTTTTGAAATGAAGAAAATTTGTAATAGCCTGACTGCTGAGCCATACCTTCAAGCAAGTGACAACATTTTCCAAAAAACAGAGGAACATATCCCTTTTCCACTATATAGTGCCAATGGGACAGAAATAGATATTAATGAAATACATGTGGATGAAACTGATTGTTGTGAAAATGAGATGATTGAGAAGACCAACACTCTAACTGAGGATGTGATGAGGAATTTTCAAGAAACTTATAGCATAGGTTTCAGAGGAAGTTTGTTGAAAGAGATCCTAGAAAGAGCTGGAGATTCAACAGATCAATCACTCTCAGAAAGCATGTCGGATTCTGTGACACAACACAGTGAGCCTAACAGTTCAGTGGAGGTATTTAATGAACCCGATTGCAGTGATGATGATTACATTGTTTCTTCCATCTCTGCCCCTTCTTGGCTGCACAGGTTTATTATTGGTAAGAAATGTGAAAACATAACTGAGATAACAGATACTGTGCCAAAAGTTCAAATACATTTTACAACTGAAGACAAAATTATGCTGAAAGGACCAATAGATGATGTAAATTACGCTCAAGAAAAATTTGATATCATTGTAAAAGACTTAACTAGTAAAATGGAATGTACTGAGATAAGCAGTGACAGTCAATTTCAGAAATACCTGACAGGAAATAATGGTGAAATCCTAAATAGAATTACAGAAAAGAACCAAGTATCTATCTCAGTGTTTCCTGAAAGTGAATCAAAGTATTCCATTCGAATTGAAGGAGAATCTCTAGGTGTACAGCAAGCCAAAAGAGAACTCCTTGATCTGGCTAATAATTTGGAAGAGGAGCATAGCCAGGAAATAATCATTAAACACCAATTTCACCATATACTTATTGGGCAGAAAGGTGAAAGAGTCCGCGAAATTTGTAAGAAATTCCCTGATGTCATCCTGAATTTTCCACACCCTGCAGAGAAAAGTGATGTTGTCCAACTGATAGGGCCAAAATATGAATCAGAAAGATGTGCACAGTATTTGGAGAACTTGTTGAAAAATATTAAAGAAAACAACTATTCTATAAGTGTTTCTGTGATGAAAAGGCTTCACAAAAGGATCATTGGAAAAGGAGGTTCAAACCTTAGAAAAATATCTGAAACAACCAACACCAAGATTAGTTATCCACCAGAAAACTGCAACTCAGAGGAGTTTGTCATTACTGGATATCCAGAAAATTGTGAAATTGCACGTAACTGGATACTTTCAATTCAGCAAGAGATAGCTGATACTGCAGAGGAGGAAATTTCCATTCCCCCTAATCTATACAAATGTCTGATTAATCCCAAAGAATGTTTGATAAATTCAATCATAGCGGAATGTGGGAAGATCTATCTGCATTTTCCTAAAAACAAGTCAGGCCTGCCTAAAGTCATTATCAATGGCTCTGTCGAAAGTGTTGAAAAGGCGAAAGCAAAGCTTCTGAAACTCGCAGAAGAGCAAGCCAAGAATTATTCTGGGACTCTTCATATCAAATCACAATATCATCAATTCCTTGTGAATAAAAATGGAGGTAATATTTCGAAAATCTGTGAAGAGACTGGGACACATATTATTTTCCCTAACCTTAAGAATAAAGATCAAGAATCCATTACAATTACAGGGACTGAAGAGGCTGTTAGAGCAGTGAAAAGACGACTAGAGGATTTGATTAAAGACTTAGAGAATGTAGTGGAGGATTCCATCCTAATAAGTCGTAGATTTCACCATTATTTTGTCATGAGGAAGGGCCAGCTTTTAAGAGAAATGGCAGAGGAATATGGTGGTGTCATTATAACATTCTCTTATGCAGGGAAAGAGAATACAAAAGTCACACTAAAAGGGGCAAAGCCTTGTGTTGAGGCAGCTAAGAAACACATTCAGGTGATTTTTGAGCCTTTGGGCTCCCAAGTTACAACACGGTATGTTGTACCTCAGATGTTCCAACCTTTTATCATGGGACCAATATCTTCACGAATACAGCAAATTGCCAGGGACTATAAAGTTCAAATCAAATTCCCAGACATAGAAAAACCAGCCCTACATATGGATCAAGATATTCAGGAGAAGGGGAAAGAAAAGTGGAAAATGTCTGGTAATGATCTTGCTTCTGATTCCTCAAGAAAATGTGACACCATATATATCTCAGGCCAAGTGGAAAATTGCAAGGCAGCTACTGAAGCTCTTGCATCTTTAATTCCTGTCACTGCTGAAGTTCATGTGCCCCTTCACCTACATCCTTACATCATCGGGCACAAAGGAAGTGGCTTACGTAAACTAGTAAAGGAATTTGAAGTTCATACCGAGATATTACAACCTGGAAAAAATTCCGATGTCATATCTATTATGGGCCTTGCAGCAAATGTGGAACAAGCCAAGATGAGATTACAAAAACGAGTACAGGCTTTACAAATGGAAATAGAAGATCGAACACTAAGAAATTTTAAGCTAGTGTTCAATCTAGATTCAAAATATCGATCCAAGTTCACCGGTCATAAGGGTTTGCTTCTTACTCAGATTTGCACAGAGCATGATGTTACTGTACATTTTCCAAAGAAAGGAAGTCATGACTTGCAAGACCAAGTCACTATTACTGGCTATAAAGAGAACACTCTAGCTGCTCGAGATGCAATAATGAGAGTGTTGCATAAGATCGAAAAAACAATTTCTAAGGAAATCCCACTAAACCATCAGGTTCGTGGCAATGTCATTGGATTTCGTGGAAAAACCATCAATAAAATAATGGATCAATACCAAGTAGACATACGTCTACCTCCAAAAGGGTCATATAATCCTAATATCACCATAACTGGACTCCCTGAGAATGTACAACAAGCAATTGAGCATATCCTCAATCTTGAGAAGTACTATCTGTCAATGGTCATAAGCCATGGACCTCAGCAGGAGCAAACTAAAAGTGTCTCCCTTTGCAATATGCCCACAACACCATCCAAGAGTTTTGTGAGAAAATACATTCCTTGTTATGCTAAAACAGCCACAAAGCTCCCAGATATGGATAATTGTGAACATTTTCCAAGATTAAAACAGCAAATGTCTTCTAAGAATCATCCTTCAAAACAGTAACAATGATGATCAAAACAATAAAGTGTTCCAAACTGCTCACCTGAAAATATTGCCATTTTTTACCTTTATTTTCCACAAAACTTCCATGTATGAATGCTGTAAATACAAAATTTCTCCGGTCTCCTTTCCTCCCTCTATGTTTTATCCATACTTGCCTATTCTCTCTCAAATTCATACTTCTTCTTATTGTTGTTTTACACACACACACACACACACACACACACACACAAAGACACAAACACACCAACCACTACGAAGCCCTTTCAGTATTGGGGTAACAGTTGAAACTGTAAAACACATCTGCAATGGCTTATATTGTGAAAACAAAGCCTCTTAGTTTTGTCAGTTAAAAATCTATTATTAGCTGCACAGTAGAGTAGGAGGCTATTGGTTGCTACCATAAATAGGTATAACAAATGAATGTCTGTTTATGGATCTATTTCTTATCAGAGAATGTCTATGAAATGGTAAGCCTCTGGCTCAGTGAACAACTAATTAACATCGATATTCTGAGTATAAGTGGAAGTACCCTAGGCCTAGAGCTCACCCAGTCATTTTACCATAAATTCCTGAAAGAAATCCATAGAACCTGTGCTCTACCTATAGTGTCACAGCTCAAAAATTCTGGCATTGTACTATATTCACCTTCTCTCCAGAAGAGGATGTGTAACATATAAGTATCTCTCTACCCAGGGAGTAAAGTCAGGAGATTTTTCATAGTCACACAAAAAGTTCCAGAGATTTCACCTCCTAGGAGTACTGCAAGAAACAAGTGCAAACACATTGCTAGGGAAAAAAAAAAAACCAAACCAAACAACAACAACAAAAAAACCTCAGAACTTCTTCATTGGACAATAAAGCTGAAGCCAATTACTCTTCAGAATGAGGTTCATTCAAAGTAAAAGCCTTGGATCCATGGGAGTGGAGACAGGGCAAACTCAGACTTTGAAGTTGGAGAACAATTAAGAGTGATTGAGCATCATAACAGTAGAAGAGAAGGAAGGAAACAAACAGGGATGGAAGAAGTCTTTTAAAAATATGGAAAGAAGTTTTATTAGGAGAAATAGAGGAAAGTAGGAGAGTAGGAAAAATAGAAACCATGTACAGCATGATGGGACAAGGTAGAGATAAAGAAGAAAGTAAATTCAGATAATCACACAGAAAATGGGAATTCCTAACTTTTATTGATTTCCCCCTTGTAGTAGAACAAAGATTTACAATGTCTGACTTAGTCCGATTAGTATATAGGAAAATATGTGTGACATAAGCAAGCAATGGAAAAGTCTATAAACTTGTCTTACAGTTGAAAGACATGACTGGGCTTGCTATATTTCCTCAAGCCCATTTACTCTGCACTTGCAATTGTGTTCTCCAATCTTCACAGCCAGTGCTGTTAATTGTCAGAATCAGTGGTGGGAAAAGGCTTGGTTTCAAAACACAAAAGCAGGCAGTCTATAAGCAGAAATGCATAAGTTTTCATGTCATCTTGACAGAGATGTATGGCACATAAAATTCCTGATGAATGCCAGGTTTCCATGTAGCCACTGAGGTAAGGTTGGAAAAAAAAAAACCCTCACCAACCTGCCAGCAGTCTAAGAAGTTGTTTCCCTTTCCCTCTCTCCCTTAACTGCTCTAGCCACAAATCCAGGTCTCCACATTCTTCCTGAGCAGTGGCTACAAATTGAGTCTCCCAGTTTTCAAAACTTCCACCCATGGGGGCTTCTAATCATCCAGGCTCTACAAACTGATGGAAACAGGTGTGTACATACCACATAAGCCTACAACAAAGAGAGAGTTTTAAATTACCAAGAATGAAAATGAAGAGGCAAATGCCCATCTGAGAACAATGTGGTGACAGGATTAAAAAGAGAGAAGCTTCTAAGTGTGATGGAGGATTGGGGACAGTAAGAACTAAGCATAGTACTCTAAGTGGTACAAAGGGGAGTCACAATTGCAGTGAAATCTGCCTTTGTGTCAATAGCAAGAGTAAGGGGGAGTGTCAAGATTAAAAGTACACAGCCAATCTGAATCCAGCTTTTACTATTTACTAATATATTATTTGGTAAACAATCTTTGTTTTTTCAATTTCATTTTCCCCATCATAAAATGGAAATGATAATAGTCCAAATAAGATTATAAAAATTTACATATTCACCATCTCAATACTTCCATAAAATAAGCCGTTATTGTAATATATGAGAGAGATTGGGAGAGTAAAAATATGACTCAGACTGAAGGGGGGAAATGCTCTAAAAAGAGAAAGAAACAAACAGGGACAACATTTCTGTTTCTCCACAGAAAATTTTGACATTTTCTTTTAATGGCTCTGTTTGGTGGCCTGGCATCTAACTTCCTTGCATATGAGTGTTAAAGGAACAAACATAAAGTAACCCTCCAGAAACCTGAACAGCAGCTTGCCACTTTCGGAACTTTCACATAAGCACACACAGCAATAACTTCAGGTCAACCCAAAAACATTTCTACACATTGAATACACCATATTTTCAGTTTTCATCTCTGAAATTCATGACTGAATTTCAATTTATGGACAATGGAGATGCTGGGCTAATATGTTTCTTTCTAGACCACAAAAGAAAGATGAGTTTAAAAGAGCTTCCAAATGCAATTCTCATTTTCTTCCCAAATGATTTTAATGCATCCTTCCAGTAATTACTCTACAGGCTTGTTTTTAATTGGAGTCATCTAAAGAATAGTACAATTCAGCAACTCCATCTATATAAGGTTCAATTTATGTTGGAGTGAGGTGTTTCAGTGACACTGTTGCTTTCAGGTCACTTCTATAAGTAACTAGTTGCCTATTCTATATAAATATTCCCAGTAAAGCAATTGATTCAAGGTAGACTATGATGGCTGTGCTTGTTGGTTTTTATCAAGTTGATACAAACTTAGACATGTCTGGGAAGAGAGAATTTGAACTGAGAGAATGCCCACATAAGATTGGCCTGTGGAATCTTTGAGGAATATTGTCTTGATTAATGATTTGGGTGGAAGGTCCAAGCCCATTGTAGGACTTACCTGTGCTGGAAATCTGGTAGTATAAGAGAGCAGACTGAGCAAACTAGGAGAAGTAAGCTAGTGTTCCACCATGGCTTTTGTTTCAGTTGCTGCCTCCAAGTTCCTGTCCTGACCTCACTTCATGATATTCTGTAACCTTTACATCAAATAAAGCCTTTCCTTTTTAAGTTGTTTTTGGTCATGGTCAGTTTTTAGTTGTTATTGTTGTTTTGGTTTTTTTCTTTTTATTTCACATAAAAAGAAATCTTAATACAGACGAATCATAATTTGGTCGTCCATTACACCTTATCGAGGGTTAATAGAGATTTGTTTATATTTTGTAGGCTTTTGTATGTAGGTGGAGGAGATGCTTCCTATTCAGAAATAGGTTGAGCATATACTCTTGCTGGCAGCAACCCAGAAGACCCCAAAACATGCTAAAAAGGATAGTTCTTTGTAGGGACACTTCCAAAGCACAGACCCTAAGCCAAAGGGTGTCAAAAGCTGGCTCTTTGAAGAAATAAATAACAAAAGCTGACCTGGAGACAAGCCCTGGGAGGTTTGCTGGGCCTGGCTCTGGCAATTCAGATACCCTTGGTTTAAAAACCCAGAAGTCTGGGATGGGGGCTTGCACTCTGTGTTTCTCTCACCATAGCTCCCTGTCTTTGTCTTTCTTTTATCATTAAGCTTAATGAATTAAAACCTAGCTCTCTGACACTCGACTGTTTTTATTTTAACCAAGTGTGGTCAGTTACCTGGCCTTTTAGAAGGTTGAGACTCCCTTTCCCCGCTGGAATGGACACTCATACCAGGGAAAGTGCATGCATGAGTGTCCTGTGCTTCCTTTAGCTGGGGGATCTGGCTGGAAGGATCCCTCCCTGCCCAGGAGGCTTTCCTTGTGACCAGTTCTCGGGACAGGGCCTTCCTCAGCTACCCTCCAGCAGGCTGAAGAAAGCTCTGTGACCAGATCCTCAGCCCAGTCTCAAGGAGAAAGGAACCCAAAATATTTCTCCAGGTAAAGTTCACTTAAATGTGGCTCTTGTCTCTTGTATCTTTATTTTAAAAACTAGGTTCTTTTTTCTGAACCAAATTTTGTTCATGTTCTTGTTTACCTATCTTTCTTAGAGTACTTAACAGTAGTACATCTGTGAGAGAAATATTTTTCATCATTTATGTCTCAACATAGGTAAAAAATACGTAGGTTGATACGTAGCTAGATATATAGATACACAGAGAGATACATACATAGATACATAGATTTCTGTCAGATAACTAGTCCTCTCTATATTTATCAAAATAATTCCAACATAATCCATAGTATACTAGAAAATATAAACATCTTTTTTAGACCAGTAAGTACACATGTACAAAATGAAAGTGCACAAAGGTAAAGATACCATTTTGCATAACAAAATACTCTCAAGATATGAGAATCAATAATTGTTGGCTCTGATTCCTTAAATTCTATGTTACTAGGGATTTATTAAAGGTGTGTACTTCCCTTACAACCCAAATACCCTAAATAGGAGGGAAAAGAGATTAAAGGAACAAAAATGAAACCTTTTGGGTATCAGTTCCATGGGGCAATTCCTCTGGCACAATTCTCAGGAGTCTATCAGATCATCTGTCCAACAAAAGAAGCTGCATTGTTCATGGATAGAACTTGGAGATATCCACAGACTGCTAACACAAATCGTGAAACTCCATGCGCCCTGGGCAGAAACCTCCAATCTCTCTGTTTCTCTCTCTGTCTCTCTCTGTGTCTGTCTGTCTCTGTCTGTCTGTCTGTCTGTCTGTCTTTCTCTCTCTCTCTCTCTCTCTCTCTCTGTTTCCCCAATGTTCTCCTCTTTCTCCCCCTCTTCCTCTTCCCAATAAATGGTCATTTTTGCAATATAATACCCAGGCCAGAATCACAGGTCCCTGTCTTTTGTCTTGGGCTGATCCTTCCTCCCTCTGACTATATACTAAGGTGTTTATGAGTTTGTCTCAGTGGGGTCAAGATTCCCAATAATATTTTCATCTTGGGCCCAGATTAAGGCAAGATTACATTCTCTTCACAAATAACTGCCAAGGAAGTGACAGTAAATGATGGAAAATTACAACAATGTCACTGAGCAAATTTACTGGGAATGAGAGAATAACCTTGTTATCAGGAATGAAATTAGTATAAAAAGACATTTGTTATTTCCATTTGATTACCAGCATCTCAAAACAAGGGCCACTATAAAAATGCAATGCCCCTAGGAATTTCATGCTTTGAAATGAAAACTTGAAACCTTGCCTTATTTAGGGCAAGAAACTTTTCACAGAGATATTGCTTTCCCACAATTATGACAATTTATCAGATGACCTGGCAGAAGAATCAGCAGAAAATAATGCTAGTAGGACCACTCCATGACCAGGAATGCTACACTATCAGTGTCTCTATTCTCTATTAAAACGTAAACCTCATATCAGGTCCAGGAAGATGGACATAATGGGCTCAGTGGATAACTTTTCTCTTGCCAGTGTGACCACATGAATAAATCCTGTTATGTATGTTATTATTACTTTATTTCTTTAAGTGTTTTTAATGATTCTGGCTTATAACATTTACTAGGACCCAGGCTTTGATAATAACAAGTCTAGCATCAAGAGTGGACAATGGCCAAAGAGATAATTGTGTTGAGACACATTGTAGATTTTAGACATTTTCTAAGTTTCTAGAAGAGAAAATGTTTTCTTGAACTCTATTATCTTTCCAGTGGATTGACAGGCTCATTTGAATTGATTGCTTTTAAAAATATATTTTTCCAAGAGAAGGGGAGGCCCCAATGGGTATCAATTCACTCAGGCACTTAAAATCACAACAGGACTACTTACATCTGCTCTAGCTGGAGCTGGAAAAGGCAACCCAGCTGGAGAGAGGGGATCCAGTTGTAGGCAACAGAAGAAGAGACAGTCCCTACTCCAATTTTAGAGATCCACATGTTGACCAAATTGTACATCTGCTACATATGTGTAGGAGGTCTAGATCAAGTGTATGCATGTACTTTTTTGGGGAGTTGTCTCAATAAGCCCCTATGGGCCCAGGTCAGTTGGATCTGTAGATATTCTTGTGGAGTTTTTGACTACTCTGGTTCCCTCTATTCTTCCTTCTACTCTTCCACAGTATTCCCTGAGGTTGGTCTATTGTTTGACTATGGGTCTTTATATATATTTCCATCCACTGGACAAGAGAAGCCTATCAGAAGACATTTATGCAAGGGTTCTGTCTACAATAGGAGAGTATCATTAATAGTGACAGGGGTTGACTCTCTTCCATGGAGTGGGTTTCAAGTTGGGCCACTCATTGGTTTGACATCACCTTAATCATTGCTCCATCTTTACCGCTACACTTGTTTTTTTTTTGTTGTTGTTATTTAAATTTTTTTAATTAATTTATTCATATTACATCTCAGTTGTTAGCCCATCCCATGTATCCTCCCATTCCTCCCTTATTCCCACTTCCCCCTTACTCCCCTCCCCTCCCCTATGTCTGTGTCTGAGGGGGACCTCCTCCCCCTGTATATGCTCATAGGGTATCAAGTCTCTCCTTGGTGACCTATTATCTTTCCTCTGAGTGCCACCAGGCATCTCCAACCACAAGACATGTTCAAATATGGGGCACCAGAGTTTGTGTGAAAGTTAGATCTCCTTCTCCACTCAACAGTGAAGACTGTCCTGTCCATAGGCTAGTCTGAGTAGGGGTTCAAGGTTTACTGCCTATTTTTTCCTTGGCTGTTGCCATAGTTTGTGGAAGACCACAGGGCCCAGACTCCCCTGTAGTTTTCCAGGACCTGCTGGATACTTTTATTTCCTCTTTCTCCCAGGCTTCTCACACCTAAAGTCTCAATAGGATGTCCTCCCCTCTTACCCACTATCCTGGTAGGTACAGTTTTTCATGGGGATGTACACCTTGGACTAATGTCTTGATATAAGTGAGTATATACCATTTAGCTCTTTTTGCTTCTGTGTGAACTCACTCATTATGACAATTTCTAGTTCAATCCATTTGTCCACAAATTTTGGAAATTCCTTGTTTTTAATAGCTGAGTAGTATTCCATAGTGTAAATGTACCACAGTTTCTTTATCCATTCTTCTATTGAGGGACACGTAGGTTGTTTCCAAGTTCTGGCTATTATGAATAAGGCTGCTATGAACATGGTTGAGCATATGTCCCTGTTGTGTGGTAGTGCGTCATCTGGGTATATTCCAAGGAGTGGAATAGCTGGGTCTTGAGGAAGCCCTATTCCCATTTTTCTGAGAAAGCACCAGATAGCTTTCCAAAGAGGTTGTACTAGTTTGCATTCCCACCAGCAATGCAGGAGTGTTCCTCTTTCTCCACAGCCTCGCCAGCATGAGGTGTCAGTGGAATTATTGATCTTAGCCATTCTGATGGGTGTAAGATGGAATCTCAGTGTCGTTTTGATTTGCATTTCTCTGATGACTAAGGAGGTCGAGCATTTCTTTAAGTGTTTCTCAGCCATTTGATATTCCTCTGTTGAGAATTCTCTGTTTAGTTCTGTGCCCCATTTCTCTATTGGGTTATTTGGTTTGGTGGTGTTTAATTTCTTGAGTTCTTTATATATTTTGGATATTAGACCTTTGTCAGATGAAGAGTTGGTGAAGATCTTTTCCCAGTCTGTAGGCTGTCGCTTTGTCCTCTTGACAGTGTCACCTGCCTTACAGAAGATTCTCAGCCTCATGAGGTCCCATTTATTAATTGTTGATGTGAAGGCCTGGGCTGTTGGTGTTCTGTTCAGGAAGTTGTCTCCTGTGCCTATGAGTTCCAGACTCTTCCCCACTTTTTCCTCTAACTGGGTTAATGGCTCTGGTTTTAGGTTGAGGTCTTTAATCCACTTGGACTTGAGTTTTGTGCATGGTGACAAATAGGGGTCTAATTGCATTTCTCTACATGTAGACATCCAGTTAGACCAGCACCATTTGTTGAAGATGCTGTCGTTTTTCCATTGAATGGATTTGGCTTCTTTGTCGAAAATCAAGTGAGCAAATGTGTGTGGATTCATCTCTGGGTCTTCAGTTCGATTCCACTGATCCACTAGCCTATTGCTGTGCCAGTACCATGCAGTTTTAATTACTATTGCTCTATAGTACAACTTGAGATCAGGTATGGAGATTCCTCCAGAAGATCTTTTATTGTATAGGATTGTTTTTGCTATTCTGGGCTTTTTGTTTCTCCATATGAAGTTGAGAATTGTTCTTTCAATATCTTCAAAATATTTTGTAAGTATTCTGATAGGGATTGCATTGAATCTGTAAATTGCTTTTGGTAAGATGGCCATTTATACTATGTTGATTCTTATGATCCACGAACAAGGTAGATCCCGCCATCTTCTGATGTCATTTTCAATCTCTTTCATCAGAGGTTTAAAGTTTTTTTCAAATAAATCCTTCACTTTCTTGGTTAGGGTTATTCCTAGATATTTTATATTACTTGTGGCTATCATGAAGGGAGTAATTTTTCTAATTTCTTCCTCTGCCTGTTTGTCATTTGTATATAGGAAAGCTACTGACTTTTTTGAGTTTATTTTGTATCCTGCCAGTTTGCTGAAGGTGTTTATCAGCTGTAGGAGTTCTCTGGTGGAATTTTGGGGGTCACTTATATACACTATCATATCATCTGCAAATAGGGATAATTTTACTTCTTCCTTTCCCATTTGGATCCCCTTGATCTCCTTTTGATGTCTTATTGCTCTGGCTAGATCTTCAAGAACTATATTGAAGAGATATGGGGAAAGTGGGCAGCCTTGTCTGGTCCCCGATTTTAGAGGGATTTCCTTGAGTATCTCTCCATTTAATTTAATGTTGGCTATTGGTTTGCTGTATATAGCCTTTATTATATTTAGAAAAGTGCCTTGTATTCCCGATCTCTCCAGAACTTTAAACATAAATGGGTGTTGGATTTTGTCAAATGCTTTTTCTGCATCTAAAGAGATGATCATGTGGTTTTTCTCTTTCAGTTTGTTTATATGGTGGATTACATTGATGGATTTCCGTATGTTAAACCATCCCTGAATTCCTGAAATGAAGCCTACCTGGTCATGGTGAATGATGTCTTTGATATGCTGTTGTATTCGCTTTGCGAGTATTTTGTTGAGTATTTCTGCATCAATGTTCATAAGAGTAATTGGTCTGAAATTCTCTCTTTTTGTTGGGTCTTTGTGGGGTTTAGGTATCAATGTGTCTGTGGTCTCATAGAAGGAGTTTGGTAATATTCTGTTCATTTCTATCTTTCGGAATAGCTTGAATAGTATCGTTATTAGCTCCTCTTTGAAGGACTGGTAGAATTCTGAAACCATCTGGCCCTGGGCTTTTTTTGTTTGGAAGATTATCAATGGTTGCTTCTATTTCTATAGGCAAAATAGGGCTATTTAATTTGTTTATCTGGTCTTGGTTAAGTTTTGGTAAATGGAATCGGTCGAGACATTTGACCATTTCCCTTAAGTTTTCAAATTTTGTGGCATAAATGTCTTTGAAGTAGGTTCTTACGATTCTTTGTATTTCTTCGGTGTCTGTTGTTATGTCTCCCTTTTCATTTCTGATTTTGTTAATTTGGATAGTGTTTATTTGTCTTTTAGTTAGATTGGCTAACGGTTTGTCTATCTTGTTAATTTTCTCAAAGAACCAGCTCTTGGTTTTGTTGATTCTTTGGATTGTTCTCTTTGTTTATAATTTATTGATTTCAGCCCTGAGTTTCATTATTTCCAGGCATCTACTCCTCTTGGGTGTTTCTGCTTCTTTTTTTTTCTAGGGCTTCCAGATGTGTTCTTAAGTTGTTTATGTGGGATGATTCCATTTTCTTTTTAAAAGGCACTTAGTGCTATGAATTTTCCTCTTAGCACTGCTTTCAATGTGTCCCACAAATTTGGGTATGTTGTTCCATCATTTTCATTGAATTTCAGGAAGTCTTTTATTTCTTCCCTTATTTCTTCCGTGACCCATGTGTCATTAAGTAGAAAGTTGTTTAGTTTCCCCGTGTTGGTATGCTTTTTGTTATTTCTATTGTTGTTGAAGTCCAGCCTTAGACCATGGTGATCTGATAAGGTACAAGGTATTATTTCAATCTTCTTGTATCTGTTGAGGTTTGCTTCGTGACCAACTATGTGGTCAATTTTAGAAAACGTTCCATGGGGTGCTGAGAAAAAGGTGTACTCCTTTGCGTTTGGGTGGAAAGTTCTGTAGATATCTGTTAGATCCATTTGATTCATTGGTTAATGAGGTTATTTCCCGGCTTAGTTTTGAAATCAAAGTCCTATCCTTGAGTGAAAGTGGAGTGTTGAAGTCTCCCACTATTAATGTGTGGGTATCGATGAATGGGGCAAGCTTTGTTAATAACTCTTTTACAAATGTGGGAGCCCTTGTATTCGGAGCATAGATTTTCAAAATCGTGATGTCTTCTTGGTTGACTTTACCTTTGACGAGTACGAAGTGTCCATCCTTGTCTCTTTTGATTAATTTTGGTTGAAAGTCTATTTTATTAGATATTAGAATAGCTACCCCAGCTTGTTTCTTGTGACCATTTGCTTGGAATATTTTTCCCCAACCTTTTACTCTGAGGCAATGTCTGTCCTTGTGGTTGATATGTGTTTCTTGAATGCAGAAGAATGTTGGGTCGTGTTTATGCATCCACTCTGTTAGTCTGTGTCTTTTTATTGGAGAGTTGAGACCATTGACGTTGAGAGATATTAATTACCAGTGATTGGTAAGTCCCTTCATTTTTGGTATTTGTAACAATCGAGTTTTTGTGAAGTTGTGATTTTTCAATGGTGTAGTTACTTATTTCTTATGTATTTTTGGTTGTAGTTTGACCTGTTGGGGTGGAGTTTTCCTTCTAGTAACTTCTGTAAAGCGAGATTTGTGGCTAGGTACTGTGCAAATTTGTTTTTGTCATGGAATATCTTGTCTTCTCCGCCAATGGTTATTGATACTTTTGCTGGATATAGTAGTCTTGCCTGGTATCTGTGTTCTCTTAGGGTTTGCAGAACCTCTGTCCAGGCCCTTCTGGCTTTCATGGTCACTGCTGAGAAGTCAAGAGTAATTCTGATAGGTTTGCCTTCATATGTTAATCGTCCTTTTTTTTTTTTTTTTTTTTTTTGGTTTTTCGAGACAGGGTTTCTCTATGTAGCCTTGGCCATCCTGGACTCACTTTGTAGACCAGGCTGGCCTCGAACTCACAGCGATCTGCCTGCCTCTGCCTCCCGAGTGCTGGGATTAAAGGCATGCGCCACCACGCCCGGCTAATCGTCCTTTTTCTCTTGCCGCTTTTAATATTTTTTCCTTGTTATGTATATTTTGTGTTGTTATTATTATGTGGCGGGAAGATTTTCTTTTCGAGTCTATTCTTTTTGGTGTTCTGTATGCCTCTTGTATGCTCGTATGCATCTCCTTCTTCAAATTGGGGAAATTTTCTTCTATTATTCGATTAAAGATATTTTCTGGGCTGTGGAGTCGGTTGTCTTCTCTTTCCTCTATCCCTATTATTCTCATGTTTCGTCTTTTCATGTTGTCTTTTATTTCATGAACGCTTTGTGTCAGGAACTTTTCAGATTTAGCATTATCCTGGATGGTTGTTTCCAATTGTGCGATTGTATCTTCAAGTCCTGATATTCATTCTTCCATTTCTTGCAATCTGTTAGATAAGGCCACCTCTGAGATGTTTGCTTTCTTTTCTGATGCTTCTCGATCATGTTTTTTTCCGTGTGTTCTTTTAGGATAGCTTCCATTTTTATCTTCAGGTCTTGAACTGTTTTAATAATTTCCTTCATCTGGTTATTTGTGTTTTTCTGAAATTCTTCAAATGACTCTTTATATGACTCTTTTAAGTCATCAGCCCTCTTGTTTGCTTCCTCCTGCATTTGTTTACAGATTTTATTTGTTTCTTCCCAGCTGTCTGTCTTTCCTGTTGCTTTGTAGCCAAGACCCCAGGTGGATCAGATCTTTTGGGTTATAGCTGTCTTTTAGCTCTGCCTCTACACTCTGTAGGAGCATCCAGCCTTTCCCATGAATTTGGGAGTTCTTGCTGGGTCTGCAGGAGCTGACACAGCTAGGATCTGCCTGTTGGAGATTACAGGATCCGTGCCTGGTGGGCCTGATACCTTATGGTTTCAGGCCACTGGCAGTATCTGAGGAGGTAGCAGTTTCCACGCCCCTGTATGCCAGGACACTCCCAGCTTGTTATAGATTAGCAGTTATACCCTGCAGGCATGAGCCACAGCTCCCTATATCTTGGGACCCAGCTAGGTTCTGTTGTTCGGGGAGTGCCCAGTCAGAGTCAGCAGCTCGTCCCCGCAGCTGGTGACAAAAGCGGCTCAGACCACTCCCAGAGGCTTTAAGGCAGCAGTTATTCCCTGCCAGCAAGACCCACAGCTCCAGATAAAGTGGGCAGACCTGACGAGGGTGTGCAAGAATGACCCCTGCTAGTTCTGTTGTTCGGGGAGTGCCCAGTCAGAGCCAGCAGCTCGTAACTGCAGCTGGTGACAAAGGCAGCTCAGACCGCTGGCGGGAGTCTTCCTTTATCTTCCCTTTCTGCCAGAGAAAGGCAGAGTGCTACGCCTTAGGGCAGCAGTTATTCCCTGCCAGCAAGACCCGCGGCTCCCGATAACATGGGTGGAACTGTCGCGGGCCCACAAAAATGGACCCAGTTAGTTCAGTTGTTTGGGGAGTGCTTGGTCAGTGCCAGCAGCCTGGCCCCGCAGCTGGCGACAATGGTGATTCAGACCACTGGTGGGAATCTTCTGCCACAATACTGCCAGTTCCCTTTAGGGCAGTAGTTAGTCCTTACAAGTGTGACTCACGGCTCCCTATAACGTGGGTGGACCCACTGGGCTGTGGGAGCAGACCACGTCGGTTTCTAACTGCCCCTGTTTGCAGGGTCAATCCTTTGTGTCTGGCTTGAGCACAGGACATGGACGCATTCCATGAGCTATATGCCAGTTCTAGTTGTTTTTGGTGAGACTCGCCACCTGTGTTTCCACCCGGGTTAGGCAGGTGCCCTCCGCTGTTTGGCGTGGTGTGGATGTAGAGGTTCAATGGTAGTTTCACCCTATTCGCTGAAACTCCTCAGGCTTGGGGCTCTGGAAAAACTCCTCCCCAAATGGCGAATTTGGGTTTTATGTGCTGGCTACAGCTTGATTGTGGATTCCATTTCAGAGTTTGGGGAGTGCGTTTAGCCCTCCGGGCTGTTGCTTGTCCCGGGGTTAGACCCCCTGGTGGTCTGCGGAGTTTGGGGCCCCACTCACCTACAGTGAGATGTCTAGCCCATCTCATGCCCCAAGGTAAAGGAATCAAAACCCTTTCACCCTCCTTTATCTTTGTTCATTTAGGAAATCAAAGAGTACAATATCAAACATTGACAGCTTTCCAACAGTCAAAAATATGTCTTTTATTAATTTCTTGGGAATGTTGTATTTTTCTCTACTTCCTCTTAGAAGCAACACCAGCTCTATATGTCTAGCATCATTTTCTGTTTATTTTTTATTAATTAAACATTTTTAAAATTTTTACATATACTAATCATTTTAATATCCTCTATATTCTAATTTGTATGGCCCATATAATTTTCAGTGTGGGAACATCTATTGGATAATTGCTGGCTTCTCTACGTTACAGATCCTCTACAACCAGATCCTCAGTTTGGGTCAGAGGCTCATGAACCACTTCCCATTCGTTGCTAGAATGTTGACTAGCTTAATATTGGGCAGGTATTACACAGGCAACTACATATGTTACATGTTTATTAGTGCAGCTCTTAGTAAGCAGAGGCAACTGGAACTCCATGAGTTGGATTGCACCCTATTATATAGAGTGAATTTCAGGAAAGCTAGTACTAGACACAGAGAAACTCTGTCTTAAAAACAAAACAAAACAATGGTTCAAGATTCCTGCACTAAAGAAAATATTTCAAAGTAAAAAGATATAATAAACTTTCTAAATGATAAAATATTTAGTGAATTTAACACAGAGAATTACATCTCAGGCATATCAATTACCTTACCCTCCTTGAATTATCTCAGTGTTTATGGTTATGTTATTGTAAATTTCCATCTGCCATGTGTAGTTTTGTCCCACAACAAACATTTAAGAAATTATTTAACTAAAAAGTTGTATAAATGAATATTTTTATTTTCTGTATATTATAAAAATAATTTCCCCTCAATAATAAACACCAGCTTATTAGGTATTTATTTATAGTATATTATCCAAATTAAAATTATACATAGTTATGAACTACTATGTGATATTTTATTATGCATACATTGTTTAATATTAAAATTTGAATAAGAATATTTATCATGTTAATCATTATTTTATCAAGTTGAAAATAAGTCATGATTTCTTCTGATACTTTACAATGTATAGTATATTATTACCTAGAATCAACATTTTTTGACATTGAGCAACACGATTTTTTTCATAATCTAACTGTATCCTGCTACCTCCTATTCACCTATTCCCAAGAACTCTCTGTCCTCTACCCAAACCCAGGTAAACAATATGTAATATCCACTTGCATAAGAGAAACTTTTTTCAGATTCCATATAGGATATATTTTTTCTATTACTGGCTATTTTATTTACCATGATATCTTACAAATATATACATTTCTTTAAAAAATTTTTACTTACAATTCATTAACATTTTATCCTGATTGTTATCCCCTCAATCATATCTTCCTGTTCCAGTTGATACTCCCTGCTATGACTTATTACCCTCTCCTCAACCTCTGACAGAGAGGTATCTCTTCCTCTACAGTCTAACCACAGCTTATCAGGTCTCATCAGGATAGCCTGCATCCCCTTCCTTTGTATAATTGCAAGGCCACCTAGCCAAGGTCAGAAGCAGAGTTCATGTCAGAGGAAGTCTCTACCCCTACCCCCACCACTTATATGAAAAATGAGCTGTCCATCTGATACATCTGAACAGGGGGCCTATGTTCTCTCTATGAATAGTCATTGCTTGGTACATCAGTTTGTGCAGGACCCACTGGGTCCAGATCCACAGGCCTTGATGGTCTCCCTGTGGATGTCTTAACCTTTCCAGTTAGAAGCCTTTCATCCCCACTCTTTCATACTATTCTTAGATCTGTTCACAGAGGCCAGCTACAAGTCCCAGAATCTGTCCCAATCCCCCACTGGGTGGAGTCTCTCAGAGGACATTAATACCCATGTATAAGTGAGTATATACCATGTCTATCTTTCTGGGTCTGGGTTACCTCACTCAGGATGATATTTTCTATTTCCAACTATTTGCCTGCAATTTCAAGGTTTCCTTGTTTTTAATAGGGGAGTAGTATTCCATTGTCTAAATATACCATGTTTTTTTTTAATCCATTCTTTTGTTGAGGGATATCTAGATTGTTTGCAGATTCTGGCTATTAAAAGTAAAGCTACTGTGAACATAGGTCAGCAAATGTCCTTGTTGTGTGCTTAACCATCTTTTGAGTACCAGGACTGATATAGCTGGACATTGAGGTAGCAGTATTCCAAATTTTCTGAGAAAATGCCAGATTGATTTCCACAGCAGTTGTAAAAGTTTGCACTCTCTCCAGCAATGAAAGGCTGTTCTCTTTTCTCCATATCTTTGCCAGCATGTGCTGTCTTTTGAGGTTTTTCTTTTAATTTTATTTTATTAGACATGTATAAGACAAACTACATACAGCAGGGAGAACCATGTGACAATAATGAGAAAAATGAGTTCTTTACATGTTACATTCATAGTGACTTGGCCATCTGCATTTGTCCAGTTTGAAGACAGTGTCTTTCCTGTCTTGTTGGGCCTAAATTTCCAAATGAGACTCAATATTTATCCTATCTCAATTCTAATAGCGTAACTTCTTTATTTTGATCTAAAACGATCTGTCCCCTAACCAACTAAGCTTGGTTGTAAAACTATACTATCTTGTCAGCAATGCCCCTCAGAGACTTGAGTAGGAATAAAACTTAAATTCCTGAGTGAACCGTCAGTATGGGTTAGCAGCTTCCAAAATGTATAAATTGACTGAAGACAGTTTACTGCCTGACCAGTCACCCAAGACACTTTATAACGTTTGAGCCTCATCTTCAGCTTTCTAGACTAATATCTCTGCCAAACTTGTTTGCAAGGCAGGAACTATTGAGGACTTGCTTACCCTGACTTGGAAGAGTGTGGCCATCGACTCTGCCTGCATCTAAGTAGCCCATTTTTAGACAGGTTCTGTTTGTGGCAGGAATGAGAACATTTTGCCCAGTGGCTATTTTGCCACCTTTGAAGCCATGTCCATAAGGAGGCTCTTTGATACTCATCTTCTTTGAGGTCGGCTGGGTGTTGTCAGGAGTCAACTTGTCTTGCTGTAGAAGAAATTTAGGATTGTAAGAACAGCTTTAAATTCCATATTCTGTGTGTCTCTGAGGCTTTTGAAGACCTTATTCAGCTATTTTACCTCATATATTGATAGAGTCATATCTATCTGTTAGACTTAGGTTATATATTCTTGTGTTAAAATCTGCCAAGTATTTGACATGCCCATGATTTGTATCAGTAAACTAAATTCTATAGCCATGACTCAGATATAACCTTCATTATAAGTAACAATTAAGGCCTTGAGTTAAGGGGTAGGTTCAATCATCTAGCTTTTGTACTGTCCTCCTTCTATGTTCCTAAATCTCCTTTTCTTTCCTTTCAGCTCCAATCTTCTTGCCTACATATGTAAGTTAAAGGCAGAGAGAGACTTTCCTGCATTTCCTCTTATTTTTTCTCTGTATAAAACCAATAATGTCCATCAGTCTGGTCCTTTATTCGAACTCTCAAACATCAGTCTCGCCCCGGCCCCCTGAGCAGCTAGGACTAGAGGTGTGCGCCACCATGCCAAATCCCCCTCAGGAACAGTCATAGGGGAGGGGAATAAGGGAAAAATAGGAGGGGGGGAAGAATGGGAGGATACAAAGGATGGGATAACCATTGAGATGTAACAAGAATAAATTCATAAAAATTTTTTAAAAAGACCAATAATGACTTATGACCACTTCTCAATGAGAATAAGCATTTGTAGATCAAGTGAGCAAACAGCAATCTATACAACCCCCTCTTTGAGGCAATGGGCCATCATTCTCTTAAGGTTTCTTCAGGTTCAATTGGGACACATAACACCTTGGAGTGGGCCCCCCAAAATTGGAAGGAATGGTTAAGCCCTCTAGTGATTGCATTTGTGGTTCAGTTTCTAAATGTTGAGAGATTCCAGGCTTAGTAGGAGATTGAAATGTTGGTCCAAATGGGATCAGAATTTTTCTACAATGTTGTGCAGGAAGCTGTCCAACTCTTATGAGTAAAAAGAACAGAGTCATCTGGGGCTGGAACTAGGAGGATGCAGGATGTCAGTGTCCATTGTCCTGGGAGGAATGATTCCTGTCAGGTCTGATCCAGCTGGTTAATTTGTTCTGAAAATATAATTTCTCACTAGTATTATACAGTTCTAACATTATAATTGTATGAGGTGTGTGTGATTCAAAGAACCATTAAAGCTAGTTTTCTGGTCATTGTATGGGTCAACATAAGGCTTTTGCAAATCTTCCACCTTGCCTTACTAGTAGGGTCCTCTAATAGCAAGTCACACAGGATCTGTGGTCCACATGAGGCCTCTCTAAATCTTTACATTTATATCTCTGCCAGTCTCAGAACTATTCCCATATGGTGGGATTAGGACTATAAATTACCTGCTTGTTTTGTACTTTGAGTCCTTTATATATCCCAATTGTGGCCCCCTCTCTCATCCCCTCGTGATCCGACCCCCTCCCTCATCTACCCTGATCCCATTCCCTCTCTTATCCCCTTTCTCTCCCTCCCCTAGTCCTTAGATAGGGGAGCGTTCCTCCCCTAACATCTGATCTTAGTTTATCTACTATCTCTTGGTTTATATATGACCTCTTCCTTTGTGGCCTGATTGGGCCACCCTACACACTCGGGACTCTGTCTCTCTGTCTAGTGTCCAGCTTTAAGTCTCTGTAATTGTCCCTGTAGTCTGCTGGTAGGGGTCCCTCTTAGGCTGTCTATGTTGGTTTAAAATCCACATATGTGTGAGTAAATACCATGCATGTCTTTTTGTGTCTGGGTTATCTCACTTGGGATGATCATTTGAGTTTTTGATAGCCATTCTGATAGGTATAAGATGGAATCTCAGAGTTATTTTGATTTGCATTTTCCTGATGACTAAGAATATTGATGCCAGAGCCCACTCTGGACAATATTGTCCATTACCTGGATATGGGGCAAAAGGCTGAGGAAATAATAAGATATAGGAAAAGATTTGGCAAAAGAGATTAAAAAAAAAAGAAGTATTCCAGAGGACTAACAGTAAATAATGTAGCCCCAAGTTTATTTCACTCGGAGCTTTTATATTGCATTTATCCATGTGAACCAAAGATTCTTGGAACAGAAACAAAAGCTACCAATTACTTTAGTTATCTATATGCTTAGACTTTTTTCATCTCAAGGCTAAAGAAGTACATCAAGCTCATATCCACCCCTGGTAATAATGAATAACTTTCTTATCAAAGAATTTAGCCAACACAAATATCTTGTCAAGTCCTTAAAGCTGTGTGAGAGTTTGCAAGCCAAGGTTGTAAGTTCTCTGGTTTGTATCTGTTATGCACTTCAAAGAAATGGTTCCTGACACATTGAACATTTCTTTAATTGTTTCATGGCCATTTGATATTTTTCTGTTGATAATTCTCTGTTTAGTTCTGTACCATATTATTGAAATGGATGATTTGGTTTGGTGGTGTTTAATTTCTCGAGTTCTTTGTATACTTTGGGTATTAGCCATTTCTCAGATGGAGGGCTGGTAAAAATATTTTCCCAGTGTGTAGACTGATGTTTTGTTCTATTGACAGTGTGTTTTGCCTTACTGAAGATTTCAGTTTCATCAGGTCCCATTTACTGATTGTTGATCTTAGGTCCTGAGCTGTTGGTTTTCTATTCAGGAAGTTGTCTCCTGTGCCAATGAGTTCAAGGCTCTTCCCCACTTTTTCTTCTAACAGACTTAGTGTCTCTGATTTTATGTTTAAGATCTTTAAACCACTTGGACTTTAGTTTTGTGCATGGTGATGAATATGGATCTATTTTCATTTTTATATGTGCAGGCATCCAGTTAGACCAGCACCATTTGGTGAAGATGCTAAGTTTTATCCATTGTTGATTTTGGCTTCTTTTTCAAAATTCAAGTGTCCATAGGTGTGTGGGTTTATTTCTGCATCTTCATTTCAATTCCGCTGAGCAACCAGGCTATTTTTATGTCAGTAATATGTTTACCTTATTACTGTTAATTTATAGTAGAGCTTGAGATAAGGGATGGGGAGAATACTCCAGAAGATGTTTTATAGAACAGGATTGATTTAGCTATTTTGTTTTTCGTTTTTTGTTTTTTCATATGAAGATGAGAATTGATCTTTCAAGGTCTGTAAAGGATTGTGTTGGTATTTTGACAGGGATTTGTTGGAGGTTGGTCTGATATACTTTGATGCTAATTACTTCTTGCTGTCTTTGTACTCCAAGTATTGTTATGAAACCTTGACTAAAAACTTATTTCTAATTGACCAAAAGCCTGGGCAGGCAAATGGCATAGGCATTGCTAAGGTTCCCAGGTTTTGGGAGACAGAGAAGATCTTGGGAAGAAGGAGGAGATGGGACAAAGGATGAGGTAGCAGGAGAATCATCATGGGATAGAAGAAGACCCACTTGGGTACCCAAAATGAACTCTGAATTTCCACATGGAAAAAGATAGCAAAAACCAGACAATAGCAAAAATTTTGGGATTATGGATGGAAAATAGCAAAAGTAGAAATTATTAGAAGGATATGAAACCAGATGGAGACTGGGAGTTATTGGAAGAAAGCTTAGGAAGTAATATCTAACTTGTTCCAGGTAAAGGCATATTATAAAGCACACACATCAGGTGTCTGTATTTTCATTGATTACTAGAGGGTTAGAAAATACTACTGAAATAATAATTAGCCTAATAATGAATATTATCAAAAACTACCTTTAAGTTAAAATCAACAGGGATTGCACTAAATCTGTAGATTCCTTTTCGTAAGATGACCACTTTTACTATGTTCATCCTCCCAATCCACAAGCTTGGGAGATCTTTCCATCTTCTGATATCATCTTCTTCAATTTCTTTTTTCAGAGACTTGAAGTTTTTTTCATACAAGTCTTTCATTTGCTTCGTTACAGTTGCCCCATGATACTTTATATTATTTGTGGCTATTGTAAGGGTTTAGTTTCCCTAATTTCTTTCTCAGCCCATCTGTCATTTGTATACAAGAGGGTTACAGATTTTTTTAAAATTAATCTTGTATCTGTCCACTTTGCTGAAGGTGCTTATGAAGTGTAGGAGTTCTTGGGTGGAAATTTGGGCTCCATTATGTATGCTATCATATTGTCTGCAAATAACAATACTTTGATTTCTTTCTTTCCATTGTGGACCCTCTTGATCTCCTTTGCCTTATTGCTCTTGCTAGAACTTCAAGTAGTATAGGAGATATGGAGAGAGTAGTCAGCCTTTTTTCTATTCTCTGATTTTAGTGGAATTATTTGAATTTCTCTGCATTTAATTTGATGTTGGCTATAATCTTACCTTATATAGCCTTCATTATGTTTACGTATGTGCCTTGTATCCCTGCTCTCTCCAAGACTTTAAACATGAATGGGTTTTGAACTTTGTCAAATGCTTTCTCAGCCTCTAATGAAATGATCATATGATTTTTTCAGTTTGTTTATATTGTAGATTATACTGATTGATTTCCACATATTGAACCACCTATGCATGTCTGGGACCAAGCCTATCTGGTCATAGTATATGATTTTTTGGATGTGTTCTTGGATTTGGTTAGTGAGTATTTTATTGGGTATTTTTGCATCAATGTTCATAAGAGAAATTGGTCTGAAATTCTCTTTTTATGTTGGGTCTTTTTTGGTAATTGTCTGGAGTGGCATCTGTGGTCTCTTAGAATTTATAAGACATCTCCCCAAGCCCATCTGCCCTTTATAGTCTTTGCAATTATCAATCTATAAATGTGTTTTTAATTCTTCAACTAAAGCTTATAGTAACACTGTGGCTATCTAGTCTTCAGTCCTATCAGAGACCCAAGAAGGAACAAATTCTATATGTGTGTAGAACAAAGAGAGCTGACCACTTGGACAGTCCCTGGATTCTCTCCACCACTGGGGCATTCAGTCTTCAGCCTTAATTGTCCCAAAATATCCAACAAATTTCTTTGTGAAGAAGGAATTTTGATGGTCTGGTCCATCTGGTCTCTGAAAAGCTGGACAGTCAACTTCTCGGCATCACTCTGGATCATATTAGACAGTCTGTCATCAGCAATAGAAATAAGAGCAGTTCTTCAGTCCAGTGACTATTCTGTCACCCTTGTCTCTTGATGCCCTCATCTTCATTGATGTGTACAGAGGTGCAACCAGGAGCAGATGTCTCTCTCTATCAGGAAATCCCTCCATCATTAAATGCCATATTCTGTGGATCTCTGAGGAGTTTGAAGACCATCTCTTCCACATATTGGAATATTCTTACAGATATCAATCTATACAAGAAAGTAAACAAACTTGGTCTAGAATCAAGTAAATTAGTATCTAGTAAGATTTATAGGTAACTATACTTTTATCTCCTATCTTCCTGAACAGGTTATTACTAGTTAGTTTTCATAAGACATTACCTTGTTGAATGAGTGCCACATGAATAATACATTCAATAAACATTGAACAAAATGATCTTAAGTTTCTACTAACATACAATATATAATAAGATTTTAATCAACATATCACATACAATACATAAGGCAAAAGTTGGATAACAATGTACAATTAAATTTTTATCAACCTTAAGCAAAACTTGAATAAAATAGTATTAATTTTCCATCAATCAAAATAGTCTTAAATTTTCATCAATCTATAATAACAATGAAGATATTTGAGGCTATTTGATTCAATAATATACCTTTGTTCTATAAATCTATATCCTCCCCTCCTTCTCCCCTTTTCCCTAATGTTAGCTGGGATAGAAAGATAAGAGAGAAAGACTGATAGAAGACAGAAATCTCTAAATGAAAGAAATTTTTATTAACTTATGGTTAACCCCCTTAGGCAAAAATGAAGATTAGTAACCCACCAAAAATACCCACCCCCACCTACTGGGAATGGGGGCATCATGTTTTCAAAATTACTTTTTGCTGTTTAGAGGGAAAACATCTTTTTGGAATCCTAGAAAAATAAGATATTGGCCAAGCACTGGAAAACCTAGCTGTATCTGTTTTTGTCCAGTCTTTTTGGGATTGATCCTTTTAGCTAGCCTTCCTAATGTTAATATGCATGCATTTTCTTGAGGAAACAATAGTGCCAGAAGCAGAGATTCAGTCTTCATTATTGTCTTGTTTATTGCTTTGGAAGTAAGCAAACTATTGAAATCATTAGTATAGGTATATTTGTACATATATATTTTTTCAAGGAAACAAAATTTGAGGCACCTTGCTCGCTGCGCCAGAGGAAGTTGTGCAAATTGTACAGGGCTCTGTTTGCATATACACCAACAGGTCAGAAGAGAGCATTAGTTCTCCAAGTTCTATGAAGGAATATCATGTTATAGCTTTTAAGATTTACTTGCTATATGGTAAAATCTAATCTTTATAAGTTTTGTTGGTAACTATATTTTTTCACTTCCTGTGGAAACATACATATATACATGACCCCATCTCAAAACAACTACATGTTTCCATTTCATACTTGGCAAATCTTTGTAGAATATTGGTTGTCCATGTTCCTCAGTTTTTTCTAACATCCAATGTCTCTCAGCAGCTGTCATCCCTTCATCATTAACATTAAGAAAATTTAAAGTCAACAAAGCATTATTTAATCTATCCCTGGGGGGGGGCCTTTACCCTTCCGTTTTGTTTAATAAGTATCTCTTTTAAGGTACGATTAGCTCATTCCACAACTGATTGTCCTGTGGGGTTGTGAGGTATACCAGTAACATGTTTTATATTATAATACATAAAGATTTTTTTTATCTTAAGGAACACATACACAGGAACATTGTCAGTCTTAATTTGTGCAAGTATTTCCATAATTGCCATTATTTCCAGTAAGTGAGTAATTAGCCCTTTCAGAACTTAAGGCAGTTGCCCGTCGAAAACCTGAATATGTATCAATGGTATGATGCATGTACCTCATCTTTCCAAATTCTACAAAATTCATGAAATTTTGAGGCTTCTAATACATTAGCTATTAATAATTTGTCAATTTCTTCATTTCCTTGTGCCAAAGGACCTGGAAAACCTGAATGGGATCAAATATGAATAATATACAAGGGATAGTTCCTTGTATATTACTTCTGATGACCTGTTGCAGTTCTAAAAATAATGTAGTTATCAGCAATAAATTCGGTAGTTTCTATATGCAAAACAATTCTTTCAGCATATTGAGAGTCAGTAATTATATTACTAGATCCAGAAAAATCTAACAATACCATAAGAACTGCATATAATTCTGACTTTTGAACTGAAGTAAATGGGTTTTTAATCACCTTGGTTGTTTTATCAGGCTTATAATCAGTCATACCCAGCGTAGAAGGTGGGTGGCCCTGGAATCAGTGACCTCTTTATAATACTTGGAAGGACCCAATTATTTCTTCTTATAAAATATATACATTTGCTTTTTGGGTATCTGTTTTTAAGGTCTCCCAAACAGTTACTACAAGTTCTTTGCCAGTCTTTGTTAATTACCTATAATGACATAATCTCAGAATTAGTGAGAGGCACTATGATTTCCACTGGGTCCATCCCTGACAGTTGGCACAACCATATTCTTCACTTTGTAATCAATTTAGAAATTTTCTCTACGTATGTTTTCAATTTTTTGCTTTGTTTATTTGCCAGGAATATCCATTCTATGATTCTGTCTTCCCTTTGCATAAGAAGCCCAGTAGGAGAATGTTTTGAAGGCATAATAACAAGAATACAATCAAGTTTAGGATCAATTCTATCCACATAAGCCTCTTGCAGTTCTTGTACTACCAGAATTAACTTCTCTGATTCAGCTGTTAGACATGTACCTTTTGTGGTCAAATTTTGTGTTCAGTTATTTTATAGCCTAAATAAGTAATTGAATCTCCTCTTCATATTTTTCTACAACAATCTGTAATACCCAGAATGGCATAATTCTTTGTGCTGCCTTAAACATTTTTTTTCTAAAACATTAGGATCAGAATCAGCTAGCAGAATATCATCCATGTAATGGTAAATGATAGATTGAGGAAACTGCCTGTGCATTATTTCTAATGGTTGTTGCACAAAATAGTGGCATAAGGTTGGGCTATTCAACAATCCCTGTGGAAGTACCTTCCAATGATATCTCTTCATTGGAGAATTACTGTTTAGAGTAGGTGCTGAGAAAGCAAACCCTTCTTTGTCCTTCTCATGCAGAGATATTGTGAAAAAAAATCTTTTAAATCAATTGTAATTAGATGCCAAGACTTAGGTAACAAGGAAGGCAAAGGAATTCCAGGCTGAACCTAACCTATTGGTTGAATTACTTCGTTTATGGCCTTCAAATCCATTATCATTCTCCACCCACCTGATTTCTTTCTTACCACAAACACAGGGGAATTCCTGTGTGTTGAGCCTCGAGCTGCTCTTTCACTGAACAGTGAAGCATCTGTAACTTCTCTTTTGTTAAAGGCCACTGCTCCATCCATACAGGTCTGTTTGAAATCTATTTTAGGGGCAAGGCTGTTAGTATCTCAGCAGTGGCCCCTCTTATAAATTTGGATACTCTGAACCTGAGGAGTTCTGAGGTTGGACAATAGGCATAGCTTGTGGTCGCTCCTGATTACTCACATTAATATCTTGCCCAGAAGCATATAACATTTCACCCCTAGTTTCAACATTGTTTATCTCTGTAATTGCAGGAATATTAATCTGAGTACCCCATTCTTGTAAGAGATCTCTGCCCCATAGATTTATGGGTATGTCAGCCATATAGTGTCTCAGCTTCCCTGTCTGCCCTTCTGGTCCCACACACTCAAGACACTGCACACTTTGTTTTATCTGAGATAATTTACCAATTCCTATCATTTCTGTATAAATCTTCTGAAGTGTCTAATTTGGGTTCCAGGACTTCAGAGACATGATTGACACATCAACTTGAGTGTCCAACAAGCCTTCTATTTTAACGCCATTCATTTGTATAATTAATTTAGATTTCTGATCATTAACTATTGTTTACCAGAAAACATGTGTCCCCATGCTTCCAAATGCACCAGTTCTTTCCACTGGAGCGGCTTTGCCCTTAATGTATGGAAACAATAACAGTTGAGCAATTCTATCCCCTGCATTAATTTTTATCTCCTTCCTTACACACACCATGATTTTTATTTCCTCCTTAAAATCTCCATCTATGATACCAGGATGCACAATAAAACCATGAGAAATCAGCCCACCTTTTCCCAGAACCATTCCTACTGTGCCTGAAGGCAAAGGACTGAAAACACCAGTATTTAATTTGTAACATTCAACCTGTGGAAATAGGGTAAGAGACATATTTGAAGGCAGATCCAAAGCTGCACTGTTTTCAGTATCATGCATTAGATCAATAATATTCAGTTCCCATTTTCCTGCAGGTCTGTCACTTCTGGACTAGCCAAGGAAATTCATCTGGCATGGTTAGTGGAGCCCAGAGCTGATGAGATCTTCCTGCCATTTCCCATTGGCAAGATATTGCCTTGCATATCTCTTTTGTATTGACAATCCCTAGACCAATGTTTTTCCAGTCCCACAGTGACTACAGTACTCTGAAAGTCTTGGCATCTCATTACCATTATAGCCAGACCCTCCTTATTCTCTCCTATGAGATATGTTTTCTTCTGGGTTATTGTGCTGGTTATTCTGTGGTCTGGTATTTTTATCTCTATGGTTTCTTTTCACATGACCAATTTTACCACAATTAAAGCACCAGGTATTATGATATCTGGGCTCTCTGGCTAAAGCTTGTCCCACAATATTGTTTTGATACTCCTAAGAGTTAATATTAACTGTCTCCTTTACCCTATCATCTAATGGAGCTCCTCTTTCCTTTAATGGTCTAAGTACCCTCTTACATTCATTATTTGCATTCTCATAAGCAATGATAAGTTTCAATACCTGTTTTGTGTCAGAATCTGGCAACACTCTATCCACAGTGGATCCTAATCTCTGCAAAAATTCTATGAAGAGTTTCCCAGATCCTTGAAATACTTCAGTAAATGGAATGGTCATTTTCCCAGGTTCCTCTACCAGCTCCCAAGCTCTCAAGGCTGCAATATGACATTGTTCAATCACTCTAACTTCAGATTTAATTTGTTCTCTCAAGTTTGTATATTGTCCTCCACCAAGCAATTGATCTCTATTAATATTTATTTCCCTTGTTCTATGTTCTTGTTCTATTCTTCCAGCCTCAGTACACCACCATGATAACCACTGTAACTGTTGTGCCACTTATAATACCACTGAAACTAAATTTTTCCAATCTTGGGGAACAAGTCTATTCTTTGTGGTCAAGATGTTTAACAATTGTTTAACAAAAGCAGAGTGCATACCATATTTGACATTGGATTCCTTAAAATGTTTTAATACCATCATGTCTATAGGACACCATGCCATTCCATCATAACCCTCAGCGTCATTTTGAGTGGGAACATGTCTTATAGTGACTGGAAAAGCTGAAGTCGTCTGAGCGACTCTGGAGGTGTCCTCCATTGGGACATTTTCCTCCAAAGACCCTTTGGTGTGTCTGCCTTTTTTTTCCTCTGGTTTCTGACCTTCTCCACCCTTTTTAACCAGAGGTGCATTTTGCCTTTTCCACCCTTTCAAGTTTTTTTCTGCATTTTCTCCATTTGTTCAGTCAAGTCTGTTATTCTGTCCAAAATTATAGAACTTATTGATTCTTCTGGTTTTTCCTGATTTCCTGTCTCTCTATTTTCTGTCCTTCTTCATTCTCATTTACCAAAAATGCTATTTGCTTTTCCATTCCTACATTTTCTTTCCTCATTCTTTCTATCTCTCCAAATTGCAACTTTTTTCAAAAGGATAGAATTTATTGACTCTTCTGTGTTTTCTATCATATTAGCTTTTCTTCTATTCCTTTTAAGAATGAAACATAATAAAATAAAAAGAAAAAACAAAAAATAACTTCTAAGTATAAAATAGAAAAGAGTTTTGCAATGGTGCTTGCAATTTTGCTGATACCCTGAAACAGCATTTCTATCTTCGAATTTTGAATCTTCCCCCTTTTCATTAGAAATTATAGAACCCATCTAACGCCACTTCAAGTGCCACTTATTGGCTCTGTTTCTTAACAATTAGATTTTATTATACAACCTAGCTGTCCTATACAGAAGGGGAAAAAAGGTTAAATGGATACAAGAATATGACTTCCTTGTATCAGCTCCATGGGACGGATCTCTTGGTGTCTGTGGACCATCACGCTGGTCCTCTCCCCAATCTTATCGACACCCTCTTGGTCTGAATCTGCAGCCTTCTCCTCTCCTCTCTGCTTGCATCTCTCTCTCAGGGAGCCATCACTGGTCTCTCCTCAGAAAGCTTGTCTGGAGTCCCAGGACCACTCCCTGAATTCAAGACCCAGGATGGTTCCTCCCAGTCTATAACAATGTCCATGTCAGTAGAGTATCCATGGTGTTTCTAAGGTTAAAAGCCTGAGGCAAAGCCCGCCAAGATTGCTTTCATCTGGGACAAAGTCTGCAGTACTTCCACACTTATATTTCTTTTCATAATGTCTTTGGATGATTTGTGTCAGGCATTTTATAGATTTAACACATTCTTTAATTGTTGCATGAAGTTATTCCACCATATCTTCTACACCTGAAATTCTTTCTTCCATGTCTTGTAGTCTGAGGATAATGCTTACCTCTGTAGTATGTTTTCTTCTCTTAAATTCTCTCTTTCCAGAATTTCATCAGTTCGGCTTTTTCTTATTATTTCCATTTTCATATTCAGATCTTGAACCATTTATTGAATTCCTTCATCAGATTGTTTGCATTTTCCTGAATTTCATCCAGTGATTTATATATTTCTCTATCAGTCTGGCTGTATATTCTTGTATGTCTTTACAGATTTTATTTGTTTCCTCCATTATCATCTTCATAAGGAAAGAATTGAGGTCATTTTCTTATGTTTCAGTTGAAATAGTGTGTCCAGGCCTGAGGGATAATTGGGTAGTGGCTATAGGCTGAGACCCCTTGCCTGTGGGGATCAGGAAACTATTCTGTGAATCAGATGGGTGAACTGGGCTGAGACCCGTGATCTTTCCTATGGACCAGACAAATTACCTGAGATCAAATACACTTGTGTGACATGCCATGTGTCTCTCCTGGGCTGGAAGACCAGACACTTGTGTTCTATGGCCTACAGATCAGTCTGACACACTGAGTGCCTGAATACCAGGAGTGGCGAGATGCTGGAGACTATATCTGAGACTGAGTGTACTCAGAAAAAATAAGTGCCTTTTTCTTTGGACATCCAAGATGTAACAAGCATGCAGGAAGATGAAACCTATGTGATGATGATTTATGCATGCTACTGAAGAAAGCAAAGCTCTGGACCTGGCCTCAGATAAATTTCTTAAATTATCTCCTAAGATTGAATGTTGCAAAATAACCAATTGTATTTATGGTCCTTTATCTTCAGAGACAGCAGAAATAATCTTAGGAAGAAAAGGATTAACTTCTCAAGACTTTATTGTGCACAACATACAGGATTGTAAGGAAGAAATTTAAATTATGGCATATGTAAAAAAGGAGATACAAATTAATACAGTAGATAGAATTGCTCAGGTGTTTCTGCTTCCTTACATCAAGTGCAAAGCTGCTGCAGTAGAAAGAACAGGTGCATTTGGGAGTACAGGAAAACATGTGTTCTGTCAAGCAATGGTTAAAGAACAGAGATCCAAATTAATTGTACAAATGAATAGTGTTGAAATAGATGGTTTGCTAGATAAAGGAGCAGATATCCTGATCCTTTCTCAAATATCTTGCAATCTAGATTGGCCACTTCTGAAGGGATTATACACAGTTTATAGAAATTGGCAAATTATCTCTAATACACAATGGATTAAATGTATCAGAAAGATGGGCCAACAGAGAAGTTGAGACACTATGTGGCTTTTGGAAAAAAGTGAGGAACTAGCACAACCAACATACTGTAAGGATTTGTTGACAATTTAATGGTAACCTGCAATAGTTTTGAGATGAGGACATGGTTATGCTTATGTATCTAAGGGAATGAAAAAATATGGTTACCAACAAAACTCAAAAAAATTATATCTGATCAGAGAAGACCAGCTACTATGTGAAACATGAATGTCTGCACAGCAAGGGAATCTTATGGGTTACCAGGTCCCCATGACATGCCTTACTTTCATACAGCATGGATATTAGAGTTCAAACAGACTTATAAAATTGATAGATGCCTTATACCTGCAATGAAACAGGCAATAAATGTATCTTTAGATGATTTGTGAACCTTGAATATTCTAAATATATAAATGTAGAAATGTACCTTCACTAATACTTTTTAAATGTCTTTTATTTTCAGAACAAAAGACCAAATAATAATGAAGAGTAACTCATATGACTCAACCTCACAAAACTGCCTCAGCTACTCTTCTCTCAAGAATTTACATTCATATCAACTTCAAATTGGCACAAAAGATAGGTCCCATAAAGACTGGACAGAAAAAGATACAACTAGCTTTCCCAGTACTTTGCCAATATCCTAAATTTTTATGGGTATCCAAAAGATATTTTACCCCCTCAAAGCAAAAACTAATTCTAAGAACATTATGCCCCTATTCTCAATACATGGGGTGGATGTTTTTGGTGAGTTATCAATGTTTGTTAATGTCTAGAGATGTTGGTTATAAGTTATTAAAGGTTACATATAGGGCTATCTTTCTTTCTCCTCTCAATCTTTCCTTCTTTTTCTTTTCCTATCCTGTGTAGTATTAGGGAAAAGGTGAGAATGTTAAAAAGAGTGGTATAGAATTATAAGATAAAGGTAGATTATTGAATCTATTAACTTCAAATATTTTACATTACTATTGTTTATTGATATAATTTTTAAATTATTTTGTTTATCTTTTCTTAGTATATTGTACATATTGTATATTGATAGAAATTTAAGATTTTTCTTTTTATCTTTGTTATTTTTCATTATAATTTACTATGATTGTTATCTCCTCACTTATATCTTCCTATTCCCATCCTTCCTCCCTCTTTTGCCTTATTCTCCTCTCCTAGATTTTTGGCAGAACGGGACCTCCTCCTCCACCACATTACCACAGCATATCAGGTCTCACCTGGATAGCCTCTGTCCCCTTCCTCTGTATGCCCACCAGGCCTCTCCACCAAGGCATAGTGATCAGATTGGAGCCACCAGAGTTCTTGTCAGAGGCAGTCCCTTTTCTCCCCACAACTGTCGAGAATGAGTGGAATGGAAAAATGGGTGGATTGAAGATTATTTTGTTTAACTTTTGCTTAATGTATTTATTGTACATATGCAAATTATTTGAAAATGTATTGTAAAATTCTATTCTTAAGAAAACTATTACAAACTGTTTAGGATGGTTGGAGATGCAAGTTAGTATTTAGTGACCTATAAATCTTACTTGTAGTCTTGTTATATACTAGTTTAGTTAATTACAGAATTAAGCTTTATTTAGTCTCTTATATGATTTCAAGGTTAAGAAGATAGCACATACTACAAACAAGCAACATTTGTCTATTTAGATGTACTGAGATAAATAAATAGATAGGCCAATAGATGATTGATTGATCAATTGATCAATAGATACATAGATAGATAGACAGATAGATAGAAACATAGAAATGATTATGCACTATAGTAAATACATAGGTTGCTTTCAAACACTTCAGAGATCTACAGAATTGTTTGGCTGCTTTTAATAAGTGGTTTTCTTATAGAGAGACGCATCTTCTCCTGGCAGCATATCCAATTACCTTCAGTGAAGATGATGGGCATCAAAGAAACAAATGTGGCAAAATTACCATTGGACGAAAAACTGTTCTTACCTTTACTGCTGATAGCATACTGACTGCCCAAACTGAACAAGCATTACTCTAGGAAATTTACTCTCCAACATTTCAGCGACTAAATGGGCTACTCCTTCAAAATTCATGCTTCACAGAAAAGTCTTTCAGATATTCTGTGCTGGTAGGCTGAAATTTTGATGTCCCAATGATACAGAAAAACTTTTGGTGACTCTCCAGGCAGTCAACTGTCTTTGATATGTCTCTACATTCAGAATCTTCTTGCGTGTACTTCCTACCTATTAGAAAATATTTTTCTTAAGTCTCTGATCATGTTGAGACTAGATAGCTACAGTATTACTACAAGTAAGCTTTAGCTATTTAGTGTCTAAAACATGCTTTTATGTTGATAAATGTAAACTATGATAAGAAAGTGTATTAGGAAAACTTTTGGACACTAAGATAGCATAGATAGTAGAATACTTTCTCTAAGATTTTCAAACACAAATGGACTGGACCTCATAAATGTAACCTTTATGTGATAATTCTCATAATTATTCTTATTGTGTATAGTTTTTAATGCAAAAGAGGATATGTAGTGTAATGTAAACACATTTTTGTTTTGATTCCAAGTGTGGGATGTGAAACAGACTTGTGGGAGAGTGTGCAGTGTTTGTTCAAAGGAATCAGACTTGTGGGAGGACATATCATGTTTGTCTACTAGATGATATATATATCCAAAATAAGAGGCTTGGCTTTTTGGCTTGGGTATTGTTTCCCATTGTTTGGCTGCTCACCACTCCACTTTGAGATGCTCCTAGAGAGAAATGTTCCAGGGAATGCTTTGAGTCTGGAATATCCAGCTGCTGCTCCAGATATTGGCTGCTGCAGTTATGGTCACCTTTCCTGACTTGCTGCTTTACTGTTTAACGAGTGTGCTGGCATCCTGATGATTTAAAGTAGAATTGTTCCAAGGAACTGAGTCTAAAAAAGACTACTACTCCTGTTCCCATTAACATCTTTTCTCTCCTATTTAGGGTATGTGAATTGGAAGGGATGTATAAGCATTAAAGAATCCCAAATAAAGTAGGTGTGTAAAAGTTCAAAGCCTATACCGATGTGTGGCTAAACACTGGAGACTGTGTGCATGCCTGCAGGGACCCAGGGAAATTTTTGTGGGTTAACAGGATGGACCCAAGGTAGAACTCAATTGTGTTCCACACAGTATGGTTCCCTTTCACCTGGGAAATACCAGCACTGGTGTTTTGGAGCTCTCAGTTTATTCCTTAGGTCACTGTGCATTTACTGCTGTTTTGCTATCAGATACAATGTGTGATTGGTAGAAGCATCTTGGATCCACAACCTACATTTCTTATAAGTGATAAATAATGTTGCACTGTGTATAATAATTTTATTATGTTTTTAATCCATTTATGAACTGAATCACACATAATTTCCATTTCTTGTCTATTAGCAATAGTGCTGTATTGAATGGGGGAATGCAGATGTATCTCCAACATGCAAGGTTCTTTTTGGTGAGATGTAGAAGCTATAGTGGAGTTGCTAAACTTCATTATAGGTTAATAATTTTTAAAAAATCTTTCTCTTAATTGAAAGACTACACTATCTGTTCTTCAAATCCATCAGAGACTTGAGAAGGAATAAAATTTACATACTTGAGTGAACTTGGAGTGCAAGTTAGCAGCTTCCAAAATGAAAAATTGGCTGAGACTGTTTACTGCCTGAACAGTCACCCAATACTTTCTATAACATTAGAGCATGATCTTCAGTCTTCTGGCCCAATATATCTGACAGACATATTTGCAGGAACTACTGAGGACTTGCTTACCTGTCTTGGCAGAGTTTGGCCGTCGAATCTTCCTGCATCTAAACTTGCCCATTTTTAGGCAGAATTCAGTCCGTGACATTTTTCTCAGTGGCTAGTTTGCCACATTTGAAGCCAACTGCATAAGGAGCTTGTTTGATACCAGTCTTCTTCTTTGAGGCAGGTTGGGTGTTGTCAGGAGTTAACTTGTCTTGTTGTCAAAGAATCTTTAGAACAACAAAAATATCTTTAGATGACATATTCTGTAGGTCTCTGAAGTTTTTGAAGACCTTATTTAACTATTTTTTACTTCATATATCTATAGAATCATATCTATTAGACATAGAATATATATTCTTGTGATAAAATAAGCTTAGTAGGTTAGGGGTTAAGATGTTTTTATATCAAATTAGATGTTTTAAGTTAATAGAGATGAGATATGATAGATATTAATCTCCATTCAGAAATTTAGACCCAACAAGATAGAAAAGATGTTCACTTCAAGTTTGCCAAATACAAATACCCAATCACTATGAATGTAACATTTATATAATTCCTGATTTTCTCATTGTTCTTCCTGCCATATGTAGTTTATTCTACACATGTGTAATAATATAAATGTATATGTTAAAAAAGAAACATAATAAAATACTAAATTAAATTTTAAAAATCACATTAAAAAAGCCTTTCTCATAATAATGTACTAAATCACCTTCTGCCAATATTATGCAAAGATTCCTCTTTTTCTAAAATATTCAAGGTCTCTTTTTCATAAGATATTCTAAGTAGTATAAGGTAAAATCAGATTTTGATATGACTTGCATTTCTATATTTGGTAGTATTAAATGTTTTAAAATAAACCTTTGGTCATCGGTATACCTGCTTTTGAACCATATTTACTTCAGTCTATTTTCTCTTTGATGAATTCAATGTTTTCCTTGTTTATTGATATTTGATGGCTTTTTTCTTGTTTTTACAAGTATAGAATTTAAAAATATTTTGTCCAATTCTTAAGATAAGTTTTTATTCTGATGATACTTTCCCTTTTCTGTAGATTTTTTTCATTTGGTATAGTCATATTTAGTTTTTTTTAAAAAAATGCTTGATTTTGTATCCCTTGGGAAATTTATGTGCTTTATTATTTTTGCTTGTTTGTTTTTTTTTTTTTCTGCGATTTTGAGACATTGTCTCTCCACAAAGATCTGACTATGCTGGAATTCATTATGTAGACTAAGTTTTCCTCAATCTTGTGTTCTACCTTCCTTTTCCCCTTGAATGCTAGAATTACAGTCATAATCTACCACTGCAGCTTTCCTTTCTGGATCTTATCCAAAAATTCTTCAAATACTCTAATTTCTTGAGATATTTTGTCTATATTTTATTTTTATTTTTTAAGAATTACAATCAAATTTTAAGCAGTTTTGAATTTGTATATGTAGTTAAAACCTAAACATCTGTTTTTACCCTTATATATTTCATACCCTTGCAACTTTTACAGGGATTCAGTACTTTGCCACTTCTTCAACTGTATAAACTTGTCTAATACCTTTATATTTTACCTTCCCACAGATGTGGGACATAGATAGATTGCATTCATGTTTGACCATTATGTAACATGACAAGCTATTAGTGTAACTTCCAAAAGAATCCTCATTTTCTTCTGAAACTTCATTAGACTCAACTTGATTATACAAATATAATCTTTCTGACATTCTGGGGTCTTACCACAAAGCACATTATATTCTTATCAGAATTGACTATTTTTCAGTCTTCCTCAATCTTGTACAAACTTTTCAAAGTCCTCTTATGAATAATGCTAAAGGCTCTTCCACATTTTCACCAGTATAGAAACAACAAAGCAAACTCTTAATACCACTTTTCTCTTTTACGTAGCTTTCTGCTACTTTAGTAATTACCTGTGATTATTAATGTATTTGGAACATATCAATGAAAAATCTCACCATGAGTATGGCATATGGCATATTTTCAAAGACTAGATTATCTCTGTTATGGTTTGAATGAGAAATGTTACGACAGGTCATGTATTTGAACATGTGTTTGCAAGTAGGAGGCACTCCTTAGGAAGAATATAGAACTATTAAGTGATAGACTGTGTGTCTCCTCTTCCCTGGGGGAACAGTCCACAAAGTAAGGAGGAGGAGAAGTCAAGGCTTGGGACTCAGAAGGCCTTGAACATGATCAAAATGGCCTTTTAGAACCACTTCAGGGAGATAGTTCAACTATATTTGAGGAGAACAAAGGATTTCTAGACCTTGGGAGGTGTGTTGGGGGGTGGCTCCAAGGATATGGGTACATAATTGGTTAGAACTAGGTGTCTGTCATATGAATGGGAACAAAGAATTATCCTGTATGTGCAGGAAGGGGAGACCTAGCAGGGAGCTGTGCCAGAGGCCATATATCAGATGTGGTTAGAGCATATATGCCTGAAGATACTCTCCAGATGAGGTCAGACAAAGAATAGGAGGCTCTGCTGGGGAGAGAGAGGTCTCTATGTAGTACCAAGCTGAGAAAGGCTATCTTGATTAAGAGGTCTGCAACCTCAAACAACAGGGCCCTTCCAACAGAATACAATTACTAGAAGAAGCTCATCACTAGGGATAGGTTTTGATGTGTTATAACATTACTCCTACTTTGGTTCCTGAAGAAAATATTAACCTTAGTAAATAGAAAAGTAGAATTATCCTTTTATACATGGATAAACACAAATTTATATGCACCATACCAGTTAAAGATGTAAAAATATACCATACAAGAAAAACTATGTGTATTTTCTAGTTATTGTTCATTGGTTGATTTTTGTAGCTGCATAAATACATTTTCAAAGAGTATATCATAGCTTACAATTTTCCAAAAGTTAAACCTACATGGTTGTCATTTTTTTTGACTAATAAGCACAAGGATATTTTATGATAGTTTCAACCTTAGACTTCATTCACATTTTGGCATATAACCTTATATATATGATTTAAAGATAGAAAAAGTGTACTGATATCATATCCCAGTGTTGGACACAAATCAGTTTTAGTTCAAATCCTGATAAGTTTGTGTTTCTACAAATAGGAACCTGTGTGTATTGAAATGAATTTTAAATTTCATCACAAGAACTTTATTTCCGAGTATAAAAATGCCAATACTTATGAACATGGAAGTCAAATGAAATGAGATGCATTAACAAGTATATTTAAATTTTATAAACATTTATTTATTTTTATTTTATGCACAGGAGTGTTTGCCTTCATATATGCCTATATATGTTGTGCGTCCTGGTATATCTCATAAATACATGCTGTCAAAACATTCATATACAAGAAGAAAAAATATTGCAGAAAAAATATACACTACAGACAAAGGATCCAAATTGGATCTGAGCGGAAAGCTTCGTCAGTTAAGAGTAGTTCCAGAAGGCATTTTGGAAGTTTCCAAGGGAGGGAAGCAATCAATGGTCCTATCCAGAAGTTATGTCTATGAACCACACACAATATGGACCGACATAGAAAGATAATCCTAAAAGTACAAGAGTGGCACATATATACTGGTGGTTACAAACAGCTATCTAACTGAAAACCTGCTCAAAAGGAAAAAAAAAATGTCTCATATTGGAAAGTGCGAAGAATACTCTGAGAGAGGAGGAAGAATTAAACTCTCCTGGGAATGAGGCCAGCAATTAGTTATCTAATACAAAAATAATCATCTCTGAAATAATATAAACACAAACAAAAGATGACTCAGTGAACTGTAGTTATATTTGTGCATATATATATGTAATATAAAATATACATAATGTTCAAAGAAAAACAGATTATTTATTTGAGAATGTTTTGGGGACAAGGAAGCAGTGGATGGATTGGGACTAGGGAGCAGAATAGGAAAGGAAATGGAAAATATATTTAGTAGAAAAAGTATTAAAATAAATCAAAATAAACTTAAATGAATTAATAAAATGAGCATAGTATTATTTTATACTTATTCTCTTCACATGAGGACTCTCAAAAGATAGTCCAAACCACAGAAAATCCCAGCATGGAGAGAAGAGTTGGATATACAGTGCTACTCCTAGCTATGGAGTGAATGCAATTGTTAGTTGCTGGGAAAGGAAAACAGTTTTCTCAAAGAGCATATAATCTGATAAACTGACTATTCTCCAGTGGAAGGCCACATATCCAAAAATATTTGTTCAGCAAAAATTGGTATTGAAGAGCTTTAAAGAAAGATATATAGTTAAGTTGTTAAGGAAGAGGAAATGGATATGGGAAGTTGTGAAAAAGGGATGGAATATAATTAATATATATTGTACAAAACTCTCAAAAAACTGATTCTAAAAGGTATTATTTTATTTTTGTTTTGTTCACATATGGACCTCCAGGGTTAAAACAATATAATTCAGTTTTATGTTTAAAAAGGCTCTTTTAATCCATGAGTTTCAGTCTTTGTTATTTTTTTCCTTTGGTGGTATGTGTGTGTGTGTACCCATTGATGCCAGAAGAGGGAATCAGATCCCCTGGAGCTAGAGTCAATGGTAGTTTTGAGCCGTTCAAAATGCTTAGTGGTACTCAAGTTCTGGTTCTCTCAGAGAAAGGCAAGACATTTTAAAAACTGAGCCGTTTCTCCAACCTCCTTTTTTTTTTCCCTTAAGTAGGCTTGATATATAAAATAGTTTAAGTTAACCTTAAGCAAGTTATTTTTTAATGTACTCATACCTCTATTATGTAACACATGCATAGACACATAAAGCACACACCTTAGTATATCCGTATGATAACTCTATTAGTCTGCTTACTTCTACAAAACTTCCATTTTTCAGTATTTCATGTCTGCTTTATTATACGTGTTTTCTTTAAAATTTTAATCTGAATGACTGTTCTTTACTAGTTATGTGGATTATATACTCAAAAGTTTTTTTGATCTTTGAATAAATTCACTTTTATTTACACCCAGATCTATATAGTCATATATCTATATTGACTTTGTGATATCTCAGTACTTTGTTGTTTTTATACCATAAAGAATATATCTCATTTTAATTATTTTTCTGTAAGCCTACTAAATTTTTCATCCTTTCTTTACAAATTCTAGCCTTTTTCCCATTTCCCTAAGACTTTGCTTCTAAATTTTCATGTGTAAAAATCCACTGGTAGCTTTTGTTCTTTATTCCACTAGGATTAGCTATATATAATACCTATAAGTTCTTCATCGCATATTTTATTATTTGATCACAAAATCTACTTACCCTTACTTCTTTTTCAAGAATTTTCTAGCTATGTTTACTCACTTATTATGAAAAGAAGCAATGAAAGTAAACATATCTAAAATATTAGTCTCATTTTTTCTTGGGATTTCATTACATTTATATACTTACTAAAAATTGATCCTTTCTAAATGAATACACATAAATTAATGTTTTTCTAAACCTTTAGTGTTACTTTTAATCAAGAAAATGTTATAATTCCTTTATATATTTGTTTCATCTTAAATTTATACTTACTTGCTTCATAACTTTGCCACAATTATATTTTGTAATTGAGGTCTAGCCCAATTTTGTTCTTTAGATAACAATTCTTTATATATATGAAACTTGTTAATTTCAGTTATTTAATTTTATATTGATTGTATACATTATTCTTTTGGTTGTGGGTCTCTGTTCTCCTTTACTACATGAAGAAGCTTCTCTGATTTTGATAATAGATGAATTACACACTGGCATATCGGGACATTTTTCAGAGTTGTTTTATGCTGTGTTCCTATAGCAGAACTATAATTGGTTTTCCTCTAGGCCATGGCCTGTCTATTCTCAGATTCATGGCAATGGGAGCAGTATCAGACATATGCCCATCACATGGAGTGGACTTTAAATATAATATGAGATTGCTTGCTTACTTCCACAACTTTACCAGTAAATTATGCAAGTAAGTAATTGCTGTATACCTCAGGGTTTATAGTTGGGTGGTATTGCCTTTCTTCTCTGTTAGCATGCAGAGTATCTTTCAGTGCCATGAAAAATAGTTAGTAGGGTTAACATCTCTAAGTACCGACTGTACTTATTCATGTTTATACATGTGTGTGTGTGTGTGTGTGTGTGTGTGTGTGTGTGTGTGTGTGTGTGTTTGTTGGAGGAGTTGACAATGATAACCTATTTAGCACTGTCCCTTAGACTCAGTACTTGAGCAATTTATGAGTCCTACACAAACTGCTGCCAGTAGGGGAAAAATAGCTTCTCTGACCAAGGTTGCAAGCAGCATATATCTAGAGGTATAAATATAAACATTTAGAAGGCAAATTGACAGCATGCTCATTTAGTAAAATAATAAGATCAGGATTTAGCCTAGGGCCTATGGTTCTGTGTGTGTGGGTGTGTGTGGGTGTGGGTGTGTATACACATACATACATATATATGTATATATGGGCAGACATACAGATATATATTTTTTTCCAAGATTATAGTTCTGGGCATGATATCACTACTGTGTAACAGGGCCTCAAATTCAATCAGAAAGTGGTTACCTACTCAGAAAGAATCATTACACTATTGTACCAGTTGGCATATCTTGCCTGGCATGTCAATATTCTAACATCCATGCTCTAGCACTGAAAAAGACCTTTGATGGCTTTTCTCCCATAGAAACTGGCATAACGTCTTCTGGCAATATGAAAGTCAGCAAGCCTAGAGAAAGATTCTTGATCAATTTTGTTGTTGAAATAATATGTGTTCAAAGTGAGAAATCACTCTGCACACTTAGAAATTAATAAGGGAAAAGCACTTAATGGCTCTCATCTTGCTATGACTAATGCCCACGGAAGCACTTGCTTCAAATAAGAGATTTTACTAACTTATGTACACATTAGGCTTATGCATTATACAGTCATCATTAAATCACTTTTAGGTCCCAGACCTAAGTTATATTTTGAATAATTTAAAAAGATAGGAGACTACAAGTATGGCACTTAGGCAGGTAAGACATTTATACAGCAAAGATATTGCCACAATTAGATTTTAAGCACATCACTGCTGTTCTTTTCAAATAGCTGTTATCCAGACTCATCTTGTCCACCTGCAGAATTATGCTATTCTCAATAAAAGCACAGAAAACTTAATGGAAGACCATGAATTAATGGTAGCTGTGACCCTACTCTTTCCCATATGCTGCCTGTTAGATGCATGCTGTTTGGGTATGGACTTAATGGCTGATCAATCCTGACTAGCAAACATTTACATCCTAGCCTCATAAATTTTTCTCACCTCTAGCAGGCTTTGTTAACATACTACTTTTATTTTGTATATTTTGGAAGCATTATGCCCTTAGCCAAATTCTACTCAGTGTGATGTAATACCTCCTAAACAAATCTATTATTAAATCATTTTACTTTGAGTTTCTTCTACATTAGTTTGATATTGCCAATGTGCTATAGCCAAAGGTTTTTGTTGTTGTTGTTGTTTCTTAAATAATTGTCATACTAAATAGGATTAATGACCAAGGACAAGACAACAGTGTGTATTGTTTAGGTTAACCTTTCAGGACTCTCTGACTAATAACTTAGAGATGAGTATTCCATGATTTGAACATTGTAAGAAAAGATGGAGTTAAGTTGCGGATATATTTGGGGGATACAGATTGAGTTTAGAGAGGTGCAGGGTGAGAATGAGGGTGCATATTGTCTTGTTTCATTGTATACATGAATAAAATTCTCAAAGAATACAAGTTTTATAACTAAAAATATAATAAAAGTTGGGACAGTATGAAAAATAGGGTGCCTGATAATTGAAACATCTGCTAAATTGAATGTTGAAATCCGAAAAAACAAATAGATATAGTTTAAACTAAAAGTAAAAGAGAATAATAGCCATCAAGGACAGGATGACAGAGTATGAGGGTTAGAAGGGAGACTTGAGAGAAATCTCATGAATAATGGAAAAATCTGACTTTTATATTCTTTCATAGGATTACAGAAACTACCACTCCACTTGGTTTAGTATGAAATACCTTGTGAGAAAGGGAGAAAGCAGCTCAGTCCTGGGTAGGACTCTAACTCAGAGATAGTAATAACAGCACAGAACAGCTTTTTACTGTGTCTCAGGGAGATAGTTGCAAGAGAGTGCTGCCTTACTTCTTTAAGCTGTCACATCTGGCCTCTTAAAGTCTTTAGTGTCTCTTCTTAAATTTAAAAATTACACTTGTATCATATAGTCTCCTCCCTCCAACCTGTCTCTTTTCTCAGTTCCTTGCTGCTCCTTTTCAAATTCCTGACCTCTTATTTTACATATATAATAGTATGATTATAATAATACAACTAATAAGATTAAAGAATACATATATGTATGTGTGCATGTTTTATATGCAACATACTAAATCCATCAAAAGATAGCTTGTAGTTATTGATTTTTTTCCTTAACTATGTGGGCTACCAGAATTAAATTCAGGCCTTCAGGCAGCAAGAACCTTTATTCTCTGAGCCACCTTTCCCACCATCTAATGTCATTTTATTATCACGTATTCCTCTAAAGTGTCAATTCACAGCCAAAAAATTTCTAGGATACCATCTTTTCTATTTCTAGAAGTCAATCAATCAATATGTGTTGCATGAATTGTACTGAACAGATGGTGCTTTTTACACATTTCCCTGGTAGACAGTGAATATGGACTACTCACTCATGGACCTTGGATCATATTTACCTTTTCTCCAATTATAATGGAAAAGGCTGTATCTTCTTAGGATTTAAATTGCCTTGTGAAATGGTGGTGTATCTAGGCTTTCTTGAATACCATTAAGAAAAATCTATTTCCAAGTTGTTTTGATTTGCATTTCCCTGATAAGTCAGGACATTGAGCATTTCTTTAAGTGTTTTTCAGCCATTCAATATTCTTCTGCTGGGAATTCTCTGTTTAGTTCTGAGCCCCAATTCTCAATTGAGTTATTTGGTTTGGTGGTGTTTAATTTCTTGAGTTCTTTTATATTTTGGACATTAGACCTTTGTCAGATGTAGGATTGGTAAAAATCTTTTCCCAGTCTGTAGGCTGTTGCTTTGTTCTGTTCACAGTGTGTCCTGACTCACAGAAGCTTCTCAGCCTCATGAGGTCCCATTTATTAATTGTTGACCTTAAGACCTGGGCTGTTGGTGTTCTGTTCAGAAAGTTGCCTCCTGTGCCAATGTGTTCCAGGCTCTTCCCCACTTTTTGTACTAACTGATTTAGTGTCTCTAGTTTTATGTTGAGGTCTTTAGTCCACTTGGACTTGAGTTTTGTGCATGGTGACCAATATGGGTCTAATTGCATTTTTTATATGTAGACATCCAGTTAGACCAGCACCATTTGTTGAAGATGCTATCCTTTTTCCATTGAATAGATTTGGCTTCTTTGTCAAAAACCAAGCAAACATATGTGTGTGGTTTCATTTCTGGGTCTTCAATTCCATTCTGAGAATCCATCTTACACCCATCCGAATGGATAAGATCAAAAATTCAAGTAACACCACATGCTGGCAAGGATGTGGAGAGAGGAACACTCCTTCATTTCTGGTGAGAATGCAAACTAGTACAGCCACTTTGAAAATCTATCTGGTACTATATCAGAAAACTGGGAATAAGGCTTCCTCAAGACCCAGCTATTCCACTCCTTGGAATATACCCAGATGTTCCAGCACACAACAAGGACATATGCTCAACCATGTTCGTAGATGCCTTATTCATAATAACCAGAACATGAAAAAAAGCCTAAGTGCCCCTCAGTAAAAAATGGATAAAGAAACTGTGGTATATTTACACTATGGAATACTGTTAAACTATTTAAAACAAGGAATTCCTGAAATTTGTGGACAAATGGATTGAACTAGAAATTATCTTAATGAGTAAGTTAACCCAGAAGCAGAAAGAGTCAAATGGTATATACTCACTTATATCTGGACACTATCCCAAGGGGCATGTCCCATGAAAGTCTTCACTTACGAGGAAAGTGAGACAGAGGGGAGGACATCCTATTAGGACTCTAGGTGAGAGAAACATGGGAGAATGGGGAAATAGAAGGATCCAGAGAGTCCTAGAAACCTACAAGAAGAACACTATGATGGGCAGATCTGGGTTGGGGGTCCTGCTCAAACTATGGCACAGCAAAGGACATTACAGGCCGTAAACTTTGAACCCCTACCCAGATCTAGCCAATGGGCAGGAAATTCTCCACAGTTGAGTGGAGAGTAGAGACTGACTTTCACACGAATACTGGTGACCCACATTTGACTGTGTCCCTGGATGGGGAGGCCTGGTGGCACTCAGAGGAAGGACAGCAGGCTACCAAGAAGAGACTTGATACCCTATAAGCATATACAGGGGGAGCAGGTCCCCCTCAGTCACAGTCATAGGGGAGTGGAGTAGGGGAAAAGCGGGTAGGAGAGAAGAATGGAAGGATATAAGAGATGGGATAACAAGTGAGATATAATATGAATAAATTAATAAAATGTATATTTAAAAAATAAAACGTTATTTCTTCTTAGTCAGAAGAATAAACTCTAGATTCTATATCTAGTCTGGGAATGATATCTGACAAATCAAACATTAGTAAACATTATACTATGATCTATCCTTTTAAAAAGATAATTCTGCTGGGCTTGTCAATATCTTGGCCAGGATACTGTCAAAAGATGGTTCACTGAAAACATGCTAGGAGAGGGGAGAGATAAATTTCACTTAATGAGATAGTATTCTTTTCATTCCCATAAGCTCCTTCCTCAATGCAGACACAGATGCCTCCAGGTTTCCTATTATATAGCATTTTAAAGTCTTCCCACTTCTCTTGACCAAGAAAACTGAAGATAATAGTTTTCTTAGCTCCTTTTCTTTTATATATTAATCCAAGCCAGAACACACTTTTCTTCACACTCAGCTTCCTTGCTCATTCTCTGGAGCACTTTCTTTTTCCACCAAGTCTCCAGTTGCTGACATTCATTGTAAGTGGAATGGGCTTCAATCTTTATATTTTCCATCTATCTTTCTATTTTCCAACTTCCTCTGGAAAACTGCCAAGATTTATATCTTCTCTGTTCTGTTGGTTTTTTTTCTACTACACTAATAAGATATATGCCATTAAACTTCCTTCTGAGTCTATTTTTAAATTATTTTATTAATGACACTGATAACCCAAAATGTGACCTCCAATTTTTTTAGTAACATAGGTCACTATAGAAACATTATCAATTCTCAATATGGAGTAAAGGATTTTATAAAATGGATCCTCTTAGGGAAAGGCATTGTAAGAAAAACACTGTTTTATGGAATATGTGGTAACTCAGAGCAAGGCTCAGCCTAGTATAAACAATAAAACACTGTATTTTCATTTAATACTAATATAATTGTTGAAGCATTTGTACACAGCATGTACTTAATCAAATTTATAATATAAATATAAAACAAAAAATAAGAAAAAAAAGAAATATATGTGCCTGAAATTTAATAGTGAATCACAAGGCATTTATAGAAAATAAACAATTCTCTTTTTCATAAGTTAGGTATTAGTAGATGAGCCTTAAGTCTAAACACTGTATACTCTTGTATTGACATGATCTTTTATGTTTCCTTTCCTTAATTTTTCTTTTCTTTAGCTTTACTTCTACACCATTACCATCAATATATATCTTGTTCTGCCTTACCTCTTTCTTACGCCATTTTTTAATTTGTTTTCCATTATTTTATGGCTTTTCCTTTTATTTTGTATTTTATTTCCTCTACTGTCATTTTATATTTCCTACTCAATGTTTACTTTCTGTCTCTTTCTTCCTTGTTCCTTCCTGTTTCCTCTGCATCCCCTTATAACTCCATTCCTTCCCAACTCTTACTGTTCTTTTTCTATTTATTGTCTTTACTGTCCTTCTTACCCTATCTTCCATTTTCTCACTTCCCTCCGCAACTCTTTCCAAGTGCATTCTTAAGTCTCTATCCACCCCGCTTCATGTTTTCTTTCCTTATTTAAAGCCAATACATTCTAATTATGTTTTCCAAGTATTCGTAAGGGTGGGATTTGTCCTAAAGTATGGTCAACCTTTTTGGAATTACATCATTAAAGAAAAGGAATTATCATTCTCCCAGTATCTATCAAATTCAAATAGCTCTTTGGTTAGAGTGGGAGTTCATGTACATCTTCCCACTCCCATGCTATGATTTTTTTTCTGGGTTGAGGTTTTGTGCATGGTATATCAACCTCTGTGAGTTCATATGTGTAATTTCTACTGTGTATTGAAGACATAAGTTTCTTGAATTCTATCACCATCTATGGTTCTTATAATATTTCCGCACATTCTAGTGAAGATTTCTGAATGTTGGAGTATGGATAAAAAGACACATGCTGTGTATTTCACATTTGGGGTTGAATACTACTCAGTCTTTTACTATCTATACAATGACAAGTTGAATGTCTCTGTGTTAACTGCATCTACTAAAGAAAGCATCTCTAATAAGTATTGAAAGATACACTGATCTAGTTGTATAAAATAAGTCATTAGAAGTCATTTTAGGGTATCATGTCTCTTCTTGGTAGCCTGCTATCCTTCCTCTGAGTGCCACCAGGTCTCCCCATCCAGGGGATATGGTAAAATATGAGGCACCAGAGTATCTGTGAAAGTCATACCCCACTCTCCACTCAACTGTGGAAAATTTCCTGCCCATTGGCTAGATCTGGATAGGGGTTTGAAGTTCACAGCCTGTATTGTCCTTGGCTGGTGCCATAGTTTGAGCGGGACCCCTGGGCCCAATTCTGCCTATCATAATGTTCTTCTTTTAGGTAAAGGAGGAGGAAGTCCCCCTCAGGCACAGTCATAGAGGAGGGGAGTAAGGGGAAAATGGGAGGGAGGGAAGAATGGGAGGATACAAGGGATGGGATAACCATTGAGATGTAACAAGAATAAATTAATAAAAAAATAAACAAAGAAAGAAGTAATTTTAATTACGATATCGATTTATCCAAATAATAGTAGTAGGTTTTCCCCTAGGGCCATAAATTATCTAGTCACAGGTTCTTAATCCTATTATCAGTATTAGGTCAGGATTCCATCTCAGTGAACAAATCTTAGATCTAACCAGAAGGTGGTAGGTACTCCCATAACATTAATGCCACAATTGTACCAGTGGGAATACCTTTTAAGTTTCATCATTATTCTAGCTAAAAGGCTCATAGCTGGATGAGAAATTTCTGGGATTCTTGTACTATATAGTTAAAGTTTTTTCAGAGTGTAATAAGACATACATACAGGGCTCACTTATTTGTTCTCATGTCTGTGTAGCATTATAATTTAACCATTTATTTTTATTTTTGTGATATATTAAAATATATCTCTTTGCCACAGCATGGTTAATTTTTCTTTATATCCTTTTCATTTTAACTCTATATGTTCAGTCTTTTCCTTCATTGTTTTAATAGCAGTATAATGATTAAAATATCACTCCTTAACTCTAATAAATACTAAAAATAGATCCTTAAATATAACTTGCTTTCTCCTAGAAATGTTATCTACCTCTTATAGTTGCATACTCCTCTATATGTCCTGCAGAAGTAATAGAGATTTGTCAAAACATGTGCTTCTTTATCATTATCAGTCTCTGTCATGTGGATATAACATGAACTTATAAACAAATTTTCAATTTTGCTATGAGGGGCTTTCCCATTTTGAAATGTGGTCTGTTTCTCCATCTGTTAAACTCTATTTGATAGTTCTTCACAAATAAATGTCTTTTTGCTCTCATAATGACATATAGATTATTTCTTTAAAATTATATTAGTCCTTTAAATATAATTGGTTTATTCACAAAAATCATATAATGCTATACCAATATGAAGGTTAAACAGATATTTCATCAAGCAGAGAACATTTGGTCAGTTAGAAACTGACACAGGGTTGTAATGCTGAACTTTCCTGAGTGGAAGTTTTGGAAGCAGGCTCTATCTATGCCTGCCATAAAATCTTTCAGCTGTTACAGACCAAAGGAGAAGAATGACCATTGTGCAGAAGGTCTTGAGCATATTGTCGAGTGCCTAGTACTGATAAGCAGAAATGTGTGACCTCAGAATGGTGCTAGAAATTTGACAGTGGTTGAACCCAGGGCCACATATAAAGGCCAGTCTTTTTTCTGATGTGTATCAATGCAGTGTCTTGAGAGCAAAGCAGCAGTTCCTAGGGTCCATTTCAAATATTTCAAATTTTGGAGCATTTCATTGGGACATAGCATTGTATTATCTGGACTCAGAGTTTAGGAGTTGCACACTAACATATAAAAACCTCATTAATGCTACTTAATCAGCATACCAAAGCCTGTTTTGAGTTTTGCTCTTATCTCAGCTACATTTTCGCTGGTTCACTAACATATCAGAGTTTGACCTGGACATCAGATTCTATTTAAGCTGTCTGTTGCAGGCTCCTATCTTCTTAAGTCTACATCCTCTCTCTCTCTCTCTCTCTCTCTCTCTCTCTCTCTCTCTCTCTCTCTCTCCCTCTCTCTCATACACACACACACACACACACACACACACACACAGGCACACACAGAGACACACACACATACAAGTTTTCAAGTCATACAAAATGGTTTCACTTGTTCCTAACATGAAATAATTTAGATTTTATTGTGATTATGAGATGTTTCTTAAAACTTAAAATATGTGACTTGTTTTTAGAAAGTCCTTTTTTTGGTGGTTCACAAATACATTTCACACATACATAATACTCATTTTTATCATCACTGAGATAAAATACATGGCAAAATTAACTTTAAATTTTTATTTCAGCTATTAGTATAAACAGGCTTGGAGCTCCTGATATAAGCATTTGGACTCCAACAGCATTAAGCAGTCTTGGTCCTCTTGCTTTGCCATATATAGTACATGTTATCTCTCTTTCTTAAGCGGACTTCACTCTGTATCTGCAAGTTTCTTTGAGGATAACTCACTGTCTTGGTATTTCCAAAGTTCTGGAGATTCCATTGCAACTTAGGCTTTACCTTTATAGATTCACACAATGACCTCTCAGAGTCTCCTCATTGTGCCATATATCAGCAGGCCTTGGTGGCTTTATATAACCTAAGTCAAATCTCTCAAGAGCAGTATTCCACTGTGTAGATGTACTACAATTTCTTTATCCATTCTTTGGTTGAAGAACATCTGGGATATTTCCAGATTCTGGCTATTATGAATAAAGCTACTATGAACATCATTGAGCAAATGTCCTTGTTGTATAGTAGAGAATCTTTTTGGCATATGTCCAGGAGTAGTATATCTGTGTTTTGAGGTTGCATTATTGCCAATTTTTGAGAAAACCTCAGGTTGATTTCCAAAGTGCTTGCAACAAATTTGTACTCCTACTAGCAGTTGAGGGGTGTTACCCTTTCTTTATATTCTTGCAAGCATGGGCTTTCATTTGAGTTTTTTGTTCTTAGCCATTCTGATAGGTATCTAAGGTAATTTCAGAGTTGTTTTGATTTGAATTTCCCTCCTGACCTAGAACATTGAGCATATCTTTAAATGTTTCTCATTCATTCCATGTTCCTGTGTTGAGAATTCTGTTTCTCTCTGTACCTCATTTTATTTTTGGTTTGTTTGTTTGTTTCACATTTAATTAATTAATTAATTGAAAAATAAATTCATTCATATTACATCTCAATTGCTATACCATCCCATGCATCCTCCTATTCCTCCCTCCTTCCCACTTTCACCTCATTCCCCTTCCCTATGACTGTGACTGAGGGGAACCTCTTCCCCTGAATATGATGCTAGGGTATCAAGTCTCTTCTTGGTAGTCTGCTATCCTTTCTCTGAGTGCCATTGGTCCTCCCCATCAAGGGGACATGGCCAAATATGGGGCACCAGAGTTTGTGTGAAAGTCAGTCCCCACTCTCTACTTAACTGTGGATAATGTCTTGTCCTTTGGCTAGATCTGGATAGGAGTTTGATGCTGACTGCGCGTATTGTCCTTGGTTGGTGCCATAGTTCGAGCAGAACCCTTGGGCCCAGATCTGCCCATCATAGTGTTCTTGTACCTTTCTAGTACCCTCTGGATGCTTCTATTTCTCCTATATTTCTCTCACCTAGATTCCCAATAGGATGTCCTCTCCTCTGTCCCAATTTCATGGTAAATGAAAACCTTCATGGGACATGCCCCTTGGGCTAGTGTCCATTTATAAGTGAGTATAAACCATTTCAGTCTCTCTGTTTCTGGGTTAGCTCACTCAGTATGATCATTTCTAGTTCAATCCATTTGTCCACAAATTTCATGATTTCCTTGTTTTTAATAGTTGAGCAGTATTCCATGTATAAATGTACCACAGTTTCTTTATCCATTCTTCTACTGAGGGACACTTAGGCTGTTTCCATGTTCTGGCTATTATGAATAAGGCTGCTATGAACATGGTTGAGCATATGTCCCTGTTGTATCCTGGAGCATCTTCTGGGTATTTTCAAAGGAGTGGAATATCTGAGTCTTAAGGAAGCCCTATTCCTAATTTTCTGAGATAGCACCAGATAGATTTCCAAAGTGGCTGTACTAGTTTTCATTCCCACCAGCAATGAAGGAGTGTTCCCCTCTCTCCACATCCTTGTCAGCATGTGGTGTCGCTTGAATTTTTTATCTTAGCCATTTTGATGGTTGTAAGATGGAATCTCAGAGTTGTTTTGATTTACATTTCTCTGATGACTATTGAGCATTTCTTTAAGTGTTTCTCAGCCATTTGAAATTCCTCTGTTGAGAATTCTCTGTTTATTCCTGAGCGCCATTTCTCAATTGGATTATTTGGCTTGGTGGTGTTTAATTTCTTGAGTTCTTTATATAGTTTGGATATTAGACCTTTGTCAGATGTAGGGTTGTATACCTCATTTTCTTAATTGGATTATTTGGTTTATTCCTGTTTAATTTCATGAGTTCTTTGATTATTCTGCATATTAGCCCTCTGTCAAATATAGGGTTGATGAAGACCTTTTCCTAGTCCATAGGCTGTCATTTTGTTCTGCTAACAGTGCCCTTTCCTTTACAGAAGCTTTTCAGTGTCATGAGGTCCCATGTATTAATTGTTGATCTTATAACCTATGGTGTTGGTGTTCTCATCAGGAAGTTGTCTCTAGTGCTAAAGAGTTCAAGATTCTTTCCGACTTTATCTTCTTTTTTTTAAAGTTTTTTATTATTAATTTATTCTTGTTACATCTCAATGGTTATCCCATCCCTTGTATCCTCCCATTCTTCCCTCCGTCCCATTTTCCCCTTATTCCCCTCCACTGTGACTATTCCTGAGGGGGATTACCTCTCCCTATATATGCTCATAGGGTATCAAGTCTCATCTCGGTAACCTGCTATCCTTCCTCTGAGTGCCACCAGGTCTCCCCCTCCAGGGGACATGGTCAAATGTGAGGCACCAGAGTACGTGAGAAAGTCATATCCCACTCTCCACTCAAATGTGGAGACTGTTCTGACCATTGGCTAGATATGGGTAGGGGTTTAGAGTTCACCGTCTGTATTGTCCTTGGCTGGTACCTTAGTTTCAGCGGGACCCCTGGGCCCAAATCTTTTCCCAGTCTGTAGTCTGTTGCTTTGTTCTCTTGACAGTGACTCCAGCCTTACAGAAGCTTCTCAGCCTCATGAGGTCCCATTTATTAATTGTTGACCTTAAGGCCTGGGCTGTTGGTGTTCTGTTCAAGAAGTTGTTTCCTGTGCCAATATGTTCCAGGCTCTTCCCCACTTTTTCTTCTAAGTGACTTAGTGTCTCTTGTTTTATGTTGAGGTCTTTAATCCACTTGGATTTGAGTTTTGTGCAAGGTGACAAATATGGGTCCAGTTGCATTTTTTTACACATAGACATCCAGTTAGACCAGCACCATTTGTTGAAGATGCTATCCTTTTTCCATTGAATGGATTTGGCTTCTTTGTCGAAAATAAAGCGACCATATGTGTGTGTATTCATATCTGGGTCTTCGATTCGATTCCACTGATCAACAAGCCTGTTGCTGTGCCAGTACCATGCTGTTTTTATTACTATTGCTTTAGAGTTCAGTTGGAGATCAGGTATGGAGATTCCTCCGGAGCACCTTTTATTGTACAAGATTGTTTTAGCTATTCTGGGTTTTTTGTTTTTCCATATGAAGTTCAGAATTGATCTTTCAATGTCTTTAAAAAATTATGTAGGTATTTTGATAGGGATTGCACTGAATCTGTAGATTGCTTTTTGTAGGATGGCCATGTTTAAGATGTTAATTCTCCCAATCAATGAGCAAGGAAGATCATTCCATCTTCTCATGTCATCTTCAATCTCTTTCTTCAGAGTTTTGAAATTTTTTTCAAACAAGTCCTTCACTTGCTTCGTTAGAGTAATTCTTAAATATTTTATATTGCTTGTGGCTAATGTGAACAGTGTGGCTTTCCTAATTTTTTCCTCTGCAAGCTTGTCATTTGTGTATAGGAAGGCTACAGACTTTTTGAGTTAATTTTGTATCCAGCCAATTTGCTGAAGGTGTTTATCAGCTGTAGGAGTTCTCTGGTTGAATTTTGAGGGTCACTTATGTACACTATCATATCATCTGCAAATAGGGATAATTTGATTTCCTCCTTTCCCATTTGGATACCTTTGATCTCCTTTTGTTGTCTTATTGCTCTGGCTAGAACTTCGAGTGCATATGTTTGTAATCTCAGATCTAGGGAAGAAGAGACAAGCAGATCCCTGAGCCTTTTTGGCTAGCCAATCTATCCTACTTGATAAGTTTCTGGACAACCGAGAATTTGTCTTAAAAAATAAGATGTATGATGTCTGAGGACCATCAGCCAAGGTTGTCCACAACATGTTTCCCCCTCCAAAAAAAAAACATGAGAGTGAGAGAGAGAGAGAGAGAGAGGCTGAAAGGAGGAAGTTAGCTTTAGAACGGGGCATCAGTATTTTTCCTTCGCCAGTAGATTCTTTTAGCCTTGAATGACCCTGGGCTGGCTCCGAACTGTTTCGGAGGAAAACCGTTAATATGGACTCTCACAATTGACCTAAATGCTCAGAACAAGTGATTGTTGGGAGCTCAGACGTAAAGTAAGTACTTATATTTCTACCCCTTCTGTGGTCAAGGGGCCATTTTGGAAGAGAGACCAACAAGAGGGACTGTAAGAGCCCAAGATGAATGGAGGGGGATGCTATGAAGTACTGGCTTCCAGATATGGCATGCTAATTGCAAACAGAAACACATGGCAACTGTGGCTACCTAACAAGCCAGCAGCACACAGACGAAAGACATGGAAGTAGGATGAGGGGTGTACCAAGAGTGGGTGGGGATTAGAGAGAGTGTCGGTAAGTATAACAACTTGGCAACTGGCTCAACTTGACTTTAGTTGAGCTTTGTTTTGTGCATCTTGAATTGTAAATGCTCAGTATAATAAAATCTCAGGGGTTTAATAAACTTTTGATTATATATCAAAACGCTAGATTTCCATATAGATTGTGCTAAATAAAATATATTATTACAGCTAATTACTTCTGTTTCCTTTTCTTTAATGTATGGCTTTACGATATTCCAATCAGTTAGCAGAGTTTAAGGAGTGGATGGTCTCTTGAGAATTCTGCTTTTCCTGAGATGGTAGAATACTTGAGCAATTCCTGATTTCTTTTCTTAAATAGTGGACAGGTTTAGCTATGGGGAGAACACGCAGCCAGGAGTCTAGTGATACAATTGCAGGTTTCACCTGAGCCACTGAGTTGCTGTGTGGCCTTGGCAACAATGGTTATAATAAGAAACTGTGATGGCCATTTACAGGCCAGGTCTGCTCTCAGCATTAGACATATGTTCCTTTTGCATAGGCTCCAAGAGATGGGTTCTGTCATTAGTCTCACATGAAGCAGTTAAATAAGATTTAGTGATGAAGAGTGATAGAGCTAGGATGCAGTCTGATTACGAACTGCTTGATTGTCTCAGGTTGTCCAAACCAGTCTGGATCCTGCCTATGAAGAGAGTTAATATCTGTTCCTACCACAGGGAATCATATGAGGATCATAGGATAACCATAGTGTGCACTCAGAAGCTCAAGACAGAAGATTACAGATCCTCCCACGAGAATGGCTGTGGTTACATTTTATTATTAACCTGACACAGTCTAGAGTCATCTGGGAAGAGTATCAGCAAGAGGTTGGGCTGTGGCAGTGTCTGAAGTAGGAAGACCCAGCCCACTGCAGCGAGCACATTTAGTGTAGTGAGCCTGGGATATGGTCTGAATGATTGCCGGTGGAGAATGATGAGACACTATTGACTGAGTCCTAGAACATGTGAGGTCCTGAGTCAGGATGCTGATGGGGCTGCAGTGGGAAGGAACTGAGGGGAGTGTGTGTAAGAAATAATCTCATGTACCTGGCTGAGTCTGGCTTATGTTCATCTTACTCTGAGGGAGTATTCTCATCTGCAAGTTTACTGTCCAAGCCCCTAGAGTCGAAACTAGTGATAAAGGACCTGCTGCTTGAAATCAAATTACCTTGGCTCTGACTCAGTCTGACAGGTGCATGAATGTCTTGTCTCCAAAGAGTGCCCCTGTCTTTGCTTGTGCCTAAGTCTGTGTCTCAGCCACATACCCAGAGACAATTCTGATATTGGAGCATTCACCAATGTTTCTCATGTCATCAGAGGTTCCTAAAACCCTTTGCCTGGACATCTGCCTTTCGGTGAGCCTGGCTAATACCTTCATCTCTGCAACCCTGGATCCCTAGGCATGCTTCTGGGAAGTGAAGACAAAAGTGCCTCCTTCCACCTACCCTAATACCAAGTCTACTGCTCTACCCACCCAAAGGCCACACCCCGTAGCTGAGTCTGGATGGATGATGTATCATTCTTTCAGTTTTATAATTAATTTAAAAGATTGAGACATAGTCTCATGTAGCCCAGGCTGGCCTCAAATTCATTATGTAACCAAGAATAACCTTTAACTTTTAATCCTCCAGCTTCTGCCTCTCCAGTGCCAGGACTACAGGCAAGCACTGCTATGCCATTTTATATGTTGCTGGGGAATCAAGGCCAAGATCTGTGCATGCTGCCTAAAGAGATCTGAGTCTTTCCTCAGACCTCTTTCTCTCCATTTCTATTTTTCATTTCCTCCTCTTAGGACAAATAAGATATGAATCATCCTGAAGGTCCCTTACAGGTGAAATATTATATGATTCTCAAATCTGATCGATGGTAGGAGAGAGCATCAGGTCTTACATGACAAAGTCCTCACCAATGGTTGGAGCTGTCCTCAAACTTACCCTAATGGCCACATAATTTCTACATTCCTCAAAGGCAAAAATCATCAGATAGCCTTGATTTTATTCACTGTGCCAATACAACCTGCATTGGTTGCTTGTCAGTCTGCTGAATAGCTCATTAATGTCCTTACACCTCCAGCATTCTAATTCTTCCATGTGTCTGCTTTAAAAACATGCATCCCTTCATTTACCTCAGTTCTTTAAAAAAGGCAAAATGCTGCCACATTCCCTTCCCACAGAGCTGGTGAAGCTGCTACCTTTAAAAAGGTTGTAACAAAAATGAAGTCACTTGAGGACAGATGAGATCATGCCTGGACCTTGGACTTGGCTCTTCAAGTTCTGCTCTGTTGGCTCCCAGCTGGCTGTGGTGGCCTAGGCTCAGGAACATTGTGTATACAGACAAACCACAAGGACTTTTTGCCAAAGTCCTTGTAAACAGGAGGTTGTGATTCAGGGTGAAAAAAAGTTTGCAGGGTAGCCAACGTAGACCCTCTGATTGAAAAATAATAAAGCAGGGTCCAGAAATATCAAATTCTTTCTCCAGGGTCTGACCTGAAAATGCCACTCTGTAGACTTCCTAGCAGGAACCTGCTACATGAACATGATGATGTCGTCAAGGTTGCCCAGCACAGCAGATTAGCAGAGATTGGAAACAGGTTTACCACCATCCATAGGGGACTGAGTATCCATGCCTTCATAAGCACCTGTAAGAAGAGCTATCAGGATATGGAGAGAGCCTTGAGTCTTTCTGGATGGCTAGTTTGGCTGAGCCAATAAGCCCCAGCTTCAGACTACATCTCTCCAACTAACTCCTCCAACCCCACAGAATACAACTTCTCAAAGTAGCTGTACCCCACAATGGCATGGGAATTCCAACACAGCACAACCTCACCCGAAAGCACTGTATCGCCATCCCTCCAGTCTCCTAAGAGTGGAACCATGTGTGGTGGGAAACATTGCTTTTTAACCAGAGGTCTGATAGCACCTGAGGTATCAATATGGACAGCTGTGGCTCTTGCCAGAATGGCCTCACACAGGAGTTGAGGATGAGTCAGCTGCAGTCTGGTGTTCCTGTTTCCCAAGGTGTCCCCAGTGATGGAGGGAATGCCTCTGCAAGAACACACTTTTAAATATTTTCCAACCAACGCCAACTCTTTGAGGACAGAAAAGCAAAAATTTTGGGGGCTGGAGTCCCAGGTTACTTTTACTGACTCACGAGGAGGAATGCAGCCAGAATTCTTTGCCAGCACAGGTACACAGAACTCAACACAGCTGAGTCACCATGTCACACTGATGGCATCTCTCATTTTCCCAGTTGTGAAGTGCAAACACAGCATACCTCTGAGCCTTATTTGTTGAGTTATCATATCTCTTTTTCCACAGCATCTGCCATTCTGGATGCAACCAACTTCTTTCTTACTCATGAGTCCTGTATCATCAAGCCCTGGTCCCATACTGGATCTGGTGCTCCATTTTGGGGTTCTTTGTTCTGTGGCCCAACCTTGCAAGCTAGACTGATTCTGAGAAAATCTCTAAGTATCCATTACTCTGCTCTCTTGATAACTGTTCATTTGAGCTAGGCTCAACTTCCACCCACTGGAAAATAAAAAATTCTTTCAGTTCAGATTCACAATGAATCAGGCTTGAGCCACCTTTGTCCCAGTTCACATCCATTTTCACTCTGCCTTTGTATAATTAATTGACTCCAGTGTTATCCCAAATCTTATTCTTAAGTCTTTCTTGTGAAAACAGAAGGAAACTATATTCATCACACCAAAATCAGGTGACTGACCCTCTCTGTGCCCTCAGGCAGCTTGTCAAACCAAGCTCATCTTCTCTGACTTCAAACCAAGACCAACACCATTTCAATTCATGGTTCTAAGCTGTGCTATTCAGTGGTGAAAGTAGAAGTCACCACAGGAATTGGCAGGTAAGTGAATAGAACTGTGCTATTGCTGTGAAGAGACACCTGACCAAAGCAACTCTTACAAAAGAAAGAATTAATTGTGGGCCTGCTTACAGTTTTATGGTGGTATCTCATGATCATCATGTCTAGACACAGACAAAAAAATGACATTGGAGAAATAGCTGAGACCTTTACATCAGCTCGAGAGACTGAGACACTGGACCTGGTGTGGGCTTTTGCAAACTTAGGCCTATTCACTTTGTCTACCTTCTTTGTGAATTGGCTCAATTCTAATTAATACTTTCCCATTGCATTTCAGAATCCTTAATTAATCTGTAGGGGAACCATATATCTATTTTGAACCAATATACTTGATAATTTATATTTAGTTGAAGTATGTCATCCCCATAAACAAACACAATTTGCATACAGATATTTGGCCACATTATGGACATTTCCTCAGAATAGGAGTGTTAAGTGGGAATGAGGAGAAGAAGGTGAGAAATAGGCTGGCCATTCTCTGTCCCTGTTGACATGGATATTTGGGCTTCATAAAAGTGCTTCTGACATTGATCTCATATTCTCCCAAACAAGTGGGAAAGAAGAACCAGCTCTCAGGTAGGAAGCTTTAGACTAGAGTTTTGCATTCACACAGCTAAGTGACAGGCTATGCAGCTCAGAGTCATTAATTCCTGGTAGAAAGAATGATTCCACTTAAACACTGGAGAGCTATGTGGTGATCAGAGAAGCCATTGCACTTCAAACTCCCAAGATGCTCTTGCTAAGGTATAGAACCCAGGTATCCTTACCTGTAGTGCCAGTGGTAACTTCTACTTCCACCACTGAATTATGCTCCAGTTCCTTAGCAATTTGCTTAGCTGAAACTTCGAGTGGTGGGAGACAAAGTGGCATCATTTAAATAGCATTGAAGCTGAGTACTGGCCTCTGACTGGCAATGAGTGCCTGTTGTTGTTGTTGGTTTGGTATGGTTTGTTTTTTTTTTTTTTCAGTATGTGCCTAGTGCAAGCTTCTGTTTAAGGGAACACATGGGATTTCTGAGCCAGGGTTTCATCTCACATGGTAAATTACCATTGGCTGCTAAGAGTCATAATCATCAATTATGGATAGTTTCTCTGGCAGACATGAGAAACGGAACTGGTTGATAACAAATGCTCTTATTATTTGCCATCTATATGTGATAACGTCAACAAGAATGCATGTGAGAGCATGCACATACTTGTGTGCATGTGTGTGTGCATGTGTGTGTATGTGTGTGTGTGTGTGTGTGTGTGTTTACTTAGCCCTCTTTAGAACTAGTAATCTATTAGCCAACTTGTTTCCTGCTACCTGTGAGCAGAGCCTGAGGACTAAAGGCCTGAGGTTGGGACTGAGATCCCAGGAGAGGTTGGGAATCCCTGTGGGATGGAAAATTTGCAGGACTAGATGACAAGTCAAAAACCAGTAAACACTAAACTATCAGATGTTCAACCCCATCAGAGACTTGAGAAGGAACGAAAGTTAATTACTTGAGTGAACCAGAAGTGCAGGTAAGGAGCTTCCAAAGTGAGAAGGAAAAAAAGAGAAAGAAAAAAAAATGACAGAGACAGTTTACTGTCAGAACAGTCACGCTAAACTCTCTATAACATTAGAGCATCATCTTCAGACTTCTGGCCCAGTATATCTGACATACATATTTGTGAGACAGGAAATATTGAGGGCTTGCTTACCTTGTCTTGGTAGAGTTTGGCCATCGATTCTGCTTGTATCCAAGCTTGCCCATTTTTAGGCAGAATTCTGTCTCTGGAAGAACTGAGGATATTTTGCCCAGTGGTTGGTTTGCCACATTTGAATCCATCTCCATAAGGAGCTTCTCTGATGCTCATCATCTTCTTGAGGTAGGCTGGGTGTTGCCAGGAGTTAGCCTGCCTTGTTGTCAAAGAATCCTTAAGATATTAAAAGTTTCTTAAATGCCATATTCTGTAGGTCTCTGATGCTTTGAAGGCTTTATCTAACTATATTACCTTCTCTCTATATAGGATCATATCTATCTCTTAAACTTAGGATGCATATTCTTGTGATTAAAAATAGTTGGTAGTTGACATGACCATAATTTGATCAACTAATAAATGGCTTGTATTACTTAATTATCCTAATCATCCTGCAATAGCACTTTCCAGGTATTGGAAGGAAGCTTTGTATTACATTGAATTGTATGGGTTCAGTGCCTCATATCAGAGTAGAAATATATATGGTATGTGAAGATTAATCTTAAATTTGAATTCAATACTAATGTATCAAAATTAAACTTATTTATAATGTATGTAGAGAATAGTCTGTTTAGAGGTTAAGATGTCTTTAGGTCTATATAGAAGTTTTGAGTTGGCAGAGATGAGAGATGATAGATATTGATTCTTATTCAGAATTTTAGACTAACCAAGATGGGAAAGATGTTTTCTACAAGGTTGCCAAATGGAATGAGCCAAGCACCTTGAATGTAACATTCATATGATCCCTGATTATTTTGTGGTTCTTCTTGCTGTATGTAATTTTTCTACGTATCTGTGATAATAGAAATATATATTACAAATAAAATAAAATGTAAAAAAAACCTCAACTTTAACACAAACAGCATCATCAATATCAACAACAAAACAATAAACAATTCTTCTCTCCCCAGCAGAAGTCTGAAGACAGGAGTAAAATAGATCATGCACAATTTAGTAACAGACTATGAGCAATTTAGCAAGCCTGGGCAGAGAGGGGACCCTGCCAGAAAGAAACGGACCATGACATGCTCCTGTTTGAAATGCTAAGATGTCACCTTTGCAGAGTATCCTCCAGTGCCACTCTCCATCCCTCCCCTCGCTCTGTAGTTGTTTAGCGCCTTTTTCTGCCCAAGAGTATATCGAGTTTGCATTTGCTTGTGTGTGTTAGTTGATTATATTCCCCATGCAGTCTTGTTCTCTGCAGTATCTCCAATGCCCTGGATAGAGCCTAGAATAAGAGTAACTTGTTTGAATGACACACTGATCCAATACAGGAGGCTCGAGTGAGGAAGCAACTGACAGAGATCAGAGAAATTGCTGTGCTTCCTACAATATACAGGGCATCCTTCTATTCCAGGGGACTACAATGACTAGTTCCAAATGTCAGTAGTGTCAAGTTGAGAAATGCCAGGTTAGAAACTGTGGGAGGGTGGGAGTGCAGTAGAACACTAGGAGAGAACTTAGGTGGACTCAGAATGATGGTACCACTTACCCATAGGGCCATGAGTAGGTCGATGAGGGAGGGAATTAAAGGCTTGGCTATAGTTCCCCCTCTCCCTTGCCAGCTCCCTACTATGAGGTCTTTTTAAGTAAACTCTCATTATGGCTATGCCATCTCCCCAGCCCTAGAGGTACCACAACGACCAACAACAAAGTTCTCCTGAGGACCAAAATGCCCCTGGTAGAAGACTACTATTCTTCCCATATGTGGGTTCTCCCACCTCGTGGGAAACTCTTTTGGCCTTTTGAGAGATCCTGACATGGTCAGGTATTGGATGAAAACTGTGCCCTTTGCTTGTTCCTTGTCTCTCCTGCCAGACTGTGAGGTCCTATCTGTCCCTGTGCTGATCCACAGGCAGTACCCTTTTTCTACACTTCCCTGAAATCTTTCATGGATGGGAGCAAGGATCACCCATGACATCAGTTTCTAAAGCACTTGTCACCCTTCAAAGAAGAAATGCCCTAATTTGGGGCAACAACAACAAAAACTCCAAGCTGGCCATCAGTCTAAGGATTCTGACCTTCTGGGCTGCCTTAAAACTGTAAGGGTATTAAACTGTGGTGCTAGACTGCCACAGGAATGGCTCATAGCTCTGGCATCATTACAGGAAAGGCTTCTGAAATAAAATACCAACAGTCCTATCTATCATCAAATAGCATGAATGAGCTGGAACAGGAAAGAAACAAAGGACTGGGCAGGGGATACCAAGTGACTTGAGTGACAGTTCTGACAAGACTCCCTCCAGGCATCTTAAAGTCTCAGATGACTTATTTCACATGGGAAGAACGAGCAGCTTTTGTTTGGTTTGGATTGCTTTCTGGTTTAATATTCCACCCATCAGCCAGGTTGATATTTTATTTAAGTGGCCTCTAGTTTCATTTCTAATGTTGCCATCACCCACAGCTTGGATGTTATCAAATGATTTTCTATAAGGAGCTGGATGAAGCTCCCTTTGTAACGCTAACACTGCTGCTTGCTGCAGGGAACAATAAAGGAAGTGACGCATGGGCAGAAAACTCAGTCTAAAGATGCTATCACTCTCAGTTGTGGAAGGATTCCAAGCCCATGGCTGGATGGAGCATCACTGATCTAAATCTCGTGTTCCATTTCTTATTGCAGGCTGGGGCTGGGAGATACTGCAGAGCAAATTTAATTTATCTTGAAAATAATTAGTGAGATGTGAAGGCCTGGAGATGTAAATTTCCTTTAGAATTAATTACTGCTGCTCAAATCTAGCCTGTCTGTTTCAGAGGCAAGAACAGCCTGAGCCAGGAACCTTACCTTCATCCTTTCAGAGTGAGGGAGGATCTGTTGGATTCTGGCTTTATATCTGTTTGACTTTGACATTTGAGGGTCTGTGCAAGGTAATCAGGGGGTCATCTGAGCTTCCAAGCTCACAGAGAAGAGGAAAAATGGAAGGCAAAAATTTAATTGAGTCATTTAATCCAATTTAGGAGACTTCTGTTTGGTCTAGTATCACAGGTAACAGTCAGTTTCTTTGTGTGGAGAGGAAATGAATGTCTCCTTCACTCACAAGATCCAGCACACTCTCAGACACATGGACATCGAGATGGAACAGAGTGACCCCTTTCATCCTCAACAGAATTCACAGTGCCTTCCTTGAGAGTATGCTAATTGCAATGACTGGAGTTGTGAGATCAGTTACAATCATCAGGCATGACTGGAGATAAATCCATGAACAGGGCTGGGGCTCACAGTCCTCTAGGGTGGAAGCAAGAAACAGGGCTGATGATCTCACTGTACCAGTGTGTCCATTGTCCTTCAGAGCCACATTCATTATCTAAGCTTAGACACAATTTCCTGAGTGCCACTGGTCAGTCAGGCATCATGCAAGGCCTCCAGTGAATTGGGGGCTGGCAAGTCCATACACTCGTGGCCAATGGGTATGCAAAACTCCCAAATGTTCAATAGGACAATGATCTTTGGTTTCTGGTTTTTCTGCTTCTACAGGAATAGCCAAGGTGAACCCTCAGATAACACTGGGGACCCCACTGTCACTGCTTCTGTGCTGCAACTCTGTGTAGAGATGGGTCCTTCAGGCCATGGGTTGAACTACACGACACAGAAGAAAGGTAAAGGAAAATGAAAATATGTATTATATATTAAATATAAGTGTTCATATTATATATAAATAACATATATCCATTAAAAACAATATGTTGATGCCCATGTGTAGCATTCAGCCCAAGGCAATACCTTCCTTACCTGCCTGGAGAACCTTAGGGAAAGCACCCCATGCCAGTACACAAGATTGGGAACATATGGCAGGCTACATTAGGGTACAGCTGGTACGCCAATATCCTCTTCTTTATAAGTGTGCTCCAGAAAGAAACCAAAGGCATATTCTAGTTAGGATAATTTAGACAGGGTGGACTGGGCAGGTCGAGAGTAGCATAGGGTCCCTAGCCTGAAGGACTAATCACCAGAGCACCACTTTCCTCACAAAGAAAAGATCACATAGAAAGGGTCACATTGACATGGCTATGACCCCTCAGAAAGAGTCAACCAAAGGATGGAGTGTCCAACCTTACTCTGCTCCACCCTGCCCCACCCCCTGTTCTTTCTGGACCTCACTGACTGCAGCCATCCAAGAAGGCAAGAGTCACCAGATCTTATCAGGTAATAAGGTAAGCCTTATCAGGTTAGCTGACTCAAGGCAGGGAGTGGCAGGAAGAAGGCAGAGCCTGGCTCTTGAGACAAAAGAGGACTGAGCAGTCTCCTGCCTGGGGCAGGGCAGCTGCTGTCACATATCCGCCTTTCAAAGTTGTTAAAGTATCAACTTAGTGCTGCACTGGATTGTGGGGACACAGGGACATGGCCAATATGGGCCACTAATCTCAGGGGTGGAGATGGCTGTTGGAGATATGGAATGGTTGTTTTGAGAGTTTGCTGTTGATGCTTTGCTTGTGATGCAGAGATCCATGCGACCAGAGTCCAGAGTGCTTGTGATGTGAGACTTTTTACTTCCATGTTTGCAGCTTATCCTTCTGCATCAGGAGATCCGAGAGCGCTGACCTGATGCGAAGGTTCCTGCAGCTTGCATCTCAACACTGTCTCCTTTACAAGTTATTAAAGTTTTCAAATGCAGTGACAGACTTGGAACAACAGTGTATGGTAAAATTATTATATTTACGGGGTGGGGGTAAGGGTGGGGTGGGGGAATCATCAACACATCTGAAAAACTAAATACAAAGGCCAGTGTGCCTTTTCTTTTCTGTCTATGAAATCTGGCTAGCATCACTTTCTCTTCTGTGGACAGTGCTGACTCACCAAAGATTCATAAATAAGCAATGAATCTTTTCACTTCTCAGTTGCAAATGGAATACATTAGGAAATTGCTCAGCCGCTTGGTGTGTATTTTAATTAATATTTGCCTCTTGCTATGGTCAGGCTGGATGTTTTCCACTGCTGGGAGACACTTGCAAACAAAATTCATGGATGTCCTGTTCAGAGAACCAAAACCAGTGAAGAAAATAAAAATGCTCAGGAACTAAAGGTGATCACAGGAGAATGGAGCACCCAAAAGGAAGATAAGAGTTCCAGCAGTGTTACTTCCAGTGAGGAAAGTAGAAACTATTTTAAAGATGCTATTCAATTCTGTAAAACAGTAGTGGGTTAAACTGACCCTGTAACAATTGAAATAGTAATTGTTAGAACAGCAGCATATCCCTGTAAGACACTTGTCACCTTAAAAGGTTAGTTTCCACCTGGGAGGGGGAAGGGGGAAAGGCCATAGCCCACCCCACCCCCACCTGTCCCTAGCATCACTCTCTGGTAAAGTTAAGCAGTTTGTGCTGTGGTTTCACAGTTCTTAATGTATGCTGCCTGGCTCCTCCACACTCTTTTTTTTTTTAATTAATTTATTCATATTACATCTCAGTTGTTAGCCCATCCCATGTATCCTCCCATTCCTCCCTTCCTCCCACTTCCCCCCTACTCTCCTCCCCTCCCCTAAGTCTGTGTCTGAGGGGGACCTCCTCCCCCTGTATATGCTCATAGGGTATCAAGTCTCTTCTTGGTGACCTATTATCTTTCCTCTGAGTGCCACCAGGCATCTCCATCCAAGGGACATGTTCAAATATGGGGCACCAGAGTTTGTGTGAAAGTTAGATCTCCTTCTCCACTCAACAGTGGAGAATGTCCATCGGCTAGTCCAGGTAGGGGTTCGAGGTTTACTGCCTATTTTTTCCTTGGCTGTTGCCATAGTTTACGGAGGACCCCAGGGCCCAGACTCGCCTGTGGTTTTCCAGGACCCGCTGGATCCTTCTATTTCCTCTTTCTCCCAGGCTTCTCACACCTAAAGTCTCAATAGGATGTCCTCCCCTCTTACCCACTATCCTGGTAGGTACAGTTTTTCATGGGGATGTACACCTTGGACTAGTGTCTCGATATAAGTGAGTATATACCATTTAGCGCTTTTTGCTTCTGTGTGAACTCACTCATTATGACACTCTTTATTGTGGGTCCTGCATTGAACTAAATCATGCAACATGAAACTTTCTCTGGAAAGTCTCCTTTGGCCTCACCCTGTCATGTTGGTATCTGCCTCTCCCTCCTCACTCCCCTTAAGTTCCACTTGGGGAAAAGCTTCTCTCAGATTTTAAAGGGACACAGCAATTTCCCTCAAGGCCCCCATGTTTAGATCTTACATACTGTAACATTTTCTGTCTAATGTTCTTACTCCCACATTGAAGCCCCACACATGGCCTCAAAGCTCTTTCTGCCAGAAAACCCCAAATTCTGAAGGAGGTTAAATGTCAGTATGCTTTTACTCAAAATGACCGAGATTGTCATTAATTCTATTATAGTTTTGTTTAGCAGTAATAACCATGGCTATCTCATTCAATACAATTCAATATTAAATGTATTATTCATTAGAGCTGTATGTCATACTATTTTATATTTTTATATACATTTATATACGTTAAATACATTATAAGCATACTCCTTAGTGCCTAATACTCACTGAGGAATTCAGAGATTTAGAGTGTATCTATTTGCCTGAGTATTGTATATTCATCAGAAAGGCCTGTGTCAGTGCTTGAGTTTGTAGCTCTGTTGGTAGAGTGTTTGCCTAGCATACATGAAGTCCTGAATTTAACCTCCAGTGTCACATAATCGAGGTGTGGTGTTGTGTTCTGAAATCTAATGATTAGGAGGTAGAGGCAGGAAGATTAGAAACTCAGTCATCCTTAGTTACAAAGCTAGTACAAGGCTACCCTTGGCTATATGAGACCCTACAGGGAGGGGGGTGGGAGTATTCAATATACTAACTAAAATCGCCATGAAAATGTTGTATATGCTAAGCATTAATTATTTTGAACATGCATAGAAAACACTAGGAGGAAATGCATTTACATTCTAGTAATGATCACACATATAATACTTTCTCTATATCTCACATAAGACATCTTTTGTATTTTTACCCCTTTTTAAGAAAGAAGAATTAAAATTGCATAAAATGAAAAGTTAAAGAAAATAAAATCCTACCCAGGTCCCCGTGGTCATGGTAATAGTTTTCCACTAGCTTGAGCTGAAACATTTCCAAAAGAAGTGCTGTCACGCTAGCGCCCTGGAAGGCTGGCACACCTCTCCAGTCCCATGGTAGTTTTATCCAAAAGCCTTGAATCTCTATTTGCATTTTTGAAAACAAAACAGGTCCTTGATTCATTCTCACATTCCTACTGGCCCCTAAACCTATGAATGTTGATGAAGAGTGTGCACTCTTCATGGCACTATTTCAGAGGCAGCTAGAGAGACACTTCACATGAATCAAGTATGAGATGTCAGACAGGAACAGACATCCTCAGAAAATAATGCATTTGCCGCAGAAGGCATATCACAGGGAAGACGAGATGGTGTTTGTCAACCTCCACTGAATCTATTGCAACCTTAGACCCTGTTTTCCTCAGTCTTTGTAAAGGAGTAAGCTTTGTAGACTATTTACCATGAGTGTCAGCCTGTTGCTGCTCAGGCACAGGAAGCCTTAAATGTGGGCTTCAGATTTCCTGCACCAATAGACCTGTGGCTCAGGATGGAGTGATGGCTCACTAGATAAAAGTGGATGCTGTACAAATCTGAAAACCTGAGTTCTGTCCATAAATCCCATGGAGAGGACCAACCCTGGAAGTTATCATTTGACCTCTACACATCACAGAATGCCCATGCCCACACTCATCAGCCCCTCATACACACACACGCTGTAGTCCTCATCATCACCCATCCACAGCCCTGCCTGCCTTTTACCCAGTTATTCACAACACAGCATCCACAGATGCAATATTTCAAATTCAAGGTGACGCTGGACAAAATCGCCTACTCAGAATTGGATCAAAGTCTAGAAGTTATATGACATTTCTTGACAAATTAATGTTACAAGCCCTAGAGTATCCTCGATATATTCTCCAAGTTAAATCACTTTGGAAATGCAGCAATCAGTTAAGAAAACAATCCGCTGAGGTGAGAATGGTTGAGTGTGGTCAGAGGAGCCAAAGAAGAGAAGAAAAGTTGCAATAAGTGTGTCAAGTTCTGCATTGGACAAGGTCTCCTGGGCTTCCCTGGATGACAGAAGTTAACCAGAGGTCGACAAAGTATGACTGAAGTACCTTTCCTATCACTGGTGGCCTTCCTCCATAAATCCACTTCCTCGTTTGTAAAATTGTTTAGCCTTTCAAAGATCGTCCAGCTCTTCAGCCGTTCACTGGAGAAGTTTTACAGATGCTGGCGGGCTCTGCTTCCTTGGATGCTGGAAGATGCAAAGAAGTGTTTACTATCTTGTACTCTCCGGAAAACCCACAGGGGCCATTCCCACCCTTGGGAACAGGTACCTGTGGCAGATCAGCACTCCAAGGTAGGTCTATTTGCATAAAGTCCCTTCTCTGCCACTGGTCACAACTGATTCCTGTCTCTTAGAAGGATCCTAAGGTTCAGGGGATCAGATACACTTCGAAAGGAGGCAGTGGCCAAGCTAAAAGATCCAAAAGAAGACATTCCTCATGGAACTCCCTGAGCACTGAATGGCTGGTGATGAAGAAAATGTCACTGCATATCCCCAAGGCTGTGTTCCACCAGCTGGGAACTTACTTCTGCTCATGGCTGAGCATTTCTGAGAGGTTACAAGTTCATGAGTGGGTCCTGTCCTCCTCCCAACTACACACTGCCTATGGTGTCCCGTCCCTGCACTGATAGAGTTCACAGCCACACCTCCATTCCCAACTGCAGGTCATCCCCTCATGTCAGGTAAAAAAAGAAAGCTCTGGGTATCCTGCTTCCTGCTTCTGGATTTGGTGTTTTCTGAAATTGCCAGAGCCATGACTGACATCTTCCTTTCCTTTGTACTTCAGTCATTTAAAATGACAACTCTGGCTTTCAGTAAGACTCTCTGTCCAACAGTCTAATCGCCACTACCATCTTCCAGGTGCCAGCCATCAGACGCTGTCGCGGGCCTGCACCAACAGCTCGCTTTCTGATTGTTTTACTCCTACCTTCCTCCAATCTGTTTTACACACATTTGTCAAAAGCTTTTTCTAAACACACCTAGGATTATGCCGACTACCTGCATGAACTCCCCCCCCCAACTCTGCATCAGCCTGGGAATGAAATCCAGACCCCTGTCCTGGAGGTCTAATTGTGTACAATGAGACCCTTATTCCCCTCCATGAAGAGCCACACCCCCTTAAGCCCTCTCCTTTCTGTCCTTCTGTCCATGGCATCTTAGTCACCTCAAGCATGTGAAACATGTGCCATGATTTCTATCTGTGACTGTGGTCTTGTTCACTTAATCCTTGCAATTGTTTTCTGTGTTGCTTATTTGATTACTGACCTTCATCTCATCTACATTATAAACTCGAATGAAGCTGGTGTCCTGATCATTCCTATATATTTCTCATCTAGGAAGGCTTTTAACAGATGCTTAATAAATATTTGTTGGTGAAATTAAGCAGTGAGAGAAGGCTGTGTGTCTTCCTATTAAACTGTTAGGGAACTAATCTCATTAACCAATCTAATTCAGTCATACTATAATATTTTGCCCCCTCCAGTTTGTTGTAAATAGAGTTTACCACTTCCAAAGAAGTAGAGAGGCCCATTCCATTTTCAGAGGGGCATCTGAAATGATTATTCTGTAGTATCTCCCATAAATGGATTGGTTGCTGAGAACAGAAAAATACTCATTATAATCATTTATGGTAGCTGTTTTCCATTTTATAGCCAATAACCTTGAAGCTCAGTAACATTTATGAATGTGGTTAAATATGTGTCATTATTTCCAATTATTACTCAAACATTACAGTAGTGTTTGTATTAACATTTCTGGAAACAATGTATCAACTACAGAGACTGTTGTGCTATCCCTAGGAGCTATTGTTGTGTAAACACAGTAACAACATTGTTTATGATTCAGGCTAGACAAGGCCAGAATACAAAAGTGCCCTGATGAGTAATTAAAACTAGTAAAGTATGGATTCATATTTGGAAAAATGATTAATAGGAAACAAGAAAAATATATATTGACTTTCTATAATTTTAAACTTATGTCTGACTGTTTTCCAGTTCTTTTAAATATCATGTAACAATGTTGATGTATGCTGAGCTCAGAGGGAAGATGGCAGGAAGTGGGGATGCCTGTGTACACCTGCCCTGGAAGAGGGGCCAGACACCTGGGACCTGGGAGAGGCTCACTGTACTGCCCCTGTTGGTTTGGACTGTCTAGAAACAGTCCTTTGTTTCATACTTCTCACTTTATCAGCTGATTAAATCTGTCATCCAAAAATTTCAATCAGGAGAGAGCTGCCAGAAGGAGCCTCTTTAAAATTCATGTTTCCTGTCTGGTCACTGTGTGAGTGTCCAGTATGAGTGAGTGTGAGTTAGAATGAGGAATTGGAGCAGGCAGTGGATTTAAAATAAGTGCAACAAAATGAATGACGATGATTAAGATGTGTCTGTATGTTTTGTATGGAACATTTCCAACTGTATTTTATTCAGTTAATCTCTTTAAGAAGTAAAATGTTTATATATTATAGTATCGCTCCTGATGCTTTCTTTTACTGAATCGTTAACAATTTTGAGCGTACACACACACTAAAATGTGTCTTAATTATGTCTGTCTCCCACTCTCCCTTCCTATTCCCCCATCCATCCCTACAATATGTCTCTCCTATCCTCTTCCTTCTCCTCCTCCAGATAACCCATTGATCATCAACAGCAGTTTCTGAAAATCTTTAAAATAATAAAGAACATCTTTAAATGCCATATTCTGTAGGTCTCTGAGGGTTTTGAAAACCTTATCTATTTTACCTTATATATCTATAAAGTCATATCTATCTGTTGCACCTAAGATGTATATTCTTGTGATAAAAATAGACAAGTAGTTGATATGACCATGATTTGATCAACTAACAATTAACTTGCATAACTTATTTATCCTAAACTGCCTGCAATAACACTTTCAATGTATTGGAAATAAACCTTTTGTTATAATTGTGTTATATGGGTACCATACCTCATACTAGAGTAGAAATATATATATAGTGTGTGTAAAGAATAATCTTAAATTTGAATTCTATGCCACTGTATCTAAAATTAAACTTATTTTGCTTTTATATACAAAATTCTATACCAGTGAATTAAAAATAACCTTGTGAGTGACAATAAAGGCATTAAGTTGAGGAGTAGATTCACTAATCTACTTTTTGTTCTATCTTCCCTATATATTTCTATATCCCCCCTTTTTTCTTTTCAACCCCTATCTCCAAACCTAAGAATGGAAGATAAAGGAAAAGAGAGATATATCCCTGAGTCCAACTTTGTTTTTTCTCTAAATAAGACCAACAATAACTTATAACCAACTCCCACTGAATATAACCCTCTATAGCCTAAGAAAGCAACCAAAACCCTACCCAACACCCCTTAAAGGAAAGGGGCATTGTTCTTTTAAGGTCTCAGCTGATTTGGGACAAATAATACCTTTATAGGGGCCCAAATAAAATTGGAGAAATGGTTACACAAGCTAGGAATATCATTTTTTGGTAGAGAGTTTTGGGTGACTGCTCAGGTAGCAAACTGTCTCTGTCATCTTTTTATTTGGGAAGCTAGTAACCTGCACTCCCTGTGTACTCAGGTAATCAATTTTATTCCTTCTCAAGTCTCTGATGGGGTTGAAGATGAGATAGTTTAGTTTTACAATTAAGCTTAGTTGCCTAGGAGTTAAGATGTTTTTAGGTCTAGATAGATGTTTTAAGTTGATAATGATAAGATATGCTAGATATTGATTTGCTTTCAGAATTCTAGATGCACCAACATAGGAAAGATGTTTTCTTCAAGGCTGCCAAGCATAAATAGCCAAAACCACTAAGAATGTAACATTTATATAATTTCTGATTCATGGTTCTTCTTGCTGTAGGTAGTTTATTGTATATATGTGTAATAATATAAAAGTATATGAAAAGTTTAAAAAAATATTTAATTAAAAAATTATCATCTGTATGATCATAGGTAACCAGACAGCAGCCATACCCACACTAGCATTCTCTCTCTCTCTCACTCTGTGTGTGTGTGTATGTGTATGTGTGTATATGTGTGTGTGTGTACTTGAGTTTATGTGCTACAAGTGTATACAGGAAACCAGAAAAGTCAAAAGGCCATAGCTGGATCCTCTGCAGCTGCAGTTACAGACAATTGTAAGCCATGTAATGTTTGTGCTGGGAACTGAATCTATGTCCTTTGCAAGAGCCGTAATGATTCCCAACTACAGAGCCGTCTCTCTAGACCGTCCCCTCTACTACTTTTCAGAAACAAAACAAAACAAGGAAATCAAAGAGTGGATGTTCATTTCTATGTCTACATAAAGATTCTCATAAAACATAGATTCACATAAACATATGGTATGTCTATCTTATTTGTATATATTGTACATATGCTTGTTTTCAAACAAAGACATATCTAGAATGCTAAAGAATACAGTGATAATAAAACTGCCTCTAGGGACGAAAACTTACAGAACAGGGAACTGAGGGGTGAGTGAGCCACATGGCTTGCCATACCATCTTTTAGAGTGTTTAAAATATTTACCACAAGCATATATCATCAATTCAAACAAATGGTTAAGTCATGACCAGTAAAGATAGACAGCAAGTTCCAGGAAGCCAATAAAAGTGTATAATAAAGTTGCATTAAACATGTTTAATGAACAATTTAAAAATATAATACAAATACAAATACAAATAAAATACATATAATAGGTGTTAAATGTTGTCTAAATTGTACTCTGAACATGTCATAAGGCAAAAAAGGACAAATAAGTATAAAATTCTATTACCTGTATTAATTAGCTCTGGCTGTTATAACAAAAATATCACAGACTGTGTAAGTCAAGCAGTAGAAACTTATTTTATCACACTGAAGACTAAATGACTTATATGATACAGATTTGGTCTCTCCTAAGGACTTCTTACATTTGGTCACCTTCTCCCTGTCTTCCCATGGTCTTGGCTCTATGCATTCATACCCTGAGCCTCCCCTAGTATTCATTTCCAATTTAATAAAAACACCATAAGAGTGAATGAGAGCCCCTCATAATGCCCTAGTTTAACTTATTTTTTTAAGCTCTATATCTAAATTCAACACAGCCTCAATACTGGGGGTTAGAGATTCCACACACAAGCTCTCTGGGACACAGTCATTCCATGCATCATTCTTGAGAAATATCCAACTTAGTGAATAGTGAAGGTAACCATATGCTCTGGTAGGTTATCTTAAAAAGTGTCAAAGTGAAAATCAAAGTGAAAAATAATATTGGAATTAATCAGCTGACTCTTGTCAGAGCAATAGCATCTTCACAGGGACAATCTGCTACATTCTAAAAGTGAAAATCAGGGGCTAGAGGGATGGCTCGGCTCTCAAGAGCATTTCTGCTCCTGCAGATGACCCAGGTTCAATTCTCAGCACCCACATGGCCACTCACAGCCATCTATAACTCCAATTCCCAATTACATGAAACCCTCCTTTGGCTTCCTGGAATATCAAGTGCACACATGCATGCAAGAAAATACATGTGTGTATAAATTATTTAATGAACACATATTAAATAAGGAAACCTACATTTTGTTTGTAAAAATCAGCAATATGTAAGAACAATATACATTAGGCTCTGTGGTTGTTTAAATTTCTCCTATAGGCTCTGATGCTTGAAAACTGGACTCCAGCTGTTGGCACTGCTTGGGGTATGCTATGGACCTTTAGCAGGCATGGCCTTGATAAAGGAAGGGCATCACTACTGGTGGATTTGAGAGTTTATAGCCCCACACCTCTTCTAGTTTGCTCTCTGCTTCTTATTTTCCACTGAAGGTGTGATCCCTATGTCCCCTGATCTTGATTCTTGCTGCCATACCTCCCCACACCAAGGAACTCTCATCCTTCTAGAGCTGTAAGGCACCCTACTCTTTCTACTCATCCATAAGTTGCTTCTGGCCTTGATTGTTTATCAGAGCAACTAATAAGTAACTGAGACAGGAGCTGGCCTCCTCAGGGATAAAATTAGTTAAGCATTAAAGTATTGTCAACATGATTCCACGTCAACCCACTAGTTTAGGCAACATGGTGGGGCTCTGTCATCCTGATGCTATTCAAAGTTGCCAGGATGAAAGAAAGTTGTTGGCTGAGGATGTTTTATGTGAGACCAATTGTTTAATGCGAAGAATAGGTGAGACTTTGTAAAATGCAAAAATTCCTGCGTACGGGTAGACATTATGAATCACTCATTTTTACTTCATTCATGCAGTAAATACTAACCTGAGAGCCTCTTGTGCACTTGGCTCATTTGAGGACTTACAAATCAAGGAGTCACCATATCCACCCCCTGACGCTCAGCCTTTACCTACTATTTTAGCATGCTGGCCTCATTGCTTGCTTTTCCCCAACTTTTCCTTATTTTTCTTTTCCAATTATGGCCTTCTTATAGGTAAAATGGCATGAGATCCACCACAGAGTACCACAGAAAAGCAACTTATCCTATAACCCTCCAGGTCTATAAAACATAGTAGTCAAATCATTCTCATACCTGCTATATGAAGGGTCCTTATACTATTCTATTCAACCAACTCTACAGAAACCAGTGCTACATAAAAAAGCATTTCTGAAGTAGTATTCTCCCTTAGAAAAAAAAGTGGAGAATGGCATCAGCAAAGGTGCCTGGAAACTGCACCAACCTTCTTGCAGAGCCTGAGGCCTGGCTTAGCTGGCTGGAGCTCCAGGTCCTGATTCTCAGCTGACCAAATCTACCACCATCATCAGTTTTACACTGAAAGATTAATAGCAGAGGAAGGTCCTTGTCATGAGAGAGATCATCAGAATTTTTATCAGGCGCCAATGCATCTTCCCTGGAACAAAGGGTATCTCAGCTGCCATTTGCTTTTTCACATGCCAACTATTATTTGTGTCAACCCTTGGGCTTTCTTCTGTGTAATGTCTATTTTGTAAGGTTCTCAAGAACCGATATACTGCCAAATAAAACAAGGAAGTGCACTGAATTCCAGGAGTATAAAAAGAGAGGCAGGAACTCAAGTGCCAATCAATCGGGTTCTGCAAATGGTCCATTACTTGTGCCAGATGAAACAGCAGATCACAGATGCTTCAGAGCAAATGAATGATGGATTTGTGTCTACAGGTCCCATGCTGTTCCCCTGCCCTGAACACAGAAGCTACAGTCTGTGCTCTTAGCTACCATAGCAGAATGTACAGCCCACCTCACCTGCCACCTGACTGACTGGACCTCAGAAAAGAATTTAGCAGAGACACTTCAGGGATAATTCTCTAGGCCACCGGCCCAAACTGAGTGTCCCCATGTGGCATGGAATCCTGGGGTAAATCCAAACACAGAAGAGGCTGCTGCCTCTGTTTTCTTAAATCCCAAGAGGAAACCGCCATAGGCATCCTTCAGCTTGTTTCCTTGTTCCTTCCTTGCTTTTCCAGCCAACCAATCAATCTATATAGCAAAGTTGTGTTTTATCTGAAGGTTGGGCATAGTTTTCACCAAAACATCAGTTTTTCGTTCTTGTCTGTGTGTCTTGCTTTGTAAGAAGATGTGGAAAATTCCCCTTCCAATTACCTCATGGTGGGGAGGAGGCTAGAAAGTAAGGCTAGCACAATGCCCACATCCTGGCTGAATTGTGGTTGTGCTGGCTGCTGCTAAGCTGAGACAGAACAATCATCAGGAAATGCAAGTACTCATTTTTGTCACTGTTTGCATCTTCTTGCCATGACACAGCACCGCCCGAGGAAGTCATCTCTGCTCTGCAGTTTATACTACATTCATTCCTGGGCAGAGCTCCTCAGGCTAGCCATGCTCTCTGGTGACTCTCTCAGGCTTTTATTTGAAAGTAGCGTGTTAACAGGAAACATGCCTTCAGGCCTGGAGTACTGTCCTGCACTGTGTTAATCAGCCTAAGATAAGTATGCTACAGTAACAAAGAACCTCAAGTCTTAGTGGTTTCTAATAAGACTTATTTCTCACTCGGGCTATATCTGTGGGAGTTCTGTTTTTTGTGGCCTCCATCTCAAAACATGCATATTGAACAGTAACCACTATCTAAGCAATGAGCTTGTGGAAGAGGGAAAAGAGACATGGAATGATTTGTTGGCTTTTAAAGTTTCTCTTCACAGCATTCCATTCATGTGCTACAGACTGATGTATCAACTTTCCCTTGAGAAATGTAAATAAATGTCTATTTGCCCCAGGTAGGTCAACAACAGACTAAAGTAGCCATGACCACAAAATCTAGCTTTGGAATCCAATTACATCACTGGAAGAGGAGTTACTTACATCTGTAAGCATGTGTAACACCAAAGCAACTGCGCCACAGGACAGTCTCATACCATCATGGGTGACAGCTTCCCATAGTTGCAGGGATGGAGTCCTCCCTTCAGCTATTCATGCACTGCTTGTGTGCTCTGCCTTCCAAGACTGTATGCAGCTGAAGCAGGATCATATAGAGCTTGGAAGGAGGTGAGGAGGAAAGTGGCTGAAATCTCCTGTTGGAGATCTAAGAGGGAGTGCCAACATATCTGATCTTCAGGGTCTCTTGAAAGTTGTCACAGTGCCATGATACACATGAACAGAGGGGTTATGCTGAGGGGACGGTGTTCCACAGCACTGAGCCTTGAGGTCACAGAGCCAGGCTTCTGAGCATGGATATTGAATGAACTCTAAGAAGGGACAACTTTCAATAGTCATGTCCTTACTCTGTATCTCAAGTTACTATGTGAGGATTATGGTATGGATGTGGAGATGACAATACATTGATTAAATAAAAACATGGGTGAAAAACTGACTTGTTTTTTAGTAAAACTAAACAAGTCAGTTCTCTCCCATACCTTATAGTCTAGGCTTATAGATCAAAGAAATCCTTACCCTTCAGAGTTAAGTCTTCCGATACTTAATGTCTGATGTACAGACATTATTTACTTCTCTTAAGAAGTACTCACATTTTAATAACGCACTTATATGTTGTTTTAACCAAAAGTTTTAATTCTAGGAGTCAAAGACTGTTGGCTATATGACTGCTTTGCTTGCAGGCACTGATGACTCTGAAAGGTTTCTGCATTGTAACCTTTGCTTGTGTCTTCAGCACTGAGCAAGGCTCTCCCTTCCTGGGGAAGGTTGATGAGCCCAGACTAGAAACTTAGTGACACAGGAACAACAGAACTCTCAGAACAGTTGTTTGACCTTTTCCTGGGTTTCCCAGATTCCCAGTCTTGGTTTTCACCGTGATTGATCTCTGAAGTCAGTTTTGTTAACATGCTGATCCTAGCTTTCTAGAAACTAGAATCTCCATACCCTACTCAGACCATGATATTTTTTTCGTCCAGTCTTTAATACAAATTTTAAAAGGCCAAGATATTCACCTTTGCCTACACAGAACTTTTCTTCTACCCTTTGTCCACAGGGCTGGATCATCACCTGTGACCGACTAATTGCACCTTTGGTCTCCAGTGATGTCATGGCCCCAGTTAAACAACATCCTGTAGAGGAATTTTAATCGGGCAACATGGCTACTCTGGTTGGAATACAGGCATGCCTTTAGCACACACCTTTAATCCCTCTGACTGGAACGCAAACACACCCTTAGAACACACTGTCAATCCCAAACAATGAAGGTAAAATTAGTTTTGTAGAAGGAAGCAATGTCTTTCATTTGTGAGTTCAAGGCAGGTAAATAAAGGCAGTTGAAGTCAGAGAATGGAAAGGAAAAGAAGATTATAACAGATTGCTAGAGCTAGTTTGAAATCAAGCAGAGCAAATCAGTCAGAAGCTGAGAGAAGTGAGTTTGAATAAGTCACCTTAGAGAGGAGTTTGAGCCAGAACAACTGAGATGAAGCAGCCAACCAGAGTTCAGAAAGACCTAGAACGGGTGAGCTTATTCAGCAGTAAGTCTCAGAGGTTGAAAACATTCTAGGCCTAGATTAGATTGTATGGAGGCTAGAATCTTCAACAATTAGGCCAAGGTTAGCAGACAGAGGCAGTAAGCCTCTGGGACAATAATTATACCAGGAGAAAAAAAATACTTTTGTATCTGGCACCTAATGTGTGGTACCAAATGTTGTTTTTAACAAAATCTCAATCATTAGATTTTACCAATAGTCAGGAATCAGATGCTGGGGTGAAATTCTGCTAGTTCAGAGAGGCACAAGAAGCATTCAGTTGACCTTCCTCCTCAGCCACTGTCCTAAAAGAAGGAAGCCTCAAACAGAAAGCTGAAGAAGATGCTCCAATGTTATAGAGAGTTTTGTGTGGCTATTCAGGTAGAAAATTGTTTCTTTCATCTTTTCATTTGGAAAGCTACTAACCTGCACTCCTGGCACACTCAAATAATCAAGTTTACTCCTTCTCAAGTCTCTGAGGGAGTTGAAGACAAGGTAGCTTAGTTTTACAATGAAGCTTAATTGTTTAGGGGTTTAGATGTTTTTAGGTCTAGATAGGTATTCTAAGTTGATAATGACAATATCTGATGGAGATTGATTTACATTCAGAAATTTAGATGTACCAAGATAGGAAAGATGTCTTCTTCAAGGCTGTCAAATACAAATAGCCAAAACACTAAGAATGTAGCATTTATATAATTCCTGATTGTGTCACAGTTCTTCTTGTCATAGGTAATCTACTGTACATATGTATAATAATATAAATGTATATGTACAAAAATAAAATAATTAATAAAAAAGAAAATATATACAAAAAACCCCAAGTGTCTGAGGAGTAGTAGCTTTTATGAAAAGAGGGGACTGAAGAAATTGTTCAGTAGTTAGAGCACTAGCTGTACCTATACAAGATCTGAGTTCAGTTCCTTGCACCCACATACTGCAGCTCACTCCTGTCCAAAATTTCAGCTCTGGGATATGCAATGAATGCCCTCTCCTGGCCTCCATGGGCACTGTACTCACATACTCACACATACTCAGACCGATATACACATAATTGAAAATAAAACAAAACTACAACAACAACAAAACCCTCAAACTCAATGTCCTTCCCTTCCACTTCCTGTGTGTCTCTGCCTGTCCTCCTGACTTCCTCTTACTCTCTATGTTCACTCCCTGTCAACTGGTTGTTTGCTTTGCCTCTTGACCTACAGTTGACTTTATTTAATTCTGTCTTGGATTAAAAGTATGTGCTAGGGCTGAGCCACACCAGAACTAGAAACAGGTTTTTCCAGTAAATAACACAATTTTGGGGTTTGCAGTGTGATCAAATATCCTGCAACAACTTCCAATGGCCTGGTATCAGTCAAACTCCAATTCAGCAGCAAGCAGAGAAAAAGAAGGCATTTGGTACATTTGTCATAGGAACCGAAGCCAGATATGGCTGGCAAGGCATGAGTAGTTCTTCTGGTCTTTCAGCTATAAGATGTCCTCAGCCAGCATGCTTATCAGAGATGCCCTTGGGAAATTTTAATGTTCTCTTGATAATGATAGGAAAGAGGTGGCAATAAGCAGACACAGAGTGTTTGTGTCTATAGTTATCAATCAAATCCCTGTGATGAGAATAATAGGGGTCCTGTGAAATGTTTTCAAATATTTCTATCAGAAAATGCTAAATTAAAACTTATATTGCTTGGAATTGACAGCATGATATCCCTACTTTCTATTATACCTATGCTTGGGCTACAGATTAACTCAGGACAAAGAAGGAACCAAAATGGCAACCCTAACCAATCCAAGCTGCAATCAAGGCCCATCTCTACTTCAAATGAAACTGGAAGTTGAGAGACAGAGAGATAAATGCAGGTAAATAGCTGTCATGTGAGCCTGACAAGCTGAGCTTGCTCCAGGAATCCACATAAAAAGTCAGGCATGGATGGATGTAGAGACAAGAGAGTTAAAGCTCCTGGGCGCACACACACCACACACACACACACACACACACACACACACACACACACTTGCACATCTGCATACAAAGACTAGAAATTAATTAATTTTTTAAATTTCCCTAAAAACTAAAGGTTGGAAAGGAGCATATGGTGTCCTGTGAAGGCATGAAAGTCTCCTTAAGAGCCTCTCCATCACCAGAAGAAAGGGTAAGTACTTTGCTTTCACATGCAGACAATACTCACTATACCATTAGCCTTTGGAACAATGAACTCCTAGCCTGTTGTCCAAATATGGAAGCTTATTTTTCATATAATAGTACTAAGCACACACCTTTGTGCAGCCAGAGCATCCCTTCTAAGTGACTTGGGGATCCTATCTTCTTTGCTTTGTCCCATTTTATTTTCCATCCTGTGGTTTGTCATCACTCCCCTGGCCATCTTCATCTACACACAGGTACAAAGAACTGTCTGCTCAAGACACAGATCCTTGGACCTTCTTTAAATACTTTGACCTTCATGTGTCTCAGGTCACTCTTACTCACAACATACAAAGTACAAAGCAGAGGGGACTAGGATTCACAGTTTTTGGTTGGGGAGTTCTTTCCCAGAAGTTTCTTTCTTTGTTGATAAGAGGAAGTGGCAAAAATCTAATCACTATCTACTTTATGGACTCAGTCATACCAAGTCATAACCACTATAGCTGCCCCAGCATAATCCTCGTCAGGTTTTCCTGTGCTGTGCACTTTCCCAGAAATCTATGAATAGAGAAGCCCATTAGAGTTATGTGCAAAAGTCTGATATTAGCTTAAAGTAAACCAGATACATTAAACATGGATGGAACACTTTATAGACATGCCAATATATATGTCCTTCCTCTGACACTCCTTGCCTGGACCCACTTAGTCTTATTGCTACCCAGGGCTACAGTTCTGTCAGTAAATCCTCTAACCAATTGTGTTCTGTGCACTCTTGGATCTGTCTGCCTGTTTTACTTTGGTCTCAAAGAATCTTGAGGCTAGTTCTCACTCAAAAGAACAAGTTTATTGCTCAATGTCCACCTGACATTGGTACATCACTTAGTGCCAAGTGATAGGGAGACGGCTCTAAGAGGATCGCTTACAGAGATTAGAGGTCCTTACGTGGATACTGTCATTCACCTTGGATGCTCCTGTACTGAACCGCACTATATAACCTGTTTTGGTAGTTCCTTCTGCCAGAAGCAAAATCCTTGAAAGAAATTGACATAGGTCCATGGATGAAGTAGAGAGATGTTCTATAGATCTGCATGTGCTCCTTGTCTAGATGTTTCTATAAAAGGGCTAACAGAGTGAGAAGGAGCTAGAACATGGTATTTAGTGGGGCAGCCTTAGCCCTCTGACCTAGGTGATCTCAGTGGCATCAGGTTAAAGGGTGAGAAAGCTCCTTTGTAAGGCTTCTAAAGGAGCAAGCAGTGAGATGAGGTGAGAGGAGGGTGGGGACAGGGACCACCAGCCAGGAGGAAACAGAGGCCCAATAATCTCTTTCTGAGAGGTCCTCAGTACCTCAGTACCTCAGTAGGGGTGGGAGATAGAAACAAGAACACTACCTGAAATGAAACTTTGAATGTTATGTGTAGAAAATTACTCAGTCAATAAAGTCAGCTCAAAAGAGTGTGGCCAAGGAGATCACCAACCCACATAGTAGGAACCATGGGCCTGGGGAAGAAACATTGGCAGCATGTGTACCTCCCTTCCTCCACTCCAGCATCCAATGGCTGTAGCTCCAACTTGCGCTTCAGGAAGGCAGAGAAATGAGCTTTTAATAGCCTTTGAAATTAAATGCAGCCTTAATTAGCAAAAGTGACAGGAAAGTTACAAAAACAGTTGAAAAGGTTGCTAAGTCAGGAAATGGGGAATTCATCCGAGTGTAGCTCAAATCAGTAACTGGAAAGAGTAAGATGGCTGTACCTCACTAACTCAAATCTCCTCTGTGCAGTGGTAAGCCTGTTTCTGAATCATTACCTTTTGGTATTTGCTTGATTGAGACTAACTTTCTAATTTCAGGGGTGGAGTTATAAGCAGGCTCATTTTGCCTTTAAATATCAAGCTGGTGATCATAGTTAAAACCTAAGCAAGCTTTAATTCTGTCATGCAATGTCTTTTGTGCCCCCAACGTCCCAAAAGGAGATTGGCTTCCAAGTAGGCTTTCACACATGCAGATCGCAAAAGAGTGCATTGTGATTCCAACTGGCTCTGATTTACTGACATGGCTGTTTTGTCCCCTTCCAGAGGACAACACAGGAGAAGCCATGACAAGGCACATTCCTCACATTGTGAACTACAGGCTGAGCCTCAGCAAGAGGGTGGGGCCACTTCTTTACCAACTAACTCACACACTCCAAGGATACCCAACACTGAGCACTGCAGTGCATCCCGTTTCACTTTTAGCATGCATCAGTGAACAAAAAGATAGTGTACCAGCTTGCACTGTAATAGAGAAAGACAATAAATAAGGAAAATTAAATCTCTGTGCGGTAAGTGAAGTGAGGGAGCAAGCTGTGCTGTTTCTCAAGAAGACTCTAGGTAGTTTGTTTTCTGAGGCACAATGAGGTAGACTTCATGTGGAGGAACATTTCACAGGAAATATGCTCAGAGCGGCCCACAGTGGTCTTCTTAAGGACTCTGACATGGATTCTGAGGAAAACCGAGGGCTGTCCAAGGCTTTGAGCAGAGGAATGAGTGATCTGAATTTTATTTATGATTGCTTAGGGGGCATGAAGACAGAGTTGAGCTAAGGCAGCAGTAGCTATGAAATAATCCCTATCATGCTATGTTCTTATAATTCTTACAATTCTATTAAGAGGTTCTGAAGACCATGGTGGAAATAGTGATTAATAAACAGAGATTTTCTTAATCTCTAAGTTTTCTTTAAATCTAAGATTATTCTTGTTATGTTGTCCACAAAGATCTTGAACTCCTGTCCTGAAGCAATCCTTCTAGTTCATCCTCTTAGAAACTGGGCCAACAGGGATGCTTCACCGAGCCCAAGAGATTTGCATTGGTATGCATGTGTTTCTGTGTGATTTTGCATATGTGTGTGTTTTGGTGGGGGAGAGAACGTGTGTATACCTGTGTATGCAGGACAGAGAATGATGTTGTCTTCCTCAATGGTTCTCCATTTTATTTTTTGATACAGTGGCTCCATAGAACCCATCTCCTTGTTTAGAATGAACAGCCAACAAATCAAAAGGATCTTCTTGTCCCCGTTCATGCAGCATTGAGATTATAGGCTGCACTGCAATGGACATCAGGCATGGGGTTCAGGCAAGTACTTCACCATCTGAGCCATCTCCCCAGCCCAGTACTTGCAAATCTTTCAATGTAGAGCCACCATGAAATCCTAGTCAACTAAAAGACAAAAATCATTAGTAACTGTAAGAATTTCAGCCCAAGCAACTGGAAAATGGAGCTGTCATCCATGAAAATGAGGAAGCCCAGGGAGAAGTGGGGGGAGGAACATGTCAGTAGGTCAGCTGAGATCAATTAGAGAACACACAAAGAGGCTGGCAGCTGATATGAAGTCTAGTGTTTTGGAGAAAGGCTTTGGCTGGTGATGTAATTCAGAGTCCATGGGTGATGGTTTACTTATGTACCAGTGAGGAAAGAAGAGAAGAAATAGAATCAAGCAAACAGTGGGTTTGCAAACAAGCCTGAGTTGAATCTATTGGCATAGGCCAGAAGCTAACACACAGCCCATGCTTGGTGTTATGTCTCCTGAGAAGCATGAAATGATCTTATTTATTCTCTCAGTTGCTAGAGGGAGGGCTAATCCTGGAAAAGAACAGTATTACATCTCTGGAACTTGCAGTTTGATATAAATACAGGCAGGGGAGGCTCCATGGGCCAGGGAGAACTCAGAAGCCAATACCCAGAGACATGTGCAGTTGGCACGGCAAGCACATAAATGCCCACACCAAGTTCCTGGGTATGAGCTACACACATGGCTTTACTAGCAGATTGTTGTGTATAATAGCATCATATATAAGTAGGGTTTAACCCAGTACTACATGGACACTAAAAAGATTACCCATGTGAAACACCACATCCTAGCCCTATAGGTGGAAACCCACACATCTATCTCAGCAGAAGCAGAGATAGTGTCTCAATAAAGTATAGTGATTTGTTATTTTTAATTCATTTTGTTTTATTTGTATGGGTGTTTTTGCCTGCTATGGCTATTTTTTATGAGCCTTAAGGAAAAGAAAGGAACTTACTTCTTTACTTCCTATTGGAGCAGCTGGAATGCACAAATGCATGTTTCTTCTCTTCTTTCCCATTGAGCCAGATGACATGTGAAAAGCTTCACATGACAATGCCCAGGGGTCACTTGTCACTGTCTTGGGCTTTGTATCAAGAAAACTCATCATGACCTGAAACCTTTGCTTATGAAGACAGCCTGTGACAAGAATGATGCATTCTGGATTGGGGAGCTGGGTGAGTGGATGAAAGCATGGTCTACAGAATCTGATAGCTGAAGTTGATCCCAGAGTGTACATCAGTGGAAGCACAAGAACCAATTTTCCAAATTGTCCTCTAACCTTCAGGTATGCCACTAATAAATGAACACTAATAAATTAGAGCAATGTACTCTTATACACACACATTAAAAACCTTTATCAATCTCATGCGATGCCAAGAGTAAAGATATACTATTCTGTACCTACTTTATAAAGTTAATAGCTAAATTAGAGTACAGCCTTTCAGAAATGTACTGTTTTAAAATTTACATGGGGGCATATCAATATAAAGAAAGCTTATACATATATGAGAGAGTATGTGTCTCATTTTTTCATCCTAAGCAGCCTGGAATCCAGTATGTAGATCAAACTGGCCTTGAACTGACAGAGATCTGGCTGCCTCTGCCTCCCTAGTGCTGATATTAAAGGCATGCACCATGATGCCCACAAAAAGAATAAAATGTACAATTTTTACATAGAGTTTACAAGCAAAATTGAGAGATGATCTAAATAAATATAGTTGTGGTGATAGCTAAAGAAGCATATTAATAAGTTCTTTGACATTATTGTTCTCTCTTGAAGATGGTCTTGACTTAGCGAAACAAAGGAAGGGAGGGGAGAGGGGAAAGAATGATGGAGGGGTGAAGAAGGGAGGGATGGAGTGGAAGAGAGGAGGAAAGGAAAAAAGTAAGCCTAGGTCATAAAAGGGCACTACTGAACCAATCCACCTACCTATCACTCTGCCTTCTCACCATGGGGAAGCTGGTGACTCTCTTGAAAGCAGCCTGGGAAGCTCATATAGTTTCAGGAACCAGGTCTCCTCCAACAACCATTGATGTCCTGAGAATTAAAGCCACCATCCCAGGGAGTCAGGTCCTGGAGGTCCATCCTCTACTTCCAATCAGCTAAGCATAGACCTGGCTAACACCTTGACTTCAATCTCATGAGATGCCTCTCATCAAGACCACTGTGGCTAACTTATTCCTGAACTCATTCCATTTAAACCTGTCAGATGATGAACTTTTCTTCTAAGCACCAAAGTCTGAGATCATTTGTTATGCAGAAATACTTAACACAAGATTGCATTAAAGATAGAAGGGCTAGTGAGGTGAAGACAAGAAGGGGCTAGCGAGGTGGCCCAGCTGGTAAAGGCACCTGTCACCAAGCCTGATAAACTGACTTCACAGTCCAGAAACCACACTCCAAAAGGACAGAACGAACTTGCAAAAGTTATCCTCTGACCTCCACATGCACATCATGGTACACATAACCCACCCCATAAACACTCACAGAAAATAAGCAAGTAAAACTGTAGTCAACTATTTATTTAAAAAAGAAAAGAAAACCAAACACAAGAGAGAAATGTATTTGTGGTGTTGTTTCTTTTACTGGAGGGGAGCATGAATGTTCATTCACTGTTTAATAAATCAGTCTGTATGCTTACAACTTGCAGAGTTTTTTATATCTGTGTTATATTTCAACAAAGCACCAAACTGATAATTTTGCTAAATTCAATGAAGTTATGCAAAATACATTTTTCATTATTAGGATGCCAAAGATAAAACTGGCACCATATAAGAGAAGATATTTATAGTGTTCATTACTCATAATAAATTAATACCTAGAATAGGGATTTCACAACACATAGACATGTCAGGAGAAAAAAAAAAAAACAGGAGAGTGGTTAAATAACGATACCAAGCCACTATGAAGGAAGGACAGGCAGTTAATAATCACATAAAAAAAAGTCCAGCCTCACCAATAGTGAAGGAAATTCAGGTAAAACAATACAAATTCCACAGTCAATGCAATGACCTGATCCACATGTTGAGGCCAAGAGACAGAGTGCCCTCCCTCCCTGCCCCAGCCAAAGCTCAGAGACAAGGAAGAGGCAGAAAGAGTGGAAGAATCAGAGAACAGGGAGGAGTATGCAGTGTTCTCTTCTGAACATGACACAGCATGTGTAGCCTTCACAGCAGCTGGGATTACCTACCCAAGATCTACACAAGATCTAGCTAGCAAACAACCCCAGAAAGATGAAGGACACACTCAGCAGGCACAACCACTCAGCAGTGGAGGGAAGAAGAATCATTTTTTTAAAAAAATTTGCACACTATTAGATCTGTCATGTTCCTGTGGACAAGTCCACACCCATGTACATGTGCCATCTGTACCTCTTGGGTTATCATTCAGAGAATGAAAAAAGCAGAAGACACAAATCTGGGAGGGAACATGTTGGTGAGAGGAAAGGGGGCAGCTGGGAAGGGAAATGTGGGTACATATGATCATATTTCATTATATACATGTTGAAGCAGTAAGTGGGGAGAAGCCAACATGTACCTTATGACACACTTCCTCTAGCAAAGTTCCAACTTGTCTAGGCTCTATAACTTCCCAAAACATCTCCATCAACTGGTGAGCACATGTCAAACACATGAGCCTATGGGCAACCTTTCTCATTCAAACCACCACAGCTTCTTACCCACTTTTCTCTTTGCTGCTATCAAATACTTAAAAAGGGTAGCTTAATTCTGAAGGGCTTGTTTAAGCTTACAGTTTTAAAGTTAAGTATATCATATGAGGAAAACATGGTGAGCGAGGCATAGTATAGTTGGTCACATTGAAGATGCAGTCAAGAAGCAGAGGGAAGCAATGAGGTCTGGTAACTAAGTCTTTGGGATGATGCCACTTGCAGCACCCGCGCTGCAAATACCGATGTATCAGGTGAGGAACTACAGGTTGAATAATCACTCCAGGCAGCGGGTCATCTGTTCTAAGAGAATGCCATTTAATGAGGAGGGGTCAAGGCCTTTTATAAAGTACAGAGGCAGGTGGAAAAATACAAGAGGATGTAGGTGGAAAGTCCCCAGGACAAGAGGAACCATGTAACCAAGGTAACCAGGGTGCAAAACAGGAACTTGTGATCAGCTCAGTGAGGCACAACATTCAAAACAGGAAGCTGTCTGGATAGAATAACAACTGCATACCAGCCAGGACATGGCCCCAGGGGCTCAAGCCTAACAGTTCCCAACAGCCACTCACATTTCTTTCAGGTGGGTCTTCCCTGCTAAGTTAAAATGTCTTTAAAAGCATCCTTATAAACCCACCAAGAGATGTGTTTCCATGGTGATTTTCATCCCTAACAATTTGACAATCAAGACTGGCTATCACAATGTACAGTGTGTACATAAATATAAACAGTGAAATGCAAGCATCTTCAAAGTGAAAGCAGGGCCTTTGAGGGAAGGAGAATCAGTTTGACTAGATAAGGAAGGAAGAAAATAATCATAGACTATAAACAAATATGTAGGCACTGGAGCGGGTGGTGATGATGAGGCTTGAGGGAGGCATATGCTTGACAACCCAGTTGTGTAGTGATGGGGACTCAAGAAATGGACAAACACATTTCTAGAGCACCAAGAATCAGGAGCAAGTTCAAAGCCCAAGAATACGGACTGTTCTAGACTCCACTACATACATACCTGCCATCTAATTTCCCTGCATGAATAAATGAAACATCAACCAAGATTCCTACCAGTGGTTAGTGGTTTCTGCTTCTACGTCAAAACACCCACTCCTAAAAGAAAAATTTTATGCGAGAGGGCCATATTTAAGCTTAATAGCTATCAGAGATGAGGGTACAGAGTAAAGGGACATATATGGCAAGAAACAAAAGGAGGTTGCTACCTGGGATAAAATAGTTGTCCAGAAGGCAGTAGTAGGGAGTAAATGTCAGGAGGGAAACAAAGTACAGGGCTAAGTCTGCAGCTCAATATTTGAGCACTTGCCTTTTCGTTGAGCACTTTTTCTTTATTCATGACCCACTGGGTCCAATCCTTCAGTACTGCATTAGCCCTAAAAAGGAAAAGAATGAAGAATAATTTCACACATGCATGATGTTACCATGATAAAACCATTATTTTACATACTAACCTAATTTAAAATATTTTTTAAATTATTTTTAAAACTACTAACCAAATTTAAAACAATTTAAAAAATTATTTTAAAAACTACCATAGGTGAGGTTTATTTATATATTTATTGCACTGTTTATCATAACTTTATTTACTACAATTCACAGGTAACCTTCTTATGTCATTACAGATTTGTACGTAGATACATAGACAATGATTTACTCAAAGTCAAAATACAGATCTTTTTTTTAAAGAACTGATTTTATATGACTCTGGAACTGAGTTTCAATTTTGCCTCGTTTTCACTATCCCTTGTCACCATTATACTGTCTTGCGGGGAGAACAGAACAAATAGAAGCCATATGGAGCAGAAAAGTCTTGACACCATATAGCTAGGAGACAGAAAGCAGCCCAGGCACAAACATTATTTTTAAAGTATGTCCCCAGATTTGTTGTTTTTATGGAGATGACCTTGGCCATGCCTGTGACAGTAGCTGCTGGGAAAGTGAGACCAGGAACAGCTGCTGTACCACAGGTTTCCAAACACCACCCCTAAGAGCTTACACATATCCATGGCATGTGCACCATCAGCACATGGGACAGAGAGCAAGCACCTATGTCCCCGTGGCTGCTCTGGAGCCTATAAATGAAAAGGAAAGTGGCGATGAAGCACCTGTGCCCTGTCTGCTGGTGCAGACATCTCACCAACACTTCAATCTCAATTGGTCAAAATACAGGCTCCCATTCTTTTCCAGCCCACTCTCCAGATGACTATCTGCACCACCCCCCCCCCAGGCTTAGAAACTGGTACTGACTATAAAAGCTATGCCTCTGCATGCCGCCAAACATATTTCAGCATCAAGAACAGAGATCCCTTTATGTATGTATAGGTAGAGTATTGTTCTAAAGAATGTGCTCCATGTAAAGCAACTGCAAGGGTTGTCTGTAATATTGTTTCATTACTTTCACCTAATTGACCAAGCCCTAAAATATTTCCAAGTCAATTTGTGAAACAAAAACATCAACACACACACAATTTAATATGAGAATATATTAAAAGAACTGTTCAATTTTACAGTTGCACCTCAGTCCCCACTCCAAAATGATGTACTTCTTGCAATTTTAGTGTTGAACTATGAAATGATTCATAACATGCTGTGGATGAGTGAAGCAATATAGGGAAGGAATTATTGCACTTTCTTTTTGTAAACTCAGTCTTCCCTGCATGCTCTTACTTTTCAGCTGTTCATCTGTGGGCAACAAGCATAACACTTTAGTGGAGGACAATTTAATTCCATTAAAATTCTACATCAGAAGAAAAACAATGTGTTACACAGACAGATGGAAGCTTTTTCAGTCCAAGCACTGAGTGGTTGTGGCTTGCTATAGATGTCAACTTTACTCTCAATTATCATAAGTTGGTCACTAAAGATGGCTATTAGTAAAATTTACCTAAAATAAGAGTTAAACTTCACTATAATTCTCACATAAAACAAGGATTCATATAGGAAACCCAGGGCCAGACTGACATTCTCTCAGTCGTAAAAGTCCACGTTCCTTTCGTGGCCTCCATACTTGAGATCATCTCCTCTAAAATGGCAGATAGCTCTAGTGAGTACACTTAAATTCAAACCTGGAAATAAGCTTGGGAAAAAAAAGGATTCACTAATCTGTGAATTCACCTTTTGAGGAAAATTCTACCCAAAACCCTAAAGGCAACACAGACTAAGAAATGTGGGCTTTCATTGGTGTTGTCCAACCAAAAGTTAAAAGAAAGGACATTGTTTGTAGGCTTTGATCTTTTAACAACCTACTTTTTTTGGGCTTCTTTAATGAACCAACCTACCCTAAATAGTAAAGAGGTTAATGAAGGCAATACAAGTAAACCTTTTTAGACTCAGTACCTTGGGCCATAACTCAGTACCTCAGTACCTCAGTACCTCAGTACCTTAGTACATCAGTACCTCAATACCTTCATAGTTAGGATTCCAGCAGACTCATTAAATAGGAAACAAGAAATTCACCAAAGGTGACTGCAACCACAACAGCTAGAACCCAGAGCAGCAGCCAGAACTTTGCAATCTCAAAGCATTCTCTAAAACATTTCTCTCTAGGAGCGATTCAAAGAGAAGCAATGAATGACTAAGTGATATGAAGTGAAGCAAAAGGCAAAATCCACGCCTCTGGTCCCTACCAGAATGTTTTGCAACTGGCAAACACATCCACTTATGAATCTGTTTCACATTACACACTTGGGATCAAAACAAAAACATGTTTACATCCACTACAGTTGTTACTAAGGAAAGAACGAATGGATACCAAATTCCATTACTCACAAAGAAATTCTCTATTTTATAAGGAAATTAAAAGTGAGAGTGCTTTGCTAGGTGTCTTAGTCAGCCATTCTGCTTTCGCTCCTATCTCAGCAAAGTTTTCACTTCTTCAGGTATTTACCATCCACACAGAGCTCACAGAGTGGAGAAGCCATCTGTATATGTAGCCCACAGGCAGGTTTGCTTTGTTGGATAATGTTATCTTACTAATATGTAGACATTTTCACCCTGCAGCAGCCCCACCAGCATGAAGCCACCGTCTAGGAAGAGCTGTGCGGCAGGAAAGCTGGACAGAGTTACAGCCTCACCTCTGGATGCCGGTAAACAAACCTTCCTTGCTTTAAGATGGCTTGAGCTTAGTGGCCTTTTAAGTTGTCATTTTGTCAACCGTAGGCTGCTTTTGCCTCTACCATCTCGAAAAGACACCTTTCCATGTCAGAATCCCTCCTATTAACATCCCAGGGCCTGATAGCCTTGAAAGTAACAGAGAATGCAATATAAATATTAAGTGCTTTCTTGACTCTACAGCAAAACTAAAACTATTTCCATTTACAGAATTTTACCACCCTGACTACACTCAAACCTATCTTTCTTCCTGTTTTATAGAAGATCTATTTCTTTTTATTGAGATGTGGTGTCATGGAAGGGTCTCAGCATGTCTTTCCAATCGCACAGTTGTGTCCAATTTACTGCTTGACACGGATTGGGCATCTTTTGACATCAGCCACTGAGTAAGCCTAAACATATTCCTCAATGTGTGTGATCTCTGCTGCCTGCAGCAGCGCATCAGCTGTCCCCTTAAATCCTTTCAGGGGCATATTTAAGGCAGCAATCTAATCAGCTACACTCAAAGTTGCTTCATTTTCTCCTTGGGCAGTTTTCCTTATATCATTGCAGACTAACCAAACACATGTTGACTGAAGTCCACAGGCAATGAACATCTGTCAAAGACTGAATTTCCAGAATTGTACACCTGCCATATTTGTTGATGGCTATTTACATATCCATCAATGTTTACTCATCTTGGTAATTATTACTAGAATATTTTAAAGCTTTTCTGAAAATACTCTGTCTTTTTTTTTTGTTAATGGTTAAAAGTTTAAAACCTGTCCATTAGAAGATGTAAGCATATATCAACAAATGTACAGATATTGATTGATGGACTAATTATGATGTTTAAGGCATTTCATAAGCATTGCTACACACATATGAGAATAGACAATGGTGTCTATGGTTAACATCATTCATATATGCTCAAAGTGGACAATATTTTATTAATATTTATTTATAGGATAAGATATTAATAAATTTAATTAAAGCAGATTTGTTTGCATTCCAGTTATCAAAAATCATAACTGCCTATATAGGATAATGTAATGTATCTGAACTAATGACACAGTACAATAATTTCCAATGTTTATAAATGTTTGTAGACAGCCATAATTTCAATTATTTTGCATATTTACTATGGTTTCTACTGGGTGCAAAGTCTACTTGGACTCCCTAATTGAGTTGAGGTTTTTATATAGTTTCCATGCGGAGGAACAAAGTTATCAAGTTCAGTCTAAAGCAATGTTTGATGGTGGGGCTAACAAGATTAAAGCATGTGCCACTCAACCCTGGAGAGAGCAGTGTCCAACTTCCAGAAGCCATAGTGCTTCTCAGCCCTAACATGTTGATCATCAATAAAAGCAACTTGGGAAGGAAAGAGTTTATATCACTTACACATTCATCACTTTAGGAAGTCAGGGCAGGATCCCAAGCCAGCCAGGAACCTGCAGGTAGGAACTGAAATAGAAGCCATGGAGGAGTGCAGCTTACTGGCTTGTTCTCCATGGCTTTCTGTTTGCTTTCTTGGACCATCTTGGACGAAGTGCCCTTGAATGGCAACACCAACAATGGGCTGGGATTTCCCATGACAGTCATCAATCAAATTAATGTCCCAGAGACTTGCCTAAAGGTAATCTGATGGAGATTTTTTTCTCAATTTAAAGTCTATCTTCCCAACTAGCTCATTTCTTTCTTTCTTCCTTTCTTTCTTTCTTCTTTCCTTTCTTTCTTCTTTCCTTTCTTTCTTTCTTCTTTCCTTTCTTTCTTCTCTCTCTCTCTCTCTCTCTCTCTCTCTCTCTCTCTCTCTCTCTCTCTCTTTTTGTTTGTTTGTAGAGACGGGGTTTCCCTTTGGAAACCTGGCTGTCCTTGCCTCACTTTGTAGACCAGGCTGACCTTGGACTCACAATGATTTGCATGTTTCTGCCTCCCAAACACTGGGATTAAAGGCATTCATCACCACACCCGGCTTTCCAACTAGCTTATTTCAAATTGATATAAAACTAATCAGAACACACACATTGTCCACAAGATATCTAATAATAATAATAAAATAAGTGAAAACATGTAAATGCCTCATGACAAAATAGTTTTTTCATAAATGCAGATCCAAAAGAACTTAAGTTGAACAAGATCGCTTACCATTAGTTGGTTGTGCATGTCACTTGTGTGCCTGCTGGTTCAGAGGCATTGGTTGTATATATTCAGGATCATTGTTACAGACATCAACCATGAACTAGTCATTCATAAATATATGCACTGCGAACTTAAAGATGAAATTTGAATCTGTACATTTCTGAGGATAATTAGTTCTATTCAGTATACAAAATGAAGGCTATCTTCAAAACTCTATATTGTTTCTATAAATGATAGACTGATAATTAAACAAATGACTACTAGATCGTATTTTATAAACAAATCATCATGGTAATAGAGAAATCAGTTTGACAACGTAGAACCACACATGCAGAGGTATTTCAGGAGGCTTGAAAATTACTGCATGTGTAATACTATATACATCATCATTCCTGGAATTATAGGCTAATCATTACACAGACCAGAATAATTGCTCAGTTGGTAAAATGTTTGCCTTGCAATCATGAGGACCTGAGTTCAACTACTAGACACACACACACACACACACACACACACACACACACACACACACACACACACGCATGAACGCACGAACACATGCACATGCGCTAACACATGCACACACTCCAGTACTCTAGTTCTGGTGGCTAATGCTTACATTTGCAATGCTGAGGAGGCTGGACAGAATGATCTCTGGAGCTTCTTGACCAACCACCGTAGCTGAACATGTGAATTTCAGGCTGGGGAGAAACCCTGGCCCAAAAAAACTTGCTGGATGATACCCGAGGCAAGGCACCAATGACTTTTAGGGAACACTCCCACACACTCACATACACTCACCCACTCTTCCACTCACAGACTCTTACATACACACATATATGCATATACACACACATACACACTCTCACACATGCACACACACACATGCATGTGCAACCATCGCCCAAAAACTGCTTAAATATTTCTGAGGTTTAGACGATGATAAGTATGAATTAATGATAATTAGGTTTGAGTAATGACTGTCTCTCATTGTTGTTGGCTTAAACTATAATCTAGTTAGTGCAAACAACTGGGGACTTACAATTTAGGAAGCAGACACAGTGTGTCTGGTATGACTGGACTCTGCTAGCGTATGAAGGCTGACTTATGTAACCATCGCCCAGCGTTGTGAGCTCAGCGTTATCATCTCTTTTGTTACATGAGAAGCCTGAAGTTCAAAGAGGTTGACGATTGCCTCAAGGTTACATGGCAAATGTGTGAGGCTCCCTTCCCACAGCCCTGCTTCTGACATGTGGACTTCTAAGGATGATAACCAGTGCAGTACTTTATGCTGCAAAACAGGGTCTCTCCTCATAATGGTGCCCAGAGATAAGGATATTTTTTCTAAAACTAACTCCTTAGATGACAGAGGCGTCCATTTGGACATTCTCCAGCTCCTCCACAGTCAGTATTGTGTGATCAGCACCATGTATCTAAAAGCCTCTGTGCTACTTTTTGCTGCAACTGGATTTTGAGAATAAAACTCTTTCCAAAACAAAGCTGCTTTTCTGGGTAGTTATTCTGAAATTTCTGTTCTTTATTAAAGATGCAAAGGGTGAAACCATGGTATTCATTTAAATTTGCATTGTCAACACAAAAGTGCTACTTATTTGTGGTCCTTTCTTTGATGCTCATAACTTTCTGAAGCAGATAGAGAAGAAACGACTTCCCTTTCCCACCCAGTGACAGAGACTGAGTTTCACATATGGATTGGTGAATAACCCACAGTCATAGAGATGGGATGCAACAGAGCCGTGATTCAAACACTGTATCTCAGGGGTGGCAAGATGGTTCAGTGCGTAGAAACATTTGCCACAAAGCTTGACAACCTGAGTTCAATCACTAAAATTGCAAAGGTAGATGGAGAGAACCGGCTGTATAGTGATGTCCTCTATCTTCCACACATATGCCACAGCGTACATCCATCCCACAAATACACCACTAATAATAAGATGCATTCTAGATTCAGCTTTCTTTCTGTTGTTCCCAGCCTCCTCCTGAAGACAGCCACATCTACCTGAAAGTCTCTGTAGAGTGAGGATGGATGGCATTTCCTGGAGGAGGGAGAGAAGCCGAGAAGAGAGAGACTACACAACACAAGCCTACTCTAGTGGCCCTGCTCCTGGCTGCCTTCCTCATATCCACCTCCCGTTGCCTGGGAGCCACCTTGTTGCTCAGCCTCTTTTAATCTACTTGGAAGATAACTTCAAATACAGTTGCAAGGGTAGATTATGAATTAATGTAAGCTAAACATCTGGCGAGACACTTTGGTCAGGATGACCTAATCTGGGCTAAAGAGTGAGTAAATAATATTGTTGGAGCTTCTAGGAAAGCAAAGTATGCTCTTTCTTTCAGATGGTAGGTGACACCTAGCTCCACTACAACCACTCGGATACCATGAAAGTTGCTTTTTGATTCTGTATCAAACACCCAAGCCTCAAAAAAAAAAAAAAAAAAAAAGCATCCAAGCCTCACCTGAACGTACAACTATGAATGAATGCACATCTATCCGCCTGTCTCTCTTCCCATCTGTGGCACACATCTGGTGATCAAGGGACAACCACAGTGTCTGCCCTTCCCTTCCCTTCTTCCCTTCTACCTCACTTAAGCTAAAGTCTCTCTGTTGTTCTCTGCTGTACACATGGAGTAGCTGACCCATTGGCTTTAAGGGATCTCTTGTCACCACCCCTATCTCCCTAGAGAAACAACAGATTACAGGTGTGTACACAGCGCCACATCCACCTTTTGCATGGACTCTGGGTACTCTAAGTTAGGCCATCACACTTGCACAGCAAGTGTTTTTCCCACTGGACCATTCTCCCCAACCCCGTTTGCTCCTGTCTTTTAACAGAACCTAAAGCAGACATGCTATAAAAGCTGAGCAATACCTTCTTTTGTTTTTTAAACTAGTTTGATGAATTTTCCTTTACTTGGAAGCAAATGCAACTTCCCTGATATAGCCAAGCATCTGTTTATGAGGTGGAAGATAAGATTTGCTTACTTTGCTTAGTGGAAGCGCCAACTAAATCATCACAGTGCTGGGGGCTGAGCCATTACCTTCTGCTGCTTTTCACACTGTTTGCTATTGTTCCTCCTCCAAGCAACCCTTTCCTTCACTAATGTCTGTGACAACAAAGTGAAACATGCCATCCAGGTGTGCTCAGTAAGAACACTTAGCATTTTCCCTGAGAGATTCAGCTTAGCAAGGTGAGTGACAAGTAGAGCAAAGGAGGGCTGGGAATCAAGTCTGATATTTTGACAACTAATGGCTGAGGTCATTGTGGAAGTTGCCCTAGTAATGGTAATGACATGTTATGCTTAGAGAAGTTGTTATGGTACAAAGTGTTAAAAGGGTACAGGATGGTGTGCTTTTCTTTTCGTTTGTCTTTTGATTTTTGGATTTGTGTGTGTGTGTGTGTGTGTGTGTGTGTGTGTGTGTGTGTGTGTGTTGCTCATAGAGACAAGAGGAAGCCACTAGACCTCCTGGATCTGGAGTCACAGGCAGGTATGAGCTGCTGCCTATCTTGGGTGCTGGGAACCAAACTCTAATCCTCTGCAAGAGCCACAGGTGCTCTTAACCACCAAGCTAAGCCACCTCTCCAACCCCTGTGTTTTGTTTTGCTTGCCTTTGAAGCTGTGTCTTAACTAGCCCAAGCAAGCTGGCCTTAAACTTTTGTTGTCAAGGAAGACACTAAACATTTACCCTCCTGATCCTCCTGCCTCTGCCTCCAGCTGAGAATGTGCATCACCAATCCCTGGCAATATGGTACCATTAAGAAGACATTTATTTACTCTTGCTGCCAACATGGAAGTTTTAAGAGCAGGTCAATGATATAATGGGATCCCTTAGTGAGCTCCTGTAGTAAGCTTAAGAAAAGGGAGCCCTGTGCCACAGCCTCTTATAAGTTCCCTATTTCTCATTTGCTTATGATCTATTTCTCATTTTTCTAGTGACAATATTCTAGACCCCATTCTGAGTCTTCATGAAGTACATGGTACTAACCTCAAGCATCAAAATTGTGAGCCTGGGACACACAGCCGTCCTCACATCCCATCTCCCTGAATTTACTGAAGGATTGAAAAATGAGAAGATGGTACCTGTCATCGTGGGCATTCATGCAGTAACTGCAAAAAAATGTTTTCTCCTATTGATTTTGCTAACTTATGTCTGTCTGTTTCTGTGTCTCTGTCTCTGTGTCTCTGTCTTTGTCTCTGTCTGTCTCTGTCTCTGTCTCTCTGTCTCTGTCTCTCTCTGTCTCTCTGTCTCTCTGTCTCTCTGTCTCTCTGTCTCTCTGTCTCTCTCTCTCTCTCTCTCTCTGTGTGTGTGTGTGTGTGTGTGTGTGTGTTGTAATTTCAGAGCCGTTACTATTTACAATCCTCAGGGATACCTTGGTTGAGGTGAACCTAATTGAGAAAATATAATCAGAACAGAGGGATGAAGAAAAACATTTAATAATGCTTTTGGGAGTCCTAGTCCCAACTGTCCATGGGTTTCCAGTTGTGTATTTATCCCACTTGAAATTCTACTCATGAGGAAGACTTAAGAAACATCACAGCCACATTGCCTTCTTGCCCATTCAGTTACAGGCCACACTTGGACTGGAGAACTGCTGCACACCTATTGCCTTTCATGTCACCTTTGCTCACCTCATCCCAGATATAACTATTCCTCTTTTAGTATTCCTAGAGGTGTGAAAAAATGACATAAGGTGAGAAAGTGAAGATCTGCCATTTAATGAGTATAGAGTTCCATTTGGGGTGAATTTCTGGAGAAGATAAGTGTTCCTCTGCACACATAGTAATAACACGTAAGAAAACATCACTAGTGCGAATGTGCTGAATTTATAAGCCTGATGCTGTTTAAAATGGTAAACTTTGTTCTGAATATGTACTCCAAACCATTTTTACAGTCTTCTGGATGTCTTTGTCAAGTTGAAATTATGCGTAAAATGATTCTTTCATTTATATTTTCTCGTTTGTTTAATGACTGACTACTCAAGGAAAGGTCCTAACTCAACCCCAGCTACACCAGAAATCATGTCATGCCACATAGTACTCCATATCCCATATCACAGGCTATTTGGCTGTCGATCCTCAGATACACTGGAAGTAGACACAATATATACAAATCAGGGCTTCTTTATCTTGACTTCATTATCCAGCTATGAGGGCAAAGAACTAATTCTCCCAACATTTAGGGTTATTCCCTTGACTAGATACACTGTCCTCTCTAAGCCAGAGGTCACATCACCTTTTCTGAGGAGGGCACACACTCTGTTCTTATTCTCAGTCATAATGACCCCGTTAATTTGTTTTTTAAGTCTTGAGTCTTTCTAGGAAGTTGTAATCATTGGTTAGGTGGTCCAAGTTTGATGCATTGTTTTACTAAAGAATCAGAGATGTTAAGGCTCTAAGCAACATGGCAAGGAGACGCGGTGCACTTGCTTGTCAGATCAGCCATTGTCAGTATCTGTTCTAGATCAAACAATTAGAGTCTTCAAGCTATTGTGATACGGCATAAAACTAGCCTCATTTTTCACTAAAGCTTAAAGTGGGTCTTCTGAGAATACATTGATTGCCACAATGTTTCCAAATCAGATCATAAAGAAAAGAACAGCAACTGATTGTGATAGGACAGGGCCTGGGAGAGTAGGGAGCTTGGCAAGAAATCATAGACCCTGTCATCATCATCTTTATTATCATGTGGTCACATCAAAAGGGTGGATCCCAGAGAACACATGCAGAAACCGGATCTCATAGATGAAGCAGGCAGTCATGATGCTTCTAAGGGGAATGCAAGTCTTCTGTTTGATCACTGTTTAAGAAGTAATTAAGCTTCTTTTTAGCACTTTATATAAATGTAGATCAAGACATAAAAACAGTTAACAGTCTCCTCTATGTGAATAATTCCACGTGGGATGTGCAGGGTTAGCAATGAGCTGTCATAGGGCCTGATCCGAGAGACCAAATCACCCTTCAAGTCTTGAAATTTGCTGAAAGCTAAATCAAGCCAAATGTCTAGATGTCCCAGGTCACAGTGAATTCACAGCTAAGGATGCAGAGTATCAGGCCAGCCTAGAGACGTATAGTGAGTTTCTGGATCCTGCAGCATGGCATGTTAGCTCCTGCCTTCAGCATCTTAGAAGTATTTGTGTCACCTGACATGATAAGACTTTATCACAAGAAAAATTTAAAATTACCACACGTTTTCAGACAGGGAACCACAGGGCATGCAAGCTTCATGCTCTCTGTCCCAGAGGACTATGAAGACAGATTCCTTGTGGGATGGCTTGAGCTCCTCCCAGCTGGGACTTGGAGTAGATAAAGACAGAAATTTCATCTCTATTTCTAAATTGTCTCGTGGTTCCCATCAAATGCCATCTGATGCTTTGCGCAGCATTTGGCCTTCTTAAGAGCTTTAAGGGATGAGTAAATAGAATAAAATATTCTCATTTTCTAAAAGTCATTGAATTAAACAGAGACAGCTTCTACACAGCAAGTGCATACCTATCTTTAAAAGGCTGATAATAAAATAATCAGTTTCATGTGATAGATGTTCACTTGGAGGGGGATGATTTGCCTGCCTATCTCATAAAGGGAATCTGCTGTGGACATATTTGATCCACTACCTCAGTAACCCATTATCTACACAGTGGCAGGAGCAAGGGCTGATGAGCCTAGAACAGGCTAGCAATTCCATCCAAATGTCACTTTCTTTCCCTCCAATTCCTTTCTGTGCTTATTGACATTTGTTGTTGTTGTTGTTGTTGTTGTTGTTGTTGTTGTTGTTGTTGTTTTGGTCATGGCCTCTTCTATGACAGTATGCAAATATGACTAAAATGACTGCTGTCTACTCCGTGTTCATTTCTTCTTGCTTAGGGTTTGGCGAGGCCATTGACTCTTGCAAATTGCTGAAAAATATAGCCCAATCTGGAGTTCAGTATCTTTTCTGGCAGGCCTAGAGACTCTCTTATCCATTGTGAGCTCTTGGCCTTGCTTTCTATGCTATGCACCTGCTATGCAGGTGCGCTCCATCCTGCCCCAGGGAAACCACACAACCTGGTTAATGGGCTTGAGTCCGTGGAAGGGCCCTTAGAAGGGACTTGCTCCAAGTTCCTAATTTTTATGAAAAACAAATGGAGGTTGGAAACAGTAAACCACCATGGCTAAACTCACACAACAGATATGGCCTAAAGTGCTTTATTTCTCTTTATGTCCATCTTTTCACTAATTACATTAAACAAAGTCATCAGTATTGAACAATAGCATCCTCCAAGTACTTTGTGTCTATTGTTCCCAATCTTCACAAGTCTGTAATTTTGCATTGTTGCTCTCTGTGTGGTTTGAATGAGACTGCCCCCATTGGCTCATATATTTGAATACTTGGTCCACAGTTGGTAGAACTATTTGAGAAGGATTAAGAGATGTGGCCTTATTGAAGGAGGTGCATCACTGGGGATGAGCTTGGAGGTTTCAAAAGCCCATGTCATCCCTAGTTGGGTCTCTTTCTGCCTCCTGCTTCTAGATCAGACAGAAGCTCTCAGCAACATGCCTGCCTGCCCTAGGCCATGCTCTCTGTAATGATGGTCATAAGCTCTAACCAACTAGAACCATGAAATTCAAAATGAATGCTTTCTTTTATAGCTTGTTGTGGTGGTTTGAATAAGTATGGCCCCATAGATTCTCATGTTTGAATGCTTGGCCCATACGGAGCGGCACTATTAAGAGGTGTGGCCTTGTTGGAGTAGGTGTGGCTTTGTTGGAGGAAACGTGTCACTGTGGAGGTGGATCTTGAAGTTACATATACTCAGGCTATTCCTATTCTCCCAGTTCTGCTGCCTGTGAATGAAGATGTAGAACTCTCATCTCCCCCAGGACCATGTCTGCCTGCATGCTGCCATACTTTCCACCATGATGAAAATGGACTGAACCTCTGAAATATAAGCCAACCCCAGTTAAATGATTTTCTTTTTAAGAGTTGCTGTGGTCATGGTGTTTCTTTACAGCAATGAAAACCCTAAGACAGTTGCCTTGGACAAGATTCTTTGTCACTGCAATAGAAAATTAACTAAGATACCTAAGATACCCCCTTTCATTCTGAGTCTCAGAAAACCTGAACAATTATCTTTTTCTTTTTCTTTTCTTTCTTTCTTTTTTTTTTTTTTAACTTTTTTTGGGACAGGGTTTCTCTTTGAAGCCTTGGCTGTCCTCGAATAAGATAACTAAGATGTTTCCTGTCCACATTTAATTAGCAATTACCCTTAAGTATTAGTCTCATAGTATGACGTGTGCCTCACTGCCATGCATGGCTCTAAATACATGGCAATATTTCTTTCCCCATGATGTCAGGAACTTCTGATAAAGTCACTGTTCTCCAGGACCTCTCAAGTAAATATGGAGACAAGAGAGACCTTATCGGGAAATCCTGTTAAGGTATGACCTTGTGTTGCAATCTATTCATGAGCTGGTTCTTAGATTCTGTCATCTGCTATTCTCTGTGTAAAGCCATTTCCGGCATTCAAAGTGGATTTGGCTCTAGCCGGAGTCCTACAGAGATCACTGTGAAAGTATCCCAAATCTTCTAAAATGCACATTTATCCAAGTGTTAGTTCGTATTTGTTTACATTTTACCACCATGGCTTCTCAGTTATTAGCAGTTAATAACTAGCCCGTCTGAACATCATGCCATCCCACAAAGTCTGATATACTATGAACAAGTACTTAAAAACTTAAGTCATAGTGTTGTCTTGAGAAGGTCTGCATGCAGACTCAAAGCAAGGATGAGCTTGAAGTTAGTGGATGTACCAAGACTGTCCTGGCCATGATTAGCTATAGCAAAGGAAACACAGACCCCAGAGGTTCAGGGCTGATCCACAACCTAGAGTACGATATAAACTTGGCCTCCACAAAAGGGTAGCATTCAGCCAGCACTCCCCCTGAACACAACAAGAGTAGTAACTTTTACTTCTAATGTCATGTGCTGCCATATGCTTTAAGGTCTTTGACAAGGCTCTGAGAATTTATGATTTTACTTTGCATCCAAATCAGTCTATTCAATGCATTTTGAATAACTGATTCACCAATGAGGTCAGACATGCTAGAATTGCTACCATCTAGTCTCCATCTTGTTTTTGTTAGTTTGTTTGAGACAGGTCTTCAATGCAGCCCTAGCTAGCATGGAACTTGCTATGTAGATAAGGCTGGGCTTGAATTCAAAGAAATACTTCTTCCTCTGCCTCTGAAGTGCTGGGATTAAAGGTCCATGCTCATATAAACAATATATACTGAGATACAGAGTGCTTCCAGAATACTCTTTTTAAGGGACCAGTGTAAAATGTAAGCTTTAGACATCTCCTCTGTCCACTTAGCCTGACTACGTATCTGGCCAGACCTCATGGAAGACTGCTTCCATGTTCCAAAAGATATCTGCATTCTACTGGCACACATGCTTCTTGTTTTCTGAAACTTATTTTAATGGAGGCAAGAGAAGAACTTTCATTGGTCTCTGTGTGTGTCCAGCACTGAGGTAAGCAACTTCAAGAGCATTATGTCAACTCTCTCTACAGTCCTGGGAGATGTTCCTTTCACAGACAAGGCAAGAAAAGGTAGAATTTAAAAGCTACGAGGTTGTAGATTGAAATCCTTTGTAGGTCTTCAAAACCCTCAACCCCATAAAGTGTTGTGAACTCTTAAATAAGCTCGGTCTATTTGAGTTTTCAGTTTTGTCTTCATTGAGAGCTGAAAGAGAGATCAACCTCCCCATCTCTTGTTTTCAGTAACGTTGAGTTGGGGGAAGAAGGATAAGAGTACCCAGGGCTCCTCTAGGGGTAGGGGAAAAGCTTCCAGGGCAGCTAGCAGGCCTGGCTGGGTAGCTGAGTCCAGGAGAGGTGGAGCTGCAGGCAGAAGCCATCCCAAACAGCACCGCAACAGTGCAGAGTCCCACTCCATCCTGTTTTCCCAGGACATAAAACTGCCCTAGCTCCTTTGCTCCATGTCGCTCAGCGGGAAATCCTGGAAGCTGGAGGCAGCACCTTGAAGCTGAGAAAGAGTGCTGCGGTGTAGTGAGTGACAGACAGCAGAGGGCCTGGTGGGGGCCCCTCAGGAGCGAAGCTGGGACTTGGTAATAGAAGGGGCTGGGCTAGCCACGTGACTGCAAGGAGGCGGAGATAGGCAAGCTGGAGAGCAGACTGACAGGCGCGGGAGGGGTGTGGAGGGATTTCCATCTGAATAATTGCGGAGCGATTTAGCAGCAGTCGCTGCCTCTAGCGTTCCTTTACCACCGCCGCTGCCCCCTTCTCAGCTTTAAGTGCAGACCATCAGCCATCAGCATCCAGGCCATCATCTCCAGCCACTGTCTGTGCCTCCTGCGTGGTCCCTGGTTTCCCAGCTGGTCCCCCGCAACTAAGGTGAGCCCCAGACACCTGAAGGAAGCAAGCGGGAACATGGCGCGGGGGTTGTGGGCTATCTACCGGAAGGGGGTCCCTGGAAAAAAGAAGGAGCGAGGTCAGGGTCGCGTGGACTCCTGCTGGGAATGGGGGCCCCCAGTAATATCCGTGCTGTGTGAACTCGTGGGAGCTGGCAGGCGGGGCACAGGCTGGCTCAGCCTCTGCCTCAGCAAGAGCGCAGGCTGAGATGCTGGGAGCAGTCTGGACCGCCTGGGTCTCCTCAGTCACGGGGCCCATCCTGTCTTCGAAACGTATGTATGCACCTCACTGAGACAGCTGGGCTCTTGGCCTGAGACTTGAGCCCTTGGAAAAAGATGTTTTCCCTACCGCAGTTCCAGAGGAAGGGGGGAACAATCTGTTCTTTTACCTGAGCAAAACTCTTCAAAGGGACTCCAGCGTGGCATGGCGCCCCAACGAGGCTGGTGCGCCGCAAGGAGCATCTGTCCTGGCTAACCCAGTGGTGAGGAGGTATCCGCTTACCTTCCTGCCTGGAGCCATGGCTTTTGAGAGGACTCTGGTCTTTCCCCTAGCCCCAAGGGACATTCAGTTTCTCATGAATTTTGAGGGCCAGAGTAGGGTGGCATGGACCGGAGCCTCCTCTCCACCCTGAGTCACCATGTGGAAGTTGGATTCATATGCTGTTGTACTCACCTCCCATGTCCAGGTCAGTTTTCTGTTCTTGTTCATGTATTTGACTTTCAGCAGATGTGATGAGAATGGGGAAATAGTAAATGACAAAGTGGTGAGGGCTGCTTTCTCAAATCATTTCTTCTTTAATCCATTCACCCACCTGCTGTCACTCACTCTCACCCTCCCAACTGTCTTATGCTTGCTACAACTGTTCATACAACTTGAGTGCCAAATTTACAGAAACAAATTGGAGGCTAAACTGTCAGGCTTTCCTGGAAGGAGAAGTAGAAGAGTGAAACATTGAGTCTGGGAAGCCTTCATTTTATATTTGCACTGTTGTATTTAGGGTCAGAGTACCTGTAAATATGTGTTCAGCATCATTAGGCTCTTGTCCAGAATTCAAGTACAATAACGTAGTAATGTGTGTCTGTCATATCTTAGCAAGTACTTTGTGATAAGCCTGCGGAATAATAGTGGCTTAGAGCCAACCTCAAGTGTTCTGGTTGGTGACATTATAGACCCCTCCTAGAGCTCCCTTCCCTTATCTGTAAAGCATTGATGGGATTTCCATAACTGCCCAAACAGCTGTGGGAAGACTGAGAGGCAGCTAGATGAGAATGCTTTAAAGAGTGTGGTTGGATGCAATCATTGATCATTACATACAGATATTGTACAGCTCATGCTCAAGCAGGGTGGTTCGGGTTGAATGGCTTCTACGTGTTTTTAAATCTTGATAAGAATGTATTTTGCCTTTATTTTCATTTCCATTGAAAAGTAGAATGCTGAATGTAAATTTTTGATTGCTTAGATTTCTTATTGGTTAGGTTCTACCAATAGAAAATGTGCACTGTTTATAGTTTAGTTTATTTGAACCTGAGCATTTTCCTCTCTGAAAAATGTCATTAACTAAAAGGTCTTAGTGTCTTAAAGAAAACTTCTGTGATACTAGAGATTGATAAATAGCACCAAAAAGGTGTATTGTGCATATTCCTCAGTGTAGGTGGTGAGAGGAATGGATTAAAAGAAATATTTCATGACTAATGAAATGAGCTTCAATCCATCTCATGAGTGTGAACAAAACAAACAAACAAACAAACAAACAAACAAAAAACCCCAACAATTCTATTTCATGCATTGGTTAAATCAGAAGAAAGGTAAAAAAAATAAGATCCATGATTTCAGCTGAATTCTTGAGGCTGCATTAAGTATTCTACCCTTAAGTAGGAGTATTTGTAACATGAATTCTTTAGGTAGACCTGTCTGAGTCGTGAATCGAATTTGAGAATCTAGCTAGCATAGACTCCCAAGACTGGGGCTTAGTCTCTACCCCTGTACCATGCTTGATGCTATTCATGCCTCAAGTAGTAATGTTTTCCACGTGTAGCCATAGCTTGCTTCACATTTGATCCTTAGCTATTCTTCCCTTTTTATTCTAGACTAACTTAGCCTGAGATACTGTAGAAGAAAAGCCTACAAATGAAACTCCTCGAGCAGATGATTCTTCCTTTAAAAACATAATACAATCTTATGCATGCAACATATTTGATGATATTCACTGTCCTCCCCACACCCTTCCTCTCCCAGAGAGCTACCACCATCACCCCACTCCTCCCACCATTAAGTCCTTTATGCAAGAATCAGATAACTCTTAATTGTCTTTCTTATAGCTGTTGTTCATCTTGAACGCTGTGTGAGGCCATTGTGATGATCTGTCTATCAGTGATCACCTAAGAAATCAAAATGAGATTGATTAAAAGGCATCAGGCTCTCTGGCAGGTCATTTCCTTTCTTAGCGATTTCAGTCTGACAGAGACGGGTGGTGACTTGCAAGATGCTCTGCCAAGGACATAGTTCAGAGACACTCTGGCTCCGGATGTTGGCCAAGCATGTCGTCCCCAGACATTTTTTCCACATGAAATTACATTACTAAAGGAAAAATTATATTCTGAAAGGCTGATGACCCTGACCTAGTAAATCATTTTAGCTTAAATAATAAGCATCCTTAGTTGAGAGTCAATTATTTGCATAGTGCAAATTGTTTTGTGGCTGGGCCTGGCTTTTCAAAGACAGAAGGAAGATGCTGTTACCGTGAGCTAAAAAGCTCAGTATTTTGTTTGTTAAGTAATGAAATTCTCTGGTTGTTCTATATTGGAGCAGCAGAGAAGTGATAATTTAGTTCTGACACTGGTCTTTAGAGTATGCAATCATCTACTTATTTAATAATGTGGTCTTGTCCTGGCACAGAAACATGGTGGCAAGGGTGCTGGAAACTCTTACAGCCTGGCACAGGGACACTCAAAAAGTATTTGTTGGATTCAGCATATTATTTATATGCTGACTGGTCATATACTCAGCCACCCAACCCTCTCTCAAGAAATGAGTATTTGGGACTAGAGAGATGGCTCTGTGGTTAAAGGCAATTGTTCTTGTCAACGACCTGGGTTTAGTTCTCAGCACAAGTTGGTGGCTCACAACCATTGTTAACTCCAATTGCAAGGAAACCAATTCCCTTTTCTGACCTCTGCAGGCACACATATGGTACACAGACATACATGTAGGCAAAACATTTATGCATAAAATAAAATTAATATTTTTTTAAAGAAATGACTCTTACCTAGGCTCAGGAGGAGACTCAGTGAGTATTTGCTCTGCAAGCGTGAGTGCCAGAACTGGGACCCAGAGAATGCACAGAGAAGCCAAGCATGGTGCCATGTACCTGCAATCCCAGAGCTGGGCAGAGCCATGAAGAGTGATCCGCAGAGCTTTCTGGCCAGCTAATCTAGCCAATCAGTGAATTCCAATTTGAGATCCTATCTCAAAAGTTAAGGTGGAGAACAAGAGAGAAATATACTCCACAGCAGCCTGGCCTCGACCCATGCACGCACAACCTCATATACATATGCTTATGCATGCACACACCACACACACAGAAACAACAGCAATGGGTGTTTTTATAGTACAAGCTGTTAACAAATGAAACAGGACACAAACATAGAATACCACATTTTACTCTGATATTCCTAGTGCCTCAGTGGGTCACGGTAATTAATAACAGCAAGACTGCTCCTAAGAATTATGTCTTTCTGACACCATCAAAGGACAGGGAACATGTCAGCTACTGGGTCTAGGATTTCACTATGATAAGGCAACTTCATAAACTCCAAGCTTAGACCGAGTTGTGTGTCTTTTTCTTCTTTCCCTGTCACTTTTCCCCTTTAACGTGTCACTTTCTTGAGAGAACATTTGGCCAGTTTTCATGATAGCGACAGGAATTGCTATTGTTCCGAATTCAGAATGAGCACAGTGTATCATGGAAGTACATACATTAATTACCAGACAGCCCTACAATCTGATGGGTCACAGTAGAGAAGCCTGTTCTGGGAGTAACAGGGTTCGCCTTTAAGGGGGTAAAGAGAGAAATATATATATATATACACACACACACACACACACACACACAGAGAGAGAGAGAGAGAGAGAGAGAGAGAGAGAGAGAGAGAGAGAGAGACAGACAGACAGACAGACAGAGACAGAGAGACAGACAGACAGACAGACAGACAGACAGACAGAGACAGAGAGACAGAGGTATCAGACAGACATATCATTCTAGTCTAGCTCACCAGTAAACAAATGCTCAGAATTAATTATTCTCACTTGCCAAAGGCAAAATATTCCTACCCAGTAAACCAATTTACAAATGAACAAGCTGGTTTCCATGTCCCTTTTATTGTTTTAAATGATTTTTTTCTTTTTTCTTTTGTTTTATTAGTACATAAAAAACAACTGGACCCAGATGTTAAACATTCTGTCGAAAGAACAGTCTTCCTAATTTGTCTTCACTGGTTGTTTATTAGAGATTCTGTCTCTATCAAATTATCATTATCCTGGTATTTAGTAACCACCATGTGACCCAGCTCTCTCACTTTATACCCACAGAAATCTAAGCACAGTCATCCAAGTTAGTGGCAGAGGTAGACATAAGACCAAAGCTCCTTTCTCTCTGCCCACTACATCTCTAAGCTTCATGCATCTTTCACTAGTCAGGCAACTCATTTAGGCAGCAAGGTGAACTCCTTTTACAAAACTTACCTTGTAGAAAGTGGAGTAACTGTATTATTCTCTCTCTCTCTCTCTCTCTCTCTCTCTCTCTCTCTCTCTCTCTCTCTCTCTTTCTCTCTCTCACTCTCTCTCTCTCCTCCTACTTCCCTCCCTCCCTCCTTCTTTCTTTCTCCCCTCTGTGTGTATGCATGTATGTTTTCCTCTTAATAAAGTCTCACCAACAAGTTGCCTAGTGAATGCATAGACCAGCCCCTGTCTCTGTGGGTTTAGTCCATTTGGGGATGTGAAATGGTCTGTGAGTCAGAAGACCTGGATTCCTTCTCCCCTTCAAACTGTACTGGCTACAAAATTTGAGGCAGCATCACTCAACATCTTCAAGAGTTAGCTTTCTTTATCTTCTGGAGAAATGATCCAGTCCCTAAAATGTTTGCCAGTCAGGTACGAGGCCTGAGTTCAATCCTTAGAATGTACATAAAAGCTGGATGTGGTAACTTGTACTTGTGCTCCCAGTGCTGGGAGCCACAGGCAGGCAGGCAGGCAGACAGACAGGCAGGCAGATGGACGGACAGACAGACAGATCAGCAAGTTATATAAAACCCAGAGATTATCTCAGAAACCAAGATCAAGTGTGACTAAAGAAAACACCTTGGGTTGATCTCTCTCTCTCTCCCTCCCTCTCTCCCTTCCTGCCTCCATCCCCTGCCACACACACAGTCAGACACACACACACACACACACACACACACACACACACACACACACACACACACGATCATAGAATCTACCTTCTCATCTTATAAGGAAGACTAATGAGAACATCTGTAAGAACTTCTTGAAGACTACAAAATCTAAATAAAGAAATGGGTGCCTTTTCTATGTTTCTAATGAACCCTGAACTAGGGCCATCAATTAAATCAGTGCCATTAGAGTAGAGAAAATCTTGGATCTAATCTTGCTAGTCCAGAAAATTGTGCTTGTGTGGGAGGCTTCCTGGTTTCTTCTAAAACCAATAGTCCTCAGCCTGGGCAGTGCTGCCTCATTAACAGGTATTTGTAATTTTCATGGTCACTGTCTTGGTCACTATTCTATTGCTGTGAAGAGACACCATGACCATGGCAACTCTCATGAGAAAAAGCATTTCACTGGTAACTGCCTTACAGTTTCAGAGTTTTAGTTCACTATCATCGTGGTGAGAGGCATGGTGGCAAGCTGGCAGGCATGGTGCTGGAGAAGTACGTGAGAACTACATCCTGATCTGCAGAGACAGAGACAGACAGGCAGGCAGGCAGACAGACAGACAGACAGACAGTGGGCCTAGCATGGGTCTTTGAAACCTCAAAGCCCACCCCCAGTGACACACTTCCTCCAACAAGGACATACATATTCCAACGAAAACAAACCTCCTAATCTTTTTCAATTAGCGCCAGTCCCTGGTGTGTAATCATCCAAACATATGAGCCTATTGGGGCCATTCCTATTCAAAACTCCCCAGACACTGAAGAGAGAGAATGCAGAGCACACTGCACAAAGCAAGCCTTCGAAATAAAACTTGTTCCATGCAAAGTACTAGGCACAGTCTCCTCACTGTTCAAATCTATATGGCACTCTTGGTCCCTAATCATCAAGTGATACAGAGACAATTTGCTCTTGGTCTCCTCCCTGAAGTGAAACACACCCATGCTGTGTGAGATGTAAGACAGCTCTGAAGCTTTACCAGGTTCCCAGTTATTTTATTAAGAAATTAAACAAACAAACAAAAACCTAAGTCATAAATCAGTGTTTTACAATCACCCTTAGGGCTGAAGAGATGGCTTAGTGGATGACACCTGCCACTAATCATGACAAACTGAGTTCGTCCCAGAGACCCATATTATAGAAGGAGAGAACTGACTTTGTTTTCCCTAGACAGGGTTGGTTGCTCTGTGTAGCCTTGGTTGTCCTGGGCTTGCTTTGTAGACCAGGCTTGCCTTGAACTCACAGCGATCTGCCTGCCTCTGCCTCCTTGAGGGCTGGGAGAGAACTGATTTCTAAAAGTTGTTCTATGGAGTCTACACACATGGCATGACACGTGTGAACGTGAATATATGTGAGTGCATATGTGCATGCATGCCTGCACACACACAAATAAATATAACAGAAATCCTACAACAAAACAAAACAAAATCAGCTTCTAAAAGCTTTTACAAGAAACCCTCTCCAATTTCAATAGAGTCAGAGTCCTAATAAGATAGCATGATATGAGGCCTAAATTAAAGATTTGGACTTAGGACCCAAAATCATGGGTCATATTTCTGGAAAATGTCTTTTTTACAGTGTCTTGAATATTGTTCTTTGGTTTTTCTTCATGAAGCTAGAAACCTGAACCTTGCACTGCTGCCCTGCAGACACCAGTAGCACTTATGTCATGTGCAATAACATGCTATGAAGGAATTTCTGAAGAGACCAAAGAGTGTCAGGTGAACACATGAGAAAGGAAGAAGGCTTCTGAGGAAATGGGAACTACAGGAATGCTGGCTGTGTAGACAGCAATAACACACATACAGACCCAGGTATAGCCCGGACTGCAGCTGGGGCTGTTCTTGTAGCTTGGAGGTTATCCTTTGAACAGGGTTTTTATTGTTTTTGGAACATCATTGGAACCAGGTCTAGTTTGTGGCAGACCCCAGAATCAAAGAGTCTAACCTTAGAAAGAGAAGGAATCTCAGCAATCTCCTTTGTCTGTTTGCAGCTATTACAGTTACTAAAACCCAGAGGTGCTTGGTTGTCCACAGTCAGCCACAGTTTGGTTCCAGTATCAAGACTGGGCCTCAGTTCTGTCTGCGCTCTGCCTGCTCTGCAAGACCTTCAGGAATCACACTCATCACCAGAGAGTAATCCAGTGACACAGAGTGAGATTTTTAAATACCCCAGAGGCTCTACGTTTTCTGTTGCTTACTATTAAGATAGGATTTCTTCCCTACAGCCTGGTATGGATCATCGGGTCCCTGGCTGTGCCCACATGAGAGCATTCTCTTCAGAAATGCCAGCCAACTGTACACCAACATAGTAGCATGTTCTCTGCCCTTATCTCACACAGTCTCTCTTGCCTTCTGGCTTCCAACTGACAGGGATTACAGAGGCAAGTCTGATATAAGGCATCTTAATCTCTGGTGATTCTGTGAATAATATGCTGTCTGTGCCTTCATATGGATGATTACAGCCCATTTTCTAGATGAGAGACCCTTCATAAAGATGAAGCTGCTGTGCCTGAATACATCAGGCACAGGATGGCAGAGCCTAGAGCTCCAGTGTGATTTGTGACACAGTTAAATTCCTTACTGGTCAAAATAATTCTAATAATTTAACCAATTTTATAGTCTAAAATTTTTCTTCATTTGTTTCTTACTCCCCTTCATTGTTAATTTGCTATTTTTATTCCACCTTTAAGACAACACACATCTAGTACAAAGTATCTAAGCTAATGAACTCACTTTGCAAGAATAAGAACCAGAAAAGGGAATCCATTTGCCCATATTTGCACAGCCAAGGCAAGAGTATAGCTAGCATTCTCCTCTCTTAAAACAGCACATTTCCCTCCATAACAGACTCCTTCTGCCCAGCCATAGAAAACAGCATCTTCTCAGCTTCAAACCCCCTTCACTCTCATTACCCCAGCCTGCAAGGATGGATGCAGATTCTGGCTGCATGGTGTCCATAGGTTCTCTGCAGAACCTTGCTAGAAGCTCCTTTGCTACTTCCCCACCATTCTGTACCAGTTCATGCATCACATAAAGAAGCTAGCTATGAAAAAACTTAGAGCACCTTATGGTGCAGTAGATACATGGGGTCTAAGGTCATCACTCTGACAGTGAACACAATAACAAAACGGTAAACACATAGAGACAGAGGCCAGGATCCTCGAGAACCCACCACAGTTCACCCAATGTTGTAAAAAGATAAGCAGTGACCATGAAAGGGAAACAAAGCAACTCTATAGTCTTTTCTTCTCTGGAGGAAATAATTTTGTCTGAGTTTTCCAACATAATGCTTTTCATTTAGCACATACAAATTTATGATTATAAAAGTCTTCTGACCTGTGGCACTAATACTTAATGTCTAAATTACTTCTGAAGAGTAATTTAAAGGTAAAAATAGATTGTGTTTCAGTAAAGATTACATTGAAAAGAAAAGTCAGATCATCACAATGAACATTTGCAAGGGAAGATGTATGGGCAGAGGGGCATAGTGTGGGGACACACTGACACATTACGCTTCCATGGCGAAATGTTTCCTATGCTTTGTACTGTTTATTTTTGTGTTTGCTTGTTTTGTTTTGTTGTTTTTTATGAGGGGGGGAAGGTTGCAAGGGCAGAGGGTAGATAGGAGGGGACCAGGAGATGAGTGGAACTGAGGTATGTGATATGAAAAATGTCTTATAACCTATTGTGAACAAAAACTTGTCTTAATCAGTTCTGCCAAGACTGATCTCCTAGAAAAGAATGAAGTCAAACTCGCCAACCCCCCAGAGACTGGCTTGTATACTACTTGGTGCTGATCTCACTATGTATGGGGTGATGTTGTGGGTACTGCTAAGGTTCTTCCTAGTGAAGAAACCAAATCGGTGGTTGAAGATACCCTGTGGCACAACCTCAGAACTCACAGGGCTTTGTGGGTAATCATGAAGAGACTGGGTGCTTCCTGCAAGGGAGACATCTTTTGCCCTTTACGCTGAATCTGTGAATCCCACTTCAGAAAGTATTATGGTCTATCCTTGCTCTGAGCAATCTTGTCTCAGGCTTATCCTGGCCAGACACTTCCACAAGGGACACTGACCTTTGAAATTTAATATGAAAAACAGCCTTAGCCTGGTAATGACTCATCTTCAAAATGCAGATGGGATTGACACTCATTCATGTTAGTCTTTAAATCAGACAACACTGTTACTTCTAAAACAAGCCAAATAGCCATCTTGACTATTTTAATGTTGCACCGTGCTGACCAGTTGTCCTGCCCCCAAACAGGAATAAATGATGCAGACATCCTGGGGTCGATTTTAGATCCTCTCCTAGTCACAAAGCCTTTGACATATTTCCCAATATCAGAATGCAAAGAAAGAAAATATCTGAATGAGTATAGATTGCTGTGACAGAAATAAATTCCTAATATAGACAACTAAAATATGCCGCTACAGAGATAAGCCATCAAAATAGAAGCAAGGCATTTTGCTTTAGCACAAACTTAAGTGTGTGTACTCTTCTTTGTAAATGACTATTGTGGTGCTATCGCAGTATCTGTACGTCTAGCACTGGGGAGGCTAAAGCAGAAGGATTATGAATTAGTAGTCAGCCTGTGCTACAGAGAAAGATCTTACCTCAAAAAGTAAATAACTAAAAACCTCACTGGCCAATGGAACATTATGATGTCATCTCTTATGCATGCAACTCCACAGTGGCAAGAAATGGAGTGTTCTTAGAGTCAAGGACAGTTTGGTAGCTATGTCATCATAACCTCTGGTCATCTTAGGAACTGTATCTACCCATTTCATCTCTGAAATGGCTACTGCTGTTTCCATTCACAAATTAGAGTGTCAGAGAATTTACAGGGCTGTGGTACTGTCTCCTAGGTAATGAGTTAGCATAGAAACCCCACATGCTATCAGATACACAGCCTAGCCATCTATGCCTGACATCCTAGGCTTTGAATTCTCTCTGAAAGAGATCACTCCTACTGCAGCTCACTGTGCACATGGACAGTGAAAATAACCTACAACCTCATCACTACCTGAGCAGAGAGCTGGACCCAGGTTTCCAAAGTTTTGTCGTGAAACTTTGAGTAAATCCCACTGTTTCTAAAATTCAAGTCACTTCATTTAGGAGAGATTTTTTCTATTTATTTATTTATTTATTTATTCATTCATTCATCTATCATACACACTTTAAAAATGAAACCACCATTGGGGACAAACCATTGTTAAAGTAGAGTCCACAATCCATGACATTTTTGCTCAAATGAAAAATAACTAAATCCCATCCCTCTCGTATCTATGGAGGACATTCACAATTAGTGCTTTTGGTATAGTGTCTTCATTAGGGAGGTGCTTTAGATTCTTGTAACTGCAAAGGAAACAAGTCAGAACTTAAGAAAAACAGAGACTTGGATCTCCAGATTCCTACAAGTAGGACTGATGGAAAATAGGGTTTTCCTAAACATTCTAGTACACACAGTATCTTTAGACTTAATATTATAGAAGCTCAAAATATATTCATATAGGCAAAGGGAGTCATTTCTTACAGCCAAAGCAAGAACGCGGCATGGAAGACAAAAGAGAGTAAAGGGCGGGGGGGGGAGGGGGAGGTGCAGAGGGAGGTACCCATTTGCATGTTTTCAGCTCGATCTGTTTGCTTGTCTTGTATGAATCAGTTTGCTGTGTGTGCAAGGTTATAGGGAGGTGTGCATGCCTTGGCACACCTATGAGCTTCAGAGGACAACTGTTAGGAACCTGGTCTCTCTTCGCATCTAGGGATCTAGGCTTGAACTCAGGTCCTCTGGCTTGCACCAGACACACTTTTGAGCCACATTGCTGGCTCATATTTGCATGTTGTTAAACCCACTCACTGCACTTAGTAATTTTTTGATGAATGCCCCTTCATTAGAACATGGATGGATTAAAGTCTCTTTCTTGAGTAAGGAAAACTAGTGAATGTTTAAGTTGAATATACACTTGCCAGAGAGGGAAAAATTAATGAACAAAATAATTACCCTGTGCATATGATATTGCTTACATAAAAACAATGAAAACTATGAACTAACATGCACACCACAGTGGAGCATCAGAGTTCTTTTATAGCTTATTACATTCGCAACAATGGCGGTTATCACATCCACAGTACCAGAATGCTTTGACAGGGAGCATTGTATTTCTGAAGTCAATTAGTCCTAGTGATTGAGAGGAACACATCTTTTATGGTACCCAGAAGACAATGCTACAATCGTTAAAAAATAAGTTTTAATTCATTAAAAATCCCTTTTTTGAAAGAGAAATATATTACAGTTCTTATGATTACCCCTGATAGCTAATGTACTGTTAGCTGCTAGGGCAATTTAGTTGAGATAATGCTTTTAAGCATTCGTTTCTTGTGAAAGTACTAGTGGGAACTTTTTTTCATACACAAAAAGGAATAAAATTTTTAAAAAATATTTTATTTAGTTTTAATCTATGTGCACTGGTGTGAAAGTGTCAGATCTTGGAGTTACAGACAGTTGTGAGCTGCCACGTGGGTGCTGGGAATTGAACCCAGGTCCTTTGGAAGAGCAAGCAGTGCTCTTAACCACTGAGCCATCTCTCCAGCCCAAAAAGGAATAAAAATTTTAAGTTATCTGAAGGATGAAAACACCCTTTGAAATCATTACTATCACTAACATATAAGTTGGTCTCCTGTGTAAATTAATATCAGCAATCCATAGGAACATATCTACTTGCAAGGGTTTGTTTCTGAAGGTTACAGTTCAGGAGGCAGCGTCTGTCACTTGTGGGGTTCTGTACATGTACAATGTACATATATTCTCATGTGGATATGTGTACACATGCATGTATGTGCATGCAAGTGGAGGTCATAGGTTGATATTGGCTGTTGCTCAACCACACTATGCTTTAATTTTTGACACAGGGTCGCTTTCTGAACCTGGAGTTTTTCTATTCAGCTACACTGATTTGCTGAGTTTTAAAAATTTGTCTCTACTCCCCAGTTCTGGGGTAAAACACACACATACACTGGTGCATACACACACTCATACACACCCTCACACAATCACCACACACACATACACATGCACACATGCTCACACACACACCGCTGTGCCTGGCTTTTTATGTGGTGCTAGGGATCCAAAGTCAGGTCCTTGTGCTTGCCCTGCAGGCACTTAGACAAGTGAGCTATTGCCTTATCCCCTAGATGTAGATGTTATAAGTGGGTTTTCTGTGTAGGAGCTCCTATATAAACCTCCCAAGATAGCCACTTGACCTGGAATTTCCTAGCATGGAAACCAGCAGCTCACATCCTTCGTTTGAGGAAGGCCACACACAGAGAAAACTATTTATACTAGGAATGAACACTATTGTAAAAGGAAGGAATTACTACCCCTCTTGTTTAAGTGTAAAGAGAAGCTTAAGCAAGCCAATTTCATGCCATAACCCCATATTTACTGCCACCCCCACCATGCAAAAAAGAGGTCATTATTGAAGACCAACTCTGTAATTTGCCCCGGCCCACTGGGGTTCGACTAACGCTCGGGAGGAGAATTTTCCTGTATAGGGACAGAGCACAAGACACGAAGAAGGGGGCAACTCTAGATTCTGATCAAACCCCATTTGTTGAAAAATTTCACAGAGTTTATATAGGCACAGAGGCATGGGTATTTGCGTAAGCAAGGGTTGCTATGGATGCCTAACTCTGGAGTGCTCCAGCAGGTGTCTACCTTTACAGCTACTATAATTGCAGAAGAGAGAAATTCCAGTGAGAAAGGTAAGTTGTGAAAGATCTGGTTAGTCAGGAAAAAGTTCCCAGAACTGCTGCTCGCAGGCCTTTAATCTGATCTTACCAGTAGTCTTACTGGAAAAGCTAGTTTATAGCCTTAAAGGAGTAGCTCGGGGGTCTTAGAATGACCAGCCCCCACAATAAATCATAACAGTTGTCTAACTGCCGAACCACGACAGGGTCATCTGGTTTCTGGTAAATGGCAGACTGCTGGAGAAATAGGAACCTAGGCTCTGACAAGATGGCTGAACATTGGCCATAAAGCCGGTCCCCTACAGTAATTCTCCATGTAAAATGTCACTGTAGGAAAAGCACCATGTTTAACTCTATCAGCTGACATATTTCATATGAAGTGGGTGTTTTTCCTATTTGAATTTCAGCCACACAGTCTTAATACTGAGCTAGATCTACCAGGGTGATATGAAAATAAAACTGCCTGTTTGCCCAGACACCCCAGTGTATAAAACACAGAGCACCAAAAGGAAAATGGACCTGAAACATAGAGAATAAAAGGGAATTTGGGTAACCAACCCCCTCTGCTTGCTCTTTAGGCATTGGCTTTTGGGGTGCTGTTGTTGTTGTTGGTGGTGGTGGTAAGAAGATGATGATGATGATGCTTGAGCCAGTCTCACTGTGTAACCTACCCATTCTGGACTTCACTGTGTAAGCCAGGCTGGCCTCCAATTGAAAGAATCCCCTGCATCACAGCCTCACAAATGCTAGGTTACAGGTGTCAGCACCAAGCCAGTCCCATGTGCTTTTGAAATTTTCTGCTTTGAGAATCCTAAGCCTCATGGCTTTCTCTTGAGCTGTGCTCATACATAATTCTAGACCAATGGACAAGAATTTGACGTCCTTCGTTCTCAACAATTTTTATAAACTGTATTTACTGGTACTTGCTACATACTCTCATTAGCTAAGATTTTCCCAGTGGTCATCTTATTTAAAGTTTAAGACAAAGTGTTCCAGAAAGAAACTATTATTATTATTGTTGTTGTTGTTGTTGTTATTGTTATTATTCCAACTTACAAAAGAAAAAACAGCAAACTGAAACATGGTCAGTTAAGTAACACAGAAATAGAGGTTAATACTCCCCACAGTAGAGTGGAGAGTGGGATATGACTTTCTCACATACTCTGGTGCCTCACCTTTGACCATGTCCCCTAGACGGGGAGACCTGGTGGCAATCAGAGGAAGGACAGCAGGTTACCAAGAAGAGACTTGATACCCTATGATCATATAGAGGGGGAGGTAATCCCCCTCAGGAACAGTCATAGGGGAGGGGAATAAGGGGAAATTGGGAGGGAGGGAAGAATGGGAGGATACAAGGGATGGGATAACCATTGAGATGTAACAAGAATAAATTAATAAAGGAGGAAAAAAATTAAAAAAAAAAAAGAAATAGAGGTTAACAGGGCTGAAATTTGATGGAAGGACGTTAAGCACCAGATCTCCACTCTTGTCTTCTACTGTGACTTCTTTCATTCCAAGTGCCCCAGTTGAATAATCTTTTTTACTACAAAGGCTACCAGCATCTGAGTGTGAGCTTTGTGTGGGCCAGTGCTGCATTCTGTTCCTTTGTGACTTACCTTTGCAAAGGTCAGCATCCTTGAAGAATTTGATTAGCATGGCTGAGCATCTATAGCTTACAACATTAGGTGATTCCACTTGCACTCTTCCTGAGAGCTGACATAGAATCATACAACTTACCATCAGTGAATGCTGGCTGACTTCAAACATTCTTATATAATGCCAGGTGTTGTGAGAACTGAGTACGGTGACACACACCTGTAATTCTAGAACTCAGGAGGCCCACATAAGAAGATTGCTGCAAGTTTTAGGTCACCCTGGTCTGTAGAGTGTGTCCAAGCCCAGCCTGGAACACATAGTATACTATGGCTCTAGCAGGGCCAGTAAGATTGCTCATTGAGTAAAGGTGTCTGCTGTTAAGACTGATGGCCTGAGTTTGATTCCCCAGGACCCAAATTAGAACTGCTTACAAATCTCCCTCTGAGCCCACATCCCACATTGACACATGTGTGCACCCACACACACACACAATAAATCAATCTTAAAATGCAAAAATCATTTTAAGACAAATTTTGATTGGGGCTTTATTTAGTTCTAGATTTTTCTGTTTGTTTTTAGCATTTTCAGAGTCAGTGCTAGGCACTTCAGCCTTTATATTTCTCAAATATTTGGTTAGGTATTTGCTCACAACTCTGTCTGTAAGAGAATTGCTATTAAGCATCTTAATGCACACGTGCAAAAATAAAAACTGAAGGACATGGAGAGATGTGTCCATGAAGCTTCTGTGAGGCAAAGGCTCTGTTTCTTACAGCAAAGTCTTGTTCCAAAGGCAATACATTACCGCTGTTAGTGAAAGATTTGTGGTAATCCAGGCAGACTGTTTTTTCCCCAAACCACTTTATCATTTTAACAGCAAATAGAATCACTGGAAGATGTTCAGAATACTCTTGAGGACCCAGAAAACAGGAACCAGGAAAAAACAATATGGTAAAGGGTCCAAGGAGTGGACTGCCCTTTCTTCAGATACAACTGGCAAGGGTCTAGATGATGCCTAAGAGCAAGGACATATGTGATTTGTACAAAGGCTTACTGTGACTGCAGAACTGCATGTTTCCCGGGAGAATGAGCTACACATTGTGAAGTGAGTCCTGGTAACATACCGCATTAGAATGTCTGAATGACCTTTACCAGCAAAGAAATCAACCAATTCATTTCCTTCTGCTGCTCTTTCTCCTTCTCCTTCTCTTTCTTCTCCTCTCCTTCCTCCTTCTCCCATTCCTCCTTCCCTTCCTTTTCTTCCCCTTCCTTGTCCTCCCCTTCTCTTCCTCCTTCCCATCTCCCCCTCCTCTCCCTCCTCCTCCTCTTTCTTCTCCTCCTTCTCCTCACCAAAAGGCAAAGAATCACCACAGAAACACACCTGGAAGGATGATGCTCCACAACCCACATGAAAAATCACTACGTTAGAGAAGCAGCAAAAAGCCTGGAGACCCTCAGCCTCTCCTATGACTAAGCAGAATTCAGAAGCTATAAGGATGGGGTTTTCCAACGTTCGCACAACGGCCTCTTGAAAATTACTCTTAGATTGGCATGCTGGCTCAGTGTATTAAAGCACTGCCACACAAGCCGGAATACCTGAGTTTGGTCCCTATGACCTGCATAAAGTTAGAAGGAGAGAATCCACTACATAAAGTCATCCGCTGGCCTTTCAACATGCACATTCTGTGGCACACACACTACCCAATAGCACATCATGTACATATACAATATAAATAAATAATTTTTTAAAAATTATTTTAAAATGAGATAGCACTTTCATTCATTTTACTTTTACTGCAAAGATTTCAGTGGGGTAGCAGAGTAGGACATAGTTCAGTGGGATTGTATAGCTCTTGAAATAACTCAATAGCAAAATTCAACGAATGTCAGTTTGTGTATGGCAGGGAAAATCAATCCTTAATATGTCTAGATTTTCTAGGGTGCATTTATTTGGCCCTATGTCTAGATGCTGCTTTTACAAACATTGACTAGATGAATGCTGAAAATGTGGGTGCCTACAAACCTTAAAGAAAATAATGACACTGAAAAGATGCCTCAGCAGACAAAGGAACAGAATTTGGATTCCCAGAACCCATACCAAGGGCATGTAAGCATGGCAGCCTCTCTGTAATTTCTGCACATAAAAGATGGAAGCAGGATTCAAAGAACAAGCTGCCTAGCAAGACTTGGCAGTTCTGAATTCAAGTGAGAGACTCTGCCTCAGTGTATGAGGTGAAGAAGGAGCCAGGAAGATACCCATGCTAGTCTCTAAAGTCCACATCACAGGCATGTGTCAACCCATAGACATTAAGAGGCATCCCTAATAGAGTTTGTTGTGATAATACACTGTAGTCCCAGAACATACAAGTTTAATGCCATGATGCCAGGCTCAGCTGTATAATGTGTGTTCATGTATATATACTATATATTCAAAATTAATGCATGCATTCAACTATATTTTGATCACACAAGCATGCAATGCCTTAGTGTTTTACTGAAATGTACCTTGATATAGTAGCTATGACAACTGAAATCCTCCCCATATAAGGAATCTACATACATTATTCCATTTAGTGCTCCTTCCAAGCCTGAAAGTAGGAAGAACTCATAGAAAATCTAATGTTCAAAAGACCAAAGTACTGCACAAGTTCATGTGGAGGACGTTGAAGTGGGGCTAAGGGAATATGCAGCACATGACTACCCAGTTTGCTGTATTGCCTCTGGGCTGGTTATCATCAGGCCATCCCAAGCCCTTGGCAGTTTTTCCTAACAAAGTAAGATCAGAGTCACATCAAAAAGAGATTCAAAGTATCAGAGAGAATCAAAGTACTAGAACCTTACTCACAAAAGTAGTCACTATCACCTGTAGGCAGTGGGCTTTGTAGGGATAAGCATTGCTTCCTTTCAATAATAGGTATTAGCATCCTTACAGTCAATATCTGTGACATGTTATGCAAGATAAAGCTAAGTATTTACTTCTTAAACATTAAACCACGCAAACAAAGTTTATCAATGGCATGGGCACTGAAGTTGCATAAAGAGGATTGATAACCACAGTGGACTGAAGCACAAGTATTTGTAAAGACATTATGTGTCATGTTATTCTTTGTTGCCAACTTGACTATGTATAAAATTAGCTAAGACCCAAGCAGCTGGGTACACTTGTGATATGTGTTTTAATTAAATAATTTGAAGTGGGAAGATTTATTCCAGATCATTTGAGGTGGGAAGACACACTTTTGCTCTGGGCCACACCTTCTGCTGACAGCCTATTTAAGGACATGGAGGAAGGACGCTTCTGCTCTTTCCCTGCTTGCTCTTGTTCTCACTGGCAAGTCCACCACTTCACTGGTATTAGAGCATGCTTCTTCAGCATTCAAGTGTACACTAAGATCAGCTGAGACATCCAGCCTTATTGACTGAGCAGCTAATTACTGGATCTTGGACCTTCTGTTAGTAGACAGTCATTGTTGGAGAAGCTGGCTCACAGCCCAAGCCATTCTAATAAATCCCCTTTCTCTATAGAGAGATATGTAATTTAGATTAGATTAGATAGATAGATAGATAGATAGGTAGGTAGAATTTATCATTTCTCTTCCTCTAGAGAACCCTAACTAGTATATTATGTAAATGAAGCATCTGCCATCGGGCAAGCTTTCACTCCCACAGTTCCTCATTTCAGAAGGCCAGGCACTGTGTGGTTGCTATAAGTTCCCCATAGCCTCTGCTTCATCATCCAGAATACATCACCACTGCTCTTAGGTATCTCCTATAGGGGATTTGAATTTTAAATAATCTCCCCTTTATGAAACTCAAAATCTTCACCTCATTAGAGACTCTCTACCCTTTGGAATATTTCCTGTTGTAGTTGCAATGATGGTGATGATTGTGATGGTGATGCTGGTGGTGATGCTGGTAGTACCAGTGATGATGGTGGTGATGCTGATAGTACCAGTGATGATGGTGGTGGTGATTATTAGGGCATCCTGATGGTTGTTTAAGGAAGAGGCTTCCTTCTTGAGATTAAGCATAAGGGCTGCCTCTCTTCTCAAAGAAAGGCTTAGGAATTATTTATGTACACACATAAAAATTAACTCAAATGAGTCAGATGCCTAAACCTAAGACTTAAACTGAAAAGTGCTTAGGAAGAAACATGCATAAATATGCATAGGCAAGCAAGGTCATGAAACAAAGAAAATAACAGGTAAACTGAACAGGCACAGAATTTTTAAAAACTGAATTGCAAATTAAAGATCAAAAAGGTAAGAAGACAAACTTCATAATGAAAGAAAATATTTTCAAATTGTATATATTTTTAAAATGCTGCATCTCAAGTATATAGTAGACTCCCATTACTCAACAATACAATAGCAAGCAACCCAATTTTGAAGTGGACAAAGAATTTAAATAGACATTTTCCCAAAAAATATGTTAGATGGCAAATAAACATACATGGGGAAAGACTCAAAAGCATTAGTCATTAGAAAGAGAAAGTCCAGCCACAGTGAGAGAGCACTCACACCCACCGAGGTGACTGTAACTAAAATATTAAATAATAACAAGTGTTAAGGGAGAAATGGAAAAATCATAAATTTATGCTGTTGACTTGAAGCACAGTTTGATAGTTCTGCCACCTGTTAAAGAATTGCCATGTGACTCAGTGATACCACTCCTGGATAATAGCCAAGACATTTTAAAATAGAATCCAGGGCCTGGAGAGTTGGCTCACTTGTGTTCTTTCAAAAGACTGGAGTTTGTTCCAAGCCTCTTCTACCCATCAGGTCACTCACAACCACATGTACTCCAGCTACAGCTACAGGGGATCTGACACCCTCTCCCAGCCTCTGAGAGCACAGCACGCACATACATGTACACAGACAGACAGATAAATAACTAAATAAATCTTGAAAAAATAGAGTCCGTTCAATAATTTGTGTAAACTGTACACAGGTATAGTTCTATGAATAATAACGCGTATCTTATTATAAATAATAAGTGAAGCAATGTAATGATACCAACTAATGAATGGACCTCATCCATAAAAAGAAATCAATCTCTGATGCATAATTAAATATGAATGAGCTTGTTACCCATGATGATGAGAGAACCCAGACCAAAAGGACACATAATTTATTATCATATTTACATGAAAATTTCAAAATAGGCAACTCCATATAAACAGAAGGAGATTAGTGGCTGGGCAACTGGGAAAGGAGTAATGAGCATCTGACTGCTTGGGAGGGCGAGGATTTCCTTTGCAGGTGATAAAGGCATTGTGGAATTAGATATAGCAGTGGTCACACAATGCTCTGAATACACCTAAGGGAGATGGATAATGCACTTCAAAAAACTAAATTTGGGGCTGCAAGATGGATCAGTGGGGATGATCACCGACCATGCAAGAACAAGGGCCTCAATTTTGTTCCCTAGAACACACACAAAACCAACACAGTGGTCCACCTGGTTCATGTGCGCACACACACGCTTGCACATATACACACATGCATATGCACACACACAGGTAGAGAAAGATTTTGCACAGTATACATCAATTTAAAAATTTGTGTTTGCTGCATGGAATCTGACAACTAACATTCAAAACAAAGAAAAGACCACACAGGGCTTAGTTTGAAAAATTCCAGTTTCTTACTATTTTAGAAAAGTACTTTACCCACAAGCCATTGCAGTAGCATTTGAGCCAACAACAGCCCACACCTTAAGTGCTCCCATGCACAGATACAAGTTTAGGGACCTCGTTGTATTGTGCTTGAGCATTTACAGCTTGGAAAGTATTTTTATTATAAATTAGTTGCCTGCTAGTTTGTAATAAATGGACCATATTGAATTTTCTCCACTAATGGATATGGGTTTTTATACTACCTACACAGGGTAGGGATGTCCATCACATGTGTAGTTGTCGGGTCCCGGCCCACTGGAAAAACCAAATCAGGGTTCACCTGAAAGAGGGAGTGGGGATTGAAAGTAGGATACAGAGATGTGAGAAATAATGAATCAAGTCAGGAAATTTCTGATCAAGATTCACTTTAATGTCCTACTAGTAAGAATATATAGAGAGAGCAAGGTCAATAGGATCTATTCGGATCTCACTCACCCTAGCCCCCAGGCCAGAATACAATAGCCTGAATTGCTCCCTGTAGAACTTCCTATTTCTCTGAGTAGTTCCCTGTAAGAACTTCCTTGATCCTCTGGGTAGTTCCAAGTTGGGACTTCCCTACGTCTTTCAAAGGTAAATAGTTTCTCTAGAGAACCCTGACTGATACATATCCCACGTGCCTTTTTTTTTTCTTATGGAAAATAGAAATGTTAAAGTCTGCAGTTCTTAGAGTCTGGAACACTGAGAACAGCTGCAAGGCATATCTACTTGTTCATTCATTCTTGTGTCCAAAATGCCACCCACAGGGCAGCAGGCCTTGCCTGGGCACCAACAACACCATGGTGATTGCCCAAGATCAACACAGCTCAGGCAATTTGGAGACTAAGACCCAGATGATAATGGCAGTAGCCCACTGACTTACTCTGTTACTGGAAGCACTCTCAAGGAAAGTGCAGGGTGCTATAAACCTTAACAAGTTGAGGCCAGCCAACCTCACTGACATGCAGATAGAAATTCGAAGTGGGGCTCAGGATGCTGGGTGTGGCTCTAAACAAGCAATTACAATCTGGCCAGGAGGTTTTAGTTAAGATTACAGGCCTCTACTCTGATTAATCTCTTAGATCCAGACAAAAATGTGGATGCAGCTCAGTGGAAGACTGGGGAGTTGCGTTTCCTGGGTGATCCCTGTCACCAGGTGTGGCAACTACTGAATTAGGCAAACAGTGGGGGAAGAAGATAAGCAGAGTAAACAGCTCTTGTGACCATCCAGAGGTAGGGCAGAGCCTGCTTTGGATGCACACTGTGTTTAGGCAAGGCTATCTTCTGGAATTCACTTAGGAGTGCAGAACTTCAGGCTCCATTCTAAACCTCTGGAGGCAGTGTAAGACCCCCAGCACGGTGGTCTTAACGTGGAGACCCCCACCAAGAACCAGCGAGACCAAGGTTTCGGTTGCAACACGCAAGAGGCTTTATTGCAGGGGGGTCGGGTACCCGGGCGTCTCAGTCTCTGGAGAGGCTGGCGCGCCGAGCGAGTCTTTCGGGGGGCCTTTTATAGGGATTTTAGCGGGAAGCGCGGGTACAGAAGCGAGAAGCATAGTTACAGGGCTCTGATTGGTAAATTTAAATGAGGCGAGGTTATGGCCCGGTCATCAGATGGGCTCTAGGAACAGGGGAGTTTACCCGTTCTCTGGGCCAGGTGGCCGACCATAAATATCTTGTTTGACAAGGACAAACTGTTTCTGTTATCTCGGCATGCTTTTATCTTTTTCCTCTGGGCCCCAGGCCTCATCTTATCCCGGGAACCTATTATTCTAGTCTTGCCTTGCAAGATAGCGTTACTGCTGCTATGCTTGCTATGGCGGGTGCACAGGGGAGGGGGTCTTACAGCAGAAACCACAGTTTTATAAAATGCACAGGTGGGATTTTTAAAATAATTTATTCTCTTATATATGATACCCCAACCACAGTTGGGATAAATACATCTTAATAAATACATCTTGAGTCAAGTGGAGTATTAGGTTATGGAAGCTGCTAAGATTGAGGCAATAACCTTTGACTTCCAAACAGACACACACACACACACACACACACACACCATGCTTGTGAACACACACATAATAATAATATGCTTAAAATTTAAAGTATAATGCTACCTTTTATATCTCCCCCTTTTAGTGGTCCTAAGTCAGGGATGACATACGCCCAGAGCAAGTGCTCTGCATGAACTGCGTATACAGCCTTAGCATCTTGAGAAGTTTCAGATGTCTGCTTTCCTCTGTTCTGTTCATGCCACCATAAGAGCCGATGATTTCTCTTTTTTAAATCTTTTACCTTCTTGAGCATTTCTTGTATGGCTGCTGTTTTTACATCATTACTCTTTTTCTTCTCCTTTCTGCTCCTCCTGGTCACTCCTCCTCCTCAGATTCATGGACTCCTTGTTTTTGAATTCATATAGTCACACACATACTTATAAACGCATAATTCCCACCTTTTGAGTCCATTTAGCGTTGCTCATATTTATATGGTTTAGTGCTGCCCTCTTGATATGAGATAACCAATAGGAGGGTCTCCCTGGACTACTGATTTTCTCTCTTGGAGGAGTCATTCCTTGCATATAGCTCTTCATCTAGGTGGGGCAGGGTTACAAGGAACCTTCTGGGTTTCCCCATCTGTGTTGGCATGTCTCCTGGTGGTATCATTTCTTTCCAGGAGCCTAGCTTAAGCAATCATATTGCTGAGATTTCACAGATGCACCTCCCTGTCACTTCAAGAAGACACAATTCACAGTAGACATCCTGGTCCTCTGGCCGTTATGATTCCCACACACTGTCTTCCACACTATTCCCTGGACCCTAGATGTAGGAGCTGTGTTTAGATGTGTCAGCTGGAGATAGCCATCCCACAGTCAGGGCTCTTCCTTTTCACCAGTTGTGAATTTCTGCAATGGTCTCTGTCTGTTGCAAAGAGAAGCTCTTTGATACAGGACTTACCTGCGGGCATAGAAATAATTATTTAGAAGGCAGTTAGAGATTATAATACTGGTTTAGATGCGTGACATGGTGAAGCTAGGTTATAGTACCACACCATTTCCTTCCTATTGAGCAAGCTTTAAGTCCAAGTATATGATTATTGATTGCTGGCAACATATAGATGCCACCGTTGCACCTTGAGGACATCTTGTCATATTGGCCATTGTTGTGGTGTGTAAGTGTCAAAGCTGGGTAGGATTCTTTATTGTTTGTGTGTGTGTGTGTGTGTGTGTGTGTGTGTGTGTGTGTTTCTTTTGTTGGATCTCACAGCACCTGCTTATGAGAAGTAGTCTTGAGGGAGAAAACTTCCAGATCAGCTGCAGTGTGATTGCTCAAAGTTGTATGCCCAAGGTGTGTGATGTCATTAACAATGGGGACTTATCTTCAAACTCTGGGAGGTAACCAAGAGTAATAGCAATAGTTTATATTGTTTGCAGTGGTTCTCTTGGACTCCCCTAACCAACAATTTGAAAGAAGCATGCCTGGCACTGGTGTTATGTTAAATAGGGGCAAGATTACCCCAAGTGAAAGAGAAATTTGATTTCAGTATGTGTGTGTGTGTGTGTGTGTGTGTGTGTGTGTGTGTGTGTATGTGTGTGTGTGTGTGTGTGCATACATACAAAGTATATGTAATTTTAGGAAAACATATAATTATATAATTCACTAAGGACTTTTCAGACATCTGTCCTTCTTCCCTTCCTCTCGCTCTGTATTGCTCTCCCCAGTTAAGCCGCACACTCACTTTCCCCATTTCCCCCTGAATAGCACCATCTCCAGCTATTCCTTTAACCATAGCTACTTCTCCACCCCCACCCTACCCCTGTTGCCCTTTTACTTTCCTGGTTTCTAAATTACTTACTCTGGGTTATATACGTATACACAAGGGAATTCTACCTGGCCCTAAAAAATGAGATAATTGCATTTTTAAATAAATGGATGAAACTGAAAAGAAATTATACTAAGTAAAGTAACCTAGACCCAGAAAGACAAATGCCATAGGTTATCTCTTATTTGTGGTTCACAGTTATGGATTTTGACATACTAGCAGGATGGCTACACCGATATAGGTCAATCTGTATTTCAAACCCACCAGGTTTACAGTGGAATCAACAGCAACAGAGACACGAACACATATTTTCCTTGACCTAAAAGGCAGCCCTCCTCGGTCTCTTTCTCCAGCCACATTCCAACAGCTTTGCTTTCCGGGTCACTGGAAACACTGGCATGCTCCTCATTCCCCAAGGAACTTTAGACTCTTCCCAGCTGGCCTGGGAGCCAGGTGAGTATCTTTGTCCCTGGATGTGACAGTGATCATTGATTGCCCTTTGTGATTATTACATGGGCAGGCTACTGTTTGAAAGCAAAAGAATCCCTTATCTTCTGGTGCCAAAGGGATAGCCTGGGGCCTTTTACTGGGTGGACTGGTATTTGTTTTCTTTTCTGTGCTCATGATTACTCAGGCAACTTCAATGTCTGTGAGAGGAGGCAGATGAAGGCAACTCACGAGCTGACAACAGCAGGCTGTTGGACATGGGACCATTGCTTAACTCAGTAGAAACTATTATAAAGTTGGTCTGTTTGAAAGGCCCCTTAGAAAAAAGTGATAGTCCCCCAAACCATAAACTACTTTATGGTATTTTTCTAGAATAATAATATCTAGAAAATCTATTGGCATTTTTTCCAGTAGTTTAGTTGAATGTTGCAAATTTTTCAGGAATTAATTAGGGTTTATACATTTTTTAAGCATAAGACTATTGCACTCTTTCTTATTCTATAAAACAATATAAACACAACTTCTCCATATACAAACAATTCATGGCTAATTTATTGAAATATTTTTATTGTAATATTCATTTGTATTGCAGTGGCCTTGAACCAAGTCCAAAGTATCTCTGAGGCATATCTACAATTAAAATTAAGTAAAATTTTAAGTACCATTTCTCAGCAGCATTAACCTCATGTCAAGTATTTAATAGCCATTGTGGTTTGTAGCAGCCATATTGGACAGGACAGTATGTAAAATTGATGCTCTGTCCATATCAGACAATGTGAAAATTGTTGCCCTTGCTCCTGAACTGGTCTGTATCTCAGTTTCTTCATCTCCATTTTGAATGTCGTTAAAAACAGAATCTCTCCAAAGGTTGTTGGAAGTGTCTCTGTGTATTTGTGTGTGTGTGTGTGTGTGTGTGTGTGTTCCATCTGGTGCATAGTACGCATCGTCCAATATGAAGCTGTTCTCTACCTAAGACACAGGCAGCATCTGGTACACAGAAGCCGACAAGTACTTCTACCTCAGAGGAGCAAGCAGAAAAGCTTAAAAGTTTGACACTCCTTTTTAACCACTGAGGTTTGCATTTTAGGTGCATCACCATGAACACCTCCGATTTTAGCCTCACCGAAAAACAGTCTCTTCCTGTCTATCTCAACCCTTCATCTTCTTGCAACAGAAGCTGAGGCCCACGCTTTAGAGTACAAAGGAGATATTTTAGGCCTGTGATGTGCCCCAAGAGCTATTTGTGCTGCTTTGGTTTGGAGATTTCTAACTAAAAGAAAGGAAAAGAGGTGGGCCTAAAACACACGTAGGGAGAGCAGAAATCACAGCTCTTGCTTGTGGCAGGCAAAATATATTAGCCACTTCTACGACAAGGCTGCAAACACAGAGGCTTATTTACTGTTTTTAGTTGTCAAAATACAAGTTGCAGTTTGACTTGTCCCCCTTCCCATTCCCTTGGCCCTGGAAAAACTGTTCCTGCAGAGAGAGGCCCAGGAACTCATGTGTGCCTTTGATTGCAGAGCACAGTAATGTGAGCTTATGCTGAGCTGGCTGTCAACAGTAGTCTGCTTGGCCTTGTGTAGTGGAGGCACAATAGAGCAGGAATGGGTTTGTCTGTCTGTTTTGGCAAAGGAACTCGCTTTACACATTCAGCCTCAGCTTAACTCCAGAGATGGGAGGACAGTCTGGAGCTTTATGTTGTTTTTGCAAAGCTATTCCAAGCAGCATGGGAAATGGTTAGATGAGGCTACGTGCTGTCCTGTGCCTATTCACATGGTTCCATATACTGCCGTCACCATAATGAGGACTGGAAGTTAGCAAATAGTTAGGCACTTCTGGAGAAGGTATTCTTCCTACATTTGGCAAAAAAAAAAAAAAAAAAATTAAAGGATCCTAAGAATATATTCCTAAAACATTGGCATGAGGTCACTGACACCTTGCACATTGACATGCCCACAAACCCATGCCTTTCACACCACTGATATGAACTCTCAGAGTAATAAATGAGAGTGTCAAAGAAGCTGACGTGAGATGAGGGTGATTTGAATCAAAGCAAATGATGCCTTCAGGAAAGGAAGTCATGGCTGACTGCAGGGACCAGTGGTTGTCAAGGTGTGGAGAACAGAATTCAAAGTATGGCAGTACTTGGGCATCAGGGTGCCAGGAGGGCAGTTATTTGTTTGTTTTGTATCCTGTTGGCCTGCTTTTTAGCAATTTTTTTTGGTTCTTATAAATACTACCCTTCTCCACCCTAATCCCTTCCAACATCCCAGGATCAGGTAGGAGAGACAGAAGGTTAGAGAGAAAAGGGGGAGTAGACCTCTATAGACTACTTCCTGCTGATTAGGTGTGTAGAATTCCTTGAGGGAAGTCCAATCTTTGATTCATCAGGATATCTCCAACTTTTTCTTGTCTTTTTTTGTCCACCATTTGACAAATCAGCAGCAGCAGCAGCAACAGCAGCAGCAGCAGCAGGAGCAGGAACCAGAAGGAAGAACAGCCCCTCCCCCTCTCTTGGGGCTCTGCTCTCTTATGCCTTCTCTAGAGTCGTCATAATTAAATTGTCTTCAGCTTGCAGAGTCACCCTCCTGCCAGAACACACACAAGGCAAGTAGTCTGCTGCTGTGGGCAGTCTGAAGCAGCCCCATATCCCAAACCTGGAATTAAAACAAAAACATGTTTACAGAACATAACTGGCTTTTTCAAGACACCACAATTCTCACTACAATATCATAGAGGATATCTAGAATACTTAGAGGATAGTTGGAATACTTATAACACTTGATGAATTTGTACAAATCAGTTGCCTTTGGAGGAATCAACATGAAGAGAAAGAAAGCCATGCTTTCCAACACCAAAGTCATGGCTCTGGGGCAAATTCTATCCTAGTGGCACTGATGATCTGAACTTCATGCTGCAGTAGGGAGAACAGACTCTAAGCCAATTTGCCAAGATGGCAATGCATAGAAGCATAACTCCAAAATCAAGAGATATAAATATCCTCTGGGGTCATGGCCAGGAATGGGAGCATGTATGTTGTTCTTGGAGCCATCTGTGATTTGTTTTTAAATTAAATACAGATGTCTCGCTCTGCTTACTGTGCAGCTACATCTCAGTGAACCTTTAATAAGTTAGAAATACTCAAAGTAGAATTCTTGGGGAGACCTGGTGGCACTCAGAGGAAGGACAGCAGGTTACCAAGAAAAGACTTGATACCCTATGAACATATACAGGGGGAGGTAATCCCCCTCAGGAACAGTCATAGGGGAGGGGAATAAGGGGAAAATGGGAGGGAGGGAAGAATGGGAGGATACAAGGGATGGGATAACCATTGTGATGTAACAAGAATAAATTAATAAAGGAGAGAGAAAAAAAATATTCAAAGTAAAAAATGCATTGAACACATCAAACCTACTGAACTGAACAACTTAGCTTTGAAAAATAGAACACCAGATCCCAGGTTATTTGCCAATTGATCACATACACACCATTGCTGCTCAGCATCACAGGCGTATTGCACTGAGCATCATAAATCCAGGAGTCTGTCAAAATTCAAGGACATGAGAGTCACCTTTGTATCATCTTAAAGCCAAACCACAATAAGTTGAGTTTACCTTTTTTTTTTATCACTTTATAGGAATTTACACTAGCCATAGAAGAGATGAGTACATAACATCCTCCCCCCCCCCCAATTTCACCACCATAGGTTCCCACTTTTAACACACTGTGGCACCTTCTAAAGAAGAGAGAAAAACTGGCTCACACTTTATGGCCAACTTCCATGCCCTTTGCTGTAGTTCTTTCCATGTCATATACTTGAATGATTTTTACATAATATGACTTTAGAACAATATTTTAATAGTCGTTCAATGTTTCATTCTCCTTCCATATCTTTGTGTGTGTATGGGAGCAGTATTAGTTAGGTTTCTATTGCTGTAAAGAGACATGACAACCCAGGCAACTCTTGTAAAGAAAAGCATTTAATTGGGGTTGGCTTACAGTTTAAAGGTTTAGTCCATTGTCATCATGGCAGGAAGCATGATGGGACTCAGGCACACATGGTCCTGGAGAGGCAGCTGAGAGCCCTACATCCAGATAGGCAGACAGCAGGAAGGAAGTGCCACACTGGGTCTGGCTGAGTATCGGAGACCTCAGAGCTCATCCCCAGTGTCCCACTTCTTCCAACAAAGCCACGCCTCCTAAAGTGCCACTCCCTATGAGCCTGTGAAGGCCATTTTCTTTCAAACCAGCACATTCTACTCCCTAGCTCCCATCGACTTGTAGCCATAGCACAATACAAAATGCATTAATTCTGCAACTTCAAAGTCCCTGTCATCTGTTACAGTATCAGCACTGTGTAAAAATCCAAAGTCTCATCTGAGATTAATGTAATTTCTTAATTGCAATCTCCTGTAAAAGCAAAATGAAAAGCCAGATCACATACTTCCAACATACAGTGGCACAGAATATATATTACTGTTCCAAAAGAGAGGAAAAGGTGCATAGTTAGGAAACACTGGACCAAAGCAAGACTGAAAACAGTGAGGCCAACTTCAAACTCTGCATCTCCATGTCTGATGTGAAAATGCTACTCAAATCGCCAACTCCTTTCAGCTAGTTCACTGCAACACATTTCTTTCCCTTGGCCTGGTCGTTCCCTGTTAGCACCTTTCCTTGGCAGAACTCCCACTGCTCTGGTATCCTAACATCTTGGGGTCTCTAAGGCAATCCAGCTTCACCTTCACAGCTTCACACAATGGTCTCTCTAGGCCTCCATGCAGGGACACCCCTACATATGCCTGGCCCCAACAGCTTCCCTTAGTCACAAATGGAGATTTCATAACCCTTTCTCCTATCATTGCCTCTAAAGCCAGAACCACATGGCTGAAACTGCCAAGTTCTGCTGCTTGCTGGGGCTGGAACCTGGCCCCTCATTCAATTACATCTTCATCAGCTTTCTCTGTTCGAAGGTTTCCTTCAGTGCCTAAGTTTGACTGTCCTGGAACTTGCTCTGTAGACAGTCTGGCCTTGAACTCAGAGATCTGCCTGCCTCTGCAGCCTCTGGAGTGCTGGGATTAAAGGTGTACACCGCAACACCCATTTCTGAGCTTTTCTTTAATTTCTTTTCACAATCTGGATGCTTAGCTGGTTGGAGACTTGCACTGAGGTCACCATTCCCTTAACACCAGGCCTTTCTTTAATCTGTGTACCTCCTGAACACAGGACTTAGCTCCATTCTCTTTCCTGGTGACCGTTTTCCCCTCAATTTGTACATTTTGTATTTTTCTTTGCTCAGCTTGCTCCTTTTCATTGTCAGTATGCATAAGAGTAAATAACAACACAATTAATCCAAAACTCTTAAATTTAGCCTCAGGCAGATTTTTTTTTTTTTTTGGACAAGAGCAAAAGGCAACTATATTCTTAACCAAAATATCACATGAATGGTCTATAGGCTACATATTAACATTCTCCCCTGAAACCTTTTGAGCCAGGCCCCCACAGTTCAAATCACCCTCAGCACCCCTGTCTTCCATGCTCCTACTAGGATAACCCATTAAGCCCCTACTTAAGACATTCCACTGCTTTCCTAACCCAAAGTCCCAAAGCCAACATTGCTCCAAACAAAAACAGGTCAAGTCCATCACAATAAACATCAGTGCCTGGTACCAAGTTCTGTCTTAGTCAGCATTTCTATTACTGTGAAAAGACACCATGACCATGACAATTTTTATAAAGGAAAACATTTAATTGGGACTGGCTTACAGTACAGAGGTTTAGTCCCTTGTCATCATGGTGGGAACCATTACAAGATGCAGCTAGACATGGTGCTAGGGAGGTAACTGTGAGTTCTACAACCAGACTGGTAGTCAACAAGAAGAGAGTGCCACACTTGGCCTGGTTGAACATCTGAGACCTCAGAGCCCATGCCCAGAGAGACACACTTCTACTCCAACAAGGCCATACCTCCTTGTGATGCTGTTCCTTATGAGCCTATGGGGCCTATTTGTTTTCAAACCACCACAGGGGCAGTGTATAGTCATATGTGTGATTACAACATTTGCATGAAGGTCAAAGGAGAACCTAGGGAGTTAGTCCTCATTCTCCACCTTGTTTGAGACAATGTCTCTTGTTGCTCACCAGTGTATATGTCAGGCTAACTGGCCTTAGGTTTGGAGGGGGGGATAGGGTTTCTCCTGTCTCTATCTCCCATCTCTCAAATAACATTCTAAAAGCTAAAAATGAACCACTTCCTTAAATGCAATGTACATCTTAGTTCTTCCAAAATATATTAAAGCTCCAAACTGTCAAAGCTTCCTGTTATTTTTTGCCCAGATGAAAAAGAATAAAGCAAACTAGAAATTTTTGAAATATCTTCTCTTCCACACTGAATACACTGATTTATCAGATTTCTACCACAATGACTGGATAAAAGCCCAATGTTTCCAAGGAGCTGTGTGGAACTTCTACTCAAAAAATATAATTCTAAATTTAGCTAGATATTAATATTTTAGCAGTAAATATTTTTATATTCTGATTTGCATAGTTTTTACTCAGGCTTCTTTTAATGAATATAAAAAGATAAAAGTCATATAGCTATAATTCATATATAATTAGACATTATTATTTCCAGATAATTCAGTTTTTCAAAAGGATTTGTGGGAGACAAATAAAAGAAAGAAAGAGAAAGATTTTTTTCATTTGTAAAATCTAGGACTTGAGCTTCTACTGTTTTGTGCTCTCAGATGCATTGCAGAGAGTGCTTAGCAAAAACTGCCTTCCAGGGGCTGGAGAGTTGGCTCAGAGGTTAATAATACCGGAAAGACAGCCATCCATCTTACATTGAAAAATGCCTCAAAATAGCAGAGGTTGTCACAAACTGCTAAAGGAGATTATGTCACTTATGAGAAAATAAATGTGTGCTTTATACTCCCTTATATACTGTAGCAAAAAAAAGGCATGTGGGAAACAAATATTTGTTATTTGCCTTCTGTGCATTAGTTCCTGCTCTAGTCACTGGAGACTTAATGAAAGGTGTGCCTTCATGTTCACAGTCTGTAGGAAGGAGGCAGATTAAAAAAAAAAAAAAAAAACAAGCTGAAACTTTAGTGTAAAAAACAGGATAATTTACTTAAAATTATGGCAAGGCAAGGTATGGATGGGTGGGTAGGTAGGTAAACAGATAGATGGATGGATGGATGGATATATGAAAGAAAGAAAGAAAAATAGATGGTAGAATGAGTGAGTGCATGAGTGAGTATTGGACACCAGAATCACTTAGGTGAAGCTAAAATCACTGCAGAATTAACATGTCAGCAGAGGTGGAAATACTGAGGACTGAACTCTGCAAAGACCCATGGTTAGATATTCCAAAAGCAGGAAATGAGGCTCAGCATATGTTAGAAACAGGAATTCCCTGTGGTTAAACCATGTGATGAACTCAGAAATGAAGCAGATAACAATCTATGTAGCACCCTGGAGGCCATGACAAGGTTTATTTTCCTTGTGTTTTTGATACAAACTCAGTACCTAAAAGCTTAAGAAGAGAGCTTAGCCCTCAAGGACTTGAAATCTACAGAAGACAATTTAAGAATGTATACTGATCTGGAAGCCACATAGGAAATCAGAAAACAGGAGGTTTAAGGGGTTAATGTAACTTAAATGACATATGGGTTGTAAACTGAGTCCCAGCAGAGCCTGAAGGCATGGGGCTGATTCAGCAGAAACAATGTGTGTGGGGGGCAGAGAGGGGACAATGAAAGGGCAACTAAGCAAGGGATGGCATGGCAGTCACACAGGAGACCTAGCATCACAGTGGATTGTCATCTGTCTCCCCAGCCAGCTTGGAAACTCTGGGAGGGAAGGGCAACATTCCCTGGCTTTATCTTTGCACTTTGGGCACACAGTGCCAGGCACTTCATAGTATTTATAGAAACCCACTGAGCCCAGGAAAGTGAACAGTGTGCCCTGAAGACAGTATAAGCCAGGCGCAGAGTGGGGCTGGGTGTAGAAGATCTAGCTTTTGTTTAGAATTGAAATTTCATGGAGCATAAATTAAGATTTCATTATCTGTTTATTGTTGAATCACAAAAAACTGAAAGGATAGGTCTTATTGAAATTACCTGGCTTCGAGTACTGGCTCTAGAATGCTAGATTTTTTTTAAAACATTCTTATTTTATTTTGCCTTTTTTGTTTGTTTTTTGTTTTGTTGTTGTTGTTGTTTGAGAATAGTGGAAAGAATCTCAAAAAGACAGATGGCTAGCCTCCAAACCTTTGACATCCAACGTGGATCTATAGTGAATAAGAGAACAAAAGTAGCTTCCAGTGTGGACTCCAAACCCAGAGGCACAAAGTCAGTCATCCACATTGCAATTGCTGATCTGGGAGGCTGTGTGGCCACAGGGATATATCTACTCAAGGCTTATCTCCGAGCATCCACAGGGAAGTCAACTGGTTAATATCAAAAACAAACACATTTAGAAGACTCCTGTCCAAGCTGTGTCCTCTTAACTCAGAGGAGGAATTCTCATCAAGACCAAACTCTGTTAGCTTGTTCTCCTCCCTTCCCTTGGCTCCTATAAGGAAACAGAACCCCACTGAGCTCAGTAGGGCAGACAATGTGTTTTGAGGACAATAAATATTGGGGTTTGAAGGGTGGGGTGATGGCTCAGTTGATAGACTGCTTTCTTTGTAAGGCTGGGAATCTGAGTTTGATTCCACAGCACCCACATAACAACAATAACACAAAATGCCTGGCATGGTGACACATAATATCAGCCCTAGGAAGACAGAGACAAGTAGATCCCAGGGCCTTACTAGCCAGCAAGCCTAGCCTACTTGACAAGTTCCAAGTTCCAGACCAATAAGAAACCTTGTTTAAAACAAACAAACAAAAAGGAAATCAAAGTGGGCATCATTTGAGGAATGGCAACTGAGACTGTCTTCTAGCCTGTGGCATATGTCACTTCCAGCATGACCTCCTATCCTGCACAGGCACACTTGACCTTTGAACTAGTTGCCATTTATTAGTCCTATTCCAGAAACAGTGTTTAGTGACAATCAGAATGGCCCAAAATTTCACATATTGCCATAGACTAACCCAGCCTATAACAAAGTTAGATTTGCTAAAACCTGTGGTAATAGAATGGTCTGCCTTACTTACTAAGGTTAGAAAAACACCAAAATCTGCATATGGTGTGTGCCAAGGCAAACTTCAAGGGACTCACATTGTGATAGCCAAAGTCCCTATGACATTGTCTAAAACTAAAAACCATGGCAGTATCCAGCATGCTTTCCTCGTCAAAGAGCAAACAACTGTGGAAGACATGAGCACATAGTCAAGAAGCTAACTAAACATGAAGCTTAGTCAGATAATAAGTTGAGGAAGGCTAGGTAAATGAATGTCCTGTCTCCTTAGGCCTGACTCAAGATCAGCATCACACGAGGTAAGTAGAGACCGCGTCACTCACATGCCAGAAGACATACCCTTATCTGTGTGTAATCCTAGTAAGTCACCTCACCCATGCTCTGTAAGCAACTGTGACAACTTGCCCACCATGGTTACCTTCAAGAGGAGATTTTATTTTCATTAAGGGCAAAGTTTGGAGAAAATCCACAGAGAAAGGCTGAAGCAGTTTAGTTTTATGCAGAGGGAGTGGAGAGAAGAAGATGCCATTTGTCAAATAGTTGGAAATGTGAAAAGAAACAGCTAAGGATGGCTCTTAGATGGCATGTCAGACACAAAATGATCCCGCGTCCCCTTAGAAGTCCATGCTTTAACCCAAGGAATGTGAAACTCTTACTTTATAGAATAAGGAAGAGTTTGCAGAGGTGATAAAGTCAGAGATTTGGAGGCAGGCTGACTGTCCTGGAGTAGTAATGACCCCAATAGACTCACTGGCCCTCATAAGAAAGGAACAGAGCTGGCTGTGACCTATCATGACAGTAATGGCTGCGCTGATGATGATGAGCCTGAGGACTCAGAGTTTAAGGCAAGCCTGGCCTTCCCTTTAGAGCTGCAGATATAGTTTAGTAGCACAGCATCTGTCGAGGATGCTCAGTGCCATGAGTCAGACACTGGGTGAAAAAGAAGGGGAGGGGAGAGGGAGAGAGAGAAGAGAAGGGCAGAAAGTTTAGAGAGAAGACGCTGTTCTTCTGGCTTTGATGGCAGAAGGACCATGATTCGAGGAAAACAGGTTATCTCTAAGTTCTCCAAGCTAGAAAAGTGAAGGAGACAGGATGCCTTCTCTACTCTTGAGGACACAGAACTGTAAACTGACAGCCTTGGACTGTTCTCGGTCACTGAGTATGAATGAGCATCAAGAGGGACCTCACAGAAGTGGCTTCTGTTGTCAGTGTAAAAGCATTTCTCAAAGCTCTGTCACGGAGCTTTCAGAAAAATCTACCCTTCCTTGGTAGGTTAGGAGTCCAATCTTGGATATTAGGACATGCTGAGATGGCCAAGCAGCCCACATGGGTATAAAGTGGCTTTTGGAGTTCAGCAACACTGAGGTGATCCATGGTGTGAAGGTGCCCATCGGATGGCTCTCTAACACAATCATCCTCTGACCCCATTATTTCAGAATGACCACTCATGAAGTGAGACCGGAATCTTGTGCACAAGGGCACTGTAGGCATCCCCTACAAGCAGCTAACCAAACCATGCCAGAGGGAGGGAGTGGAGGTATGGATATTGGATTAGCTTACACAATATGGGGTGGTAGTCCTACAGTGGCCGTCCACACACTAGAGAGGCTGAGAGTCAGGATCCCAACCTGGCTCTGAGTTTACACACTCCCTTGAGAGTCGCTGGTATTGAGCCCATGCTGAAGGGCTAAGTAGGATGTGGTTAGATACCTGATGATTCTGTCATGAGAAGAAATATGGGGTCGGGGGAGAGGAGGCGAGGAAGGGAAGAGGAAGAGAAGGAGGAGGAGGAAGCGGCATTTCACTTCTGGGACACAAAGAAGGATCATGTGGAGAAGGCAGCTGCCTGGAAGCCTGGTCTAATGAGTGGCTACAGGCATTGTGGGCTGGTAGTGGCCCTCTCACCCACTCTCCTGACCACTTGCTGGCTCTCCCCATATTGCTCAATCCAGCCAGCCAGCAAGGGAGCTCTCCATAGGTCTAGTCCTAACCTGCCTTCCACCTGGTAGCCACTGAGAGCAGAGGACAAACAGCCCGTGGCCTTGGAGCCCCTTTGTATAATTTCCGATACTTTACATCTTGTGCTATTTGATGAGTATGATAACTATTTTTAAATGAGTATATAATAAGATTTCATTTAACACTTCTGCAATGTTACTCTAATACAAACTCCTAAATATATTACGGTGGAATGAAAGAGTAAGTGACTTTCTGTGCCATGTGCCTGTTCTAAAAGGGGTCTTTCAGGGAAATCTGGGAGAAGCTGTTCATTTCTAATAACACTATCATTTGCACAGTGAATAACACATGACATCTAATAGCTGTAAGACCAAGGAACTGGCGTCAGTGAGAATGGATGGTGATGTTAGGGGTTGACCACACACCAGAGGCCTAAAGCTTTGGAGTGATGCCAGTTGTGGAGGAGAACCAGTCCCACACTGTCAAATTGCCGAATCTTTAGCCAGGCTTCTTGCTTATCCTGGAAGAATGCCAGGAATTTTCTTGAAGCATTAAGATAACATCCTCCAACCTAGAGTACTGATGACCAGAGCCAGGATGGGAAACCCGTAAGTAGGAATATTGTCTCAGATCACATAAAGATTGACTATCCTCAAAAAAAATTGACTATCCTCAGAAGTACACCTCCATCCCTCACCTTGAGAATTATTTACTTCGAGCAAAGATAAACTAGCTGGATTTTGTTTTGTTTAAGCTGGCCATTAAAGGAAATAGATGTTTATATATTTATGGAATTCATTGTAGACTCTCAGGAATGAATGTAGCAGACTCTTTAAGCTTCTTAAACAGACATTTATGTTTATTCCTGGGTTGTGGTTTGTGGGGGCAGAGGGACAGAAATTAGATTTAAAAGAAAAATACAGACATGGTGGTGATACACACTGATAATCCCAGGGCTTTGGAATTTAGACAGTAAGGCAGCCTTGGGCTAAGTGGTGAGCTTGAAGACAACCTGTGCTACACGAAATCTAACTGTAAAAATCAGTTAATAAATAAAACAAAGAAAAACACAGTACTGTGCCCAGTATGCCATCAGAGCTCTGAGATATTATCAATCCCCATCACACCCTTCTTTAGAAGAACACTGTGACTCTCCTAGAGAATACATACCACCCACCAATTTTGAGCTCAGTCAGATGACATTTCTAGCCATTAGAGTCATTAGAAACACCAGAAGAGGCATATCTCATTTCCACCAGGCCAGGGAACAGCATATGTCAACTGCAGATTTTTCTCAGTCTAACTTCTGGTATAAGATGACTTTGTTGCACAGACTCATACTCTAGGTTTATTCAAAGCTCATGGTTTTGAATAGATCCACAGCAAGAGACAGGTGCACTGTATGATCGATTGAAATCTGGAGCTACTCATCACCATTTCAGACATTGGTTAAAATCAATCAATAACTTTTAGAAACAGAAAAAAAATGAAAGGACTGAACATAATGCTGAAATGGTACTACCTCTCCCACGTAGCTGACATGGATGACTGCCATCCATTCAGATCCCTTTAGAAGCACTCCAAGCAAAACAAAGTAAGTTGTTTCTGAGATTCTGTGTGCAACGTAAATGAGGTAGCATACTGTTAAATAATACAGTAGATCATCAGAAAAAACTTTAAAAGTGTTTGATAAATCATTTAGCAAAGGTATATTAGGAATATTGATAATTGGAAAAACAGGAACCCCAATACTGATGAAAATTGTACAGTCAAGTGAATCTGCTAGTCACCAACATAGCATTATTTCAGAGGGATTCCTTCACACTCATGCATATGAGCAAACATGTGCACACACACACACACACACACACACACACACACACACACACACACACACACGGTCAGAGTAACCAAAAATACCTGTCTTATAGTCTAGCATGACGGCACACTTTGATCCTGGTGCTTGGGAGGTAGAAGAGACATATAGATCTCTGTGAGTTCGAGGTCAACCTAGTCTACATAGTAAGTTCCAAGCCAGCCAAAGGCCACCTAGTGAGATCCTGTCTCAAAGAGAAAAAAAAACAATAACAACAACAACAAAAACAATAACAAAAAAGTCTCCTTTACCTCCTTCTTATAGACCAAACAAACAAACAAACAAAAACAAAAACAAAAAAATACCATAATAAAATTTGGCTTGCCAGATCAGAACATGACTGTCTTTAAGTTGTAACATATAAGGAGGCACATTTGGTCACAGAGTATATTAAAGATTGCAGTCTAGGGAAAATAAGACCCTTAAAAATTCCAATTGCCTTCAAAAACTTGAAGGTGTATCCCAGAAACCTATTAGCAGACAGTAGAAGACATATAACTCAAGCCAGCAATACTAGGGTATCTTTGGTGGGACTAAGCAGACCTAAATAGTCTGATACAGCAACCCTGTATCTGGCCACCCAGTATAGTCACAGCAAACAAGAGACAAACATCTGTGGTCCTACTATAAAATCAAAGTCCTGGTGGGCATGTTAGGGAGAGATAAGCAACAAAAGCAAGGGTCTCAGTATAGAAGCTACCCCCAAGATACCTGAGGAAGCCAAGTAGTCACTGGTATCAAGGTGAGTGAGAACCATTAAATCAGGGTCAGAATGCCAATACAGGTGGACCTGACATGTCCTAGGTACCCACAGGGGTGTTTCCATGTTGGGGGATACTAATCAAGGCTATAGGAGGACAAATGAAGGTGTTTTCCTGTTTTCAGTGGGCATCAGAGTCAGGTGGGTGCCTGCTGGGACTTCCAGGTTCTTCTTTACTGAAACAAAAGATTGGGCAGAGACATGTGGATAACAGGAGAAGTAGAGACCAATTATCATGAAAGATTTTCCTTCCAAGAAAGCAAGAGGGACAGAGCTAAGAGAGAAGCAAGAAGCTGCATGGCACCCAGGGCTCAGAGTTGGGCCCTCATGGGTCATTTTTTAAGGTGTATTCTATTCATTACTTGTCAAATTTGGTGGACAAGACTCTCGAGGCTTCCTCTCTGCCAATGATTTCTTCATATGCTTATTTTATTTTATTTTATTTTTTAGTCTTTTGAGACAGGGTTTCTCTGTGCAGCCTTGCCTGTCCTAGACTCATTTTGTAGACTAAGCTGGCCTTGAACTCATGGCAATCTGCTTGCCTATGCTTTCCAAGGGCTGGGATTAAAGACATGCACCACCACACCCAGTTTCATACGCTAATTTTAAATTACCTGTACTTATTTAGTGTGTGTGTACATATGCGGGTGTGCCCGTGTCACTGCACACGTGTGGAGGCCAGAACTTGTGGGAAACAATTCTCTCCACCTATCAGGTATGTCCTGGGGAACTCAAATCTTCAGATTTGTAAGCCCTTTTGTGGTCATCATATGACCTCATTCTCTTGCCATGATGAAGAAACATAAGGGAGAGAGCTGGTTGACTCAGCCTTGGTTGAGCAAGGTAACTTGAGTCCCTTGAGTAAATAACATGCTGTGCAGTCAACAGCCAGTAGAAAATGAAGATGTGGGGAGCTTCTGCAGAAAACATCCTAACTGAGGGCTGGGTGGCATGCCAAAGGCTCTCAGAGAGCACCTGGGGAGGTGACCATTGGAGTGAGATCTGCAGAGGGGAAAAAGGGTCATCAGGAGCCACAACAGTGACAGTGTTGACAATATGCATCACCATGCCTTCTATTCTGCACCACAGCTGAGAGCTAGCTGCCTACTTTACACCATTTTAGAGACAGCAGAACTGAAGGGCAATGCTGGAATCTGAAGCTTCAGGCTGGATCACTTGTCAGGAGCCAGAACCTAAGCCCCTTGGAGAATCCGTGAGCTGGGAAGTTTAGCCCTAGACCCTGAGATATAGAAGTACAAGGGGCCTCAGAAGGGCCCTTTGGACCTGCAGCAAACCAGCAGTGCTTACCAACCAGGCACATTCCACTCTTAACTGTAATAACATTTTGTTTGAGAACATTGATGAGAAGAACCCTGTTGTGATTGTACTTGGCCAGACACTCAAGGGGCTGCCTCTGTCACTGATGGTCTCTGCTGCCCAGATGTGTCCCAAAAAACTGCACATTCTTCACCAAGAATGGTGTGGAAGTTTTTATTTATCCCTACCTTTTGGGAAGCAGGGTGGGAATGGGTTTCTGGCTGTTTACTGTTTTGTTAGCTTGCATTTTTCTTTCTCTCTTGCCACTGAACAAACCGATAACTTACTTATTGAGTAAACTTCTGAGCCATAATCATTTTTGTCCTGAAACAAACCTGCTTTTAGCATCATCAGACTTGGATCCATAAACAGGCAAATGTGTAAGCAAAACCAGGATGACTCCGCTCATGATCCTCTTCCTCAAATCCTCCAATATTGAGTTGTACTTCATCTACCAACCTTTCTCTGCAGCAGCCCCACAACTGCTCACTTTATACTTCTGTGTAAAGTACACTTTACACACTTGACACCACACCCCTTTACACATCTGCCCAGCCCATTGCCAACAAAAGGACTGATAATTCTTCAACTATGTGTAGTATACTGACTGACTGGCCAGCCACCATGGTAACAGGGAGCACATTGGCCTGGCTTACAAAGTTCCTTTCTAGCTCAGTGACCTGTGGGTCGCAACCCTTTCAGGATTTACCAAGGGTCATGTAAGAGCATCAGAAAACACAAATATTTACATTATGATTTATAGCAGTAGCAAAATTACAGTTATGAAGTAACAAAAATAATTTTATGGTTTGGTGGTCACCACATATGAGGAGCTGTCTTAAAGGGTTACAGCATTAGGAAGATTGAAAGCCAATGGCAGAGGGAAAATAGCTTATTCAGTATACTTCAAGAGGGAAGCAGGCTGAGCAGTAATTACAGTACTCCCTACATTCTGGGACATTGGGTCAGGGGTCCACTTGGGAGGAACACTTTTGTGATTCGGGACAGTTTCCTTGTGTGTGACTCTCTGGCATGTAATTAATTCACACTTTCCAGTCTGAAGGTACACAGTTCTGAAATTTTAATGAGAACTACCACACATGTCATATCCACTTATATAGTTTCCGACATCCAAGTAAGAGTTATCAGAGTTATGCAATTAGGGGTGGGTAATCATGGCTAACTAATGTTCAGCCATGTTCAAATTGTGAAGTCACCTTTCAGTCACCTGACACTGGGCTCTGTGGTATTAGGGGACAGCATTCTGCAGCTAGCAGATTGGGTAGTGACTACAGTTACTACCTGAACTATGCTTGTGAAAATTCCCAAACAGGGATTTGTTTCATCTCTAAGTCTCTTATTAATGTCCTCCTAACATGCATAGCAGCTGCAGTGAGCCTGCAGAGAAGCCATGATGCTGTAGTACTCACGGAGTGATGCCTTCCAGTGGCCACTCACTGCTTTTAGAGACAAGACTTTGCTGTGGCTCCACCACACTCACCCCTGTGCATTCCCATCAGGACAACTGGGAATCTGAGCACTGGCCCTGCAAGAGGCTACACCAAGCTCTGCCCTAGGGAGCTACACCCATCTCTTCAGAACACCTTCATTACCATCAAGACTGTATCAATCCATGAATCCCTAAGACTGATGCATAGAGAAAAGAGATGGTCTGCCGAGGGGGCTAGATCAACCAGCCTCTGATTGTGAGACACAGGACAGGCTTCAGGTGCTCATATAAGAGAAGAAGGGAACTCAGAAGGGAGAACACAGAAATGGAGGGTCCCCAGGTTGTGAACATAAAGGACATCTAAATACCTGGTGGTGGTGGTAGTGGTGGTGGTGGTGGTATGCCAAATGTGTATCGAAGCCATGGTTTGCTATCATGTTGTTATCTTCCTCCTCGTGTTTCTCTTACAGACGTTGATGTCCAAGACAAGGCTGCTGTGGGTCCCTCAGGGCCTTTCTTAAAAGGACAAGCACTCATTGTCCCATGAGTTCCAGGATCATCCACTAAGGCTTCTGTAGACCTATTCTGCCAGCAAACCATCACTACAAGCCTACTTTTCGAGATGAGTGGCTTTCTGGCCTCCCTGGACCCCCGGTGGGTGCGGTGAGGGGCTGCCTGATATGCAATGCACTCTCGGATCCTACGTTCCAAGCCAGTGGAGTCCATGTTGGAGGGAACTGGGACCACCACAGCACATGGGACCAAGCTATCCCACTACGGACCTCATCTGTCTTGGAGTTGGGAGCTTTGTGGGCACTGGCATGTGTGTGGTATCTTTCCTGGTGGCCAAGAAAATGGCAGGACCTGGTGTCATTGTGTCTTTCATCATTGCCACTGTTGCATCTATATTGTCAGGTAAATAGTAAGGAGAAGGACGTCCCACAGCAAGGTTTATTGGTGACCTGCTTGCTGCTCTTTCCACTCTACATTTGTTTATTTATTTATGTGTTGTGGGGGTGCTTGCCATAGCCCGTGGGGAGGGTGCTAGAGGACACCTTGTGTGAGTCAGTTCACTCCTGCTACCCTATGGGTCTGTGGAACCCATGCTGACAGTATGAGCAGCAGACACCCTTCTCACAGAGCCATCTCCCCAGCTCTCTTTTAGAATAGTCAGTAATGAGCTGTATTAAGGGGCAGTGACATGGCTTGTCTGTCTTTTTGATCTCCACTGCCAGGTAGGTAAGGGACTAGATTTTGACCTGATTGTATTAACTTCTGTTTTCTGTGGTTTTCAGTACAAGCAGCTATACTGGTGCCGGTGCTTCTGGCCCCCAACCTCTCACTCTCTGTTATGTTCTAGCTACTCAGTTTCTGGCTTAACTCTTCCTTTCCTTGGAAGATGAATTGTGTCTCCTAGAGGGAGGAACAGAGCACACAGCAAGTATAAAACAGTAGCAAAGGTTGTGCAGAATAGCAAACCAGCAAGTCAATTTCTCTGATATGACTGGCTTTGGGAAGCAAGGAGAAGGAAGCCAGGCAAGGAGATTTAGTGCTGCTGTAGACATCAAACACTGTCTGCCTCAACAACTTCAGTGATGCCTCACCTACAGGGAGGCAGCAGGCACTGCTCTCACTCAACCCAGGGTCAAACAACTCATTCAAAGGCAAGGTGCCAAGGCCTATATGCTGGTGATTGCAGAACGGCTCTCCCATTGTCTTTCTCCCTTCCTTTCATTTTCTCTAGAGCTACAGGCCATAATATCGTCCCAGAGTGCCTCAGTAGGTCAACACTCAACAAGAAAGAAAGGAAGGAAAGGAGGGAGGGAGGGAGAGAGGGGGAGAGGGAGAGAGGAAAGATGAAAGGCTCTTCTCCATCACTTCTCATTTAGTAAGAAAGATCCACTGGGACTGATCCTCATCATCAGCTCTACATAGTCACTTTTCCTGGAATCACCCTTTATTCTTCATGGAAACTAATAAACTGGATTTATGCAGATTAAAGGACTTCTGTCTCTTTAAAGTAAATGAATTATTCATATGAGTGAATTATCTGGCTACGTAAAACTAGTAATGTGATTGCAATTTTCTCCAAATTTTATTGACAAAAAATATTCATTGTAGAATTATAGTTCTAAAAAGGGTTATCATTATAGAACTGATTATAATAGCAGGAGAGACAGGAATCTGGCTAGGGGCTGTCCTGGTTTCACTTACATTCTGTAATAAATTACCTTAACCAGAAGCACCTCAAGGTAGAAGGGGATTTACTTGAGTTTAATTTTACTTGAATTCACTCCATCACTGTGGGTAATGCCATGAAACAGAAGCTTGAAGCAGCTGGCCATAGGCAGGAGCAGAAGAAGCCCATGCTCTCATGGTCACTTGCCTTCTTGGTAGTGCTCAGCTAGATTCATCTTCTCTAGTCTTCAACAGTTCACCGCCCTCTATCAAGGGAATGGTGCACACGCACAGTGGGCTGTGTCTGCCTACATCAAATAACTTACTAAAGACAGTCCCCCATGGACATGCCCACCTACCAACCCAATGTAGACATTCTCCATTAGGACTCTTCCCAGGACTAAACAGTTTTCCCCCAGACCCCATCCTAGTTAGATACAGTCTCCAGACTGAGGTGATGCCTGTATACCTGTATGCAAATCCTCCTTCACATGACACATAATATCTAGAAAGCCATTGTGTCCTGAGAGCCCACCCCTGGTCTCAGCGCTCACAATACTATATAACATCTCTGTCTTCCTTGCTGAGATGGAGAATTCAGAATTCACCCAACAAGCATTATGCTAGAGCTACTTCGCACCAGCATTTTGCAGCCTTGGTAGGCCACACCTCTTCCCAGCTTTCCACTCTGTGACATGGAACTATAGACCTGAACTCAGCTGCAAATGGGCTATGTTCTTCTTGTTTGCCTGGGGATTGATTGTTAGGCATTTCCCAGTCTCCTCCTAGCCCAGCTCCACCACATGCCCAGACACCACTCATCGGCTTGTATCCACCACTGCACCAGGCACCAGAAGAGAAATGCCTGCCTCTCCCCCTCTCTCCAGATGGCCCCATCCATAGCATTGCTCCAAGCTCTGTGACTGTCTCATCCCCTGCTGAGGCCAGCCAAAATCCTTCAGAGCCTCAGCCAGAGCCAAAACCAGAATAACCAGTGCCAATGTTGTCAGATTTGAATTGGGTCTCTTCAGCTGGCCCCTGCACTGCCTTGGTCTTTGGTCACAAATGTCCCCTCCTGATACATCCCCACATCATTGAGAATTTAACCAACCTTTCCCTGCTTCTCCACACCACAATAGTCCAGTCCTCTCCATCTCCGCCCTTCTTAATATGTGTTGCTCCTCTTCTCTGTCCCTGATTAAATCCCACTTCAGGAGGAATCCCATTCTCTACCTTGTATGTTTGTCTCCAGCAATAGTTACTGCTTGGTAATAAGAATGGAGGGAAGAGCCGGGCGGTGGTGGTGCACGCCTTTAATTCCAGCACTTGGGAGGCAGAGGCAGGCGGATTGCTGTGAGTTTGAGGCCAGCCTGGTCTACAAAGTGAGTCTAAGACAGCCAAGGCTACACAGAGAGACCCTGTCTCCAAAAACCAAAAACCAAAAACCAAAAAAAAAAAAAAAAAAAAAGAATGGAGGGAAGAGGATGCCAGAACAACAGAAGTTAGCTTGTCCCAAGCAGAGAGGAAAGCCCAGTAGAGATGAGGGTGCTTGCTTGCAAAGGAGAGGCAAGCTGCACTGAACACCAGGGCCACTGAATCCTCAAAGGAGAAATGCCACAGTGAAGCCCGTTATTTTGTATGGTAACAAAACTTAACAATGAAAAGCAAAAGGGGAAAGTAGTAAAATCGGTGAAAACTGCAGGCTTCAATGAAGTCAGGAAAATACTGGAATAAAAACACTAATGAAGTGAGGTCAAAGGCAGGAAGTGACGTCAGAGAGGGAAACATGTGAAGTTTCGTATCTGAGGTGGTGTGTAACCAGTGAGGTTGGGTTTAGACTTGGAACCTGGTTCAGGTGCTAATTAGATGGTAGACTTAAGGCAAGTGCTGAAACTTCTCTAAGCCTCAGTTTCCCCATTTGGGAAATAAAAATAAAGTTGCTGTGACATGTAAATGAGATACCTGGTACAGTATCCAGCACACAGCTCTAAACCGTTGTTTTGCCTCAAACTCTATTGTAGGTAACTGCTGTAAAATATGGTATTTTGGCTCACCTTATCTTTTCAAGTTAGGTGCATTACTCTGTTTTCACTGCTTTAACTAAATACTAGGATCTAGCTAATGTATTTTTTTAAAAGGGTTGCTTAGTTTACAGCTTTAGAGATTCAAGAGCACAGGTCAATTTGGAGCCCACTCGGCTGTACCACATCTTGGATAAGGCCAGCCTAGGCTATATGAGGCCTTGTCTCAACTTTTCCCCATATATTCTAGATGCAAGTCCTTCATTAATTGTGTAGTGTTGTTTTCTTGAGACAGAGTCTCATATAGTCTTGACAATTCTGGAACTCTCTATGTAGACCAGGATGGCCTTGAACTCGCAGAAGTCCACTTACCTTTTCATCCCAAGGGCTGAGATCAAAAGTGTTATTAGTCACACCTGGCTTCAAATGCTGAGTTTGCAGCTCTTCCTCTAATTTCTGTCTACTAATATTTTTAAATGCTGACTTTTCATGTACATGCCCTGAAATTCTAATTCAGCTGGAGCTGGGTGGGGTGCCCTGGGGCTGGTGCTTCCTTAAGATCCCCTAAGAGCATCTTACATACAACCAGGCTTGGAAATTGCTGTGCAGTGGGAAGCGGGGCCTATCTGCCACAGCCAGGACCCGTATGGAGAGGAAGCTTACTAAAAGACATTCCACACTGCTAACAAAAGCTCAGGAAATTTTTTTGGCCATGTAGCCCTCTTCCCCCATGCTACAAACGCCTTTGTGGAACATGAAATAAGTAGGACTCTGAAGCTACTTTCTCTCCAACTGACCATGACCCACAGGTCCACTAACTTCCCCAGATCCTTTGCCCAGCTCCACTCTGACATGGTCACTGCCCTCTGACCTATCCCAGGCAGTGAGCCACTTATTAGAAGAAACAGCTTGTGCCTAATCTCCCCTTTTTTTGTCCAATAGTCTTATCTGCTTTTTGATAACTCCACAAGCCCTGTTCCCTAAAAAGCCTGCAAAGCCCCTTTTATAGTGTGTTTTAAGAAAGAACATCAATTTTTTCCTTTGGTTCTTACCTACAGCTCTGGAGAAAGTGGGTGGGGGCAGGAGGGCTTATACATGCTCCCTAATTTACTTGCCTACATATGAAAAAAAAAATCCAAGTTTTTATGCCTACAACATCTGGCCATTCAAAGTCACAAGAGATGTCCATGAGCCTAAAGAGGGAAAGAACATCAAGCTTGGTGGGGTTTTTTCCCCCAGGCTTATGTCTAATTTCTCTTTTAGTATAATTAAAACTGAACTCATAAGTCCGGCATGGTGGCGCACACCTGTAATACTAGCACTCAGAAGGCAGGTGGATCCCTGTGAGTCCAAGGGCAGCCTGGTCTATGAAGCGAGTCCAGGACAACCAGGGATATCACACAGAGAAATCTTGTCTCAAAAAGCAATAAATAAATAAATATCTGAACTCATGAGGCTGGGGAGATAGTTCTGCTTGTCAATTAGCACTTGCTGAGTTGAGGTTAGATATTATTCTATAGGCATGGCCTCAATGACACAAGCAGATATATATGTTAGCCACACAATGGAGACAGAAAAAAGTAGAAAACCAGATGTCCACATAATGAATGAGACATAGGAGAGAATATGGGGCTCCAAGCTCAGGGATCTCTGACAGTTAAAGTCAAAGTGAGGCTTAGAATGGAGAAGGGTTGAACGGGTAAAGGACAAGCAACAAGACAAGGCCAAGCTCCTTCTGTCCAAGAAAACACCTGTAATTGATGAATATCTTGAAATAACACAAGAACGATGGATTTGACACCATAGTCCTGATAGCAGAAAGAAAACCAGCCCAGAGGAGCACACAAGACCTGAGCTCACATGTGGACACAGCATCACTTCCATCCTCATGTACTCACCTCACATCCTCACCACTGTAGAAGGCTAGCTTTGATTCTGCTCTGGGAGAACCTGGAGCCGCAGTCAGAAGGAACTTCCTGAAAGTCCCTCGCCTCTTTCAGGAGAAGCAGAACTGAGACAGGAGGCCCTAAGACCCAAACTTCTCCTTCTCAGGAGGCCATCTTTGGGTCAGCAGAGCCAGAAACTGTCTGACTGGAAATGGATGGATCACTTGATACCAGCTCTCACTGGTCATTACAAAAAGGTGATTAAAAGGCTGCCTGGGGCCATCATGATGGCTCAGTAGATAAGTGTTTTAGTATATGGCTATACAGCTTAACATTAGACACAAATAGGCATGCCTGACCTGTTGTAGCACACAAGCTGTGTGTGGCTAAGTGTATTGGTGAATTCGGTCCAACACAAAAGAGTAAATATGAGATTGTTTTTGCAATTTTTAAAAAACTCAGTGATACAGTTCTTATGTGTGTACATGTATGTACAATCATACAAAGTACATGAAAACATTGTGCTACAATGTCAAAATAGGACATACTTGCGTATTGATATGTAGTGCATGTTTCCTAACATCCTTAAGACTTTCAGCACCTCCAAACTGTCCTCAGGTCCACCCATGCCGTAGTGATGGGACTCCTGGGGGGAGGGGCCACACGGACACATGGTGAGCCCTATTGGGTGCCTGCCTTTCCAACCTTGCTGGCCTGCTCTTGAAGGCATTCTTTCTGAGTTCTGACACGGTGTTCTAGTTACTGTAGGCTGCTATGTCATGGCAAGGAAACAGTTAAAGGGTCAAAGTGTTTGTAGAGATAAGGATGCATGTACATATACAAATTCTGATGAGTCCCATTTTATTTTTTTGGCACAACAAACCATTTTCACCCCCTCAGTGAAAAACAGACTGGGAGTGAACTGGGAGGACTCTTGTACAGCGGCCCCTCTTTTGTTTCTCTTTAATACACCAGAATGGGAAAAGTAGGCTTTTGAAAGAGCAGTAAGAAAATGCATGTGCAAAATGCATACCTGCCCTCAGACCTAAGGTGGACCAGCTCTCCAAAATAATGTCCAAATATATAGCTGAAAACTTAGTGAGGATAGCAGCCAGCCCAGGGTCTTTGTCCCTGAAAGCTGAAACTTACTAAGAGCCTTGATGAAAGTCAGTATTTATTATTTCTGTTACGTTTATTAGACAAATGTTATACAATGCAGACACAATGCAACCTCCCACAAAGTGTATTAGTGGCTCCAGTCTATGGTTGTCACAGTAACTAAGCTCTTGAAGACTTCTAATATGATATACCTGTCATCAGCTGTGAAACAATGACACAACACAAAAAACAAAAAACAAAAGCAGACTTCTGCGATGGATCAATGTGCAAAGGCACTTGCTCTCAAGCATGATGGCCTGAGCTCCATCCCTAGTGGGATTAGACAATCAGTTCCCACAAATACCTCTGACCCCATACTCACATGGGCACACACAAAAGAAAAACCTCAAAATCTCCAGTGAACAAACACCATTATAATATTCATTTTACAGATAACAACACTGAGGCTCAGAGACCCTAGGTGGCTTTGTAGGGCTACCCTGAATCTGCTTGGCTCCTGAGGCCATTGTCTGCAAGCAGCTTGAACAAGACTTACTCCTTCGAATCATAAACCTCAGCACTAAACCAAACCAACAAGGAAGCCTTCCTTCTCTGGAGCTCTGAACACAGCTCACAGCTCTCCCAGAGTTACTGATTAAGGGAGCAATTCTGTGTGTCAAAACTTCTCTTAAGTTGGGTCATGGAAATGTCTTCTAAGCTCACTGTCTTCTATCATCTGCCAGCAGCAAAAAAATCGGTACTTGAAGTTCACAGCACTCTGCTGACTGAACAGGCTTGATTGACAGCCTTGGAGGAAAGATGTCAGTACCTGGTTCAGAGAAGGTATATGCATTTCAATATGCATATATCATATACAATATGATTGACAGCCTTGGAGAAAGCATGTCAATACCTGGTTCAGAGAAGGTATATGTATCTCAATGTGCACGTTTCTCAGATTATTGGTGGTGAAAACCAGTTTCCTCCAGGAAAACTTGGGCTCCTTTTACAAATCTGCAGCCCCTGACAGAGTAGACAGCACAGGGACAATGGGACAGACAGACCACTCACTCTGGACTCAGCATAGTGAGAACTCCTGCTGAAAATAGGAAAGGACTCTGAAACAAAGAAAAAGGTTGACATCTACGCAAAGAAGAAATGAGATCATCTGTGAAGCAATTCTGAACACAGCCAAAGCCAACCAGGCCTCGGCCAGAAGTCAGGATACCCAAGGCCTTGGGCAGCTCTGGCCCTCAGCAGCTCAGGGTCATTGGTCAGGCTCTCCTCACTCTCAGTCTGTTCCCTCCCCTATAAAAACTGAAGAGCTTGAATTAGATGCCCTGTAGCAAGAATTAGAATGAAACTGAACTGAGGGAGAGGGAAGACTTAAAAAGCAGACCCCCTTGTCTCCCCACATGCCAACTCACAGCCCCATCTATTCCATAGCAGCTTCTAAGTTCTAATGGAGGCAAATGTCACTAAGTAAAGGGTGACATTAGCATAAAGAAGAGGAAGTAGCAAGATGCAGAATGGGCACTCCATCTGCCTTCGTCCTGGTCACAGGATTGACTGTGAATGTGATATCCTAATGTGCATCACAGATACTTTATGATATGCACCTCCACTGCCATTTTCACAGATCTAGCCAAACATTCCCTGCAGAGTAACTAAACATGAATTCATAACTTAAGCATTTCCATATATATGTGCATGTGCATACATATATATGTAAATATATATGTGTGTGTTATGAGGAAACTCCTTCAGAGGACACATGGACTATTAAAGTCAAATTAAAGTGAAACAGGAAGCCCTAATAGTGACTCCGAAGGTACAAATTGGCTTAAGACAATGCAAGGTTTATATAGATATCAGACACCTGCCTGCATGCTCCATCCCACATTGCCCTCAGGGCAAGATGTAAAGAAAACATTCTCATAGGTATCAAATTTCTTCTTGGTAACCTGCTTGATACCCTTTGAGCATATACAGGGGGAGGAAATCCCCCTCAGGAACAGTCATAGGGGAGGGAAATAAGGGGGAAATGGGAGGGAGGGAAGAACGGGAGGATACAAGGGAGGTGATAACCATTGAGATGTAACAAGAATAAATTAATAAACATTTTTTTTTAAAAAAAGAAAGCATTCTCCTGCTAAATTCTCCTTGTTACAAGTTGGGGGGTGGGGCAGGCTGGGAAGAGAGCAGAGTCTGGAGAGAATCTCTGCACAAGTTCCTTTGTCTTAACTCAGCAGTAGGTAGTTCACACTTTCAGAGGTAGCAGCTTCTGCAACACAAAGGATCCTCCCAGCAGGTTCTGGCTAGCAGAAGGCTGCCTTTGTACTCACTGAGTCACAGTCCTTAATTATGGCTCCCGAGAATAGATCATATAAAGGGCATCTTTTTGTGCATACTGTCATCATGGGGAAAGTCATAAGGCTTAGTTTCCAGGGCTTTGGACATCTTACGGCACCAGATTCAGGAAAATGGTCCTTTTTCTCAGTGAAGAAAGGAATACTCCATTTATGACCAACAAACATTCCCTTAACTACCACCCATATTAGTATACAGAGGAATGATGATACATAGTAGTTCCAGAGGCTTTTTATGCAATTGCCATCTGTTCATTATAGGCCAAGCCTAATGTACTCAAAGTACAATAAACTGCTTCTACCAAGCAGGAACAGCAAATCCATGAACAAGAAGGGGGTTATTCTACACAGCAAAATCACTAGTATTAGCTATACATAGGCAAAGCACTAGAGTTGCATTTGGACCAACCAAGGTTCCCATTCAAATAGTTCAATGAGCATAATGTCTCAAAAAGAGAAGACTCAGAAATTATAGACTGTATCCCTTTACCTGTAATTTATCCCTAGAACAGATTTGATTTCTCTTCTTGCTCATAAGCACTAAACAAGGACAATGGGCTTTTAAAACCATAAATTGAGAAATAGTGAGTGACATCTAACAGAAGAAGGTATGCTATGAAGCATGGTCTGAGCTATGAATGGGATGCTAAACCTTACCAATATCGTCTTATAGTTAAGAATTTTAACAACTATTCATTAGCCAATACTTGGCACGTGATAAAAGTATGTTTTTTTATGAAAATTCTGTGCTCCTTACTGCTTAATTCCATGGCCACAAGGGCCAGGTTAGGATCATTTCACACAGATAGAAAAATTATGAACATTTCAGATACATACAATCACTATTTATAGGATTTAGCTGGAATTTAAAGATTAGACATACCGAAGAAAGTTATGGTAAAGGTGCACAGTATCATTTTGCCACTTTTACCAGTGAACTTAATCCTGAAAGACAATATGATAGTCTTTTACTTTTCTAGGTCATGGTGTGCCTTGTCTCATCCTGGAAAGTAATAAAATAGATAAGTTTTCAAATGTATTTACCTTATTATGAGTTTGCAGAAAGTAACTTAGCTTTACAAACAAAACTCAGAGTATTTTTGGGGTCAAAATATTGGCCACAGATACTCTATGATGCATGTGACTGCCTAGATCAGCTCTGTTCTGTGTAGTGTTTTGTATATTTAATACACCCAGGCTGAATTACACATACAGAAATTATTTAATAATGTAAACTCCAATAAAAGTGGATACAAAGCATACAAAATACTTGTAGATACAATATCAAATTTATAAAATATTGTATCATCCTCCTTTATTATCTCTCCCATGATCTTGAGTTTGGATCATGGCCATCAAATAGCCTCAAGCATCTGGTTGTTTTTTTGTCCATTATAAGGGAGATATCACTTTAGGATTATACATATAATATATATTATATATGTATTAATATATAATGTAATACATATATTATATATATGTAATCAACCAGCTCCACTCTATTGGTCTACAGTTTTACACAAGCTTTACTTGCTAGAAGGAATGATATGAAGTAGATAGATAGTCAAACAAGATTTGATTTAAAATATTAAGGAAAAGAAAGCAACTCTGTAAATGGACAGGCCCTCATATTGGTCTTAATCCTGTTGTGTTTGCTTACTAGATAATAACCTTTGGTCAACTCCTGGAGAAACTGTATTAAAAAGAATTGCTCCTCTGAGATTATGCCCCTTTTGTGTCCTTTTTGGCACCATATGTGTGGCAGGGTTAAAGTCCCTAAAAAGAGTCCAGGAGGCTACTGAAAAAGGTAAAGCTTGTGAAGACCTCCTGCAGACCAGCTTTGGGATTAAAGAAGAGAAAGTCTTGGTTTTTCCACAGGTGGGAGAATTGAGCAGGTGGGTACAGCAAGCAAGAGAACCATGTTTCGTGAACAATCAGTTAAAAGAACTACTTGTTGAGGAGAGATTGAAGAATGAAATAGAAAATAATTATTAAAGCCTAGGCATAAATTGCAGTGTAAAATTGAAAGGTCTTCTATCCCAGGAGAACTTAATTTTTTTCTATCCCTTTCATCGATCTCCCTTGGGCCAAACTCAGAACTTTATTTAAATTTCAATTCTTTCATTACAGACTACATCACAATTTTCTCAACTTTTTAATGTCCATAGAGCATTTAAAGATCAATAGAGCAAGAAAACAATCTAACAGAAATATACAAACAGTTCTGTATAACCAACAATAGAGCAAAAATCAAACAATTTTTAAGCAATGGTCAGCATGACCTGATTCTTACTTCTTAAATAATAGTCAGGAAAGATTAACCTATTGTGATTACATGATTCATAGCAACATAGCTTAAAATTAAATATATTTAACACAGAAAAAAACGTGACTTACTTCCAATCCCAAACCAACAGTTATGCTATTTATCTTTATCCAAGCCTAGGCTAACTTCCATGGGGTACTTTATTGTTAAATATCTTGGAAGCAGAACCTTCTAATCCCACCTTATAGTGCCTTCAAAGCAGATTCTAAAGAAACTTTCATTTTGATATAAGAATAAGTTTTACTTTTCTACAGCTAACACTATCTAACCAGGTACTGTTATTTCAAAGTCCTACATTTCTTTTCAAGCCACTTCTGCCTTATTGCTCACAATAGTGAGAGCGAAAACTGACTCATTTGCTCAAGCTTTTGTCCAAATGTCTTATTTCAACATTCTCTATGGGAAAAAGCTTGCCAATATAAATTTTATTAAGGATGAGAAATAGAAAGAAAGGCAGTTTTAGTAGAAAAAAAATTCAAAGTAGTTTTTAGGCAAAATTAGACCAAGACCATAGACAATATTTAAGGACAGCCCTGAACAACTGGAAGTCTTATGAAATTTGTCAAGAAAAGCCTCGGCAGCTGTTCTAGATGTCTAAAAATCATTCTGGGCAGTTGGAGGTCTTCGTCACGTAAAGCCTCTGTGACTTGTTGTTATGTCTCTGACAAAGAACCAAACATATTTCAGATGCCAGGACATAGGATGTCCACAGAGGACATTGGTATCTGTGGAAAGGAGCAGATCTGATCTGATAATATAAGCTGAGTATGTTGTGAATAACAGAACCACATAAATGGAATTGACTATCTTTTTTGGAGGCTGTTGGAACATATGTTGATGCCTACATATGAAGCTCTGAAGTTTTACATCATAGAATGTTGGTTTTGCTTTGATTGTATTGTAGCTTAATCTGTTTTTTTCTTCTTCCAAAGGTACTGAGTTCAATTCCCAGCAACCACATGGTGGTTTACAGTCATCTATAATGAGATCTGGTGCCCTCTTCTGGTGTGCAGTAGTATATACAGGCAAAACATTGTATATATAATAAATGAATCTTAAAAAGAACACAACAAACATTAAAATGATTTTTCATGTGGTGCAATTAAGTAGCATAAGTTTATGGAGAATGAAATAAAGATGCTTTCTATGAATGAGGGTTATTAAAATTAAGGTAAATTAAGTAAATAAAATAAATTATGATGTAGTTTTTCTAAAGCAATGGATTTTTAAAGATATTAGACCAAAAGTAGAGTAACAAAAACTGGGTTTAAATTATGTTTACTTATGATAATTATTTATGTTTTCTAGGTTTTATATTTAGCCATATGTTAAAGTTATAAAGACAATCAAAACTCTAAACTGAAGAGGGAAATTCATTAAGCTTTGTTTAAATTTTATAATAGTTACAACTTTGAGATGATGAAACAGGTATTACAGTGAGAATTTTGGAATTTTTGTTTCTTTAAAAAAACACAGAAACACTATAGGAATGTTTTCATTTTAATCTCAGGTGTGAGGATATGGGAGTGCTTCAAAGTAACTGGCATTGATTTCCCCAGTGCTCCAGCAGAGGCATTATTTTGCCAGCTGTCGATAATTTCTGAGACTATGTGATGTTTAGAATTCTGGGAACTTTTATGAATATATATAAATGCTAGATCCCTGATCAATGTTTGGCTGGTTGGCTGGTTGGTTGCTATTTGGTTGCTGTTGATTTCAGTTTGTTAAGTAGTTGTGTGCAAATAAGAAATAAGAAGAAAAAATTTGATATCTTTACCAGCAAAGTTCAAAGTTGGCCCAAGGAGATTGACACTCCTAGTTAGCAGGAAGTAGTCTAAATGATAACATTGCACCCTTTCCTGTCTATCCATTTTTCTCTCCTATCTAGTGTTTGGGGTTGAAATGTAGAGGAAAAGGGGTAGAAGAAAGAAGAACCCACTAAATTATAAAAAGTCCAATTGCAAGATATGTGGGTTACAGAAAAATGGAAACATCTGTTATGAACCTCTGATACTATCTGATGACTTTATTTGCCTTGGTATGGAATGTATGGATCTGTTTGTATGTTACAAAATAGATTTTACTTGATATAAAGGTGTTGGGTTAAAGAGATATTCAATAAATGGCTATTGACTTTGGGAAGGATTGTCCTGGATAATTTGGCTCTGGACATGTAATGTACCAGTTCTCCATCACAGAAAAATTTTTGTTTGTTTGTTTTAATCTCTCTCTCTCTTTTTTCTATTATAAAGAGAAGGGTTTTATTAACAATAGGTACATATAGCAAGTCAGTACATTATATGGGGTTTTCCTTAGAAATTGCATAGTTTCATATTTGTACTTGGATTTACAAAACAGAAAAAAACCCCATCATATTCAAAAGTATGAAAACTAATTTAAAACACAGAAATTCTAATAAGCTTTACAATATTTAACATAGGAATGCATTATTTTCTAAAAAATTTGAAGTTTCAAAAGCATATGTCATTCAAAATTGTATGTCAGTCTATTTTCTCGCTTTCTGCTTGTGGATCAGGATTTACCTCTAAGCTACTTCTCTAGCACTATGTGTGCTGCAATATCTCCTTCATAATAATGAGCTAAACCCATGAAACTGTAAGCAAGCCCCAATTAAATGTTTCTTACATAAGAGTTGTCTGTATTGTGTTGGAGACCCCAAGATATTGTAGATGTAAGAGTTGTGGGATTACTACCAAGGAGGGCTGCAGACCAGACATGGTACCAGCCCAAGAGAGAAAGAAGTATGTTTCAGTCAAAGTGAAAAGATGTTGGATCAAAAGAAGTGTGCTTTGACAGAAGATGAGGAGATGCAGAGTTTGGACTTTTCCCTGCTGGGTTTTAAACATGATGGATTTCAATCCAGTATTTTCTCACTATGATCCTTTTCTTCTCTTTTGGAACGGTATTGTGTAACATTGTATATTTGAAGTAGGTGATCTACTTTTTGACTTTCCAGAGTGTTACAGTTAAGATATTGCTGTGAATCTAAGAAGAGACTTTAGACTTTTAAGCAGTGTTGAGATTGTGAAATACTATGAGAACTTTTGGAAGTTGGAGTGAATGGGTTTTATACTATACAGCTATAAACCTATGAGGGCTAGGGAATGGAATGAGGTGATTTGAATAAAAATTGTTCAAGGCTGCAAAATACAAACAGCCAAAACACTTTGAATGTAACATTTATATAATTCCTGATTGCTTTGTTATTCTTCTTGCTGTAGGTATTTTATTTTATATATATATATATATATGTATGTATAATAATATAAATATACATAAAAAATTTAAAAGTAATCAAGTATGTTTCAAAAAAAAAGAAAAAACAACAAAAAGAAAGGTAAAAGCCATTTAGAATCAACTTAAAGCTCAGTATTATTGGATGTTTAATAAAGCATGTTTCTTCCTCAAAATAATTGTTCCAATAGGCTTATGTATTTGAATGCATAGTTCCTGGAGGTAGCATTACTTGAGAAGGATTATGTGGTGTGGACTTATTGGAGAATGTGTGGCCTTCTTCTAGGAAGTGTGTCAATTAAGATGGGCTTTGAGCTTTCAAAAGCCCATGCCAGCCCCCTCCCCACTTGCTCTCCTTTTTATCCCCCCCCTCTCTCTTTCTCTCTCTCTCTCCCTCTCTCTGCTTACAGATCAGGGTGTAGATCTCAGGTATTATTCCAGTACTATGTACACATTCACCATAATAACAATAAGTTAAATCTCTAAAACTGTAAGCAAGCCCCCAAATCAAGTGCTTTATTTTATAAAAATTGTCTTAGTCAAGGTGTCTCAAAACAGTAGTAGAACAGTGGTTAAGACAAAGTTCTCATCTTGAGTTCCTACTTGGCTTCCCCTCAGTGAAAGGATATAATGTATAAGTCAAGTAAAACCTTTACTCCAATTTGGTTTTGGTAAGAGTCAGAATTTATAAAAAGTCTTCTGAACGAAGCCATTATTTATCTGATTAAAATTGTACCGCCTGTTGTTCTAGTCATGTTGTTGTAACATCATGACCAAAGTCAATTTGGACAGGAAAGTGTTTAGTCTTAGAAGTTGCAGTACATCTACATCATTGATGAATCCAAAGCAGTAAATTGAAGTATAAGCCACTGAAGGATATTACTTACTGACTTGTTTCCTCCAGATTGTTTATCTAGCTTTCTTATACAACTGAGGCCCACCTGTCTAGGAATGCTGCCACCCAGAGAGGAGTGGACCTTTTTCTCACCAATTATCAAAAATGACCCACACATGCATATATGGGACAAATATTCACACAAGATTCCCTCTTCTTAGGTGTATCAAGTTAACAAAGTAATATCTGCATATGCCCAAGGCACAGTGTTCAATGACACATTTTCATGAGGTCAAGTGATAGCCTTTAGTCCTATTAAAGCTGTAACAAAGTCAGTCCCAGATAAAGAAAGTGACTTACCTTACAACATGAAGTCTCACTTTCTACCTAAATTTTACTGCCCACTTATAGGCAGTTTTACAACTCCATGACAGCAGAGGTTCAGTGCACAAATGATCTCAGCTCATAACCTTAAGTGTACAATTATACCAGGTGTTTGTAAGACTTCCCAAGTGATGTTGGTGAACATGAGTACTTTTGTATAAAATAGAATTACAGCAGGTTTTCTTTCTTTGTGCTTACACTTTCAAGAACACCACCTTTTCAAGCTACCTGCCTACCCATTCAGGACTTGTCTTTGGTTTGACTCAAGGGAGTTAACATAAAGACTAATGGTATGAATTTTAAAATATGACAGGTTGCAAGAGCTGCATTCCTTTTTCAAGAGAAAAAATCCACACAGTATTGTTTTCAAACCTGTAGTTCCTGCTGCTATAAAGGCTAGTGGGTAATCTTACTATGTAAAGACTTCTAACTAATTTTAGGGCATTAGCAAACCATAAAATACCTGCACACAGTGGATTCTGACAAGTTACATTCTATTGTATTGCAAAATAAATGTGAACTTATGACATCAGGATTAGGTCTTATTTTAGTTTGAAGGGGTTTAGTTTTGAATCCTCAATAAAAGTGAAAGAAACAATACCCAAGGACAGGGTCATTCTCTAAAAGTTCATATCTGGTACAGGTCAAGTTTTGTTTATACATTTATAATTTATATCTTTACAACCTCAATAGCTTTTGTGTTTTAGATAAAATATTGACAAAAATAAGTAAGCTTATAAGTGACAGTTATGTATATTCTGTATGTTTAGTTCAAGTATAAGAACATCGTGGCATATGACCAAGTTTTATATGACTTCTCTAGTAATTCTCATTTATGTAGTCCCAAAATCTTCAATGAAGAATGTTTTCATGTAATTTTGTTCTCATTGACTACATAAGTACTAACTTCAAGTTTCAGAATGACCTATTTTTATTTTAATCATTATTGCTTTAAGAGAAATTACCCTTAGAAACTCCCGACTTTCATACAGAAGTGGTGGAATGTAAGTCTGCCTGGGTGACTTTAAGATTCCTTTAAAGTCCCAGTCAAATCACTTCCACTGAATGTGAGACTCATTAATACAAACACTTTAAGGGCCAAATGTTAAATGTAGCAGTAGGATTCAGTAAATCGTAGTCCTGAGTACATCAAGGCTAAAACTATTGCTAAATTTCAGGTCCATGCCTCACTTAGATCTACAAATCTGCACCTGAATAAATCATGTTTCTGTCTTCAATGCACCATTAATACTTAAATGTATACAGTTGTTAATTTAAAAGTATGGCCTAGAATTGTTGTGGTGTTATTACCTAATCAACTATCACAGTTAATAAAAACTTAGATACCTGATAGATTTTAGAATAGCCTTATTTCACCTAGTACATGGCACATATTACTTCCTAAGCTATTTTTACCTCCCAAGAATAATTTTTAGGCAAGGTTTACACAGCAAGGACAGATATTCCTGGGAATGTGCTCATCTGGGCAGTATCTATGTCTTGGGGGTCAGTGGATAGCACCAGAATACATATCACCAGACCAACCTCAACAGTATATATTGTACTTTACTCCACTTGAAGTTGTTTGGGTCATCTGCACCTCATATTCCATGCAATGAGTTTTTATAGTGAAAGCTACATACCTCATGGCAGCTGGAACTTTTGAGCATAAAGCCTTGGATATTGGAATGATGACTTAATACAAACAAACTAGGGAAGGGATATGAACACTGATACTCTCCTAATACTGTCCTCATATAAGCCATTGCTATGGTGCCAAACATGTTTCATACTGAGACAAGCTATCCAAGTTTATGAATCTTGACATGACAGGTAGCCAATACTATTATGCCACCCAATGCTAATGCCCCTCCTTGTCTTGTGGAGATTGGTAAGTCTAAACAGAGGAGCAAACAGTTCATTTCAGAAATAGTATGAGAAACCTTGGAATATTTTATACCTCACCTAAACAGTGGGGACTCAGGAAAATGAAATAATCCACATAGCTTAAGCCTGTGAATGATTTTCCTATAGTTAATCTTTAGAGTTTTAACCATTGCCTCCTTACAGTCACAGTCAGATATTTGAATAGATAACAAGCTATGTCAAGTGAACTAAAAAGTACATTTTATCAGTAAGACTTAGAAAAATTGTTAAGGTTCTCAGAAAAGGACACTTAAACCCCTGCTCAAGCAGCTGAATCTGATCACTTAACCTCCTCTTTCTCGTGAGAAAATTTATTTTTAACCACACAGTTTTACTTCATTACTTTATGAGGCATTGCTAACTTTACAATTCACTAGGGTTTCTCTTCCAGGCAACTTGGAAGAACTTTAGGAAACCTTCTAACTTGGAGCATGGATGGGATAGTAGCAACTACTTAACCTTCTTTGCCTACCAGTTAAGATTGTCACCTAAACCAGGTGTATTTACTTAAAGTGCTGGCCTCTCACATAGTAAGCAAGATATGACAGTAAGTCATACTGATGACCCTGCCTTTTTCTACCATCCTCTGCTAATAAATCTGAAGAAAAAAATCCTTTTAAAAACTGCTTTGAGTGTTGTACACAAAAAGAAACAAAATGAGCAGTGATCTCCATTTGGGGAGACTGGGCTAGTAAGACAGCAGGAACTGTGAGGGGAGTTTTAAATGTTAGAAAAACCTACCTTCTACAACACAGCTCAATACATGGAGACCTTCTTTTAGTTTTCAAAGCACTCACCCCGTAGTGTCCCAGATACCACATAAGGATTTCACCAAAATGTGGAGAATGCTGGCTCTAACATGATTTTGCAGGGACAGAAAAGCAAAGCAGTTGTTTGTAGCAACTTGAGTGCTCAAAGAAGAAACAACAGTAGGCCTTAACTAGATGAAAAGTGTTCTGGTAAGCTATCCCATGTCTCATTATTTCTGCTACCTTTCCCCTTAGATTACAAGGGTTTGTAGAGCCAAGTGAATTTTTTTCAGAGAGCAAATATTTATCCTACACTGTATTTCTTTCTGGATTCAGATTTAATGTTCATAAAAGTAACATCAGTATCAATATTTGTCCTCTGAATCTAATATTTATGTGGAGTTTTGGATTACACATATGAGTTAGGATAAGGAAATATGAAAGCCTCTGAAATCATTCCCTGCTACAATCCTACTTTTTAAGAAAGAAAGACAAATTCATAAGTTTTAGTCAAGGGCAAAGCTGAACATAACTTAGGACCTTTATAATCCCTTCCTTGGAGCCAGTCCTCACTTTCCATGGGCTGCCTGACTTCTTTCCAGTGTCTTTCACCTGAGTCTGAGTACCCTGTAGGATACTCAATTCCAGATGCCACTTATTAGTAACATGACCACAAACCTCCATTTTATGTTCCCAGGTCTAGTATAATCATTAACAAAATAGTTTAAACTCTAAAATGTATATAATTTGACAAGTAATTCTACTCATAGAAGACATGTTCTATATCAAAGCTTAGATTTGCATGAAATTTCTCCTATAAGGAGATTAGAGTATATCTAGGTGAATAAAGCCTGAAAATAACTCAAACCAGGTAGTGTATTAGATGGTTTTAGTATTCAGGATCTGATTGATATTTGGAGAACCGAGTCTGTCTCTAGCAATAGCTTGTTTATAGGAGCAAGAGAAAGGACAACAATTGACTTAGATACCTTCCTCTCACATGTGCTTAGTTTTAAGTCTGCATGCAGACTTTATGCAAGTCTCCCCGTCTTTTATAAGTAGGACCGCTTGTTATCAAGAGCCATTTATTGGTGCAGGCAGAGTTGATGGCCAAATTCTGCCAAGACAGGGTAAGCAAGTCCTCAATAGTTCCTGCTTCACAAATATGTCTTTCAGATATACTGGGCCAGAAGGCTGAAGATGATGTTCCAATGTTATAGAGAGTTTTGGGTGACTGTTCAGTCAGCAAGCTGTTTCTACCCTTTTTTTCCAACTTTGTAAGCTGCTAACCTGTACTTCCTGTTTACTTAGGTAATTAATTTTCCTTCTAAGTCTCTGATGGGGTTGAAGACCACATAGTTTATTTAGTTTTAAAATTAAACTTAGTTGTTTAAGGGTAAAGATGTTTTTAGGTCTAGATAAATGTTTTAAGTTGATAGAGATGAAATATGATAAACATTGATTTATATTCAGAATTTTAGATTCACCAAGATAGGAAAGCTGTTTTCAAATTGCCAAATACAAATAGCTAAATCATATGAATGTAACATTTATATAATTAATGATTGTTTCATCATTCTTCTTGTTGTTTGTAGTTTATATATACACGAAATAATATAAATGTATATGTAAAAAAATAAAAACAGAGAATGTTAAATGCCATCATTTATAATTATACTGGAGCTGGGAACATAAACAGACAAATTAGATAGAGTCATACCTACTACTAAGAGATAGTACCTGCAACTAAGTTTTCCACAGACCATTACTTGGGCCCAGGTAAAAGGCAATGGTGCTGGATTGGGATTGGGGAGCAGTTGATCATCAGTGATGATGGTCTGTACGAGTTTAGAATGATTCTCTTTGTGGTCTCTTCAAGATTTTGCTTCTAGGTCTATTTTACAATGTTTTATTTTCCTTTATGTTAAGCTAATCTTTCTTGGGAAGGAAACGTTTGAGATATTTCTTTGTTTCTTGGGTTTGAGCATTTATCAAACTCTGAAATTAAAAAAATTTAATATCCCGAGGAGAAAAAAAATGATGCCAGTTTTTGTTTGTTTGTTTGTTTGTTTTTAATAGAAAGTAAATTTTATTCCAGGACACTAAGCATTATGAGGGAAACTTGATTTTTGGAAACTTTACTTGGCTTTAACACCACTTTAAATTCAAGTGACTGGGAGGGAGAAGATCTAGGAAGAAAGGGAGCCTTACATATCTTGAAACTGTAAGACTTGCAAAAGCATATTCTTTCCCTTGTAGTTCCCACAACTCAAATAGAAAATGCTGTCTCAAATATGATGCAATGTCATAACGTACATGAGGAATTTATGGTTTCAAGTTCCTGTGTTTTCCCTAGAAAGTACTGACTCCAACAGGTGGTTGAATGACAAAGGAAGGTTCCTATTATCTATGCTTTCTAGAAGAAGGGGATGATAGTGGTGGCTCTGACACTACAAATCTCCCACCATGTCTCTTTGCTGCTTCTTTAGCCCAGTCATCCTACTAGAGTAGCGTTTATTTCCTTATGAGCAACCTTTTTTGCTAATGAAGTCACCTTACAGGATTGTTGGTGTCTGTATGCCACCAGATAATGGTCAACTGGAGACCTATTTTGTCAGGTCTTTATTAATTTCCAGTGTTGTTGGACTAGTTTATATTCCCCACCAGCAACATGGACCCTTGCCACATCTCAACCTTAGATAAAACAGCTACAGTAGGTTGCTGCCATGTACTTGTAAGTCAAGTTGATTGCCCACCTTCCTGGTCATGGATGGTGCAAAACAGATATGGATGGCACAAAATGGAAGCAGAGGGCATAACATGGAGGAGGCTGGATCAAAACTGAGTTGGCTGACACAAAATAGCAATGGCAACAAAGGCCTAGCAATACCCATGCCCTGTCAGTCGTGGCTAGTATCCTGGAATGTGCAAACTCCCATCTTTCTTCTTGGGGTCCTACAAGCTCCCCAGATCCAATGGTCTAAATCTTGAGGGAAAACAAATGCTCAGGGCCAAGGCCATATTGATTGTATGGATGGTTTGTTGGTGTTTCCCTTAGTAGGGTATTTTTTTCTTCTTTTCCTTTCCTTTTTCTTTTTCTTTTCCTCTTCCTTTCCATTCTCTTTCTTTTCTTTTCCTTTGCCTTCCCGTCCCTGTCATGTGTAACTTAATAGGTGGTATAACAGAAAGCCTCCAGGTCCTCAAATAAAATGGGATTCTGACTTCTATAAATTTCCATAGAGTGGTACAAAGTACTTTATCATATAACATAGCCTAGTCTAACACATGTGCTTATGGAGGCAAGACCACAGATTTATCTTGTAGTAAACTGGGAGAAGAACTGGGTTGACTTTTACCCATAAGTTTGAGTGTTCTTATTTGCTTGCATCAGGGTCAGTCAGTTCTTTTTTCTAGGGACATACTACAAGAGAACATAGCCTCAGTTTTTCCTCCCATCTGCTTGACTGGCTTTCTCAGAGTAACAGTGTGTCGGGTCCCATCCCGCGGGAAAAATCGAATCAGGGTTCACCTGAAAGAGGGAGTGGAGATTGAAAGTAGGATACAGAGACGCGAGAAATAACGAATAAACTTAAACCCTGCACTCCGGAGGCAGAGGCAGGTGGATCGCTGTGAGTTTGAGGCCAGCCTGGTCTACAAAGCGAGTCCAGAACAGCCAAGGCTAACACAGAGAGACTCTGTCTCGAAAAAAAAAAATAGAAGAAGAAGAAAACAGAAAGAGAAATAACGAATCAAGTCAGGACATTTCTAATCAAGATTCACTTTATTGCTGGCTCTCAAGAACATATATAGGGCAACGTCAATAGGATCTATTCTTATCTCATTCACCCTAGCCCCCGGGCAAGAATGCAAATAGCCTAAATCGCTCCTTGTAGAACTTCCTAGTTCTCTGAGTAGTTCCTTGTAAGAACTTCCTAAATCCTCTGGGTGGGTCCAAGTTGAGACTTCTCTACTTCTTTCAAAGGTAAATAGTCCAAGAATAGCCTAGAACATGAGACCTCTTGGTAAAGTAAAGGTCAGCAACTCAAAGGTCACAGCATATAGCCTAAGCACCGGATTTCTGACATGGCAGAACTTGGCCCGGGTCCGCACAACAGTGTCTTCAACTACGAAGTCCATGGTCTAACAAATTAATATTCAGAACTTTAAACAACTTCCAATATAGTTTTGAGGTAAGACTAACACAAAATTCAACAAAAAAATAAAAGGAAACTAATATTATGTGAAGAATCATGCTCAGAAGGTTATATTTTCACAAGGAAGAAAAGTGTCTAACGCAATGGCTGAAAACATCAGCTTAATGATCAAGAAACTTGCTTTTGGATCACTGTTTTGGAAGTTTCAGTCTGTTACTTTGGCTTTGTTTTAGAACCTGTTGGGGAGGATGCATGTCATAGAAGTAGTACATGGTAGAAGAAAATCACTACTTTTCTAGTAGATGGGGAGGGAAAGAATGAAAGACAGGAAAATAACCAAGGTCTTAGTATCTCCCCAAAGTGCACATACCCAATGACATAACGTCTCTCAGAGCTCAAACTCTTAAACGATTCTAACACATCCCCAATAAGCTCATTTTTTAAAATCAGCTTATCCGCTCTTTTTCTAGTAAGTTAATTTTTCTTGTTGCTGCAGCATTCCTTCACTAATATTAGGACCAGCTGGGATTCCAGCATAGCTGAATAGTAGCAGCTCTTCAGGAATCCTCCAAAGACTCCAGCACCAGATTATGGAGGCTGACTTCCAGCTTCATGCACTGAAAAGCTACCATATTCTTGACCTTTCCGTGATGAGACAATGATTATTAGTCTATTTGGTCACCTAGCCTATAAACCAGATTAATAAATTCCAGCAATTATAATGGGAGTAGCTGAACATCTGAAGTAATCTAGGCTATGACCACATTCCTAAGCATTCTGTATCTTAGAGGAGCTATGTAATGTGGCCTCAGTCAGAGAGTGTCTTTCCATAAAAATGTGAGATATTTCTATGCCATGAGCACCACAGCCTTGGCAGAAGTATCCGATAGATGCTGCCTGTGACTATTAGATATTCTCACTTCTGGAGCTCTCAGCAGCATATAACTTCAATGTTCTGGAGGAGCAGGACTACATATAGTAAGTCCATGATCACCTTGGAATGTTTGATGTGTGATCCTTACAAGGTTGTTAATCTATCAACTTCCAAGTTGCCATATGGGTGTACAGTATTATTTATGCATATTTTGACTCTATGGATATTTATCCACAAGCCTTTAATAAATGTAAAAGCTCTTAACTGGTCACTGTTTTCTTTTCTGCCCTGTCCCTGTTAGCATATCTCTTCTGTAGCCACAGAGTCACTGGTTTGGAAAATAAGGTATTTGTTTCCCATTTCCCTGCCTCCGATGCCATTTATATTAGTACTACAATGTAGGTCACCACTTACTTTTGGTTGGCATCTGCAAAAATTTGTTAGTTCTGTCTGTGACATTGCCTACTCCTTCATGTTTCTGGATCTTTTCCTTTCATTCATTGATATTTCCCCCAACAGCTCCTCAATTATCAGTTTCTGTTATTCCTTCTAAACCTGTAGAACTCTTGGGTTGATACCTCATATATTATTTTTCTAGAATGTAAAATAATTTAGCTGAAAATTAATTAAAAGAAATATACCAAGTTCCAGTTCATCACCCACGTTTGTCTCTGATGTTTGTCATCATTCATAGAAATCTGCTTTTTAAATTGTCTTTCAGATCAGACAACAAAACAAAAAGTCTGTTTTAATGTGATGATGAGTGTTACCTTGGTCAGCATATACATCCCCCAGTTCATTCACAATTTTGGTGTTATGATATGCAATGGAGACACACACACACACACACACACACACACACAGAAAGAAGTTTTTTTAGGATATCAGTATGAAGATGAAATGGGATATCTTATAAAGAATTCTGCCACTGTCAAACCAATGAAGGATCTTCCTATCCAGCTGCTTTCAGATGCCCATGTATTTCCTGCACAGGTAGTGTGGCTATGAGGAAATGAACCTGCAGCTCTGCTTACTCATCATGCAGGAGTTTCAGCTGTTTAGCAGCTTGCACACCAAGGCAGAACTCTTTGATTTGAGAGTGGGTCTCTGCTCCCAGAATGTCAGGAATTTCCTTCAGCCATGAAGCTGTAGCTTTGGTACCCATATTTCTCAGTTTTTATTCAATTTCAGCTTTATCCATGAATCTGTGATAGTTTATTAGAGTGTAAATTTTCTTTATTAATTTCTTGTAGATGGTAGGGATATCATTTATGTAATTTTAAGCATCTTTTCATTTAAATGATAATGATCTAATTTTCAGTATTTTCACATATCAAATAACTATGTTACTAACTGGTTTCTTTGTAGTGCCATTTTATCACAATGCATTGCACTTTAAGAATTTCATTATTGTGGACATTTTTGCTTTTATCTTCATATTTATATCAATCTCTGATTTTAATATCTATGCACGAGTCTTTATGGTTCTGGTATGCAAAAAGAGGTGGCCATCTTGATTGGCTACTGCACTGTGACTTCAGAGGTGCCTCAGGATTCTTTTGTGATAGTAACCTCCATGTTGTCTCAGTAAGGCCTAAATTAGGCCACTCTGATACATTATCCTTTCCAGGTTACGTGTTATTTAGACTTCTGCAAGCTTTTTATTAGAATGTTACATCTCTGTGACTTAAAATTTCCAGTTTAATTATAGTTTTGAGGTAATTTTTCATGTCTTCTGAAATTATTTCCTTCTTTTTTCCCACTGTAACTATAATAATCTTTTGTCAGTACTCTACACAAATTTCATTCTAATATTGCTCTCTCTAACTATTCTTCCTAATCTTGTTAATCTCATAATTTCCATATAAGTATGAAAACAAGTTCTTTTCAATTTGTGTTAAACTTTGATCTTACTCATGGTCCATCTTAGAACTAGATTATGACAAACTTGATTTTCTGTTTCATTGTAAAGTGAGAACATACCTCAAATGTCAAGTTTGAACTTCTCACATTTCTGGGAACAGGGCCTCAGTACTATCTGAGACTACTCTGGTAACTTCTTTTCTGTATTCTTTCTCCTTGGAAATTTTTCTAGGATTTACTTTGTGACTATTAAAACTCAACAGATTATGGCCAAATATTCATTTATTTCTCTTAACATTCTATCTATGGTATATTATTTGACACATGCCTTCTGATATAAAATTGTGTAAACTGAGTTCAATCAAGCAGCAATGAATTTTTCCTAAAATACTCCTTTATGAAGTCTCATTTTCTATCACTATTTTGAAATTGTAGGTTCATTTCTATAATTCAATTATCTTTTATATTTAGTTGTCTGTCTTCTGTCTTTTCTATTTTGGTTCTTAAAATGGATATTCATTAGTTGGGTATTTTTTCTCTTGGAGTCAAGTCTAGTCCACTGCTAGTATTGTAAGTATATTGAGTGGTCAGCAGTCAATACTATCAAGTTCAGACCCTTGTCAAATTGGGGAATTAATGATATGCTTAGTCTTAAAATTCAAATAAGTCTGATCATGATATCTTCCTAGGTTTACGTTTTCCATATTTTTGTGTTTCTGGGGAAAATTTAAATCTGGAAATTATACTTGAATTATATTCTCATTTGATTTTCTCTTGCTGTAATAAATAACATCATCAAAAGATAATTGGAATAGGAAAGGTTTTGTGTCAGAAAGATTACACTATCAGTCAATAAGTAGTACATTACTGAGGGAATTTAAGCAAGGAAATCAAAGCAGACACCTGGAACAGAGTCCATGAAGGAAGACTGCATACTGAATTGCTCTCAAGCTAACTTTCAGACCTCATGCTCTACATGCTGGAATTTTGTCTGGCTTGAACTTGTACATTTTTTTGTGTGTGTGTGTGCTGTCATTACCTTTGTGAGTTCTAATATGTAGCTTTGCTATGTCAAGAAGATAATATTTCCTTATACTTATCTATCACCTCTTGATCTAATTCTCAATCCCTTCATCCACAATAATGACAGATAACTGTGAAAGTATATATATATATATATATATATATATATATATATATATATATACAGTCTTGATTACAGGTATGTTCTATGGCTCTTGTGTATGCTGTCTTCAGCAACTGGGTATTAACACGACCTAAAATTCTGGAGGGTAAGTGCAATGGAAATAGTCTGTTTTGTTAGGAGATCGATGGGAACCAACTGAAGAAGAACTCCAAAAGAACAGCTCTAACCTGTTCCTATCACTGTGTTTATTATTTGGTTGGATAAGATGTATGAAAGAGTCATTGTCTTCCCATTGTAGGTAACTCCATTTCTTCATTTAAACTTTTAAAATCCATGTGTATGTTTACTCTTTAGGAAGCTTTTAAAATAGTAGGTTTCCATTGGACTTTTTCAAACAATCTTTTATGTTAGTTATTCTTCCCAATACTTCTTTAAATATACTCTCCCCTAACTTAACCCTACTGTTCCATGTAATTCCTTTTAACCCTTTATACCAGTGCACATTCTCTCTCGATAATTGAAAGTCATTCCTCATGCCTTTACTAATTTTTCCCTAATTACACATATTTGAAGATAGAAACCTTATGTCCAAACATGAGAGGAGACATACAATATTTGTATTTCTGGGTCTGTGTTAACCTACACAGAATGATTATTTCTACCTTTATCCATTTACCTGTGAATTTCATAATTTACTATTGTTTATAGGTGAGGCAAAATACATTGTGTAAACATGTCCCACTTTACTTATCCATTAATCTGTTTGATGGACATCTGGGCTTTTTCTGTTTCCTGGATACAGTTAATAAAAAATCAATGAACATGGATGAATAGGATATGAAATCCTTAGGGTTATATTCAAGGGCAGCATAGCTGTATCATGTGGTAGATCTGCTTTTACCTTTTGAGCATTCTCTACACTGATTTTGATAATGGATCCACTAGATTGGAATTCCATTAGCAGTGAATAGTGGTTCTCTTCCCCCAAATCCTTGCTATCATTTGATATTAGTTGTTTTCTCAAATAAGGATCTAGTTTTATTTTTTATATGTATCTATCCAGTTTGACCAGCACAATCTGTTGAAGACTATGTGTTCCTTTAATATGTTGGTTGGAATCTTTGTCCAAAACTAGATAGCTAAAGGAATGTGTTTTCTAAACTCTACTCCAACTATCAACAAGTATGTTTTTTATGACAGTATTATGCTAGTTTTATTATTATAACTCTGTAATGTAACTTAAAGTCTGGGATGGTTGGTGATAATTATATCCATAATTTCTTGCTCAGCATTATTTTGCTTTCCTAGGTCTTTTGTATTTTCATATGAAATTTAGTGTTCTTTTTGCAATTCTTTTGGATTTTTATGAAGATCATAATATGTTTATATATTGAATTTTGTCAGATGGCTATTTTTCAAAATATTTATTCTTATAGTACATGAGTAGAGGAAACTTTCTGTCTTGTGGTATCTTTAATATTTTTGTCAGTCTTAAAATTTTCATTAAAGAAGTCTTTCAGTTCTTTGTTTATACTGATTGGAAGAATTTTTTTGAGGTGATTGCAAATGGTATTGTCTGGATTTATTTCTATGTGCATTTTTCAGTTGAATACATGAAATGTACTGACTGTTTTACTTTGATGAATATGTTTATAAGCTATAGTAATTTTCTTGTGGAGTCTTTAGGGTATTTATTATATCATATCATTTGCAAATAAAGAGACTATTGCGTCTTCCTTTCCTATTTGTATTACCATTTTTTTCCTTGTTGCTCTGGTTAAGACTTCAAACACCATGTTGAAAATAAAAGTGGGGAGAATGGACAAGCTTTTATTATTCCTGACATCAGTGAAAATACTTTGAATTCTCTAGTTGGTTTTTTTGTTTTTTGCTGTGAGTTTGATGTAAATTACCTTTATTATGTTGAGATAAATTTACTTATCTCTACACTCTCAAATATTTTTTAATGAAAGCATGATGGATTTTGCAAATAGCATTTTCTACTTCTAAAGACATGAGGATCACATGGGTTCTATCTTTTATTTTACTTATGTGGTGGGTTACACTATTGAAGTACATATGTTGAAATTTTGCATCTCTGGATAGAAGCCATCTAGACCATGATGGATAATCTTGGTGTGTTCTTGAATTCAGTTCTCAAGTGTTTCTTTGAAAAAAATTTATTCTATTATCATCAGTTTTTGTCAAATAATTTTCTTTTTCTGATCATTGTCTAGTTTTCTCTTTTTAAAAAATTTATTACAAATTTTACTAAATATTTTATATATACATTTATTTTATTACACATATATAATAAATTACCTACAGCATGAAGAACCATGACAAAATTAGGAATTATTACATTCATAGTGTATTTGTATTTGTAATTGGCTTCCTTGAAGAAAACATCTTTTCTAATTTGATAGATATTGATTTACAATAAGAATTTAATTTATTTTTATTTTTAAATTTATCAAATATTTTGTAATAATGTCTTTATTGGTATATTTTTTAGATTTTTAAATTTTTTACATAAATATTTATATTATTAAATGTATATGAAATATAATATCGGACCCATAAAAGAAATTTAAAATATTTCTGTTTCTATATTGTGGGATAGTGTGAGAATTATTGATGCTAGTTTTTCTTGGAAGAATTATGCACTGAACTTCTCTGACCCTCAGCCTCTTTTACATTTATTATTTCTATGTACCTGAATGTTTTGAGTATGTTTATATTATTTACTTCATATTTATTTACTTTTGTTGGTCATGCATATTAGTAATTCACTCATTTCTTTCAGTTTTGTGTGATGCAGATTTTTAAAATATATTCTTTTTAATATAAATTTATTTTATTATACATGTAAAACAAGCTACATACAGCAGGGAGAACCATGTGACAATCATGAGAATAATGAGTTCTATACATGCTACATTCATAGTGAACTGGCCATCTGCATTCGTCCCGTTTGAAGAAAGTGTTTTTCCTGTCTTGTTGGGTCTAAATTTCTGAATGAGATTCAATATTCATCCTGTCTCAACTGTAATAGCCTAACTTCTTTATCTTGATCTAAGATGATCTTGTCCCCTAATCAACTAAGCTTGGTTGTAAAACTATACTATCTTGTCTTCAATGCCCATCAGAGACTTGAGAAGGAATAAAACTTAAATTCCTGAGTGAACCAGCAGTGTGGGTTAGCATCTTCCAAAATGTACAAATTGACTTAAGACAGTTTACTGCCTGACCAGTCACCCAAAACACTTTATATCATTGTAGACTCATCTTCAGATTTCTGGCCTAATATCTCTGACAGACTTGTTTGCAGGGCAGGAACTATTGAGGACTTGCTTACCTTGACTTGGCAGAGTGGGACGTCAACTCTGCCTGCATCTTAGTTGCCCATTTTTAGGCAGATTCTGTTTGTGGCAGGAACAAGGACATTTTGCCCAGCGGCTGGTTCACCACCTTTGAAACCATCTCCATAAGGAGCTTCTTTGATGCTCATCATCTTCTTTGAGGTTGGCTGGGTATTATTAAGAGTTAACTTGTCTTGTTTTTGAAGAAATTTAAGATTGTAAGAACAACTTTAAATGTCATATTCTGTGTGTCTCTGAGGCTTTTGAAGACCTTATTCAATTAACTTACCACATATATCAATAGAGTAATATCTATCTGTTAGACTTATTCTTGTGTTAAAATCTGCCAAGTATTTGACATGCTCATGTTTTGTATCAGTATACTAAGTTTTATAGAAATCACTTAGACATAACCTTCAGTATAAGTAAAAATTAAGGCCTTGAGTTAAAGAGTAGACTCTATCATCTAGCTTTTCTTCTATCCTCCCTCTATGTTCCTAAATCTCCCTTTATTTCCTTTCAGCTCCCATTGCCTTGTCTACGTATGCAAGATAAAAGCAAAGAGACACATTCCTGTGTTTCCCCTAATTTTTTCTCTGTATAAGACCAATAATGACTTATGACCATCTCCAGATGAGAGTAAGCATTTGTAGATCAAGCAAGCACACAGCAACCTATACATCCCTCCCACCCCCTTGGAGGGAGCATTGTTGCTTTTTCCCATCAGATTTGGACAGCTTCCTGGACAACATTGTAGAAAACTTCTGATCAAATTTGGACCATTTCAATCTCCTACTAAGCCTGGAATCTCTCAACATTTAGAAACTGAACCACAGATGCAATCACTAAATTGCTTAACCATTCTCTCCAGTTTTTGGGGACCCATTCCAAGGTATTATTTGCTCCAATTGAACCTGAAGAAACCTTAAAATATGTTCTTACAATTCTCTGAAGTTCCCTATTGTCTTTTGTAATTTCTCCATTTTCATTTAATTTTATTAATTTGATTCTTGTTTTTTGGTTAGTTTGTTTAAATGTTTTGTGAATATTGTTATTGTCTTCAAAAGACAACCGTTTGTTTCATTAATTATTTACATTTTTGTTTGTTCATTTCTAGTTCATAAATTTCAGCCCAGATTTTAATCTTTTTTTTTCCCATCTACATTCTTTGGGTACTGTGTTTCATTATTCTCTAAGGCCTTCATGTCGGCCAAGGAGTTATTTATTTTAGGTCTCACAAATTTTCTTATGTAGGCATATAATGATATAAACATTCCTTTTATGAATGCTTTCATTGTCACATATATTTTGGTATGCTGTATTTTCATTTCAATTTTTATGCACTTTTAAATTTCCTTCCTGATCTCTTCCTTCACCCAATTTTGAATCAGTAGTGTGTTATTCAGCCTGTATGAATTTTTTTACATTCTATTATTTATTTGTTGGTGGTGAAACCCACTTTTAATGTATGGTGTTCAGATAATATGTAATATGTGAATTTAAATTTTACTCTATTTATTGTGAGTTACTATATATCATAATTATGATCTCTTTTGATGAAGTTTCTATGGATGTTGAGAACATATATTTAGTGTTTTTCTGGGAGTTTTATAGATACCTTTAGATACATGTGACTTGTGATATTGTTTAACCAAGGAGTTTTCTACTTAGCTTTTTTTCTCCCAGGGGACCTATTTACAAGTGAAAGCAAAGATTTTTAAATCACCATCTATTTATATGGTGGAGTTGGACTATGGCTTTAAATCAAATATTGTTTCTTTTTATGAAATTGAGTTTGTTACATCTGTTTATTTAATATACTATTATCAGATTTTTCCTTTTAATGAGCATAAAATATGCTACCTTTTGTTTTTTGATATTATATTATAATAACTATACCTGCTTGCTTCTTGGTTCCACTTGCTTTTTCTTTTTAGCATTCATTTACTCAGGTTGGTCATGGTGGTTTTTTGTTGTGTTTTGTTTTGTTTTCAAGACATGGATTATCTGTGTAGTCTTCTCTATCCTGGAAATGCTTTGTAAACAAGACTGGCCTTGAACTCATAATGATCCGTGTGTTTTGCCACCTTGATTGCTAGGATAAAAGTCATACACCTCCATACCAAGCTCTGGGATGTGTTTCTTATATGTCGTTAAAAGTGAAGTCTTTTTTTTGTTTTGTAATCACATCAGTTAGTCTGTCTCTATAATGGAGATCTGGAACCACTGATATTATGATTTATTATTAAATAATATGTCTTAATATTAATGCCTGTCACTTTGGTGCTTTTGAGTTCTCTTTTATCTCTTTAGTTTCAGTATGATGGAATTGTTTATTTAACCCTTGTGTCTTCTTGGGAGTATTTACCTTTATTTTCTGGCCAAACTATTTCTTCCACTATCTTCTAAATAATTGGCTCAATGGCTATATATTTCTTAAATCTATTTTTAATCTTGGGATGCTTTCCTTTCCTTTTTTAATTATGACTGATGGTTTCTGGTGTAACAGTCTGGCGAAGCATTTGTGGTCTTTCCAATCTTGTAGAATTTTATAATAGTTCAGTCCCTTCTGGTTTTCATATTCTCCATTCAAAAACGTGCTATTATTCTGATAGGCCTCCTTATTTTATTACTGTTTCTATGTTTTGCATACATTGTGACTTTATTATTATAAAATATAAAGAGTTTCTTTTCTGATCTTATTCTCATGTTCTGTATGTGTCTTAGACATTGGTTAATATATGTTCCTTAAAATGGGGATGTTTCCTTTTATGATTTCGTTGAAAATATATTCTGTACCTTTGACCTGAATCCTTTCTCCTTCTAAACATATCATTTGTATGTTTTCTATTTTTATAGTGACCCAAAGTTCTTACAAGTTTTATTTTGGGATTTTTTTTGCCTATTTTTTTTTTTGATATTTTATTTTGCTGGGTGATCTAATTTATCTATTTTGAGTTCAAGACTTGATATTCTGTATTTGCTTCAGTAACATCTAATAGATGATATTTTCCTTTCAAGAATTTACATTCTTGAATTTTTCATTATAAATCTTATTTACATTTTGCTTTTTCTCAAGATGCTATTTCATTATTAAATTGTTTTATGTTGAATTGTCTATATTATTTCATTCAACTTTTTCTTAGTCATTTTCCTGTAATTTGCTTATATCTTCTTTGATGTTTATTATTGTTATTTTGAAATAATTATATAAATCATCTAGGCATTATTTCTCGTGGGATATTACTATGGGAAGATTAATTTTTGGTGTATATTCAGTGTTTTGGTTATTTGTGTTTTTTGTATTTGCAATGAAACCTAAGAATATGGAGTTAGGTTATTGGTCATATTTCTTCATACAGAAAGATTTTTTTTTAGTTGAGTGTGTGTTCAAGGTCTGTTTCCTCTTACTCCAGCTTGGTTGACAAGCTATATAAGTCTTAAATTTTAGTCTTTGGGTAATTCTGTGTTCATGATCAAGTGGGGGTTCTAGAAGTAGTCATGGTTCAGCTCATGATAAATGAGGTTTCAAATCCCAGGAGGAAACTGTATGTAGAGTTATAGGGTTCTCAGTCAATCTTCAAGAGATGGTGGATGAGTACTCAGGACTTTTCCTCAGAGAGTGTGTGATGTTGGTATTGTAAACAATGAATTTGTGGTCTACTTGTGCAAGAAGGCTGGGAGCAGGATGCTCAGAAGACAAGTAATGGGCACATGGTATTCAGGACAATCATGGAGGCGAATGAAGTTGCTAGTGTGAATGTGGTATCTTTTCTGGATAAAGAAAATGCTCTAATTACAGGGATGAATGGGTTTGGCAAAGGTTACCTTAGAGAAGGGGCCAAATGTATCCATTGAATATGAGTTGAATTATTTGAAAAGAATCTAGGCTCTCTGATGTACATATGGCAGATATGGGAAGGGTGGATGCGTTTACCATTATGAGTTAGGGTCTCTATCTAAAATTGTGTAGTACAGAATACAATACGGTAGGCCAGGAAACATGGTATTCCACTAAATTTCATGGTTGGGTAGATTTGGTGGTATGTGTTTAGTGTTTCTCCCTGGAGACAGAGCATTTTTAATTACTGAAGATGGGTGTCCTTTGGGTAAGAGATTTGCAATGGCTAAGAAAGTATCATGTGTGTGAATCAGGGATGAGTGTAGTTGGCTGGGTTGATGGAATTGAACTGGGTAAAAGAGTCTAGGCTCTCTGCATAGGCATGGGGACAGGGTTGTTATTTGGGAATAGATGTGGCTGGTGGAATAAACTGTAGCTCCCTACTTAAGTGAGTATGTGAAAGGGGGTTCAGAAAGAAAAATGTATTCCTTAGGAAGGTCAGAGGGCTCTCACGTGTGCCCATTACTTATCTTCCTCTATATAGTCCAAGATGACATAGAGAGGAATGATACTGCCCATGGTGAGCTGAGTCCTGCCCCATCTGTCATCAGTCAAGATAATTTTTCAAAGACTTGGCAAGAAGACAGTGTGATCTGAGAAATCTCTTAATTCAGACTTCCTTTGCCCAGGTGACTCTTGATTTTTTTCATGTTGACAATAAAAATTAAATTGTACAATTCCTGATAAAAAGTATTTTATAACATACTAGTGTCTTTCTTTTTAATAGTCTGTTATATTTGATAAGGTTACTTCATATATATATATATATATATATATATATATATATATATATATATATATACAATATATTGACAGATTTTTCTTTTATGAATAATGCTTTTCATGTTCTAACTTTCATCTGTTTCTAACAATACTGCCATCTTATTATTTCTTACATTTTTATTCTATGACTTTATTATATGTATATTTAACTTTATAACATCTTAAGTAACTACTACAACATTAGAGTACTTACAATAAATATATTAAATCTCATAACATCTTTTTATTACAGTGTTTTACTATATTATTTGAATTTATATCTAACAACTGTATATGTATTATCAGAAACTAAGCCAATCCTTGTGTGTCAAACAAATGCCTGCCTTGGTTCATTCTTTTTCAAGGTGAGGACAGATTCTTTTGGAATTATAAGTTTCCTAAGAGTCCTTCACTTAAAAAATGGGACATCTCATTGATGTTGCTTAGCTTACCCAGAGCAGGTCACTCTCAACGTATTGCTGGTTCATCTATAAACTACCATACTCTAATTATCTGCATACTATGCAAATAACCTTCTCAAGGCATTAATACTGCAACATACATAGTTAATAATTGGTCCAATATTGTTACTGTCTCTGTGATTAATATTAGTATTTAAGTAATGTAAATGAAATTAATATGATATTTATTCTATATGTAAACATTAAAATTTTGTTTTATATACTACTATTAAATTTCCATCTATTCTTTGAGTCCATTACAATCTTTACATGTTATAATGGTCTAATATCTCCACTGTGAGATTGTTCCAAATTTTACTGGGTATCAGTGCCACATTGCCAACCTCATAAAAATTGATCTAAATTTTTTTCCATAGATCAGAAAATCTTGGGGAAATAACTTACATAACTATACGAAACAAATTCTCACACTGATGTAATATAAAAGTATCAAGGATTACTTTCACTCAAATGATAAGAGGAAAAGGAAACATGAATATAAGAATGTGTTATTGCTAAGAGCTGCCCTGTAGAGGGGGCTCACTAGGCATGTGGGCTGTCTAGGAGGTGATCTGGTGTTTGCAAGGTCTTATACCATGATGTACCCTGAAACTGCTTCCAGCCTCTAACATGCTGTCAAGAGCCATTGATTTGGGAAAATCCAGGAGGCATGAGAGATCTCTGGAGGCGATCCGATATTTGCAAGGTCTATATTGTGATGTGCCCCAGAATTGCTTCCAACCTCTGACTACCCTGTCAATTGTGCACTGCTGCATCTCTCTGAAATCTGGCATTAGAGCCGGGCATGGTGGCGCATGCCTTTAATCCCAGCACCCAGGGAGGCAGAGGCAGGTGAATCACTGTGAGTCTAAGGCCAGCTTGGTCTACAAAGTGAGTCCAGGACAGCCAGGACTACATTCATGGCCAGCCCGGTCTACAAAGTGAGTCCAGGATAGCCAAGATTACACAGAGAAACCCTGTCTCAAAAAACCAAAAATAAATACATCTGGCATTGGTGTGAATTGTTATTTTCTGGGTACTGACCAGCTCTGATTGAGCAAACTTCCTAGAGGATCTTATTGAAGATGTACTTTTTGTTATCCAGATGAATTAATCCCTGATTATGGAATTCCTGATTTGGCTCAAATAGTTTTAAAAGTTAAAGTTAGTTTATGGCTGCAATAAATACCTTTGTGGACCTCCAGATGCCTCACTAGGATAGCCTACCAACAGATTTTTGGCTTCAGATAAGCCTCCACCACAGATGGCACCACGAATTCTGGTATTTCACCATAAATATAGCCAACTTTGTTTAAACTCCATGTGAACCTATGTGGAATGAAGTTACCTAGAGATGTCTGAATTTACTCTGTTTCTTAGAATGAAAGACAGACAAAATTATTGTCCTGCGCTCATAACAAACTAAGAGATATCTGGATAATGTATAGTCAGGTCTGTCCTAACTGATAAGTTGTATACTCTTGTAAGTTTCTGACCCTATTAACCTTAGACCCTGTCAATCTTTGTCATTCTGAACTCGCCATGAACTTATGTAATGGATACGTAGATAAGAAATGTTTAGATTTAAAACATGTAACCTGTTGTATTTTTAGAATGCATCTGTTTTGTGATTAATTGTACTGTTTTGAATATGAGGTAATTCCCTGTTCTCAGAAGTATAAGAATGGTCTTCTACAATAAACGAAAAGGAGAGAGCGAGAGAAAAGTTGAGGAGAAAAAATGAAGCAGCTTAACTTCAGTTGAAGTTAAGATGCCCGACTTCATCCACCTTTTCTCCTGATCCTCTTCTCTTGAATGTATGGGTGTGAGTGGTTTATTTTCTATCTCTCTCTTACTTCTTATTTCTCTGTAGATTCGCAAATAGGTTAGCAGACTCAGGGCCATCAGCCTTCTACAGCTAATAAGCCTAAGTTTACACCAACTTATTGGAGATCTCCGTAAAGAGGCCTATCTACAGATCAAAGTGCCTCCTTTTACGACCCCGTGCAGTTTCTAGCTAGAAGCCGCTTTTACAGGAAAAAAGGTGGTCAGTTTAAGTTCTCCTCAGCCGCGATACAGCCAGTCCCTAGAGAAGCAACCTTGGGCTCTTTTTCCCTTTCCTTCCTTTTTCTTCTTTCAGTCCTGATCGGTTGCCTGAGCCATCAGCTCTGGCCACCCAAGAGATAAAGTGAACAAGAAGGACATCCGCAATCCAACACCAGAGAGAATTTACCCTGGACCCTCACCAGAGCACCAGCCGGGCATTAACATGTTATAAAAATGGAACTGGGCAAACAGACAATAAATACACCATTATGAAGACTGATAATCCAGGTGGCACAAGTAGACAATGGTACAAAAAAAAATCTCATCTCCAGCATGGTAGAAAAAAGAACATAACACCACGTGAAAACTGAAAAAATGAAAAAATATTGCCCTCATCCCTGTTAGTTTTGAAGCCAATGTAAAAAGATCATCAGAGGAAACTTGAAAATGAATGGCAATTTAGTTTACCATTTTTTAAAAAAGACATTTACAGGCACACACACACACACACACACACACACACACACACACACACACACGAATATGGTTAACCACAAGGTAATGATAGTGAAATTTAAGACTCAGTATGACAGAGACTGTCTTTTTCATTATAATGAAGTGTTTATCATATTAAATCAACATCAAGTGCAACCAACATACATTTAACTTTTCATAGCAGTGTTATTTGTTAGACTACAAGGGTTTAAAATACTTTTCACACTTTATAAGGTTTGATTTGGTATTTGTATATCCTTTATTATTGCAAAAACATCAATAAAATCAAAATGCTATTGTATCCCTTCAAGTCCACTGGTTAAATTAAAATAATTGAATATTCTGATCAACTTATATACTATAACTATATTCTGTGATCATCTTTGGATTCTGAAAGTCAGACTAATTTTCTTTGAAGAGGTCACTGGCAAACATTTTACATGTTTATAGAAGTAACATTATGTGAAAAAAAAATCTCTTATTAACTAAATTTTCCTATATTCTAAAATTCAGTTGAGAGAGATGCCTTCTTATTTACCCTATAATCCCATGTAAACAATGATATTCCAATGTCTATTTTTTTTTGGTACATTCTTGATAAAAGAATTGCAACAGAAATATATTTTTCTAAGTTTCAATTAATGGGTAATTAACCTTTTTGTTTTTCAGCATTGTAATGCATATTGAGATAAATCAGCAGTTCTCAAGTTTCTGTGCTTAATTATTTTGGAGACTCTTGAACTAGTCCTGAGCTCTCAGGTTTACCATCAAGCAGACATTGCCAACTAGATCAGAAGAAAAGATAAAGTCAACATATGAAACATCTTTAAGGGGAGCTATTTTTAGTGGCTTGTCTTGTTAACAAGCTCTAGCTTGTCAAATACACAAATGTTGCAAATAGAATCAGTTTTATGTCATCCAGATTAAGGGAAAGTGACTTAATTCTATGGGTAGTATTGTAGCTGATGTAGCCTTTTACTAGATTTGAAGATGAATGCATTTGAAGAGGTTTTTTAACCAGTGAGAGTTGGAGTTGTGAGCTCTGTCTTATTTACTGAGGACACAGACAAGAACTTCCTTCTTTGTCTTCAGAATGAAACTGATGAAATAGAAAGTCCTCCTGAACCTCTGAATAAGAGACCTTTTCTCTCTTCAGAAGTTGATTCTACTTTTTTCATGCCATCTGTTGCATTCTCACTAAGAGCGATAGAGCAGAGCTTTGATTTTTCATAACCACAGCCACAGAGGTGGCTGATGAAAAGCTTACTGGTAGAAGTATGATGCCATTCCAGACTTTGCAAGATGATTAGCTAAATGATGTATTTCCCCTGGCTAATAAGCACTACCTGGCTTTATCAAGGCATAGGATTTTATAGGTACTGAACATGTCTTGCCTTTTGGAAGTCTCATAATCCAGAACCAGCAAAGATTAAATATTACTGGATCCTCTTTGGGAAGGCCTATTTCTATAGACTTAAAGGATATTGGACTTGCTAAAATATTATCAGCCCATGCTTATGAACATGTAAATATGCCAAAGAGGTGCTTTGGTACCTGCAGAGTAACAGGAGTAAGAACTAGAAAGCTTTATGACTTAGTCTCTTGTCCCACATAGTTACTGTAGTTTAGCTGTGAATATTAATTTTTTTTTTTTTTACTATTTTCAATAAGTCTGAGATCCAGTTTAACGACAGTGTGTGAGTGAACACTCAGAAGTTTAATTGCACATATCCCTGAGTTGAATGTGTCAGGAGAGAAAAAAATCTATGGACTCATAGTCTATCATTTTTAATTTTAGAATTATCCTAATGAAAGATGCCTTGAAAATAATTATGCTGACATTTATTTGTCTTATTCCACATTGTTTAGCTTTGCATAAAAAATAATACAGCTCTGCTTAATATCTCTCCTATAATTACTGTAGAAAATACCCATCACAGTTGAATCTGACATGGTTATCCTCACACATTGCTAATCCTTCTCCCACTCCGAGATATTGCTAGGTTTTTCCTTTCCACTCTTTTCCCAGATGTGAGGAACTTTCCATATTTTATACCTCATGTCTTTTTTTCTTAAATTACTTTTATTCAATCAGAATTGATGTGAATGTAGGAACATTTGATCCCTCTTATCCTTTTAATCTATTTTCTTAATACTTATATCAACAGGATGCAATACTGATTCAGTTTTCCCAAAACAAATTCCAAGGCATTTTACATTAGGGAAAGGATTGAGAATACAAACCAGAATTGTTTTACTGAGATCTTGTCTCACTCAAGTCCATGATGTTTTCAAACCATACCATCTACTATTTATACCAAGCTGATCCATCACTTAAACCTTCATTATGCTACCAACACAGGTAGTAAAGAAGTTGGGGCTATTAGTAGAAGATGCAAATCTCTTCATAATAATAGCTACTAGTGGAAGATGATATTTCCCCTTCTCATATACACTTAAAAGAAAATATATTTTGAGCAAGGAAAGACAGAGGTAGGAATAGAGTTAGATATAAAGTATACCCCCACAAAAACACCACCTGTAGTTTCCTTAGTAAACATGTGTCCTGATGGTTAGAATGCTCTTTTGTGTTTAAACAACTTTGATGATACAGAAAGGTTGTTTCTCTTGGATTATAAACTAAAGTGTCAGAACGCTTTCTCATATTATATGTTAATAAAGGGTTTACATCCCCACAATGTCCCTAGCTCCCTTTCAGTATTACTGACATTGAAGTTTTGATCATGCATATGTGTGGTTCTCTAGAAGATTATGAGGAGAAATATGATAGATGAGAGGTCTAATCCACTTTGATTTGCATGGGAAAAAGGTACCCTTACCATGTAAATGTGTCCCCACCTGTAAGTGTTCATAGAAACATCTTCAAATATATACAACACATAATTTATATGCTGTTACCACCTTTCAGAACTTGTGGCATAGCTAAATGAATCTCTAATTAAACTACCTAGATTTCTCAACTGAATTTGTTATATTGTGAAGACAAGACCTAGTACCAGCTTCTACAAGGTTCTACACAAGGTCACACCTGGCATCAGTACTCATGGAGTGGCTGTTCTCTGTTTTTGTTGTTGTTGTTGTTGTTGTTCCATCTGCGCATGCATTTCTTCCCCAATTCCTCCCACAGTATAGGCCTGAGTAAAAGCCTGTGCAGCTGCAGCTGCCGGGCTCCACCTCCAAGCATCCCGGAATGGTAGTTGGAGTTTTTACAAGATTCAGACTTTAACAACAAAGAACAGTCTAAATTTGATCACAGTTGGATGATGATGAAGGAGTCGAAGAAAAAAATCATAAAAAAAACCTCACAAACAAGTGAGTCAACTGACTGTTCAGACTTCTCTGTTTTTCTCTATACTGCCCAACTTGATGGTCCCACCAATGTACTTGAAAAGTATTTACATTTATCACTCTGCTGTTACTATTTTTAAAACTCTTTCATTACATAAATGGTCAATAGTATTTGTTCCCAAGTCATAATCACTAGTATTTGCATTAAGAATAGATTCTTATTCTCTGTATGGTGACAACTATGATTTGCTTTGATACTACCAATTTTTAATTAATATATAAAAGCTCTAAATTGCCAAAGATGTGTGTGTGTGTGTGTGTGTGTGTGTGTGTGTGTGTGTGTGTGTGTGTGTGTTTTATTCTTTTATAAGACTACCATAAGAGAAACTATTTATAGCTGTTTCAAGCAAATTAAATCAGACAATACTTTGGTCATATCCCTGGTTGGATATTACACAATTGTACATAGTTGCCTTTGTAATTTTCTCATTACTTAATGTTGGAATTTTGTGAGTTATTGTATCCAACACCTCACATTATAACATTAAAAAACATTCTGTTTCATCACTGGCATTTTGTAACCTGAATTTTCTTAGGTTTTTACTTTTTATTCAGCATTTTTATGGAATATATCCTGAATATTTTAGTATACCATGGATGTAGTTCATTTTTTTTATGTCATCCAATTGCTCAAAACTTTGGAAAAATGCCATTTTAACTTTCTTATTTAAGGGGACAGGAAAAATATTGGCTCATATTTTAATCCATTTGTAATCTATGACTAAACTCAAAAGAAGTTTGGAATGTGCTTCAGTGGTGGTGTTAATCAGGTTAGCAATTACTGAGACCATGTGCTAAAACCACATATGGAAATTATAGAAATCTTTATAAATATTAATGTCTAATGGATATCCAGAACAATAGGCATTGTATTTACTTAAAAATTATACTAAAGATCAGTGTTTCTCAAAAAATTCTTAATACTGTGACACTTTAATACACTTCTTCATGCTGTGATGATCCTGAAACATACAACTATTTCTTTCTTTCTTCATAACTAATTTTGGTACTGTTATGAAGTTTAATGTAAATATATGATATGCAGAGTATCTAATATATGAGCTCTGTGGAAGGGTAATTCAACACAAATGTTGACCATCAAGTTGAAAACTACTGCTCTAGAGATCAGCAGTAGTAGAAATAGTGCTTGTATAATTAACAATTATAACTGAAATGTAATGTTGGTCACAGACATTAAAACATTGTAATAGTATTCAAGAAAGGATTATAATTACAGGAAGAAAATGAATCATAGGACAAGTATAAATTAAAATAATGTGTTTTGCTGAGTACTAATGATGAGATATGCCTGAAAGATCTTGTCACTTTGTAACAGATGTTCACCTGAGCAAGCTCAAATATTCAGGACCTGTGGCACCTCACTTAGAAACTCAACCACACAATATGTTTGTATAGACTTGGGCATTAAACACATACACAATTTTAGATGTCAATTCAACTGAAAGAGAAAAAGAAAAATAGAATGAAAGGAGTTATGTTTTAAATTACATATAGATTGAGAATGTAAGAAAAGAGTTAAGTTTGAGGAGTTAGGCTAATAAAATTTGATATGCTAAACAAATTTCAATAGCACATAAGAAAATGCTAAAACAAATACCAATAGCAGGAAATTAAAAAAAGACACATGGTATGTGCTATAAGTTGTCCATGGAAAATCAATTGGTAGCTTCTAGTGAATATCAAAATATGTTTATAGTGCACTAAGAAGGCTGAGTCAAAAATGCTGTTCTGAGTTCTAGGCTAACCTCAGTGGTTATGTAGTGAGTTCCAGGTTGGTTTGGTTTACAGCATGTGAAACTATCAGAAATAAGCATGAAAGAGAAAGAAGAAAAGGAAGACAATAAGCTTCAAATGTGAGGAATAAGGGTAAACATTGAACAATTGGATACGTTTTTAGAGTTTGTCAAAGAAGTATGTCCATGGTCTCTTGAGGAAGAAGTGGATAATTTTAAAATGTGAGAAAGAGTTGGTAAAAATTTACAGGAACACTATATTATGCTTTTAGACCTATAAAGGTTTATATACATATTTTGTTTGTGTTTGTTGGCTTTAGTTAAAGATAGTTTAGACACTACATATTTCATGTATTGTCAAGGTTTCAAAACTGCTTCTTTTTGTGTTGCCTATCAGACTGTTTGTTTGCTTTATGACCGTCATGTCAAATTTTATGTCTATGTCTGTAAATTTGATTGATTGTTTAAACATTGTTTCATTTCTCTATATGAGAGAGGGATAAGCTTTACCTGCTGCCCAATTTTCTAAACAACTCTGGGGCCCATCATGGTACGCGCAGCCAATGAGATAGTAAGAATACTGCCTCCGTGGTGCCGTCCAGCACTAGGCCGGCCCTTAGCGGGGCCTGGACCCAAGCGCAATAGTAGCCCATGGGGAAAAAGCCCAGGACTGGAGAGCCTATGGGCCATCATGTTTTAAGGGTTCTGCTACTGGCTGCCTGTGGGGTAGAACAGGGATGGCTGTGAACATGTGGCTGATCAGAGAAGTACAGTCTAAGGGATAGAGTTTTCTTGCTTACTTTTTGCTTGTAAGAGACTAACCATTTTCCAAATTGCTCTAGGGAATAGACTTAATTCCAAACTCCTTAGCTACAAGGTATTTATAATTTTCTTGTTTCTTTGCTTAATTTTTACTTGAGATATCTAAAAATTTTTAGATTCTCAAAAAAGAGAGATAAACTAGTTTTGTCCTTGGAAGTAGACATTTATAGTGAGAGTTTCCAACTTAGATCAAACTAGCTAAAGAAGCCCAGGGCTAGAATGTCCTTGGGTCAGATAATTTCACAGACAGTGCTCCTAGCTTGACTTTTACAGAACAGAGATGGCTACAGACAAGTGGCAGGTTGGAGAGGTGTAAATAGGGGGCTTATAGTCTTCTAAACTAGCCTAGAGAATGGAGGTAACTGCCTACCAATTAGAATTTTCTTGTTTCCTTGATTACTTTTTGTTTGAGATATTTAAGATTTTTTTTTACTAGAATTGAGATAAAATAATTAAACAAAGTGTGGTGGCACATGTCTTTAATCCCAGCACTCAGGAGACAGAGGCAGGCAGATCACTGTGACAGGACATGGTGGTGCATGCCTTTAATCCTAGCACTTAAGGATTAACACAGGCAGAACCCTTGAGTTCCAACCTGGTCTCCACAGGGTGTGATCTGCTCATAAGCTAAGTTACTTTCAGAGATGTAAGTTAAATTAATGAGACTATACAACTTATGGGAGCATTGCAGCCAGGACTGCCCTCTCCTGTGGCTGTTCCCAAGGATATTTTCAAAATTGTCATACATCTTAAGGATTGTTTTTTCACGGTTCCCTTGCATTCAAAAGATTGCCATTGCTTTGCTTCCAGTGTGCCTTCTGTGAATTTTAAAGAACCAGTTAAGAGATATCATTGGTGGTTTTTGCCTCAGGAAATGGATAACAGCCCTAAAGTATGTTAGAAATTTGTAGCTACAGCTTTACAAAAGGTTAGAGAAAAAAAATGTACTGATTTATATGTCATTAATTAGATGGTTGATATACTTATTACTGGAAAGAATGGACAACAATTGCTTTTGTGTTATGCTTTTATGGAGAACCAATTATGTCATTCTGGTCTGCAAATAGCTCCTTAAAAAGTTCAAAAGGCTTATTCATATTTGTAGTTGGAATTTCAGTTTTTTCCTTCTCAAATAAAACATCAAAGTATCATCTTGAGAGTGGATCAGTTAAAGAGTTTAAATGATTTCCAAAAATTGCTTGGTGATATAAATTGGCTTAGACATTATTTAAAATTAACAACTGGAGATTTGAGGCCCTTATTTGATATTTTACAAGGAGATTCCTCTCCAAATTCACCCCAGGAGCTTACAGCTGAAGCTAGGAAAGACTTGGCATTAGTGAAAGAGGCTATCTCCCATGAATTCATAACCTATACAGATTATGACAAGCCTCTAGGGTATATTATCATGGGCACACATACTACACCTACTGTAATGTTCTGGCAAGGTGCTCATATTATGTGGGAACATTTGCCATCTTCTCCCAATAAGGTAATAGTACCATATTATTTGGCTGTTGCAAAGTTGATTCATAAAGATAGATTGCAAGGAAGAAAGTATTTTAGCAAAGAATCTGATTTTATTATTCAGCCATATTCCAAGGAACAGCAAAATTGGCTGTCTGCTAACATGGATGATTGGTTGTTGATTTGTACACAATTTTGTGTATATACTATTTTCTCTCTAATAGGCATATCCAGTTTTTAAATGAACATCTAGTTATTTTTCCCGAGATAACTCAATTTCAGCCTGTGAGCGATGGTTTTCAGATTTTTACTGATGGGCTTTCTAATGGAAGAGCACATTATAGTAGAAGGACAGACTATATTATTCCTACTACTGCAAAGTCTGCTCAGATTGCTGAGCTGCAGGCTGTACTACTGTTTTCCAACATTATGCCTTTTGTTACTTTAATTTATGTTCAGATAGTGGCTATGTAGCAGAAGCAGTTCATCACCTAGAAACTGCAGGACAAATCCAATCCCAATCATGGGCTAGTGGATTATTTTCTTAAATCCAGATGGCTATTCAAAGGTGAAAATATCCTTTTTTATAAGAAATTTAAGAGCTCACTCCGATTTACCTGGATCTTTGGCTATAGGTAATGTGTTAGCAGGTGCAGCTACTAAAAATTTGGTATGCTTTACAAATGTAGAAAAGTCTTGAAAAGCGTATGATTTGCATCACATTAATATCAGAAGTCTAAGACTTCAATATAGGATTACTAAAGAGCAAGCTCGAGCCATTGTGAATGCATGTGCCACATGTCCTCAGTTTCTTCCTGTACCATATCTGGAAGTTAATCCCAGAGGACTGGTCCCTAACCAACTTTGGTAAGTGGATGTTATTCATGTACCTGAATTAGGAAAGTTAAAATACGTTCAAGTATCTATAGATACATATTCTGGATATTTGATTGCTTCTCTCTAATCTAGAGAATCCACAACAAATGTAATCGCCCACTGACTGTCTGCCTTTTCTCACACTGGTGTACCTAAGGCTATCAAGACAGAAAATGGCTCAAGGTACATCAGCAAAGCTTTTCAAAATACTTGTGACTTTTTCCATAAAACATATTACAAGTATTCTTTATATTCCTCAAGGACAAGGTATGGTGGAACAAGCTCATTCTACCATAAAAACTTATTTACAAAAAGTAAAGAAGGAGGAACTTTACCTTGAATCACCTAAAAATGCTTTGAGTCACATTCTCTGTTCTCTTTATTTTAAATTTTTTACTGCTTGTTGACAAAGGAATTTATATAGGCAATCGATTCTGGCACAGCAATACTCAGTCATCCTTCATTAGAGTGACATGGAAGGATCCTTTAAGTGGAGAGTGGAATGGACCTGCCCCTGTATTAATATGGGGTTGAGACTCTCTTTGTGTTTTTTCACAGGAACATAGTGCTGCACACTAGCTATCTAAGAGGCTTGTGCATCAAGTGGATGCTGGCCCTGGGTGAATCTGCTGATGACCCTGAAATCAGAGGTGAAGCTTCATTGGACACTTATTCCTGATCCTTCTCTTCTTCAACCTGCTTCTTGGGATAAGTTATGTCAACAACACTTACTTCCTGATTTCCCTGTGTTTGAGGAGGAAAGGAGAACTCAAGTTTTCCAGTACATATGAGGCATCCTCCTTACAGACCTGACTATACTTTGGAGATGGTGCTTTGCAGAGACTGCTGGAGTATTTCCTTTTCAGAAGCTCAGATTTTAAGCTTCATAAGTAATTCATCCTAATTGTTAGGGTCATTTTTATCTGAAGTACTGTGGAGAACTGAAAAGTGACTTGTAATGTGTTGTTAAGTGGTAAAATCTGTTATTATTCTATTTTTATTCTTGTTTCTACTCTTATTTTTGCCACTGATTTACTAATATTGTTTATGCCGTAACTAAGAGGTTGGCAATTTGAGATGATGAAGCAAGTTACAATGTCATGTTAGATTTCCCCAGACTCCGGGTGAGTAGGAAACAGCTAGATTCACATTCAATATAATCTCTTTAGAAATAACAGTATTATACAACATGGATTATCCTTGGCAGGGATGGCAAGGCTCAAAATTAGCCTGTGCCTTCTTTCCTTTCTAACACAGTTCGTGTTTCAGCAATCGCAGCTGATTCAAGAACAAGCACATGGCATAGAGCTCAAAGACACTGCCCTTCTTCATAGGTTGATATGGAGGTAAGCCAGAGATGGGTAGGAGTGAGTCTGATCCTTATCTAACCTAAGACAGTCTATGAATGATGGAATTCATGTGCCAATGATGGGTAAAGAAAAGTGGTCTACTCAATGACCTAAGATGGGCGCTTCATAATTTTATTTTAGAAGGGGCACATGTGGGGAGCCCTGCCAAATTCTGCCATGTTATACATCCCATGCTTAGGCTGTACATTGTGACCTTTGAGTTGCTGACCTTTGCCAAAGGAGGTCTTGTGTACTAGGCTATCCTTGAATTATTTACCTTTGAAAGAATTAGGGAAGTACCTACAGGGAACTACCCAGAGGATCAAGGAACTTCTTAAAGGGAGCTGCTCAGAGAAATAGGAGATTCTTAGAGGCAGCTATTCAAGCCATTGTATTCATGACTTGGGGCTAGGGAGAGTGGGATTAGAATAGATCCTATTGACCTTGCTCTCTATATATTCATACTAGTCTGCATTAATGAGAGTCTTGATCAGAAATTTCAAGTCTTCACTCATTATTTCTTACATCTCTGTACTCCAATTTCAATCCTCACTCCCTCTGTCAGTTGAAACCTGGTTCAAATTGTCCCATGGTCTGGAACACATCAAGTGTTTTTTGAGTTGGAGAGATCAGTTTGCCCTCTGCTTAACACACACCTTGTTGCAAAATAGTGAACATTTTTTAATCTCTAGAGACAAACTCAGCAACATGGGTATTGCAAATCTTGCACAAAACACAGTTGTTAAATAGTACCATGATTGTGTCACTCTGCCAGAAGTCATGATTTTTTTTATTAACATCCCTACTTTCATGTAATAGTTTGCCTCATGATTTCTGACACCTTTATAATGAAGAAGTAGTTTTGAATTGTGTCACAGTTTTTGTAGCAAATCTTCATACAAGAATTCTAAGTAGGCAACACTGACCCCTTTACCATTGAGCTCTCAATAAAGGGGCATGGTTTCTCATTTTCAAATCTCTTCCATGCTCCAGAATTTTTCTGTGTGTAAGGTACTAATAACTTTAGGAAAGATTTGTTTTAGTACAGTGTTCATATAGTTATGTATGTTCTTTAAAATATGGAGGACTTATTAATGTAAAATTGCCTATAGTTTCTTAAAGAATTCATAAGTTCAATGCCGTTCTAATAAGAATTCCAAGGACCTTCTTTAAAAACATCAAAAACAAAAGAAATTACTGTTATGAAGCTTAAAACACAGACAACAATAATGGCTTACCTGATTGTAAATTATTGCTACAGAAATATAACCAGCATGCTACTGCACAAAGAGAGACTTGTAGATCAGTAGATTAAAAGATACATATATAAGGCCACACAATTAAAAATTACTTAGTTTTAACCAAGATTGAAAAAATATCCTTTGGAAGAAATACAGCATCTTCAAAAAAAGATGACATTGGAGAAACATGGATTTCAAAGAAACTATATCCTGTTTCTCACAGTGTACAAGTTCAACTCCATACGGATGATGGATTTCAACGTTAGAACTAATATCATGAAAATACTGGAAAAAATTCATCAAGTAAGTGTCGAATTATAGGCAAAGGTAAGGATTATATGAATGTGACTTCTGTAGCACAAAAAACCAACAATCAACAAGTAGGCTCTCACAGAACTAAAAATCTTCTGAATTACAAAAGAACTATGATAAGAATAAATATGTAGTCAAAAGGATGATAAAAAAAAATACTAGGTTACATCCATCAAAGTATTGTAATCAGTTTGTGGACAAATGAATGGAACTAGAAATAATCGTACTGAGTGAGTTAACACAGAAGCTAAAAGACTCACATTGTATATACTCACTTATAATCAGGCACTAGCCCAAAAGGCATGTCCCATGAAAGTCTTCACTTACCAGAGATTGGGATAGATGTGAGGACATCCTACTGTGACTATAGGAAGGAGAAATATAGAAGATGGGGAAATAGAAGGATCCAGAGAGTCCTAGAAGTCTTCAAGAATATCGCAACAGATGGATTGGGGCCCAGGGGAGGTGCTAAAACTATTGCATTAACCTGGGACAATACAAGTAGTAAACATTGAGCCCCTACCCTGATCTATCCAATGGACACACATTCTCCACGGTTGTGTGGAGAGTAGGGACTGACTCAGACATGAATTATGTTGCCCCATATTTGATGACTTCCCCTTGATAGGGAGGCAGGGTGGCACTCAAAGAAAGAATAAGTAGGCTACAAAGATCAGACTTGATAGCCTATGAACATATAGTGGGGAGGAGGTGGCAGTGCATCATAGACCTAGGGGATGGGAACAGGCTGAAAGTGAGAGGGAGGGAGGAATGGCAGGATACCAGGTATAGGGTAACAATTGAATTATAATCTGAATAAAGTTATTCAATTATTTTTTCAAATTAAATTAAATAATAAAAAAGGATGAATCCAAGGTGAGATCATCAGACATGGTATTGATCACATACTGTGTCTGATCTGCAGAATAGCATTGACTGCACAGTCACCAAAGGACCATACTGAGAGCTCCAAAACACAGTGCTGGTGTTTCTTAGCACTCAGAGGAAGGATAACAGGCTACTAAGAAGAGACTTGATACCCTATGAGCATATACAGGGGAAGGAAGTCCCCCTCAGTCATTGACATAGGGGAGGGGAGTAAGGGGGAAATGGGAGGGAGGGAGGAATGGGAGGATACAAGGGAGGGGATAACCATTGAGATGTAATATGAATAAATTAATAAAATTAAAGAAAAGAAAGAAAAGGAAAAAAAAAGAAAGAAGGAAATCCTGTCAAGTGAATTTTCCATGCCCTCCCACTAAAGGACCATGGAACCATGGTCCTGTGAGCCCCCAGGTACCCAGGGCTGTCACTACTGCAGGAGCTGATGCTTTTCATGTTGCAGCCAGGCACAGTGCAGGCCAAGGAGATGGCATTCGGGGAAGGGGTTTTAATCAAGTCAAACCCAAGTGTCCACTGCACTGCCCACACAACAGGTCTCATAAACCTCCTCTCATGCCCCTGGACCATGCCATGTGGACATGGGAGCAGGCGAGCCTACCCTGCCATGATGACACATGTGCAGGAGAGCAGGCCATGAGAACACAAAAACAGGTAAGCTGGCCATGCCCTGATGACATGGTAGTGGGTGAGCAGACCATGCCCTGATGACACAGGAACAGGAGAGCTGGCCCTTCTCCAATTACACAGGAGCAGGAGAGCGGGCCCTGCTCTGAGGACAGGAGAGTGGGTGAACAAGGCCTCCCCTGATGACTTGAAGGCAGGGGAGTGGGCCCTGACCTTATGACATGGGAGTGAGTGAACGACCCTGCCATGATGACCTGGGATAGGGAGAGTTGGCTGTGCTCTGATCCAGAGCTCTGAGTAGAGCTCACCTAAACAGCTACCCCACGTATGACCAGATGGGACACATGAAGTGGCAGGACCTGCAGATTCAAAGATTAAGAATCTCCTTGACACATGGCTACAAATGGGATATCTGACAGCAGACCCAGTGAGGATCTGGTAACAATAGTGAGGGACTCAAACAAAATGTATGATTTGTAAGAATGAACATTTGAAAGTAAACATATGTGGACAAAAGGCTATACTTCTGTGACAAGATTATTTATTTGTCTGTTTGCTTTATTTTACTCGGGGGAGGAAGGGATTTTGGTGCATGACGTGTACATCATAGACATTCAATAATAGTAAAAAAAAAAACAAACAAACAAACAAAAAAGAACAGGAATTATGCTTGGAGGAACCAAAGATGGATAAGAGAAGCTGTGGTTAGGAACAGTTATTATATTTTGGGTTTCAAAAGAAGAATATCAGAATCTGGTCAGCATTTGGGAAGTCCACAGCTCCCCTAGGGCCTGGGAACTTCAACTTGGTTAAAGCCTGTGAAAAAAAAATGGATGTCATGTTGTTTAATTTTGTGTGGCAAATTGATACAAGCTAGAGTCATCAGGGAGAAGAACTTCAGTTGAGAAAATGCTTCCATGAGATGCACTTGTGAGGCATTTCTTCCATCAGTAATCAGTGGGCAGGGGGTGGGAAGCAGGCCTTTGTCAGTTGTGTGCCCTCCCGGCTGGAGGTACTGAGTTCTAAAATAAGGCAGGCTATATAAGCCATGGAAAGCAAGCCAGTTAACAGCACCCCTCCATGTCTTATGTATCAGCTCCTTCCTACAGGTACCAGCCCTTCAGCGTTCCTGTAGAGACGCGCCCCAGTGATAGACCATAATCTGGAAATGTAAACTGAATAAACCATTTTATAAAAAAATAAAAAATGAACAGTCCAGAAACTCACGCTGGAAAATTACTCTATCTTCAACAAATGAGACTGGCCCATCTGGATATCTGCTTGTAGAAGAATGAAAATAGATTTATGTTTATGACCCTGCACAGTACTCAAGTCTAAGTGGATCAAAGACCTCACCATAAAGCCAGACACGCTGAACATGAAATATAAGAAATGAGGCAAATAGCCTTTACTACATTTGCACAGGAGAAGGCTCTGTGAACAACAACAACGACAACAAAAAGCAAAACAAAAACAAAAAATCAATAGCACAGGCACTAAGATCAACAATTAATAAACAGGATACCATGAAACTGAGAAGCTTCTATAAAGCAAAGGACAACATCAATCAGACATGGAAGCAATATATTAAATGGGAAAAATTCAACACTTTCAGATAGGGGACTAATATCTAAAGTATATAAAGATCAAGAAACTAAAGATAAAAGTCCAATAATCTAACTTAGGGTGAGGTACAGGTCTAAACAGAAAATTCTCAGTAAAGATAATTCAAATGGCTGAGACAAAAAGAAAGAAATGTTCAACAATTTTATCCATGAAGAAATGCAAGTCAAAACTACTATGAAATTGTGTCTTATATCTGTCAGAATGGCTAAGATCAATAACACACTGACAGCTCATGCTGGAGAGGATGTGGAAGGGAAACTACTCTACTGCTGATGGAGGAGCAAACTTGTATAGCCACTATGGAAATCACCATGGTGGTTCCTCAGAAAATTGGTAATTAATCCATCTGAACCTGGCTGTACAACTCTTGGGCACATAACCCAATGGAACAAGTATACTGAAAGTATAGTTGCTCAAAAATGTTCATTGCAAGTTTATTAATAATAAGAAATTGGAAACAACCTAGATGCCCTTCAGCTGAAGAATGGATAAATAAACTGTGGTACATTGTACAACCGAGTATTACTGAGATGTTAAAAACAAAGTCTTCATGAAATTTGCATGTAAGGGATAGAGCTAGAAAAAAAATCATCCTGAGAGAGGAAACACAGACACAAAATGACAAATAAGTTATATATTCACTCATATGTGTACATTAGCTACTAAAATAATTGATAATCAAGCTACAATCCCAAGACCCAGAGAAAAGTAAAGAGGAGGGCAGTAGCGGGAAGCACTGGATCTCCCTGGGAATGAGGAAGAGAATAGATTCTGAGTATTGATTGGGGGTGGAAATGGAAGCAGGAGGGGTCAGGTGGAAGTATGGCATGATAAAGTGCACAGAGAGAAAGTTGGAGTTAGAGAGCACTGGGGTGGGGGGGGCATATAGGAAGCTTGTGAAGTCAAAACTTTCTAGAACCTACGAGGGTGACTCGAGTGAGGACTCCCAGTAAAAGGGGAACCCAGTTTGAGCTTGTCATCATTTGTAGCCAGGCAACACCTCCAGTGTAGCACTGGGTTACATTTTGTTGAGCTGTTGGCCAAGAGGGTCCTGTTGAGATATCTAAATCATCCAGGATAATGCTAGAAAAGATGGTAATTCTCTGACATTGGAGCTTTATTGGTGAGAACAACTTCTACTCAGCTCATTGAATATGGAGAGGTCAAGCTGGTGTGCGCTTGGAGCCTTCTCTGCTACATTCTAGGCTCTGTGATGCAAAAAGTTTATTCTATATGCCAAGGAAAGAGAAGCCTATACATTAACTCAGCCAGAAAACCCTATAGCTACAATCATCCCTTCCTAAAAGATGTAATCGGATTATGATGACACAAAACAATTCCAAATGGCCAACCAATGTTTGCTTTATCTTGAGTCCCAGCTCAAGAGAGGAAACCCAGGCCTTAAACTGCATGAATGACCAAAAACAGGAGACTGGATAGCCCAGAGACATAGGGTAGAAGTAAACATGATTGGCAAAAAAAAAAAAAAAAAAAAAAAAATTAAATCAATGAAGTGATTCCTAATAATATTCTTCTATACTGATAAATAAGTGCCTTGTCCAGTAATCATCAGAGGGGCTTCCTCCAGGGTGGAATAAGATCAGGCGCAGAGACTCATAGCCAAACATTATGCAGAGAGTCAGAAACTCAATTGCAGGTCTCTATCAGGCCTCTCCCCTCATAGATCTGGGAACCCTGTGGAATACGGGGAGGAAAGACTGTAGGAGTCAGAGGGAATGGAAGATACCAGGATCAACTAAGCAGGGCTCACATGGGCACACAGAGACTAAAACAGCAAGCACATGGTTTGACTCCAGTTTCTCTGTGTTATATTATGGTTACTGTTTCTTTTTTGTCCTGTCTGGCTGTTGTCTCTTGAAGATCTGCTCTCTCATGAAGAGGAAATTGAGGGGTTGTCGACCTAGCAGAGATGGGATGGGGGAGCTTGAAGGAGTGGATGGAGGGGAAGACTTTTGATGATATATTGTTATAAGGGAATAATTTATTTTCAATTATTAAATAATTAGAGGATTAACATTCTGGGAAAAATAAAAGGAGGCGACCTCAGAAAACACAAACCAAACAACCATCTCACCAAGGAAGCATGGATTTATTTCATTTCAAGCATCTCATTGTTTGGCCCATGATAAGGAAGAAAGAATACTGGCTTTCTTTCTTTTGTGTGGATGTTGGTATAGGTTGCATCTGGTGGTAACTGCATGGTGGTAACTGTGAAGGAAAAAGGTAGAACATAGGTCAGGGAGGCATATAGTCTTTGTTATGCACCCCTAAAGCCCAATAGTAACCAATGTAGTTCCTGTTTCTTTACGGTTTCACAGCCATCCAAGACAAATTCCAGCTAAGAAAACTATTTTAACATGTGATTTTTCAAGAAGCAGTTCAAAATGAATAGTATACAGATAAGGAAGAGCGTGCTAAAAAATAGATTATTACAATTGACATGCAAAAGGTTATGAGAACGTAATAACGACATATGGTAAGACATTATAGTTCTGTGTATTGGAATGAAGGTGAAGGAAATATAGTATATTTCATTATATTCCAAGGAAATTTGGAAGTCATCAATAAATCAATCTTATAAAAGCTTAGAAAATATTTAAAGCTTCTCACCTAAAAATGGTAAATCATCACACAATTTCTGAGCTGACATCTAAATTCTTTTTCCCTTAAATTTGCCTGAAAAACAAAAGACAGTGATAGAGTCTTCAAATGGCAAGCCTCAGAATATGGGCAGGGGAGGTTTGTACTAGACAGGGACTATCCCGGCATATAAGATGAATTCTTTGTGTTATAGGCATAAATTTAAACAAATTTAAACAAAAAATGCAATCTGTTTATGTAGCATAAATTGCCTTTTGTTTAGAAAGGGAAATGTTAGAATTAGAACAATTAACCTTAATGCACGAAACTGGTTTATATATGTGCATGTTTTCTATCTTCCATTTCCACAAAAATGTTCTGCCATTTTTATATGTTATAAATACGTATAAATATCAAGCAGTATTGTTGCAATTAGAAAGACTGTCTGAGGTTTTGGAAAAAATAAAAACAACTGCAGGGAATGGGTCTTGTCCCTTAACCTGAAGACTTGAGCTTAATCCCTGGGGGGTCTGTGGAAGCAGAGAATCAGGACTTTCATGTTGTAATCTGATTCCCCGCACTAGCTCCATAAAACATATACTGAGTCCATACACAATAAACAGATGCATGTTAAGAAAAAAAAATGAAGAAAACTACTAAACCTTCCTCAGAAAACAGTGAGCCAAAAGCAGTTAGAACTTGTGTAATCATTCAGTTCAGCTCCATTTTTAAAGGACATAAAAAGTACAGAATTACTGCAGTCTACTCCTATAGATAAATGTAACCAGGAGATATGATTCAAGTAGTGCAAATAAGTCTGTACCAGAAAAAAATTGAACATATCAAATATCTATTCATTATAGAAATGTTGGTACATCTTCAATATTAAAGATACAGGTTATAAAATATAGAGCCAGAAGTTGATTTCTAGAAAGTTATTTGTACTCCTGGGTGGGGGCTGAAAAAGGGTCCATGAAGTACACTAACGTTCCAGTGTACTTCCCATCAACTTCTAATGAAATGGAGGCATTTAAATGGTGAACTCTTTCTTCTCTGACTTGTGCTGTTTAAAAGATACACTGCTTTTCCCCTGGCTGTATGAAGATTTATCACGCTGGTTCCCTGTGCCAATGATCCCTGTCTTAACCTAACCCCAAAGCCAGATACCCAAAAACTTGGGTAGCAGTGAAATTACCTGAAGTCTTTTTCATTTCTCTGTGTGCAGGGACACCATCATTTCCTCCAAACGAGGGATGAAGACCGGATTCATGTTCACTAGCCCCATCAGTTTCTGCACTGGTGGTTATTTTTCCGTCATTACTATCATGTTCAAACCCAGATGTTTTGGCTCGTTTCTTTGTGGAACTGGCTTCATTACGGCTCTGTACAGATGCACTACAGCAGGGACTGCTGTCATGATTACCGTCATATCCGCTTCTAGATTCAATGTGTGGCTCCTCTCCTTGTTGGGCACTATTTATGGTGTTTATCTGTGTTTGTCCAATGCTGACATTGCCTTTCTTCTGAATTTTATGCTTCCTCTTGCCTAATGTTTTATCTTGGGAGACATCATTTGCATTAAGTTCTGGATACAATTTGCTCATGAGTTCATCAAATTCAGGATCTGGGTCTAGTGACCGTTTTGAAATTATCTTTGTCCGACAGATAGGACACTCTTTCTTACATCGTCTAAGGGATGTGATGATACACTCTTTACAAAACCGATGGAAACAGGTCTTGGAAATCATCGTGTTCCTACATACATCTAAGCAAATTGGACACATGAAATTATGGCAGCCATCAGTACTGGAAGCCACAGTTTCTACGTTTTTTCGAGTTGCCATCTGAGATGTTCCTGGTAATTCCTGTAAACTGTGTTCTGATGTTTCTCTCTTTAGCTGTGTTTCATTTGTCTGAACTTCCTGTGATATTGTTGTTTCTGACACTGACTGAAGCTCCACTGGTTTCTGAATGGGCTAGACTAGAGTTTTCATTATTCTTCTTGTCTCCTCAATCCAACACTGATGATCTGCCTACCAAACTATACTAGAATACTTTATGTATGTAAAAACCTAAAAGGAAAAAAAAAAGAACAACAACATTGCATGGGAAAAACAAATAATAAGGTTTTTAGGTAGAAACAGTGTACCTCAAAAGGTGTAGATTGTAAAACTAGATTCCCGGAAAAGATACATTTGAAGAAACATGTTAACCAAGAAACAGGAAAAAAGTTTTTTTTAAATGTAAACTTGACTAAATTTAAAAGAAATTTCCAACTACAGAAGAAAGGAAATTAAGACCTGGTAAGTAGGACAGGGAAAATACCACCCTGAGACAGGCAGCCATTTGCTGCTAAGAGGGAAAGAGAGGGTGAGAGTTAACCTCTTCCAGGATTGAACTCCCTAACCAGTTATCAAATACAAAGTGCTCAATCCTCAATCCATATGTAGAAAAGAAACAGAAAAAGAACGTACCAGAATTATTTGTATACTTATAAATTAGTGCGTCTACTCCTCAATTTAAGGCCTAATTGTTACAAGTTTATTATTTATTTATTTATTTATTTATTTATTTATTATTTTTTACTTCACTGATGTAGAATTTTGAATATCAATACACAATCAGTTTAACTTCTCTTTCTATCTAGCGCCCTGCACTCCACTGTGATGTGTGTGTGTGTGTGTGTGTGTGTGTGTGTGTGTGTGTGTGTAAAATGTAACCCAAAACCAAAAGGCTATCAAATAGAGATGAATTGGCCTGCTATAGAAAGTTTTGCAGGAAGAAAGGGGAGGGAGGAAAACTATGTCATTATATTTTAGTTTAAAATTCATCAAAGAAAAGAAAATAAAGCTAAAACTAAAATATAAATTTAAATATTATAAAGACAAAAATACATGGTTTAAATCCCTCAGTGTGGAAGTATGCTACATACATTCTCTCATTTACGGATCCTATATGTTTAATACATACATAAAGTAATTTGTACTTTGGTATGACAAGGCACTATGTTTCTTTGTCAGAGAGATGGAACGGAATGAGTAGGAGTGAGTAGAGGTAAAATGAGAATTTATCAGTGGTATATATACTAAAGAGTAAATGATATACATGATAATCTTTGTGAAGCCTATTAGATTACACACAGAATTTAGGCTAATAATAAAAGCATGAAGAATAACTGGAAAAGGCTATCTTAACATGACACTGTTATCTGTGGATGAGGAAATAGTAACATTCTACCTAAATAAAGTAGATACATTTTTGCATTTACTGTCAGACCATCTACTATGAGATTCTGTGACGACTGTTCCCATTTTTCACCACTCAATTTGTAAATATCTAATCATTTATAAGCTAGGCTGTGTCTCAAAGGAACATGTTTGTCCTAGCAGGCATGATTCCTTGGATTTTGTATCTAGCATCACACACACACAGAGAAACATCACTATGCAATAGGGCATATGAAGTCCTAAATAGCTACATTTCTTAACTGAAAATATTTGAGGAACAATGGTAAGTTAATTGCCATTTAGAAATAAATTATCTGTGAGAGTAGGAGAAGGAAGTACTAGAAGTGATTTATGTTTCTAAGAAAGTAATACGTGAAACATAATGAATATTTTCCATTCCGAAAGGACTGCCTCTGAATGCAATGTCATTATCAAAAGCCTTCCAATAAAGATAGATTATGCAACTCTGTGAAAACTTTCCATGATTGATCCAGTCTACTAAATATGATCAAAATATATCAAAGTATTTTAAGCAAGCCAATGGAAAAAGACAATATCTGAAAATATGATTGTTATGTATTTAACCTTATGTTTTCTGTTTGTATGATTTGTCATATGTGCTCAATGATAACTCACTGAAAGCTCAAATTTACCTTACAGGGCACCAACCAATATTACCTGAGATGACAACTTGAGAGAATCAGTTGCCTTGGCATGAAATGATCTGTGAAGCAAAACCAAAAATACGAATCTCACATTATTTCAAACTGAGAATGACTTTCCATTTAAGTTCAGTGTGCTCATCAAATAATTTCCAGTCCTTAAAAGCACAACCATTAGAAGACAGCTTGTGTATATGGGCGTATTCAGTCAATGAAACTAAGATCGTCCAAGTGACTTTCCAAGTTCATACTAAGATAGCACCACTGTGATATGGCTAGAAGAAGTAAAAAGGACTGTCTTTAATCAGCTCAAAACAAGCTGTGTTGATTTAATTTTTACAATTCATCAATATTGCCCTAAGATGATAATCTTCAAGGTGATTCAAACCTTCAAGGAGAAATTATTGTATACCATTGGGGAAGGTTCTAGGTAAAAGAAATTAACAGAGATTTATAGCTTGTTTAACAAGTTTCCCCAATTTTGTTTGGGTCCCTACAAATGTAGTATTCATCCCAAGTCAACCAGAATTAACTTTAAGAGAATGATGCCCCATTTGCCTTGAGGGGGGTTGAGTAGGCTTTTGGTTGCTTTGTTGGGGGATAAATATTTATTTTAATACGGACTTTTTTAGAAATTGTTATTGGTCTTATTTAGACAGAAAACAAGATTGGACTCAGGGATGCCTCTCCTTTCCTTTATCTTTCATTTTTAGTCTGGACGTAGGGGTTGAGAAGAAAGAATGAGGAATATAGAAATATATAAGGATGACAGGAAAACAAATAATTAGTGAATTTGTTCCTCAACTTAGTGCCTTAATTGTTACTAAGAAGGGTTTTTAAAAAATTCACTCGTATAGAATTTTGTATGTATATGCATATTAAGTTTAATTTTAGATACATTGGTATAGATTAAAATGTAAGATTATTCTTTACATACATTAGATATATTTCTACTCCGACATGCAGTATTGTAACCATCCAACTCAGTTATAATATACGGTTTACTTACAGTACTTTGAAAGTGCTATTTCAGGCTATTTAGAATAAGAAAGTTACACTAGTTAATTGTTCGTTGATCAAACCATTGTCATATCAACTACTAGTCTATTTTTATTACAGGAATATATGTACTATGTGTAAAGATAGATGGGATTCTATAGATAAATGAGGTAACACAATCAGACAAGGTCTTCAAAATCCTCAGAGACATACAGTATATGACATTTAAAGATGTTGTTATTACTTTAAAGATGCATTTACAATGAGACAGGTTAACTTCTGGCAAGACCCATCCTATATCTAAGAATACGATGAGCATCAAAGAACTTATTTATGGAGATGGCTTTGAAAGTGGCAAATCGGGCACTGGGAAAAATGTCCCCATTTCTACCACAGATAGAATTCTGCCTAAAAGTGGGGAAGCTTGAATGGAGGCAGAGAAAACGACCAAACTCTGCCAAGACAGGGTAAGCAGGTCCTCTATTGTTCCTGCCTCACAAGTATGTCTGTCAACTATATTAGGCCAGAAGTCTGAAGATGATGCTCCAATGTCATAGAGAATTTTGACTGGCTGTTCAGGCAGCAAGGAAACTGTCTATTTCATCTTCTCATTTGGAAAGCTGCCAGCACGTGCTTCCTGTATACTCAGGTAATACATTTTATTCCTTCTGAAATCTTTGAGGAGGTTCAAGACCAGAGAGTTTAGTTTTAAAATGTAGTTTGATTGTTTAGGGGTTAAAATATTTTCAGGTCTAGATAGATGTTTTAGGCAGATAGAAATGAGATATCATAGATATTGACTTGCATTCTGAATTTCAGACCCACCAAGAGAGGAAATACGTTTTAATCAAAGTTACCAAATACAAGTGGCAAGAACATTTTGAAGAAAGCATTGATATAATTCCCAATTGTTTTGCTGTTCTTCTTGCTGTATGTAGTTTGTTTTATATATTTTTAGTAATGTAATTGTATATGTAAAAAATTAAAAATTAAAAACAAAGAAAAAAATAATCCTGATGCAACAACATAAGTGTGGATGTTATAATAACAATTTTCCTTTTACACAGCTACAGTTTAAATAGCAATGTTAAAATATGAGTGAATGAGCTAGAGGACTAAGCATTGGTAGAGCTTTTCCTTTCCCAGATAAAAATCTGAAAACTTCTAGGAATATAAAGAAGAAGCACTATTTTCCTATAAATGTAGAAAAGTCATGCAATAATATCCTTTGTGTAAGCCTGTGAACCATGACTGAGACTTAAACAAAAAATAGTGTCTGCCACAGAGACCATAGTCAAGGTAGGGAAGCAAGTGTCCATTCCCTAGGAATGGGTTACAAGTAAATATACATATGCTTTGACTTTAGTCTTATGGTTTTCTATAAATTCATAATTGTAACTTTCTGCAACATAGCCATGGTAGAGAGGAAATTAATTCCCTCATGTAAGTTTTGCTTTCTTCTACTTGACCAAACTCTAAAAACAAGAAATTCATTTTCTTTGACCAATTCTGGTTTCCTGGTTTTTTTTTTTTTTTTTTTTTGGTTGTTGTTGTTGTTGTTGCTGTTGTTGTTGGTTTTTTGTTTATGTTTTTTTTAATACAAAGAAGCTGGAGTGGTAGGTTCACAGACTTGGTTGTCAAGTAGTAGGTATTAATAAAAGTAGAAATCGGTAGCTGGATAGCTGGTCATAATCTTTCTAATAAAGAGTCCAAGGGACAGACAAACAAAACAATCCTTCCTTGAACATTGTAGTGTTAGTTATAAATACATCCATGTATGTGAAATAAGTCTCTATATTTATATAAAGTACCAATCTATACATCACTATAAAAATTGAGGGTGCTGTCTTTGGGGTCTTAGTGTTTTTAAAAAAGTAATTTAAAAAAAAAGGCACAAAAAGCATAATACACACTCATTCTTATCACATTACATAAAATATATTGACAGTGCTATTAGCCTCTCTAGAGACAAATGTCTTTCCCTTGATGGTTTAGTCTATAACCTCAGCAATTGTATTTTCTGGGCCTTGACCTGTAGAATATCTATTCCTTGAAGGGGAAACCTGAGTCAGAACAGTGCAGTGTTCTGCATTTTGGAAGTCTGCTTTGAACCATATACTAGAGAATGGGGTGTAGAATAAGGCCTATTGAAAAATCTACATAGAGGCAATCCCAATACCAGGTATCAAACAGAAAATAGTTAAACAAGGAAATTGCAACTCTATCTGGATAGCTTTGCCTTTTGATGATACAAATGACCCCTTATGGTTAAACATCCTCGAGTTTGTAGTTAAGCTATTCCTACAATATCAGAAATGAAGGTATCAGGGCATTTTCGAATACATGTGTAATAACAATGGAAGGATCTAAAGTCACAAAATGTTCCCAGACACACTAGAATATCAAAAAGTGTGTTTTTGGCGATCACCTTTTGGGCATTACCAGAGGGACACTGAAAGACAAAGCATACCAATGACATCTAATCTATCATGATTTGGAAGGGCAAAGGGGTCATGGTACCTCATAAATACACCAACTATTTCACAAATATTGACGAAGCCTTTAACAACCACAGTGCATGTCCTGCTATGCTGCTAGTCACTCCTTTGTAGAGCTAATTTCATTCTCTCCTTGAATTTAACTATTTCTTTACCTTGCTAAGTAACCTCCTACTTAAACTAACTGTTGATTAAGTGCATCCCTTCCTGATGGCAAGAATTAAGTAGAAACTTACACCTAGTAATGTATTTTAGTGTTATAATCTGTTTAAGCAGGTATGAAGAAATTGCTGATAGCTGCATCTCTACAAATGAAAGATGACTTTTTCCAGATGATATGATAGTGTACATGAGCCACCCCCAAAAGTCCACCAGAGAACTCCTTCTGCTGATAAACACCTTTACAAAATTGGCTGCATAAAAAATTAACTCAAAAAAAGTCAGTCGCCTTGCTATATACAAATTACCATCATGCAGAGAAAGGAATTAGGAAAACCACACCCTTCACATTAGACACAAACAATATAAAATATCTAGGAATAACTCTAACCAAGCAAGTGAAGGACTTGTTTGGAAAAAAAAATCAAAACTCTGAAGAAAGAGATTGAAAATGACATGAGAAGATGGAATGATTTTCTTTGTTCGTGGATCAGGAGAATCAACATAGTAAAAATGACCATCTTACCGAAAGCAAATTACAGATCCAATGCAATCCCTATCAAAATACCTACAAAATATTTTGAAGATATTGAAAGATCAATTCTCAAATTCATATGGAGAAATGTAAAGCCCAGAATAGCAAAAACAATCCTATACAATAAAAGATCCCCTGGAGGAATCTCCATACCTGATCTCAAGCTGTACTATAGAGCAACAGTAATTAAAACAGCATGGTACTGGCACAGCAATAGGCTAGTTGATCAATGGAACTGAATCAAATACCCAGAAATGAATCCACACACATATGGTCACTTGATTTTTGACAAAGAAGCCAAACATATTCAATGGAAAAAAAATGATAGCATCTTCAAAAAATGGTGCTGCTCCAACTGGATGTCTACTTGTAAAAAAAAATGCATGTAGACCCATATTCGTCAACATGCAGAAAACTCAAGTCTAAGTGGATCAAAGACCTCAACATAAAGCCAGAGACACTAAATCAGTTAGAAGAAAAAGTGGGGAAGAGCCTGGAACACATTGGCACAGGAGGCAACTTCTTGAACAGAACTCCAACAGCCCATGCCTTATGGTCAACAATTAATAAATGGTACCTCATGAGGCTGAGAAGCTTCTGTAAGGCAGGAGACACTGTCAACAGAAGAAAGTGACAGGCTACAGAGTCAGCTACCCAGAAGCAGAAAGACTCAAATGGGATTAAAGTTGTGTGCCCCAATATCCAGCTTTAACGTTTACATTTTTGAAAAAGGAAAGATTTTATATTGTTAATGGAATGGCATACCTGAAAGCTCTAGGACAAAAGGAAGAAGAAATGACACTCAAAAAGAGTAAACAGCAAGAAATAATAAAACTCAGGGTGAAAAAATTAAAGCAAAAAATGACACAAAGGATCAATGTAATAAAGGGTTGCTTCTTTAAGAAAGCCAGTAAGTTTGATAAGCCCTTAGCCAAACTAATGAAAAGAAAGAGCTACAAGACACAAAATAGTAAAATAGGAGACAACAATGGGAGGATAATTAGAGGCACTGAGGAAGTCCAGAGAATCATAAGGGCGTACTTTGAAAATATATGTTCAACCTAATTGAAAAAACTATAAGATAATGGATCAAGTTCTTGGTATATCAAACCTGCCAAAGTTCAATCCAGATGAGAAAAGAAATTTAAAGAGACATGTAACCACAAGTGAAACAGAAGCAGTAATTAAAATTCTCCCAGCAATTAAAGACCCAGGGAAAGATGGATTCAACACAGGATTTTACCAAACTTTCAAAAATGAATTACTGCCCATATTCCTCAATTTATTCTACAGAGTTTTATTAGTTAGAAAAAGAATTGTTTTGATAATAAAAAACAATTAGGTTGATCAGTGGAATTGAAGACCTATACCTAATTCCATACACCAATGGATACCTGACTTTTGATGAAGCAGCCAGAAATACACTGGACAGAGAGCATTTTAAACAAATGGAGTTGCACAAATGAGATGTTCCCATGTGGGAAAATGCAAATATATCCAAACTTAATACCCTTCACAAAAATCAAGTACAAGTGCAACAAGTATTTCAAATAAGGCTAGATATATTGAATCTGATAAAAGAGACAGTGGAATATAGCCTTAAACTCATTTGCACATGGAAAAAACTTCTTGGACAGAATACTATTAGCACAGCCATTAAAAGCAACAATTAATAAATGGAATCTCATGAACCTGAGAACTTTCTGTGTGAAAAATAACATCTTTATTTTGATAAAGTGATAGCCTATATAATAGGAAAAGAATTTTTACCAGCTATACATTCATTACAGGGTACTATTTAAAGTATATGAAGAACTAAAAGAAGCGGGCATCAGGAAAACGAATAACTTAAAAATGGGGAACATATCTGAACAGGGATTTCTATAGAGAAAAAAACGCAATTGTCTGAGAAATACTTAAATAAATTTGCAACATCCTTAGCCATCAGAAATGCATATTTATAGTATAACAAGATAATGAAAGGATGTATATTAGGATGTGGGAGGAATTAGGGAGTTTCTGGGAAACAATATGTTGTATGGAAAAAAAATCTATTTTCAATAAAACCAAGTAACAAAATTTAAAACTATCCGAGGATAAGAAACTGGCAATACTAGTTGGTTATATCATATCCAATAAACAATATTAATAAGCTGATGATTCAGATTTTGTTCTGTCTCATATTATGAAAGGCATTGAAGTAGAAAGTAGTTGATAGAGAAAAATGATATGAATATAAAATTGAAGTATTTATTATAAAGAAGCATAAACATTTAGCCTGTAGTTTTGGGGAGACTCCTAACAGTGTCAGTGAGTGTGTGCCTCACTTTTAAGCCTTCCCTTGTGGCCCTTTTCTTTCTACTGGTATGTCTCATCCACCCTTCATATGAGGGTTGTGCCTAGTCTTATTGCATCTTGTCATACAGTGTTCAGTTGGTATCCCTGGGAGGCCAGCTACTGTCTGAAGGGAAATTCAGAGTAGTGGACCTGGGAGAGAGGGCAAGTGGCATAGGGTAGGGACTAGGAGGAATGCAGGGGGGAAAGGAAGGCAGCAGTCAGGATGTATTGTATGAGAAAAGAATACATTTTATAAAAGAAAAATAAGTTTAAAAGAATACCACTTGAATGAGTAAGAATTTTTATGTTGCTAAATAAAAGATTCCCTAAAATAAACTGACAAAGGTTTTGCAAAAGAAAACAAAAATGAGTGCAAAACCAGAAAAAGTATAAGTCTCTGAAAATTCCCAACAAACTGAAAATAAAACACAAGGATGGCTCATGTATGATGATTAAGTTTTAGAATATATGGAGTACAACTTTCTAATGCCAGAGAATGTGATAAATGCAATTAAAACTAAAATGGATAATTTCCTATACAAACATGGGTTAAAGATCTTTCTTGGTGTTTATCAGCTAAAGTTTCTATGCTTTTACACTTTCATTCACACACACACACACACACACACACACACACACACACACAACATATATGTATGTATATATATATATAACTGGTTTTATTTATAAATTATGCATAACAGAAAAGAAAAATAGACCGTGGATTTGCAAGTAACTAAGAGAAATATGGAAAGAGTTGGAGGGGGAAGGTTAGAGTGGTAAATGAGAAAATCAAAATTATCATCTACAATAAATGGTGTTGCAACTGGAAAAGAATGTAATTCTACTAATAACTTGTCAAATTTGTCAGCCTGACATGTTTAAAGCAGAGAATACCATGATTTTAGGTCCTAGAAAAAAGACACTCAGATGTTCATAAATAAAATGAATATAAAAATCCTACTATTGACTGATGATGACTTTTATCCTGACACCTTATCCAGAGATTCCTGTTATGTTAATTACCTATGAAGACAGGGATTCAGGAGACCAGTTTCAATCATTAATAACAAAAAATATTTTTAACATCTGGGAAACTCGAAAAATTACTGCATTTACTTATAATATAAACGACAATCATAAAAGAGTACACCAATTAAAGACTTAGACATTGTCTTCAAAAGGAACCCTGAGTGTCGAATATAGATAAGTAAATCTACAGACCCGTAATCTATGGTTTTTGATTTTTGATTTTTCCTAATGAAAGATGCCTTGAAAATAAATATGCTGACATTTCTCTCTCTTATTCCACATTTTTGGCTTTAAGTAAAAAATAATACAGCTCTGCTTAATATCTCTCTCCTATAATTACTGTAGAAAATACCCATCACAGTTGAATCTGACATGGTTATCCTCACACACTGTGAATCCTTTACCCACTCCAAGATATGGCTAGCATTTTCCTTTCCACTCTTTTCCCAGATGTGAGGAACTTTCCATATTTTATACCTCATGTCTTTTTTTCTTAAATTACTTTTATTCAATCAGAATTGATGTGAATGTAAGAACATTTGATCCCTCTTATCCTTTTAATTTATTTTCTTAATACTTATATCAACAGGATGCAATACTGATTCAGTTTTCCCAAAACAAATTCCAAGGCATTTTACATTAGGGAAAGGATTGAGAATACAAACCAGAATTGTTTTACTGAGATCTTGTCTCACTCAAGTCCATGATGTTTTCAAACCATACCATCTACTATTTATACCAAGCTGATCCATCACTTAAACCTTCATTATGCTACCAACACAGGTAGTAAGGATGTTGGGGCTATTAGTAGAAGATGCAAATCTCTTCATAATAATAGCTACTAGTGGAAGATGATATTTCCCCTTCTCATATACACTTAAAAGAAAATATATTTTGAGCAAGGAAAGACAGAGGTAGGAATAGAGTTAGATATAAAGTATACCCCCACAAAAACACCACCTGTAGTTTCCTTAGTAAACATGTGTCCTGATGGTTAGAATGCTCTTTTGTGTTTAAACAACTTTGATGATACAGAAAGGTTGTTTCTCTTAGATTATAAACTAAAGTGTCAGAACGCTTTCTCATATTATATGTTAATAAAGGGTTTACATCCCCACAATGTCCCTAGCTCCCTTTCAGTATTACTGACATTGAAGCTTCGATCCTGCCTATGTGTGGTTCTCTAGAAGATTATGAGGAGAAATATGATAGATGAGAGGTCTAATCCACTTTGATTTGTATGGGAAAATGTTACCCTTACCATGTAAATGTGTCCCCACCTGTGAGTGTTCATAGAAACATCTTTAAATATATACAACACATAATTTATCTGCTGTTACCACCTTTCAGAACTTGTGACATCGCTTAATGAATCTCTATTTAAACTATCTATATCTCTCAACTAAATTTGTTATACTGTGAGGAAAGGCATACTACCAGAATGTTGTGCCTACACAAGATTCAAAAAACAAACAAACAAACAAACAAAAAACCCAAAATGTTGAAAAAGATGAGATGAAATATTATGTTAGTCTACAGCTTACTCTTATAGCACTATAAACCTGGTCTCATGAAGCATACCAGAACTAATTTCAGGGAAATTCTGACTTCAAAATCACATCAAAATAAAGATGGACACGCATTACTTGGGCCAAGACGCACAGTAATATGGTTAGTTAAACTGAGCATAAAGTTCTTGTAACATGACATAATGAAATAATTTATGAGCCAGAACATACTGGCTGTGTATATACTAGAGATTTCTGAACCCAAGACCACTACAATGCCCATGGCATCATAAATTTCATTATCTACTAACTAAATAGACATTAGCATAATAACGTTAAATATCAAAACCCAGATAAAATTTACTAGAATTTTCTGAATTAAAGGGTAAGCTATTCTTTTAAAAATCAAGAGTATGTTAGAAAACATGTTACCTCTTGTGGCTGAAAATGCAGACTGGCTGTGAATACTGAGGTAGCAACAGGATGGTCACAAGATTTATGACCTCATAATGAAGAAGCCAGTCAAGATGGCTACATGTTTCTGCTGCCTGAGTGAGCCTATACCAGGCTGGGAAAACTTCAAAAGTGAGTGTGTCATAAAAGACAAATGTTAGAAAACTAAAAATTTTTGTGAAGAAGTGGAACCATTGCAGGTACTTTCAGAGCCTCCAAGAGTATATAGTGAACATTATCTAACAATAGGCACAGAAGCTTTGGCTTAATGATACAATATTTTCACATAGCAAGCTAGGTTTACTCTTATTCAAACAAAATGTTAGTTGACGTTAAATTATCTAAACACCTATTGTTATATCATTGTTGTATGAAAAGTCTTTGAAGAACTTTTAGGAAACTACAATTCATAGAAGTGATTTTTTGAGTTGGAGAGATCAGTTTGCCCTCTGTTTAACACACACCTTGTTGCAAAATAGTGAACATTTTTTAATCTCTAGGGACAAACTCAGCAACATGGGTATTGCAAATCTTGCACAAAACACAGTTGTTAAATAGTACCATGATTGTGTCACTCTGCCAGAAGTCATGATTTTTTTTTATTAACATCCCTACTTTCATGTAATAGTTTGCCTCATGATTTCTGACACCTTTATAATGAAGAAGTAGTTTTGAATTGTGTCACAGTTTTTGTAGCAAATCTTCATACAAGAATTCTAAGTAGGCAACGCTGACCCCTTTACCATTGAGCTCTCAATAAAGGGGCATGGTTTCTCATTTTCAAATCTCTTCCATGCTCCAGAATTTTTCTGTGTGTAAGGTACTAATAACTTTAGGAAAGATTTGTTTTAGTACAGTGTTCATATAGTTATGTATGTTCTTTAAAATATGGAGGACTTATTAATGTAAAATTGCCTATAGTTTCTTAAAGAATTCATAAGTTCAATGCCGTTCTAATAAGAATTCCAAGGACCTTCTTTAAAAACATCAAAAACAAAAGAAATTACTGTTATGAAGCTTAAAACACAGACAACAATAATGGCTTACCTGATTGTAAATTATTGCTACAGAAATATAACCAGCATGCTACTGCACAAAGAGAGACTTGTAGATCAGTAGATTAAAAGATACATATATAAGGCCACACAATTAAAAATTACTTAGTTTTAACCAAGATTGAAAAAATATCCTTTGGAAGAAATACAGCATCTTCAAAAAAAGATGACATTGGAGAAACATGGATTTCAAAGAAACTATATCCTGTTTCTCACAGTGTACAAGTTCAACTCCATACGGATGATGGATTTCAACGTTAGAACTAATATCATGAAAATACTGGAAAAAATTCATCAAGTAAGTGTCGAATTATAGGCAAAGGTAAGGATTATATGAATGTGACTTCTGTAGCACAAAAAACCAACAATCAACAAGTAGGATCTCACAGAACTAAAAATCTTCTGAATTACAAAAGAACTATGATAAGAATAAATATGTAGTCAAAAGGATGATAAAAAAAATACTAGGTTACATCCATCAAAGTATTGTAATCAGTTTGTGGACAAATGAATGGAACTAGAAATAATCGTACTGAGTGAGTTAACACAGAAGCTAAAAGACTCACATTGTATATACTCACTTATAATCAGGCACTAGCCCAAAAGGCATGTCCCATGAAAGTCTTCACTTACCAGAGATTGGGATAGATGTGAGGACATCCTACTGTGACTATAGGAAGGAGAAATATAGAAGATGGGGAAATAGAAGGATCCAGAGAGTCCTAGAAGTCTTCAAGAATATCGCAACAGATGGATTGGGGCCCAGGGGAGGTGCTAAAACTATTGCATTAACCTGGGACAATACAAGTAGTAAACATTGAGCCCCTACCCTGATCTATCCAATGGACACACATTCTCCACGGTTGTGTGGAGAGTAGGGACTGACTCAGACATGAATTATGTTGCCCCATATTTGATGACTTCCCCTTGATAGGGAGGCAGGGTGGCACTCAAAGAAAGAATAAGTAGGCTACAAAGATCAGACTTGATAGCCTATGAACATATAGTGGGGAGGAGGTGGCAGTGCATCATAGACCTAGGGGATGGGAACAGGCTGAAAGTGAGAGGGAGGGAGGAATGGCAGGATACCAGGTATAGGGTAACAATTGAATTATAATCTGAATAAAGTTATTCAATTATTTTTTCAAATTAAATTAAATAATAAAAAAGGATGAATCCAAGGTGAGATCATCAGACATGGTATTGATCACATACTGTGTCTGATCTGCAGAATAGCATTGACTGCACAGTCACCAAAGGACCATACTGAGAGCTCCAAAACACAGTGCTGGTGTTTCTTAGCACTCAGAGGAAGGATAACAGGCTACTAAGAAGAGACTTGATACCCTATGAGCATATACAGGGGAAGGAAGTCCCCCTCAGTCATTGACATAGGGGAGGGGAGTAAGGGGGAAATGGGAGGGAGGGAGGAATGGGAGGATACAAGGGAGGGGATAACCATTGAGATGTAATATGAATAAATTAATAAAATTAAAGAAAAGAAAGAAAAGGAAAAAAAAAGAAAGAAGGAAATCCTGTCAAGTGAATTTTCCATGCCCTCCCACTAAAGGACCATGGAACCATGGTCCTGTGAGCCCCCAGGTACCCAGGGCTGTCACTACTGCAGGAGCTGATGCTTTTCATGTTGCAGCCAGGCACAGTGCAGGCCAAGGAGATGGCATTCGGGGAAGGGGTTTTAATCAAGTCAAACCCAAGTGTCCACTGCACTGCCCACACAACAGGTCTCATAAACCTCCTCTCATGCCCCTGGACCATGCCATGTGGACATGGGAGCAGGCGAGCCTACCCTGCCATGATGACACATGTGCAGGAGAGCAGGCCATGAGAACACAAAAACAGGTAAGCTGGCCATGCCCTGATGACATGGTAGTGGGTGAGCAGACCATGCCCTGATGACACAGGAACAGGAGAGCTGGCCCTTCTCCAATTACACAGGAGCAGGAGAGCGGGCCCTGCTCTGAGGACAGGAGAGTGGGTGAACAAGGCCTCCCCTGATGACTTGAAGGCAGGGGAGTGGGCCCTGACCTTATGACATGGGAGTGAGTGAACGACCCTGCCATGATGACCTGGGATAGGGAGAGTTGGCTGTGCTCTGATCCAGAGCTCTGAGTAGAGCTCACCTAAACAGCTACCCCACGTATGACCAGATGGGACACATGAAGTGGCAGGACCTGCAGATTCAAAGATTAAGAATCTCCTTGACACATGGCTACAAATGGGATATCTGACAGCAGACCCAGTGAGGATCTGGTAACAATAGTGAGGGACTCAAACAAAATGTATGATTTGTAAGAATGAACATTTGAAAGTAAACATATGTGGACAAAAGGCTATACTTCTGTGACAAGATTATTTATTTGTCTGTTTGCTTTATTTTACTCGGGGGAGGAAGGGATTTTGGTGCATGACGTGTACATCATAGACATTCAATAATAGTAAAAAAAAAAACAAACAAACAAACAAAAAAGAACAGGAATTATGCTTGGAGGAACCAAAGATGGATAAGAGAAGCTGTGGTTAGGAACAGTTATTATATTTTGGGTTTCAAAAGAAGAATATCAGAATCTGGTCAGCATTTGGGAAGTCCACAGCTCCCCTAGGGCCTGGGAACTTCAACTTGGTTAAAGCCTGTGAAAAAAAAATGGATGTCATGTTGTTTAATTTTGTGTGGCAAATTGATACAAGCTAGAGTCATCAGGGAGAAGAACTTCAGTTGAGAAAATGCTTCCATGAGATGCACTTGTAAGGCATTTCTTCCATCAGTAATCAGTGGGCAGGGGGTGGGAAGCAGGCCTTTGTCAGTTGTGTGCCCTCCCGGCTGGAGGTACTGAGTTCTAAAATAAGGCAGGCTATATAAGCCATGGAAAGCAAGCCAGTTAACAGCACCCCTCCATGTCTTATGTATCAGCTCCTTCCTACAGGTACCAGCCCTTCAGCGTTCCTGTAGAGACGCGCCCCAGTGATAGACCATAATCTGGAAATGTAAACTGAATAAACCATTTTATAAAAAAATAAAAAATGAACAGTCCAGAAACTCACGCTGGAAAATTACTCTATCTTCAACAAATGAGACTGGCCCATCTGGATATCTGCTTGTAGAAGAATGAAAATAGATTTATGTTTATGACCCTGCACAGTACTCAAGTCTAAGTGGATCAAAGACCTCACCATAAAGCCAGACACGCTGAACATGAAATATAAGAAATGAGGCAAATAGCCTTTACTACATTTGCACAGGAGAAGGCTCTGTGAACAACAACAACGACAACAAAAAGCAAAACAAAAACAAAAAATCAATAGCACAGGCACTAAGATCAACAATTAATAAACAGGATACCATGAAACTGAGAAGCTTCTATAAAGCAAAGGACAACATCAATCAGACATGGAAGCAATATATTAAATGGGAAAAATTCAACACTTTCAGATAGGGGACTAATATCTAAAGTATATAAAGATCAAGAAACTAAAGATAAAAGTCCAATAATCTAACTTAGGGTGAGGTACAGGTCTAAACAGAAAATTCTCAGTAAAGATAATTCAAATGGCTGAGACAAAAAGAAAGAAATGTTCAACAATTTTATCCATGAAGAAATGCAAGTCAAAACTACTATGAAATTGTGTCTTATATCTGTCAGAATGGCTAAGATCAATAACACACTGACAGCTCATGCTGGAGAGGATGTGGAAGGGAAACTACTCTACTGCTGATGGAGGAGCAAACTTGTATAGCCACTATGGAAATCACCATGGTGGTTCCTCAGAAAATTGGTAATTAATCCATCTGAACCTGGCTGTACAACTCTTGGGCACATAACCCAATGGAACAAGTATACTGAAAGTATAGTTGCTCAAAAATGTTCATTGCAAGTTTATTAATAATAAGAAATTGGAAACAACCTAGATGCCCTTCAGCTGAAGAATGGATAAATAAACTGTGGTACATTGTACAACCGAGTATTACTGAGATGTTAAAAACAAAGTCTTCATGAAATTTGCATGTAAGGGATAGAGCTAGAAAAAAAATCATCCTGAGAGAGGAAACACAGACACAAAATGACAAATAAGTTATATATTCACTCATATGTGTACATTAGCTACTAAAATAATTGATAATCAAGCTACAATCCCAAGACCCAGAGAAAAGTAAAGAGGAGGGCAGTAGCGGGAAGCACTGGATCTCCCTGGGAATGAGGAAGAGAATAGATTCTGAGTATTGATTGGGGGTGGAAATGGAAGCAGGAGGGGTCAGGTGGAAGTATGGCATGATAAAGTGCACAGAGAGAAAGTTGGAGTTAGAGAGCACTGGGGTGGGGGGGGCATATAGGAAGCTTGTGAAGTCAAAACTTTCTAGAACCTACGAGGGTGACTCGAGTGAGGACTCCCAGTAAAAGGGGAACCCAGTTTGAGCTTGTCATCATTTGTAGCCAGGCAACACCTCCAGTGTAGCACTGGGTTACATTTTGTTGAGCTGTTGGCCAAGAGGGTCCTGTTGAGATATCTAAATCATCCAGGATAATGCTAGAAAAGATGGTAATTCTCTGACATTGGAGCTTTATTGGTGAGAACAACTTCTACTCAGCTCATTGAATATGGAGAGGTCAAGCTGGTGTGCGCTTGGAGCCTTCTCTGCTACATTCTAGGCTCTGTGATGCAAAAAGTTTATTCTATATGCCAAGGAAAGAGAAGCCTATACATTAACTCAGCCAGAAAACCCTATAGCTACAATCATCCCTTCCTAAAAGATGTAATCGGATTATGATGACACAAAACAATTCCAAATGGCCAACCAATGTTTGCTTTATCTTGAGTCCCAGCTCAAGAGAGGAAACCCAGGCCTTAAACTGCATGAATGACCAAAAACAGGAGACTGGATAGCCCAGAGACATAGGGTAGAAGTAAACATGATTGGCAAAAAAAAAAAAAAAAAAAAAAAAAAAAAATTAAATCAATGAAGTGATTCCTAATAATATTCTTCTATACTGATAAATAAGTGCCTTGTCCAGTAATCATCAGAGGGGCTTCCTCCAGGGTGGAATAAGATCAGGCGCAGAGACTCATAGCCAAACATTATGCAGAGAGTCAGAAACTCAATTGCAGGTCTCTATCAGGCCTCTCCCCTCATAGATCTGGGAACCCTGTGGAATACGGGGAGGAAAGACTGTAGGAGTCAGAGGGAATGGAAGATACCAGGATCAACTAAGCAGGGCTCACATGGGCACACAGAGACTAAAACAGCAAGCACATGGTTTGACTCCAGTTTCTCTGTGTTATATTATGGTTACTGTTTCTTTTTTGTCCTGTCTGGCTGTTGTCTCTTGAAGATCTGCTCTCTCATGAAGAGGAAATTGAGGGGTTGTCGACCTAGCAGAGATGGGATGGGGGAGCTTGAAGGAGTGGATGGAGGGGAAGACTTTTGATGATATATTGTTATAAGGGAATAATTTATTTTCAATTATTAAATAATTAGAGGATTAACATTCTGGGAAAAATAAAAGGAGGCGACCTCAGAAAACACAAACCAAACAACCATCTCACCAAGGAAGCATGGATTTATTTCATTTCAAGCATCTCATTGTTTGGCCCATGATAAGGAAGAAAGAATACTGGCTTTCTTTCTTTTGTGTGGATGTTGGTATAGGTTGCATCTGGTGGTAACTGCATGGTGGTAACTGTGAAGGAAAAAGGTAGAACATAGGTCAGGGAGGCATATAGTCTTTGTTATGCACCCCTAAAGCCCAATAGTAACCAATGTAGTTCCTGTTTCTTTACGGTTTCACAGCCATCCAAGACAAATTCCAGCTAAGAAAACTATTTTAACATGTGATTTTTCAAGAAGCAGTTCAAAATGAATAGTATACAGATAAGGAAGAGCGTGCTAAAAAATAGATTATTACAATTGACATGCAAAAGGTTATGAGAATGTAATAACGACATATGGTAAGACATTATAGTTCTGTGTATTGGAATGAAGGTGAAGGAAATATAGTATATTTCATTATATTCCAAGGAAATTTGGAAGTCATCAATAAATCAATCTTATAAAAGCTTAGAAAATATTTAAAGCTTCTCACCTAAAAATGGTAAATCATCACACAATTTCTGAGCTGACATCTAAATTCTTTTTCCCTTAAATTTGCCTGAAAAACAAAAGACAGTGATAGAGTCTTCAAATGGCAAGCCTCAGAATATGGGCAGGGGAGGTTTGTACTAGACAGGGACTATCCCGGCATATAAGATGAATTCTTTGTGTTATAGGCATAAATTTAAACAAATTTAAACAAAAAATGCAATCTGTTTATGTAGCATAAATTGCCTTTTGTTTAGAAAGGGAAATGTTAGAATTAGAACAATTAACCTTAATGCACGAAACTGGTTTATATATGTGCATGTTTTCTATCTTCCATTTCCACAAAAATGTTCTGCCATTTTTATATGTTATAAATACGTATAAATATCAAGCAGTATTGTTGCAATTAGAAAGACTGTCTGAGGTTTTGGAAAAAATAAAAACAACTGCAGGGAATGGGTCTTGTCCCTTAACCTGAAGACTTGAGCTTAATCCCTGGGGGGTCTGTGGAAGCAGAGAATCAGGACTTTCATGTTGTAATCTGATTCCCCGCACTAGCTCCATAAAACATATACTGAGTCCATACACAATAAACAGATGCATGTTAAGAAAAAAAAATGAAGAAAACTACTAAACCTTCCTCAGAAAACAGTGAGCCAAAAGCAGTTAGAACTTGTGTAATCATTCAGTTCAGCTCCATTTTTAAAGGACATAAAAAGTACAGAATTACTGCAGTCTACTCCTATAGATAAATGTAACCAGGAGATATGATTCAAGTAGTGCAAATAAGTCTGTACCAGAAAAAAATTGAACATATCAAATATCTATTCATTATAGAAATGTTGGTACATCTTCAATATTAAAGATACAGGTTATAAAATATAGAGCCAGAAGTTGATTTCTAGAAAGTTATTTGTACTCCTGGGTGGGGGCTGAAAAAGGGTCCATGAAGTACACTAACGTTCCAGTGTACTTCCCATCAACTTCTAATGAAATGGAGGCATTTAAATGGTGAACTCTTTCTTCTCTGACTTGTGCTGTTTAAAAGATACACTGCTTTTCCCCTGGCTGTATGAAGATTTATCACGCTGGTTCCCTGTGCCAATGATCCCTGTCTTAACCTAACCCCAAAGCCAGATACCCAAAAACTTGGGTAGCAGTGAAATTACCTGAAGTCTTTTTCAGTTCTCTGTGTGCAGGGACACCATCATTTCCTCCAAACGAGGGATGAAGACCGGATTCATGTTCACTAGCCCCATCAGTTTCTGCACTGGTGGTTATTTTTCCGTCATTACTATCATGTTCAAACCCAGATGTTTTGGCTCGTTTCTTTGTGGAACTGGCTTCATTACGGCTCTGTACAGATGCACTACAGCAGGGACTGCTGTCATGATTACCGTCATATCCGCTTCTAGATTCAATGTGTGGCTCCTCTCCTTGTTGGGCACTATTTATGGTGTTTATCTGTGTTTGTCCAATGCTGACATTGCCTTTCTTCTGAATTTTATGCTTCCTCTTGCCTAATGTTTTATCTTGGGAGACATCATTTGCATTAAGTTCTGGATACAATTTGCTCATGAGTTCATCAAATTCAGGATCTGGGTCTAGTGACCGTTTTGAAATTATCTTTGTCCGACAGATAGGACACTCTTTCTTACATCGTCTAAGGGATGTGATGATACACTCTTTACAAAACCGATGGAAACAGGTCTTGGAAATCATCGTGTTCCTACATACATCTAAGCAAATTGGACACATGAAATTATGGCAGCCATCAGTACTGGAAGCCACAGTTTCTACGTTTTTTCGAGTTGCCATCTGAGATGTTCCTGGTAATTCCTGTAAACTGTGTTCTGATGTTTCTCTCTTTAGCTGTGTTTCATTTGTCTGAACTTCCTGTGATATTGTTGTTTCTGACACTGACTGAAGCTCCACTGGTTTCTGAATGGGCTAGACTAGAGTTTTCATTATTCTTCTTGTCTCCTCAATCCAACACTGATGATCTGCCTACCAAACTATACTAGAATACTTTATGTATGTAAAAACCTAAAAGGAAAAAAAAAACAACAACAACATTGCATGGGAAAAACAAATAATAAGGTTTTTAGGTAGAAACAGTGTACCTCAAAAGGTGTAGATTGTAAAACTAGATTCCCGGAAAAGATACATTTGAAGAAACATGTTAACCAAGAAACAGGAAAAAAGTTTTTTTTAAATGTAAACTTGACTAAATTTAAAAGAAATTTCCAACTACAGAAGAAAGGAAATTAAGACCTGGTAAGTAGGACAGGGAAAATACCACCCTGAGACAGGCAGCCATTTGCTGCTAAGAGGGAAAGAGAGGGTGAGAGTTAACCTCTTCCAGGATTGAACTCCCTAACCAGTTATCAAATACAAAGTGCTCAATCCTCAATCCATATGTAGAAAAGAAACAGAAAAAGAACGTACCAGAATTATTTGTATACTTATAAATTAGTGCGTCTACTCCTCAATTTAAGGCCTAATTGTTACAAGTTTATTATTTATTTATTTATTTATTTATTTATTTATTATTTTTTACTTCACTGATGTAGAATTTTGAATATCAATACACAATCAGTTTAACTTCTCTTTCTATCTAGCGCCCTGCACTCCACTGTGATGTGTGTGTGTGTGTGTGTGTGTGTGTGTGTGTGTGTGTGTGTGTAAAATGTAACCCAAAACCAAAAGGCTATCAAATAGAGATGAATTGGCCTGCTATAGAAAGTTTTGCAGGAAGAAAGGGGAGGGAGGAAAACTATGTCATTATATTTTAGTTTAAAATTCATCAAAGAAAAGAAAATAAAGCTAAAACTAAAATATAAATTTAAATATTATAAAGACAAAAATACATGGTTTAAATCCCTCAGTGTGGAAGTATGCTACATACATTCTCTCATTTACGGATCCTATATGTTTAATACATACATAAAGTAATTTGTACTTTGGTATGACAAGGCACTATGTTTCTTTGTCAGAGAGATGGAACGGAATGAGTAGGAGTGAGTAGAGGTAAAATGAGAATTTATCAGTGGTATATATACTAAAGAGTAAATGATATACATGATAATCTTTGTGAAGCCTATTAGATTACACACAGAATTTAGGCTAATAATAAAAGCATGAAGAATAACTGGAAAAGGCTATCTTAACATGACACTGTTATCTGTGGATGAGGAAATAGTAACATTCTACCTAAATAAAGTAGATACATTTTTGCATTTACTGTCAGACCATCTACTATGAGATTCTGTGATGACTGTTCCCATTTTTCACCACTCAATTTGTAAATATCTAATCATTTATAAGCTAGGCTGTGTCTCAAAGGAACATGTTTGTCCTAGCAGGCATGATTCCTTGGATTTTGTATCTAGCATCACACACACACAGAGAAACATCACTATGCAATAGGGCATATGAAGTCCTAAATAGCTACATTTCTTAACTGAAAATATTTGAGGAACAATGGTAAGTTAATTGCCATTTAGAAATAAATTATCTGTGAGAGTAGGAGAAGGAAGTACTAGAAGTGATTTATGTTTCTAAGAAAGTAATACGTGAAACATAATGAATATTTTCCATTCCGAAAGGACTGCCTCTGAATGCAATGTCATTATCAAAAGCCTTCCAATAAAGATAGATTATGCAACTCTGTGAAAACTTTCCATGATTGATCCAGTCTACTAAATATGATCAAAATATATCAAAGTATTTTAAGCAAGCCAATGGAAAAAGACAATATCTGAAAATATGATTGTTATGTATTTAACCTTATGTTTTCTGTTTGTATGATTTGTCATATGTGCTCAATGATAACTCACTGAAAGCTCAAATTTACCTTACAGGGCACCAACCAATATTACCTGAGATGACAACTTGAGAGAATCAGTTGCCTTGGCATGAAATGATCTGTGAAGCAAAACCAAAAATACGAATCTCACATTATTTCAAACTGAGAATGACTTTCCATTTAAGTTCAGTGTGCTCATCAAATAATTTCCAGTCCTTAAAAGCACAACCATTAGAAGACAGCTTGTGTATATGGGCGTATTCAGTCAATGAAACTAAGATCGTCCAAGTGACTTTCCAAGTTCATACTAAGATAGCACCACTGTGATATGGCTAGAAGAAGTAAAAAGGACTGTCTTTAATCAGCTCAAAACAAGCTGTGTTGATTTAATTTTTACAATTCATCAATATTGCCCTAAGATGATAATCTTCAAGGTGATTCAAACCTTCAAGGAGAAATTATTGTATACCATTGGGGAAGGTTCTAGGTAAAAGAAATTAACAGAGATTTATAGCTTGTTTAACAAGTTTCCCCAATTTTGTTTGGGTCCCTACAAATGTAGTATTCATCCCAAGTCAACCAGAATTAACTTTAAGAGAATGATGCCCCATTTGCCTTGAGGGGGGTTGAGTAGGCTTTTGGTTGCTTTGTTGGGGGATAAATATTTATTTTAATACGGACTTTTTTAGAAATTGTTATTGGTCTTATTTAGACAGAAAACAAGATTGGACTCAGGGATGCCTCTCCTTTCCTTTATCTTTCATTTTTAGTCTGGACGTAGGGGTTGAGAAGAAAGAATGAGGAATATAGAAATATATAAGGATGACAGGAAAACAAATAATTAGTGAATTTGTTCCTCAACTTAGTGCCTTAATTGTTACTAAGAAGGGTTTTTAAAAAATTCACTCGTATAGAATTTTGTATGTATATGCATATTAAGTTTAATTTTAGATACATTGGTATAGATTAAAATGTAAGATTATTCTTTACATACATTAGATATATTTCTACTCCGACATGCAGTATTGTAACCATCCAACTCAGTTATAATATACGGTTTACTTACAGTACTTTGAAAGTGCTATTTCAGGCTATTTAGAATAAGAAAGTTACACTAGTTAATTGTTCGTTGATCAAACCATTGTCATATCAACTACTAGTCTATTTTTATTACAGGAATATATGTACTATGTGTAAAGATAGATGGGATTCTATAGATAAATGAGGTAACACAATCAGACAAGGTCTTCAAAATCCTCAGAGACATACAGTATATGACATTTAAAGATGTTGTTATTACTTTAAAGATGCATTTACAATGAGACAGGTTAACTTCTGGCAAGACCCATCCTATATCTAAGAATACGATGAGCATCAAAGAACTTATTTATGGAGATGGCTTTGAAAGTGGCAAATCGGGCACTGGGAAAAATGTCCCCATTTCTACCACAGATAGAATTCTGCCTAAAAGTGGGGAAGCTTGAATGGAGGCAGAGAAAACGACCAAACTCTGCCAAGACAGGGTAAGCAGGTCCTCTATTGTTCCTGCCTCACAAGTATGTCTGTCAACTATATTAGGCCAGAAGTCTGAAGATGATGCTCCAATGTCATAGAGAATTTTGACTGGCTGTTCAGGCAGCAAGGAAACTGTCTATTTCATCTTCTCATTTGGAAAGCTGCCAGCACGTGCTTCCTGTATACTCAGGTAATACATTTTATTCCTTCTGAAATCTTTGAGGAGGTTCAAGACCAGAGAGTTTAGTTTTAAAATGTAGTTTGATTGTTTAGGGGTTAAAATATTTTCAGGTCTAGATAGATGTTTTAGGCAGATAGAAATGAGATATCATAGATATTGACTTGCATTCTGAATTTCAGACCCACCAAGAGAGGAAATACGTTTTAATCAAAGTTACCAAATACAAGTGGCAAGAACATTTTGAAGAAAGCATTGATATAATTCCCAATTGTTTTGCTGTTCTTCTTGCTGTATGTAGTTTGTTTTATATATTTTTAGTAATGTAATTGTATATGTAAAAAATTAAAAATTAAAAACAAAGAAAAAAATAATCCTGATGCAACAACATAAGTGTGGATGTTATAATAACAATTTTCCTTTTACACAGCTACAGTTTAAATAGCAATGTTAAAATATGAGTGAATGAGCTAGAGGACTAAGCATTGGTAGAGCTTTTCCTTTCCCAGATAAAAATCTGAAAACTTCTAGGAATATAAAGAAGAAGCACTATTTTCCTATAAATGTAGAAAAGTCATGCAATAATATCCTTTGTGTAAGCCTGTGAACCATGACTGAGACTTAAACAAAAAATAGTGTCTGCCACAGAGACCATAGTCAAGGTAGGGAAGCAAGTGTCCATTCCCTAGGAATGGGTTACAAGTAAATATACATATGCTTTGACTTTAGTCTTATGGTTTTCTATAAATTCATAATTGTAACTTTCTGCAACATAGCCATGGTAGAGAGGAAATTAATTCCCTCATGTAAGTTTTGCTTTCTTCTACTTGACCAAACTCTAAAAACAAGAAATTCATTTTCTTTGACCAATTCTGGTTTCCTGGTTTTTTTTTTTTTTTTTTTTTTGGTTGTTGTTGTTGTTGTTGCTGTTGTTGTTGGTTTTTTGTTTATGTTTTTTTTAATACAAAGAAGCTGGAGTGGTAGGTTCACAGACTTGGTTGTCAAGTAGTAGGTATTAATAAAAGTAGAAATCGGTAGCTGGATAGCTGGTCATAATCTTTCTAATAAAGAGTCCAAGGGACAGACAAACAAAACAATCCTTCCTTGAACATTGTAGTGTTAGTTATAAATACATCCATGTATGTGAAATAAGTCTCTATATTTATATAAAGTACCAATCTATACATCACTATAAAAATTGAGGGTGCTGTCTTTGGGGTCTTAGTGTTTTTAAAAAAGTAATTTAAAAAAAAAGGCACAAAAAGCATAATACACACTCATTCTTATCACATTACATAAAATATATTGACAGTGCTATTAGCCTCTCTAGAGACAAATGTCTTTCCCTTGATGGTTTAGTCTATAACCTCAGCAATTGTATTTTCTGGGCCTTGACCTGTAGAATATCTATTCCTTGAAGGGGAAACCTGAGTCAGAACAGTGCAGTGTTCTGCATTTTGGAAGTCTGCTTTGAACCATATACTAGAGAATGGGGTGTAGAATAAGGCCTATTGAAAAATCTACATAGAGGCAATCCCAATACCAGGTATCAAACAGAAAATAGTTAAACAAGGAAATTGCAACTCTATCTGGATAGCTTTGCCTTTTGATGATACAAATGACCCCTTATGGTTAAACATCCTCGAGTTTGTAGTTAAGCTATTCCTACAATATCAGAAATGAAGGTATCAGGGCATTTTCGAATACATGTGTAATAACAATGGAAGGATCTAAAGTCACAAAATGTTCCCAGACACACTAGAATATCAAAAAGTGTGTTTTTGGCGATCACCTTTTGGGCATTACCAGAGGGACACTGAAAGACAAAGCATACCAATGACATCTAATCTATCATGATTTGGAAGGGCAAAGGGGTCATGGTACCTCATAAATACACCAACTATTTCACAAATATTGACGAAGCCTTTAACAACCACAGTGCATGTCCTGCTATGCTGCTAGTCACTCCTTTGTAGAGCTAATTTCATTCTCTCCTTGAATTTAACTATTTCTTTACCTTGCTAAGTAACCTCCTACTTAAACTAACTGTTGATTAAGTGCATCCCTTCCTGATGGCAAGAATTAAGTAGAAACTTACACCTAGTAATGTATTTTAGTGTTATAATCTGTTTAAGCAGGTATGAAGAAATTGCTGATAGCTGCATCTCTACAAATGAAAGATGACTTTTTCCAGATGATATGATAGTGTACATGAGCCACCCCCAAAAGTCCACCAGAGAACTCCTTCTGCTGATAAACACCTTTACAAAATTGGCTGCATAAAAAATTAACTCAAAAAAAGTCAGTCGCCTTGCTATATACAAATTACCATCATGCAGAGAAAGGAATTAGGAAAACCACACCCTTCACATTAGACACAAACAATATAAAATATCTAGGAATAACTCTAACCAAGCAAGTGAAGGACTTGTTTGGAAAAAAAAATCAAAACTCTGAAGAAAGAGATTGAAAATGACATGAGAAGATGGAATGATTTTCTTTGTTCGTGGATCAGGAGAATCAACATAGTAAAAATGACCATCTTACCGAAAGCAAATTACAGATCCAATGCAATCCCTATCAAAATACCTACAAAATATTTTGAAGATATTGAAAGATCAATTCTCAAATTCATATGGAGAAATGTAAAGCCCAGAATAGCAAAAACAATCCTATACAATAAAAGATCCCCTGGAGGAATCTCCATACCTGATCTCAAGCTGTACTATAGAGCAACAGTAATTAAAACAGCATGGTACTGGCACAGCAATAGGCTAGTTGATCAATGGAACTGAATCAAATACCCAGAAATGAATCCACACACATATGGTCACTTGATTTTTGACAAAGAAGCCAAACATATTCAATGGAAAAAAAATGATAGCATCTTCAAAAAATGGTGCTGCTCCAACTGGATGTCTACTTGTAAAAAAAAATGCATGTAGACCCATATTCGTCAACATGCAGAAAACTCAAGTCTAAGTGGATCAAAGACCTCAACATAAAGCCAGAGACACTAAATCAGTTAGAAGAAAAAGTGGGGAAGAGCCTGGAACACATTGGCACAGGAGGCAACTTCTTGAACAGAACTCCAACAGCCCATGCCTTATGGTCAACAATTAATAAATGGTACCTCATGAGGCTGAGAAGCTTCTGTAAGGCAGGAGACACTGTCAACAGAAGAAAGTGACAGGCTACAGAGTCAGCTACCCAGAAGCAGAAAGACTCAAATGGGATTAAAGTTGTGTGCCCCAATATCCAGCTTTAACGTTTACATTTTTGAAAAAGGAAAGATTTTATATTGTTAATGGAATGGCATACCTGAAAGCTCTAGGACAAAAGGAAGAAGAAATGACACTCAAAAAGAGTAAACAGCAAGAAATAATAAAACTCAGGGTGAAAAAATTAAAGCAAAAAATGACACAAAGGATCAATGTAATAAAGGGTTGCTTCTTTAAGAAAGCCAGTAAGTTTGATAAGCCCTTAGCCAAACTAATGAAAAGAAAGAGCTACAAGACACAAAATAGTAAAATAGGAGACAACAATGGGAGGATAATTAGAGGCACTGAGGAAGTCCAGAGAATCATAAGGGCGTACTTTGAAAATATATGTTCAACCTAATTGAAAAAACTATAAGATAATGGATCAAGTTCTTGGTATATCAAACCTGCCAAAGTTCAATCCAGATGAGAAAAGAAATTTAAAGAGACATGTAACCACAAGTGAAACAGAAGCAGTAATTAAAATTCTCCCAGCAATTAAAGACCCAGGGAAAGATGGATTCAACACAGGATTTTACCAAACTTTCAAAAATGAATTACTGCCCATATTCCTCAATTTATTCTACAGAGTTTTATTAGTTAGAAAAAGAATTGTTTTGATAATAAAAAACAATTAGGTTGATCAGTGGAATTGAAGACCTATACCTAATTCCATACACCAATGGATACCTGACTTTTGATGAAGCAGCCAGAAATACACTGGACAGAGAGCATTTTAAACAAATGGAGTTGCACAAATGAGATGTTCCCATGTGGGAAAATGCAAATATATCCAAACTTAATACCCTTCACAAAAATCAAGTACAAGTGCAACAAGTATTTCAAATAAGGCTAGATATATTGAATCTGATAAAAGAGACAGTGGAATATAGCCTTAAACTCATTTGCACATGGAAAAAACTTCTTGGACAGAATACTATTAGCACAGCCATTAAAAGCAACAATTAATAAATGGAATCTCATGAACCTGAGAACTTTCTGTGTGAAAAATAACATCTTTATTTTGATAAAGTGATAGCCTATATAATAGGAAAAGAATTTTTACCAGCTATACATTCATTACAGGGTACTATTTAAAGTATATGAAGAACTAAAAGAAGCGGGCATCAGGAAAACGAATAACTTAAAAATGGGGAACATATCTGAACAGGGATTTCTATAGAGAAAAAAACGCAATTGTCTGAGAAATACTTAAATAAATTTGCAACATCCTTAGCCATCAGAAATGCATATTTATAGTATAACAAGATAATGAAAGGATGTATATTAGGATGTGGGAGGAATTAGGGAGTTTCTGGGAAACAATATGTTGTATGGAAAAAAAATCTATTTTCAATAAAACCAAGTAACAAAATTTAAAACTATCCGAGGATAAGAAACTGGCAATACTAGTTGGTTATATCATATCCAATAAACAATATTAATAAGCTGATGATTCAGATTTTGTTCTGTCTCATATTATGAAAGGCATTGAAGTAGAAAGTAGTTGATAGAGAAAAATGATATGAATATAAAATTGAAGTATTTATTATAAAGAAGCATAAACATTTAGCCTGTAGTTTTGGGGAGACTCCTAACAGTGTCAGTGAGTGTGTGCCTCACTTTTAAGCCTTCCCTTGTGGCCCTTTTCTTTCTACTGGTATGTCTCATCCACCCTTCATATGAGGGTTGTGCCTAGTCTTATTGCATCTTGTCATACAGTGTTCAGTTGGTATCCCTGGGAGGCCAGCTACTGTCTGAAGGGAAATTCAGAGTAGTGGACCTGGGAGAGAGGGCAAGTGGCATAGGGTAGGGACTAGGAGGAATGCAGGGGGGAAAGGAAGGCAGCAGTCAGGATGTATTGTATGAGAAAAGAATACATTTTATAAAAGAAAAATAAGTTTAAAAGAATACCACTTGAATGAGTAAGAATTTTTATGTTGCTAAATAAAAGATTCCCTAAAATAAACTGACAAAGGTTTTGCAAAAGAAAACAAAAATGAGTGCAAAACCAGAAAAAGTATAAGTCTCTGAAAATTCCCAACAAACTGAAAATAAAACACAAGGATGGCTCATGTATGATGATTAAGTTTTAGAATATATGGAGTACAACTTTCTAATGCCAGAGAATGTGATAAATGCAATTAAAACTAAAATGGATAATTTCCTATACAAACATGGGTTAAAGATCTTTCTTGGTGTTTATCAGCTAAAGTTTCTATGCTTTTACACTTTCATTCACACACACACACACACACACACACACACACACACACAACATATATGTATGTATATATATATATAACTGGTTTTATTTATAAATTATGCATAACAGAAAAGAAAAATAGACCGTGGATTTGCAAGTAACTAAGAGAAATATGGAAAGAGTTGGAGGGGGAAGGTTAGAGTGGTAAATGAGAAAATCAAAATTATCATCTACAATAAATGGTGTTGCAACTGGAAAAGAATGTAATTCTACTAATAACTTGTCAAATTTGTCAGCCTGACATGTTTAAAGCAGAGAATACCATGATTTTAGGTCCTAGAAAAAAGACACTCAGATGTTCATAAATAAAATGAATATAAAAATCCTACTATTGACTGATGATGACTTTTATCCTGACACCTTATCCAGAGATTCCTGTTATGTTAATTACCTATGAAGACAGGGATTCAGGAGACCAGTTTCAATCATTAATAACAAAAAATATTTTTAACATCTGGGAAACTCGAAAAATTACTGCATTTACTTATAATATAAACGACAATCATAAAAGAGTACACCAATTAAAGACTTAGACATTGTCTTCAAAAGGAACCCTGAGTGTCGAATATAGATAAGTAAATCTACAGACCCGTAATCTATGGTTTTTGATTTTTGATTTTTCCTAATGAAAGATGCCTTGAAAATAAATATGCTGACATTTCTCTCTCTTATTCCACATTTTTGGCTTTAAGTAAAAAATAATACAGCTCTGCTTAATATCTCTCTCCTATAATTACTGTAGAAAATACCCATCACAGTTGAATCTGACATGGTTATCCTCACACACTGTGAATCCTTTACCCACTCCAAGATATGGCTAGCATTTTCCTTTCCACTCTTTTCCCAGATGTGAGGAACTTTCCATATTTTATACCTCATGTCTTTTTTTCTTAAATTACTTTTATTCAATCAGAATTGATGTGAATGTAAGAACATTTGATCCCTCTTATCCTTTTAATTTATTTTCTTAATACTTATATCAACAGGATGCAATACTGATTCAGTTTTCCCAAAACAAATTCCAAGGCATTTTACATTAGGGAAAGGATTGAGAATACAAACCAGAATTGTTTTACTGAGATCTTGTCTCACTCAAGTCCATGATGTTTTCAAACCATACCATCTACTATTTATACCAAGCTGATCCATCACTTAAACCTTCATTATGCTACCAACACAGGTAGTAAGGATGTTGGGGCTATTAGTAGAAGATGCAAATCTCTTCATAATAATAGCTACTAGTGGAAGATGATATTTCCCCTTCTCATATACACTTAAAAGAAAATATATTTTGAGCAAGGAAAGACAGAGGTAGGAATAGAGTTAGATATAAAGTATACCCCCACAAAAACACCACCTGTAGTTTCCTTAGTAAACATGTGTCCTGATGGTTAGAATGCTCTTTTGTGTTTAAACAACTTTGATGATACAGAAAGGTTGTTTCTCTTAGATTATAAACTAAAGTGTCAGAACGCTTTCTCATATTATATGTTAATAAAGGGTTTACATCCCCACAATGTCCCTAGCTCCCTTTCAGTATTACTGACATTGAAGCTTCGATCCTGCCTATGTGTGGTTCTCTAGAAGATTATGAGGAGAAATATGATAGATGAGAGGTCTAATCCACTTTGATTTGTATGGGAAAATGTTACCCTTACCATGTAAATGTGTCCCCACCTGTGAGTGTTCATAGAAACATCTTTAAATATATACAACACATAATTTATCTGCTGTTACCACCTTTCAGAACTTGTGACATCGCTTAATGAATCTCTATTTAAACTATCTATATCTCTCAACTAAATTTGTTATACTGTGAGGAAAGGCATACTACCAGAATGTTGTGCCTACACAAGATTCAAAAAACAAACAAACAAACAAACAAAAAACCCAAAATGTTGAAAAAGATGAGATGAAATATTATGTTAGTCTACAGCTTACTCTTATAGCACTATAAACCTGGTCTCATGAAGCATACCAGAACTAATTTCAGGGAAATTCTGACTTCAAAATCACATCAAAATAAAGATGGACACGCATTACTTGGGCCAAGACGCACAGTAATATGGTTAGTTAAACTGAGCATAAAGTTCTTGTAACATGACATAATGAAATAATTTATGAGCCAGAACATACTGGATGCGTATATACTAGAGATTTCTGAACCCAAGACCACTACAATGCCCATGGCATCATAAATTTCATTATCTACCAACTAAATAGACATTAGCATAATAACGTTAAATACCAAAACCCAGATAAAATTTACTAGAATTTTCTGAATTAAAGGGTAAGCTATTCTTTTAAAAATCAAGAGTATGTTAGAACACATGTTACCTCTTGTGGCTAAAAATGCAGACTGGCTGTGAATACTGAGGTAGGAACAGGATGGTCACAAGATTTATGACCTCATAATGAAGAAGCCAGTCAAGATGGCTACATGTTTCTGCTGCCTGAGTGAACCTATACCAGGCTGGGAAAACTTCAAAAGTGAGTGTGTCATAAAAGACAAATGTTAGAAAACTAAAAATTTTTGTGAAGAAGTGGAACCATTGCAGGTACTTTCAGAGCCTCCAAGAGTATATAGTGAACATTATCTAACAATAGGCACAGAAGCTTTGGCTTAATGATACAATATTTTCACATAGCAAGCTAGGTTTACTCTTATTCAAACAAAATGTTAGTTGACGTTAAATTATCTAAACACCTATTGTTATATCATTGTTGTATGAAAAGTCTTTGAAGAACTTTTAGGAAACTACAATTCATAGAAGTGATTTTTTGAGTTGGAGAGATCAGTTTGCCCTCTGTTTAACACACACCTTGTTGCAAAATAGTGAACATTTTTTAATCTCTAGGGACAAACTCAGCAACATGGGTATTGCAAATCTTGCACAAAACACAGTTGTTAAATAGTACCATGCTTGTGCCACTCTGCCAGAAGTCATGATTTTTTTTATTAACATCCCTACTTTCATGTAATAGTTTGCCTCATGATTTCTGGCACCTTTATAATTAAGAAGTAGTTTTGAATTGTGTCACAGTTTTTGTAGCAAATCTTCATACAAGAATTCTAAATAGGCAACGCTGACCTCTTTACCATTGAGCTCTCAATAAAGGGGCATGGTTTCTCATTTTCAAATCTCTTCCATGCTCCAGAATTTTTCTGTGTGTAAGGTACTAATAACTTTAGGAAAGATTTGTTTTAATACAGTGTTCATATAGTTATGTATGTTCTTTAAAATATGGACGACTTAGTAATGTAAGATTACCTATAGTTCCTAAAATAATTTATAGGTTCATTGCTTTCCTAATAAAAAATCCTCTGACATTCTTTGTAGACATGAAAAATAAAAAATTAATGTTATGAAAAGTGAAAACATGACAGCAATAACATCATAGCTGATTTTAAATTATTACTACAGAAATATAACCAGCATGCTACTGCACGAAGAGAGACTTGTAGATCAGTAGATTAAAAGGCCACACAAGTAAAATTACTTAGTTTTAACAAAGCCTACAAAAATATCCATTGGAAAAGATTCAGCATTTTCAACAAATTATATTAGAGAAACACGGATTTCAATGAAACTGTATCCTGGCTCCCACTTTGAACAAAGTTCAACTTTATATGGATGATTTACTTCAGCCTTAGACTTAATATTATGAAAGTTTTGCAAAAAATTCATCAAGCATGTGTTAAATCATAAGCATCGGTAATGACTTTATGAATATGAGTTATGTAGCATGAAAAAGTCCAAGAATCAACAAGTAGTATCTCATAGAAGTAAAAATCTTTTGAATTGCAAAGGAAATGATGAAGTGAATAAATATGTAGGCAAAAAAATGAGAAAAAATGTACCAGATATACATGCATCAAAGTACTCTATCAAGAACACACAAAGGATTAAAAAAATAAGCTCCACATCAAACAAAAACAAACCCAATTATAAATTGTAAGGTAAAGAACAAATGGATATTTGTCAAAGAAAAACCGCACACAGATAGGACACACCTTAAAAATAGTTCTACAAACTTAGCCACTAGAGAACTTAAACAAACAAACCAACCAACCAAAAAACAATCTCTTAAGTTTCCACCTTATCCTAATGAAAATGGCTAACAGGACGGATAGCAGGCTACCAAGAAGAGACTTGATACTCTATGAGCATATTCATGGGGAGGAAGTCCCCCTCAGTCACAGTCATAGGGGAGGGGAGTAAGGGGAAAATGGGATGGAAAGAGGAATGGGAGGATACAAGGAAGGGAATAACCATTGAGATGTAATATGAATAAATTAATAAAATAAAATTAAAAAATAAAGCATTTGATATTGTAATGAGTTTATCTTCATGTTGAATAATTTCATTATGAAAAAGTATTTACACAACAAATAACATTGACAAAAAAATATGGCATGGTATGATGACATGAAAACTTTTATATACTTTGGGTAGAGGTATTATTTAGTGCTGCCGCTATTGAAATCAGCCTTACTCTAGATCCCAAAATTGCTGACTTGAGATACAGCGTAAGGTGAAAAGGCCCAAACAGAAACCTACTTTTCATGACTCAGCCTGGAGCCTAAGGTGTTGAGAAAAATCTCCGGGAGTAGAATCTGAATCACCGGCCTGGTCCAGGGAAATACTCCCTGATCCCCACAGGTAAGGGCACCCTACCTATAATCAAACATCAACTATCCACTCCCAAACAGGGAAGGTCACTACAAACCACCTCCCAACATTAGGGTCACCAAAATGACAAGGGGAACACGAAAGAATGCTAACAAATACCAAAATAGTTTGGCATCTCCAGATCCCAGCAATCCTAATGAAAACAACCTGGAGAACCCAACAACAATGGATATACATGAGAACCACCTCAAGTCCTTAGTAAGTAAGATGATAATGGAAGAAACAAATAAAATCTGTAAACAAATGCATGAGGAAGCAAACAAGAGGGCTGAAGACTTAAAAGAGTCAAATAAAGAGGCATTTGAAGGATTTCAGGAAAATACAAATAACCAGATGAAGGAAATCATTAAAACAGTTCAAGACCTGAAGATAAAAATGGAAGCTATCATAAAAGAACACACGGAAGAAAAACGTGATTGAGAAGCATCAGAAAAGAAAGCAAGCATCTTAGAGGTGGCTGTATCTAACAGATTGCAAGAAATGGAAGAACGAATATCGGGACTCGAAGATACAATCACATAATTGGAAGCAATCATCCAGGATAATGCTAAATCTGAAAAGTTCCTGACACAAAGCCTTCATGAAATAAAAGACAATATGAAAAGATGAAACTTGAGAATAATAAGGATAGAGGAAAGAGAAGGCAACCGACTCCACAGCCCAGAAAATATCTTTAATCGAATAATAGGAGAAAATTTCCCCAATTTGAAGAAGGAGATGCATACAAGCATACAAGAGGCCTACAGAACACCAAATAGAATAGACCCGAAAAGAAAATCTTCCCGCCACATAATAATAACAACACAAAATATACAGAACAAGGAAAAAATATTAAAAGCAGCAAGAGAAAAAGGACGAGTAACATATGAAGGCAAACCTATCAGAATTACTCCTGACTTCTCAGCAGAGACCATGAAAACCAGAAGGGCCTGGACAGAGGTTCTGCAAACCCTAAGAGAACACAGATACCAGGCAAGACTACTATATCCAGCAAAAGTATCAATAACCATTGGCGGAGAAGACAAGATATTCCATGACAAAAAAAAATTCAAACAGTGCCTAGCCACAAATCCGGCTTTACAGAAGTTACTAGAAGGAAAACTCCACTCCAACTGGTCAAACTACAACCAAAAAATACATAAGAAATAAGTAACTACACCATTGAAAAATCACAACTTCACAAAAACTCAATTGTTACAAATACCAAAAATGAAGGGACTTACCAATCACTGGTCATTAATATCTCTCAACGTCAATGGTCTCAACTCTCCAATAAAAAGACACAGACCAACAGAGTGGATGCATAAACACGACGCAACATTCTTCTGCATTAAAGAAACACATCTCAACCACAAGGACAGACATTGCCTCAGAGTAAAAGGTTAGGGAAAAATATTCCAAGCAAATGGTCACAAGAAACAAGCTGGGGTAGCTATTCTAATATCTAATAAAATAGACTTTCAACCAAAATTAGTCAAAAGAGACAAGGATAGACACTTGGTACTCATCAAAGGTAAAGTCAACCAAGAAGACATCACGATTTTGAAAATCTATGCTCCGAATACAAGGGCTCCCACATTTGTAGAAGAGTTATTAACAAAGCTTGCCCCATTCATCGATACCCACACATTAATAGTGGGAGACTTCAACACTCCACTTTCACTCAAGGATAGGACTTTGATTTCAAAACTAAGCCGGGAAATAACCTCATTAACCAATGAATCAAATGGATCTAACAGATATCTACAGAACTTTCCACCCAAACGCAAAGGAGTACACCTTTTTCTCAGCACCCCATGGAACGTTTTCTAAAATTGACCACATAGTTGGTCACAAAGCAAACCTCAACAGATACAAGAAGATTGAAATAATACCTTGTATCTTATCAGATCACCATGGTCTAAGGCTGGACTTCAACAACAATAGAAATAACAAAAAGCATACCAACACGGGGAAACTAAACAACTTTCTACTTAATGACACACGGGTCACGGAAGAAATAAGGGAAGAAATAAAAGACTTCCTGAAATTCAATGAAAATGATGGAACAACATACCCAAATTTGTGGGACACATTGAAAGCAGTGCTAAGAGGAAAATTCATAGCACTAAGTTCTTTTAAAAACAAAATGGAATCATCCCACATAAACAACTTAACAACACATCTGGAAGCTCATAAAAAAAAAAAAAGAAGCAGAAACACCCAAGAGGAGTAGACGCCTGGAAATAATCAAACTCAGGGCTGAAATCAATAAATTAGAAATGAAGAGAACAATCCAAAGAATCAACAAAAAAAATAACAAGATAGACAAACCGTTAGCCAATCTAATTAAAAGACAAAGAAACACTCTCCAAATTAACAAAATCAGAAATGAAAAGGGAGACATAACAACAGACACCGAAGAAATACAAAGAATCGTAAGAACCTACTTCAAAGATATTTATGCCACAAAATTTGAAAATTTAATGGAAATGGACAAATTTCTCGACTGATTTTATTTATCAAAATTGAACCAAGACCAGATAAACAAATTAAATAGCCCTATTTCGACTATAGAAATAGAAGCAACCATTGATAGTTTCCCAACCAAAAAAAGCCCAGGACCAGATGGTTTCAGTGCAGAATTCTACCAGTCCTTCAAAGAGGAGCTAATACCGATACTATTCAAGCTATTCCAAAAGATAGAAATGGACGGAATATTACCAAACTCCTTCTATAAGGCCACAGTCACATTGATACCTAAACCCTACAAAGACCCAACCAAAAAAATAGAATTTCAGACCAATTTCTCTTATGAACATTGATGCAAAAATACTCAACAAAATACTCGCAAAGCGAATACAACAGCATATCAAAGACATCATTCACCATGACCAGGTAGGCTTCATTCCAGGAATGCAGGGATATTTTAACATACGGAAATCCATCAATGTAATCCACCATATAAACAAACTGAAAGAGAAAAACCACATGATCATCTCTTTAGATCATCTCTTTAGATTTGACAAAATCCAACACCCATTTATACTCAAAGTTCTGTAGAGATCGGGAATACAAGGCACTTTTTTAAACATAATAAATGCTATATACAGCAAACCAATAGCCAACATTAAACTAAATGGAGAGATACTCAAGGAAATCCCTCTAAAATCGGGGACCAGACAAGGCTGCCCACTTTCCCCATCTCTCTTCAATATAGTTCTTGAAGTTCTAGCCAGAGCAATAACACATCGAAAGGAGATCAAGGTGATCCAAATGGGAAAAGAAGAAGTAAAATTATCCCTATTTGCAGATGATATGATAGTGTATATAAGTGACCCCCAAAATTCCACCAGAGAACTCCTACAGCTGATAAACACCTTCAGCAAATTGGCAGGATACAAAGTAAACTCAAAAAAGTCAGTAGCTTTCTTATATACAAATGACAAACAGGCAAAGGAAGAAAGTAGGAAAATTACTCCCTTCACGATAGACACAAGCAATATAAAATATCTAGGAATAACTCTAACCAAGCAAGTGAAGGACTTATATGAAAAAAACTAAACCTCTGAAGAGAGACATTGAAAATGACATCAGAAGATGGTGGGATCTACCTTGTTAGTGGCTTGAGAGAATCAACATAGTAAAAATGGCTATCTTACCAAAAGCAATTTACAGATTCAATGCAATCCATATCAGAATACTTACAAAATATTTTGAAGATATTGCAAGAACAATTCTCAACTTCATATGGAGAAACAAAAAGCCCAGAATAGCCAAAACAATCCTATACAATAAAAGATCCTCTGGAGGAAACTCCATATCTGATCTCAAGTTGTACTAAAGAGCAACAGTAGTTAAAACAGCAGAGTACTGGCACAGCAATAAGCTAGTGGATCAATGGAATCAAACTGAAGACCCAGAGATGAATCCATACACATTTGCTCACTTGATTTTTGACAAAGAAGCCAAATCCATTCAATGGAAAAACGACAGCATCTTCAAGAAATGGTGCTGGTCTAACTGGATGTCTACATGTAGAAAAATGCAATTAGACCCCTATTTGTCACCATGCACAAAACTCAAGTCCAAGTGGATTAAAGACCTCAACCTAAAACCAGAGCCATTAACCCAGTTAGAGGAAAAAGTGGGGAAGAGTCTGGAACACATAGGCACAGGAGAAAACTTCCTGAACTGAACACCAATGGCCCAGGCATTAATGTCAACAATTAATAAATGGGACCTCATGAGGCTGAGAAGCTTCTCTAAGGCAGGTGACATTGTGAAGGGAACAAAGCGACAGCCTACAGACTGGGAAAAGATCTTCACCAGCCCTTTATCTGACAAAGCTCTAATATCCATAATATATAAAGAACTCAAGAAATTAAACACCACCAAACCAAATAACCCAATAGAGAAATGGGGCGCAGAACTAAACAGAGAATTCTCAACAGAGGAATATCAAATGGATGAGAAACACTTACAGAAATGCTCAACCTCCTTAGTCATCAGAGAAATGCAAATCAAAACGACACTGAGATTCCATCTTACACCCATCAGAATGGCTAAGATCAATAACTCAACTGACACCACATGCTGGCGAGGGTGTGGAGAAAGAGGAACACTTCTTCATTGCCGGTGGGAATGCAAACTAGTACAACCACTTTGGAAAGCTATCTGGCACTTTCTCAGAAAACGTTTGCTTACTTTCAGAGAAACAACAGGACAATGATGAAGATTGAACTTCTTCCTCTGGTGCTACTGCTTCTTCTAGAAATTGCATGCATATTAACAATTAAATGGCTAGCCAAAAGGGTCGATCCCAAAAAGACTGAACAAAAACAGATACAGGTAGCTTTTCCAGTGCTTGGACAATATATTATTTTTCTAAAGGTACCCAAAAATATGTTTTTCCCCCAAACAGCAAAAAGTAATTTTGAGAGAACGACGCACCCATTCCCAATAGATGGGGTAGTGGATTCTGGTGGGTTACCAATGTTCATTTTTGCCTAAGGGGGTTAGTTACAATTAATAAAAGTTTCATTTGGGGATTTCTTTCTTCTATCTTTTTTTCTCTCTTATCTTTCTATCCCATCTAATATTAAGGAAAAGAGGGGAAAGAAGGGAGGATATAGTTTTATAGAATAAAAGTAGATTATTGAATCTACTAGCCTCAAATAATTTGCATTGGTATTCAAATATTTCACATTGTTATTGTAGATTGATGGAAATTTACGATTGTTTTCGTTTTTCAACTTTTGCTTTATGTATTATATATGATATGTTAATGAAACTTAAATTGTATGTTGGTATAAACATAAGATCATTTTGTTTGACATTTATTTAATGAATTATACATGTATAACTTATTTGAAAAGGTGAAAATCGTGGTTATAACTTGTTCAGGATGGTTGGAAATAGAAATTGATAGTCGGTCACTTATAAATCTTACTAGATACTAAATTACTTAATTATAGAATAAGCTTTATTTAGATATTTGTATATGTTTTCAAAGGAATAGGTTAATGATGGATAGATAGATGGGCTTCAAACACTTCAGAGATCTACAGAAAATGGCATTTGATAATAAGGGCTTTTATGACAGAGAGACATTCATGCCTGGCAGTGCCTCCAGTCTAATTATATGGGCATCAAGAAATGATAGTGTCAGATAGCCACTGGACTGAGGAACTTTGCTTATCTCTACTGATAATGAGAGAATGGCTGTCGGATATGATTAAGCCTGATACTGAGAAATTGACTGCCTAGCCTTGAAGGGACCAGGTGGGCTATTTCTTCAGGATTCTTGCTTCAGAGCAGTCTTTGAGGTGCTTTGAACTGGTTGGATGAAGGTGGAATGCACCTACTACGGAAAGAAACTTGTGACAGTCCAGAAACAGTCTGTCAAATGCCTTGGGCTGGCTGGCTGAAGATTGGATGCCCCAACAATGGAGAAGAAACTTGTCACTGTCCAGACAATCAGCTCTCTGTCCTGTCAATACTTTTGGAAGTTGCTTGCCTGCACTTCCTTCATATTAGATGTTTTTCCTTCTGGGGTCTCTGATGGGGTTGAAGACTATATAGCCACAGTTTTATTATAGGTTTAGTTAAAAGAATCAGTAGTATAAGATAGTGGAATAATTTCTTAAAAATTGTTAACTATAAATGGACTGGTCCTTATAAATGTTGACTGAATGAGTAATTCTTGGTTTGTTGTATATAGCTTATTTTATTAAATAGAAAGGGGGAGATGAAGGAGAGAAACCTGTTCTTTAGGAACCCAAGTGTGGGATCGGAACTGTCTAGTGAGAGAAGAGGTGATGTTAATTCACTAGAAGAGCAACCACCTTGTGCAGGAGCTTAATTGCTACCAGATGAAAAAGATCCCGTGAACAGACTCTGGGAGGAGATATATAAATGAGCCCAGAACTGGCGGCGGGGCAGATTGGAGACTTGGGATAGATTTGGCTGTTCATCGCTGCCCTTCAAGATGCTCCTAGAGAAAACTGCTCGATGGAAGGCTTCAAAGCCCCGGCTCCTGCTAAGGCTCTGGGGTCTGGTTACTGCAGGTTCCAGTGGATGAAATCCTGCATCTCCCGACTGGAAAATCGTTCCTCCGAACTGATATCCTTAAGGTTTTGTTATTGTGTTCACTAATCCCCATTTCCTACTGTTTTGGTCAATCAGGTTATAATTGATGTAGGCTCAGTTACTAAGTTGTTAATAAAATATTTTGGTTAAGAAAAATTGATTCTACAGGTTCTTATGGTTCTTTGTATTTCTTCAGTGTCTGTTGTTATGTCTGCATTTTCATTTCTGATTTTCTTGATTTGGATAGTGTCTCTCTGCCTTTTAGTTAGCTTGGCTAACAGTTTGTCTATCTGGTTGATTTTCCCTAAAACAAAACAAATAAACAAACAAACAAAAAAAAACCAGCTCCTGGTTTTGTTGATTCTTTGTATTGTTCTCTTTGTTTCTAGTTTACTGATTTCAGCCCTGAGTTTGATTATTTCCAGATGTCTACTCCTCTTGGGTGTTTCTGCTTCTTTTTTTCCAGAGAAGTTGTTAAATTGCTTATGTGGGATGTTTCTAATTTCTTTTTAAAGGCACTTAGTGCTTTGAATTTTCCTCTTAGCACTGCTTTCAATGTGTCCTACAAATTTGGGTATGTTGTTCCATCGTTTTCATTGAATTTCAGGAAGTCCTTTATTTCTTCCCTGACCCAGATGTCACTAAGTAGAAAGTTGTTTTGTTATTTCTGTTGTTGTTGAATTCCAGCCTTTGACCATGGTGATCTGATAAGATACAAGGTATTATTTCAGTCTTTTTGTATCTGTTGAGGCTTGCTTTGTGGCCTACTATATGATCAATTTTGGAGAAGGTCCCATGGGGTGCTGAGAAGAAAGTATAGTCTTTTGTGTTTGTGTGGAAAGTTCTGTAATCATCTGTTATATCTATTTGATTCATGGCATTCATTAGTGATGTTGTTTCTCAGATTAGTTTCTGTTTCAATGACCTCTCCTTCAGTGAAAGTGGGGTGTTGAATTCTCCACTATTAATGTGTTGGGATTGATATGTGGTTTAAGGTTTGGTAATAATTCTTTTAGAAACGTGAGTGCCCTTGTATTTGAAGTATAGATGTTCAGAACTGTGATGTCATCTTGGCTGATTTTACCCTTGATGAGTATGAAGTTTCCTTCCTCATCCCTTTTGATTATTTTTTGTTGAAAGTCTATTTTATTAGATATTAGAATGGCTATACCAGCTTGCTTCTTGTGACCATTAATTTGGAATAATTTTTCCAGCCTTTTACCATGAGGTAATGTCTGTCCTTGTGGGTGAGATGTGTTTTTTGTATGCAGAAGAATTTTGTGTCTTGTTTATGCATCCATTCAATTAGTCTATGTCTTTTTATTGGTGAATTGAGACCATTGATGTTGAGAGATATTAATGACTGTCACTGTTAAGTCCCTTCATTTTGATATTTGTTATATTTGAGAGTTTGTGATTTTGTGATAGTGTAGTTATCAATTGCCTATGTAGGTTTGGTTGTAACTCATCCCTGAGTGGTAGAGTTTTCCTTCTAGTAACTTCTATAATGTTGGATTTGTGGCTAGGTACTGTTTGAATTTGTTTCTGTCATGGAATATTTTGCTTTCTCCATCAGTGGTTATTGATAGTTTTGCTGGGTACAGTAGTCTAGCCTGGCATCTGTGGTCTCTTAGGTTTTGCAGGATCTCTGTCCAGGCCCTTCTTGGTTTCATGGTCTCAGTTGAGAAGTCCGATGTAATTCTGATAGGTTTGCCATTGCATGTTACTCTGCCTTTTTTTTCTCACAGCTTTTAATATTTTTCTTTGTTCTGTATAGTTTGTGTTTTTATTATTATGTGGCGCAAAGATTTTATTTTCTGGTCTATTCTAGTTGGTGTTTTATAGGCCTCTTGTATGTTCCTATGAATCTCCTTCAGATTGGGAAAATTGTCTTCTATGATTTTGTGGAAGATATTTTCTCAGCCATGGAGTTGGGTGTCTTCTCTTTCCTCAATGCCTGTTAATCTCAGGTTTCTTCTTTTTATGGTGTCCTTGATTTCTTGGATGTTCTATGTCAGGAACTTTTTGGATTTAGCATTTTCTTTTATGGTTGTTTCGAGTTCTACGATTGTATCTTCAAGTCCCAAAATTCATTCCTCCATTTCTTGAATTCTGCTTGAGAAGGCCAACTCTTTGTTGGTTGCTTTTTTCTTTATCGCCTCTTGGTCACGTTTTTCTTATGTGTGTTCTTTTATTATAGATTCCATTTTCATCATCAGATCTTGAAGTATTTTATTGATTTCCTTCATCTGTCTGTTTGTATTTTCCTGAAAATTTCCAGTGCCTCTCTATATGATTCTTTTATGTTCTCCACCTACTTGGTTGCATCCTCCTGCAGTTGTTAACAGATTTCATTCATTTCTTCCATTATCTTCTTCCTTACTAAGGACTTAATGTCGTTTTCTTGTATTTTGACTGTGTTTGGGTTCTCAGGGTTGTTTTCTTTGGGATAGCTGGGATCTGGAGATGCTGAGCTGTTTTGGTTTTTGTTGTTTGCATTTTTATGCTGTCCTTTAGATATTTTGCTGTTTCTGTTAATGGGATGTGGTTTCTGGTGTCTTTCACTGGTTGTTGAGAGTGGATAATGGGTGAATTATTATAGGATGCATGCTTTTGCCTTTGGGGATTAGGGAGTTTTTCCCTGACACAGACAAGTGACTTAGTTTCCACTTCTGGAGACTTTGCACTGCACCTTAGCCTCCGGGCTGGGTCATCAGAGGTAGGTTTCTGACTGGTCCCTTTCACATTAGTGTTGTGATTCATACCAGTTGTTATGGGGTATCAGATCGAGGCTGGCAAGCTCTGTCTGGGCAAGATGCTCCCAGTTGCTCGCACTTCCCATGGGCCTGTATTCCACACCTCGCCTGGTTCAGACACACTGTGCTATGGGCGCCTTTTAGACTACCGTATAGACACTTCAGGGGTGTCCAGCCTTTCCTGAGAGGGTGGGAGATCCTGCCTGGGCTGTATGAAGTGTCCAAGGTGGGTTTTAACTGCTCAGATCTTCAGGCTCTGTTCTCTGTGCTCTGTTCCAATGTGGGCCCAGTTTGGCCCCCCCTCAGGTTTCACGCTGCTCTCTCTGACCTAGGTGGACCCAAGCAGCACAGTACCCTGTGCTCTGTACCAATGTGAGCCCAGTTTGCCCTTGCTGGTTGCTTGCGCTCTCTGAGCTAGGTGGACCCAGCCCCATGGGAGATACTGTCGGGGCTGTGTGAAGTGTCCAAGCTGGGTTCTAACCGCTTGGATCTGCAGACTCTGTCTTCTGCATTCTGTTCCAGTGTGGGCCCGGTTTGGCCCCCATGGGTTGCACGCTGCTCTCTCTGAGCTATATGAACCCAAGCAGCTGTGCTCTGTTCCATGTGGGTCCAGTTTGGCCCGCGGGTTGTACACTCTCTCTGAGCTAGATGGACCCAGATGCCTGTGTTTCCATGCGGTGCAGGGTCCTCAACAAATTTGAGGAGGGTTGGTGGATGCATCCAAGGGCAACTTCCCCTGTTTCCCTGTAATTTTCACAGGCCAGGGGCTCTGGTATAGACCCACACACGGAATTTGGGTTTTATCTGCCAGCTTCAGCCTGCAGGTGGGTTCTATAGGAGCATCCAAAGAGTGTGTTCAGGACCTCCGTGAACTGTTACTTGACCCGGGGCCAGGTCTGCCGGTGGTCAGAGCTATGTGGGACCCTACTCACCTAAAGTTCTCTGGATTTAACAGTCTGTGGCTCCATTCAAGTTCCTGGTCTCCATGCAGTAGATCAGATAGTGTGCTTGCTGAGTGCCGCCATCTTGAGGATCTGGTTTGTCAGAATTTTATTGAGTATTTTTGCATCTATATTCATAAGGGAGAATCCTGTAACTTTTTTTTCTTTGTTGGGTCTTTGTGTGGCTTAGGTATTAAGGTGATTGTGGCTTCACAGAATGAGTTTAGTAGTGATGCTTCTGTTTCTATTTTGTAGAATCCATCTGGCCCATGGCTCTTTTTAGTTGGGAGACTTTGATGACTGTTTCTATTTCCCTAGGGGACATAGGCCTGTTTAATCTGTTATTTATTTATTTTGTAATGTATTGAGTGTTGGTTTCAGACCTAGGACAAGCACCTGAGTAGATATTTAACATACCACAGCAAACCTGGTCTTCGGGTTCTCATAGTATCCCTCAGTCCCTATCTGTTACAGGGCATGTCTGGCATACCATGTCCTCTACCTTCTAAGTTTCAGCCTAGAGGCTGGGTTTATAATCCAGATATTTGCTTCCTCCTTCTCTCTGCATTTTCTCTCTCCCTGCATGTTCTTTCTCTTTCTTCCTTATCCTCTCTGTGTCTCTCCTCATGATGAATTCTCTGCCCTTCCTTGGGACGAGTGAACCCGCACAAGAGCTGTACCCAGTACATGTTTTAACCTCATTGAATTGGCTCATTAATGAACAGAGAAACATATTACTGAGGTTGACAATTGTTCAAGGCATTTACTGAAGCTGACTTCCAGTTTGAATCATCCCCTTACTGGCTGCTGCTCACCTTCACTTTGAAACTGGCTCTTCTCTTTTGATGTCTACTTGGACTCACCTTTGAAGCTCTGAAAAACATGAGTGGGGGTTGATAAAATGCTAGCATCCAGCAGATAGTTTGTAATCATGTACTTCTGGTTGGTATGGTTTTAGGTAAACTGGAAAACATTCCTCCTGTTTTTTCCAGGGAGCAACTCATTCTGTGGTCTGTTCTGATTGGTTGCTCTGAGCAACATGTTAGTTTATGGCCCAAGATCAGCAGTGATTGGCTATTCTAAGTAGTATAGCATCACCATAGTGCATACTTGGCTTTCATACGGTCCTTGAGAGATCCTTGGACCGTGGCCTTGCAAAGACCAAATCCTATGATAGAATGCATGGCATAATCACATGCAATGTACTTGGTGAGATTCTTGTGACCTGATAGAGACCATATATACCTTTGGGGCACAGTAGGAGTCTATAAGTCCCAAAGTCAATGTGACAGTTTGACAGTGATGCTGATAGTTGGAACTACAATCTGAGTAGAACACTATGTGGGCACAAACTCGAAGTAGCTTAAGACCAAATTCCGAACACTTCTTTTAGGGACTTGGAAGCTGAATATCACTTCCTAGATGAGAGGGCACTGGCTGCTTGCTTGTTTGTTAACCTTTTGGTTGTAGAAAATACTGTATCACATTAATAGCCATGTCTCTGGCAGAGAACTGAACTGCACCTGGTGTAGAACTTGGATCAACCTGAATGCTTACAGGAGTTACAGAATAGGTCAAGCATCCCTGTGTTTTGTTAAAAAAAAAACAAAAAAACAAAAAGGAGGGCTGTCCATGAAATTCAAGGTGTCAGAGCTATTAGCCAGTAACTCACTGGCAGTGTCTGGGGAGCATCCAAAGTTTAAAGCTGAGAATCTTTTCACAAGATAAGGGGGAGTTCCCCATGTTAAAGTATAGTAAGGGGCATTTCTGTTGATTCAGGTGAGAGTAGAGGGCTGGAGCTGGACATAGTCAGTAGGTGGAGAAAATCCAAACTAGATTTCTTCCAATAGTGAAGAAATTCAGAAAAGTATATACCAGTTGAGCAGTTCAAAAGTGTTAAACTTCATCTACTTTGGTAATAACAATTTTTAATGGATTTTACTTCTTGTTTTGGGGATTTATGAACAAAAGATTAAAATACAGGTTTCTATCTTGTGTAAGCTCTACTTGAACCAAATAAAGTAGGGAGGAAACTTCATCGTTTTGTGGGATTTTTGTTTCTTTTGAACATTGACAAATGAGAGCTGAGTACATAGGTCAGATGGTAGAGTGCTTGATTAACATGCAGGAAGCCTTGCATTGGGTCCCTTGTTCAACATAAACCAGACTCCTTGCAAGCCTGTTATCCTAGCACTTGGAAGGTGGAGACAAGGTCAGAAGTTCTTGTCATTCTTGGCCATGTACTGAGTTCTGGCCTGCCCTGGGACATATAAACCCTTTTTCAAAAGAAACAAAAATATATGGGTAAACTTATTGTTAAGAAGTTGTGATATTGTTTGTCCTTGTGTGTACATTTATTAGACTTTTAACAAACTATTTATTTTCTAAGCTTCGGAATCAACTCTAAAATTGCTGTAAAATGAATATATGTATTATCTTTAGTTATTTTTCCTGCTGTTGTTATTGTTTTTTTTAAGTGTTTGAGATAGGGTTTGATGATATAACACAGTCTTTCCTGGGGTGTATGTAGCTTAGGCTCAAAACTCTCTTCAGTGATGAACTACCCAGCCCAACTTTCCTTAGGCCTAGGAATCAAATCACAAAAATTAGTTAGAAATGCAAACACTCAAACCTGTCTCTCACTTACTACATTAAAAATTGATAATGCAGTGACTTAAGAAAACTGTCTGTATGATTTAGGATTTATTTTCCCCTGGCACTGGGTATTGAAGTTAACCTCAAACAAGTTAGGCAAGTATTGTTCCACTACTCTTTATCCTTATCTCAAGAAATCTAGATAATAGTTATGTCTGCTGAAGTTTGAAAAATATTGTGTAATTAAATTTCTAATTTTTAAATCATATATATATATTTAAACTTGAAAGTGGTACATGTGTGTACTCATAAACAGATAACCAAACAAAAAATTTGTGAAAATACTGATTGCAATCTTTCTTTGGTGTTAGCTTTCAATTTTATTTTAACTTTAACACATAAGAATATATACATTTTACATCATAATTTAATATTAGAACACAAAAAATAACATTGGTTCCTACAATGGACAATATAATTAGTATTGTATTTCTTTTTCTTTTGTGTCACTTTTCTTTCTCTTTTAAGTGTTAGATTTCCAATATATACATTGGTATAACGATACACAGTGGTATGACTGGCCCTTTTTTACAGTGCTGATATGGATCACTAGTTGCAAACTCAAATGTTGAAAAAGGTTGAACAACTGAATGGGAAGGCTATTGAGGACTGTGATACCACGAAGAGCGCAGAGACCTTGAAAGCACACATCAGGTAGTCAACCCTAAATAATCATCCTCAGCTAGGTATATAAAGTGCTACTGCTAGAATTCTGTTTATTACAGGACATACAATTTCAGAAGTAATTGTAAAACATCTTCAATTTTAAAACTTAAAGAAATTGGCACATTGATATATTTCAATGAGTAAAGATGTTGGCTACTAAACCTGAGGTACTGAGTTCTAATTCCCAGGATATACATGGTGGAAGGAGTACTGTTCAAAGCATGCAAACATACATGCATGCACACACACACACATACACACACACACACATACACATACACACAACAAATTGGCTTTTAAAATGTATGTTTTTATAAAGTGTATAATTATCTAAGATGCGAGAGTTTTGAAAAGTAAGAGTTAATTGAGTCAGTTTTTTCTTGATGTGATTGTTACAGGCCTGCTGTGTGACCTTGAATTGTTAATTTTTGTGAATCCTCTTATGTGTTTTATATCCATATAAAATATAAGAATGAATATAAAATAAAAGGACACAAGAACATATATTATATGTACATATATAAAATACTTAACCAGATGTTATAATGCAAAAAATATTTTTTTGCTCAAAAATTAATATTTCAGCAACTCTGTGGTGTTCCTTATGGTAGTATTTTCTTTTTGGTTAGGATATATGTATTGATTTATACTATAGTATCCCTAGGATCAATAGATTATACCTCTGAATTATTCATTGCATTGTCAATATTATAGCCAATATAGTAATTATTAGAACAACACTATGGTATCTATTCTTTCCTTCTTATTCAATTCATATAATAGTCATAGTTAGACATGTTGACTTGAGTTTTGTAGAAATATGCAGCTTTAGCTTTTTAAAAAAAATATTGCTGAGAAGAGTCTCAATGTTGTTTAATATTACAAAATTCAAAGTCTCTTCTGAGATTTATGGTAATCTCTTAATTGTAAACCCTTATAAAATAAATATCAAAAAGAAGACCGCATACTTCCAGTCAGCAATGACAAAGAATATACATTACAATTATAAGAGGGAGAAAATGGAGCATAGTGAAAAAAAAATATAGGACCAAAGCAAGGCCAAAACTCAGCAGTTCAAACTCCCAATTCTAGGTCTTTAAATCTGATGTCAAGCATTCTTTAGATCTCCAACTCATTTCAACTAAGCAAGTTGACTACAACATACTTCTTTCTCTTGGGCTGGTTCCACTCCCTGTTAGCAGGTTTCTTCAGCAGGTATCCTATGACTCTATTGTCTCCAACTTCTTAGGGTCTCTAATGTAATCCAGGCTGGACCTTTACAGTTTCATACAATGGCCTCTTTAGGGCTTCATGGATCGGCATCCCTGACATATACTTGGTCTCAGCAGATGACATTCTTAGGCATAGAGTTAGATTCCATAACCCTTTTCTTGTATACTTGATTATAAAGCCAGAAACACATGGCCAAAGCTTCCAAGTTCTTCTGCTTGCTGGGGCTGCAATGTGGTCCTCTTCAAATATTTTTTTGTTTTTGTTTTTGTTTTCTGGTTTTCTTCACTGCCTAAGTTTAGCTGTCCTGGAACTCAGTTTGTAGACCTGACTTGTCATGGGCCTATGCTTCTTGAGTGCTGAGATTAAAGGCTTGTGCCACCACATTCAACCCAATTTTTCAAAAGATGTATTTATTTATGTATACAGTGTTTTGCCCACATGTACACCTACATGACAGAAAAAGACATCATATCTTATTATAGATGGTTGTGAGCCATCATGCAGTTGCTAGGAATTGAACTCAGGACCTTTGGAAGAGCAGCCAATTCTAAACCATCTCTCCAGCCCACAATCCTATTTTTTTAAGTTTCCTTTTTCCAGGTTTGAAGCTTAGCCGAGGACGGTCTTACCCTAAGGTCACAGATCTTTATCCCATTGAGATCAGGCTTTTATTCAGACTTTTTCCTGGTGTTCCTTTTATCATCAAATTGTACATTTTGTAATTTTCCTTGCTTATATTGTTCCTATTCATTATGTTTGCTTATGTATGGCCACTATTAACCAAGAAATACAGTCAATATTAGACTGCCTGGAAATCTTCTCTACCAATGAAGTTAATCCATATTTCTTTAATTTAGCATCAGGCAGATTTTTTAGACAGGGACAAAAAGCAGCCATATTTTTATCAAAACATCAAAGAACAATCTTTAGGCCAATTATTAATATTCTTTTCCTCTGAAAGCATTTGATCTGGACTCCAACAGATCAAATCACTCTGAGCACCACTGCCTTCCTTGCTGCTACTTTTATAGCCCATTAGGTGCTAATTAAAGCATTCAACTGCTTTCTTGACCCCCAAGTCCCAAAATGAACATTCCTCCAAACAAAACCATAGACAGACCTATCATAATACCTTACAGTCTGATATCCAACTTTTGTCTTAGTTAGGACTTCTATTGTTGTGAAAAGACATGATGATCACAGAAATTCTTATAAAAGAGAACCACTTAATTAAGGCTGCTTACAGTTCAGAGGTTTATTTCAGTATTGTCACTACAGGAAGCTTGATAGAACACAGGCAGACATGGTGCTAAAGAGGTAGGTGAGTGTTCTACATTTAGATGGACAGTCAGCAGCAAGAGAAAGAGTGAGTTTGTGGGCTTGGTTTGAGCACATATAATTATACCACCTATAAACAGCGACTTCTTTTCTTATTACTATCGCTTTAATTTCTTTCTTTTTAAAATTGCTTTATATAGCGCTTCAAGAATTATATTGAAAAAATGTGAATAGTGGATAACTCTCTCATGGTTTTGAGTTTAAGGGGATTGGTTTTTGTTTTTCTCAATTTATAATGATATTGTCATTGGTTTGTCAAAGATAACTTTTATCGTGTTGACATATGCTCCCAGAAGCACTAAGATGTCAAGGATTTTCAACATAAGAGAAGTCAGAGTTTGTCAAATGCTTTTGTACAAGTATTGAGATAAAAATTCAATTTCTGTCTCTAAATCCATGTATTTCATTTATTGTATTTGTTGAATTACATATGTTGAGGTATTCCTAGATCTCTGGGTTAAAGCAAACTTGATCATGGTATCTACTCTTTTTGGCATATGCTTGTATTCAGTTTGCAAGTACTTTCCCTGCATCTGTGTTCATCATACTGGCCTGTAAGAGCTTTTGTTTTGTCTTGGTTGTTTTTTTGTTGTTGCTGTGATTTTACCTGGTTTGGGTATTACTAAAGTAATACTGGCTTCACTGAAACAGTTTTTACATCTTCCTTCTCTTGCTATTTTAAAAATTAATTAATACTTATTGGTTACAAATAATATTTTAAATCTGTTATAAATCTTCTGTGGAGCCATCTGAATTCAGGCTTTTTTTAAACCAGAAGGCATTTTTCATTGTTTTTATCTTCTTTTTTGTTATAAGTGTGTTTATTACTCTTTTCTTGGTTTAACTGGTGGTTCACTTGAATTTAGAAATTTATCTACTTCTCCTTTGTCTTCTAACTTAATTGAGTATACATTTTAAGTGATAACCTTATTATATAAAATTATGAATTTCTTTGTTATCTGTTGTTATATTTCCCTGTTCATGTCTGACTCTTTTGATTTGAGTCATCTCTTTCTTCCTTTCACTTCGTTAGTTGGAGCAAATTCCTGTGATCTCATGTGCTTTCTTAAGGAACTGGCTTTTAGATAATTTGATACTTTTTGGTACTGCTTTTTGTTTGTTATGCTTTCAGTAATACTTCTCCTACCCAGCACCATGGTCACGGGAATCTCTCAGTTCTGGCTTCCTAGCATTCAGGCCACTTCTGCTGCTCTGACTTACTAGGAATTATGTGCTTCTTTATTTATTCAGGTCTCACAGAGCAAAGACAGACTAAAAATCATCCAATAAGTCCAGATTATGTGTTTGATTTTTCATTGCATGTCCAGGGTTACAAGTTCAATAACATCTAGAAAATACAAATGGAATGGATCCAATTAAAACAATCTAGAGGACGTCTTCTCCAAAGAAAACACTTTTATTATACCAGCCTGATTTTAGGCTGGCAATATTTGTAGTTTTAAAGCAATCCAGATAAAAGGAAATAACTGAACTTCTCATTTTATGAATAACAAGAACTAATATATTTTAATCTATGCTTCATCAGCTGTGCTATAAAGTAGGAAAGATTTGTTTTAGTTAATCCATCTTACATACTTAGCTCTATTCCTCCAAAGAGTACCTTGTATGATCCCCAATTTTAAACCATATTTTCAGGAGTGCTAAGCCTATAATTAAAGGAGACCTTGAATCTGTAACCTACACTTCTGGCCAGAGTTTGTCAATTGACTCTAAGCAGAACCAATTATACTGCTTGAGTTTGGTCTGGAGCAGATAGTCTCAAAAGATTCCTGGAATAATGTTTCATTTAGCTAAGTGCTTATCTGTGCTTCATGATCTCCAGGGCATAAAGAAGACTTCCAAATACTGGCCTAATAAATTTGATTTTAAGATTTTCCACAAAATACTCAGGTGGTGTAATTTTCTAAAATAAATAAATAAAGTGAATCATATTACAGAAAGTACTGCAAATTGCAACATGCAGGGCCTCAAAACCAAAAGTTAGAAATAGAAGAATATTGATTGCTGCAATCCACTCAGCTTTGCTGGAACTTTGTAAGGCAGATGTGTTGCCCTTTCCAGTGGATATAGCTGTGCCCTCTTCCAATTTACTTTCTTTCTTACAATTTAATATGATTTTGTGTGTATTTTATGTGATTGAATGTTATAAGTGTACCAGATGAATTCAGGAGCCATTGGAGGTCAGCAGAGGCCATCAGATTTCCCTAACTTGAACTTGGAGTTCAAGTGGATTGTGTATTGCCCATGAATGCTAATAAATGAAATAGGTCCTCTGTAAAAGCTGTAAGTTCTATTATTTACTGAGAAATTTCACATTTCCTGATTATAAAAAAACTATTTTCAGTCATCTACTAGAATTGGGTTAATTTTTCCATATTTTTCTGGATTTTTGAATAGGACCATTAAGGTTACTTATGTTCTTTCTGATATTTTATAATATAAATTTTATTGGTTTATTTGTATATATGTTTTGCTTATATTTACATATGTCTGCCAAATGCATGTCTAGTGCTAAAATAGGTCAGGAGATAAAATTAAATTTCCTAAAATTGAAATTAAAAATTGTTGTGGACTGTCATGTTGTTGCTGTGGCTTGAGACTGGATCTTCTAGAAGAGTAAATAGTGCTCTTAGCTATTGAGCCATTTTCAAGCTACACACATTAATTTTGTGATGTCGGCACTATAAAAGATAAATTTTACTCTTAGTACTATTTATAATGTGCCACTGAGGCTGCATTGTGTTCTGTTTTCATTTTCATTTTATTCCAGGTATTTATTTATTTTTCTTGATTTCTTCTTTGACTCATTCACTGTTAGTAATGTGTTCAATTTGTTGAAGATGCTATTCTTTTTTTTTAAGTTATTAAAATTTTTATGGATTTCTTTGTATTACATCTCTTTTTAAAATTAATTTATTCATATTACATCTCAGATGTTAGCCCATCCCATGTATCCTCCCATTCCTCCTTTCTTCCCACTTCCCCCCTACTCCCTTCCCCTCCCCTATGTCTGTGTCTGAGGGGGACCTCCTCCCCCTGTATATGCTCATAGGGTATCAAGTCTCTCCTCTGAGTGCCACCAGGCATCTCCATCCAAGGGACATGTTCAAATATGGGGCACCAGAGTTTGTGTGAAAGTTAGATCTCCTTCTCCACTCACCAGTGGAGAATGTCCTGTCCATCGGCTAGTCTGGGTAGGGGTTCGAGGTTTACTGCCTATTTTTTCCTTGGCTGTTGCCATAGTTTGCAGAGGACCCCAGGGCCCAGACTCGCCTGTAGTTTTCCAGGACCCGCTGGATCCTTCTATTTCCTCTTTCTCCCACGCTTTTCACGCCTAAAGTCTCAATAGGATGACCTCCCCTCTTACCCACTATTCTGGTAGGTACAGTCATCAAAGAAATGCAAATCAAAACGACACTGAGATTCCATCTTACACCCATCGGAATGGCTAAGATCAATAACTCAACTGACACCTCATGCTGGCGAGGGTGTGGAGAAAGAGGAACACTCCTGCATTGCTGGTGGGAATGCAAACTATTACAATCACTTTGGAAAGCTATCTGGTGCTTTCTCAGAAAAATGGGAATAGGGCTTCCTCAAGACCCAGCTATTCCACTCCTTGGAATATACCCAGAGGATGCAATACCACACTACAGGGATATATGCTCAACCATGTTCATAGCTGCCTTATTCATAATAGCCAGAACTTGGAAACAACCTACGTGTCCCTCAATAGAAGAATGGATAAAGAAACTGTGGTACATTTATACTATGGAATACTACTCAGCTATTAAAAACAAGGAATTTCCAAAATTTGTGGACAAATGGATTGAACTAGAAATTGTCATAATGAGTGAGTTCACACAGAAGCAAAAAGAGCTAAATGGTATATACTCACTTATATCGAGACACTAGCCCAAGGTGTACATCCCCATGAAGATGCTATTCTTTTTCCATTGAAAAGATTTAGCATCTTTGTCAAAAATCAAGTGACCATATGTGTGTAGATTCATTTATGGATCTTTGATTCAATTCCATTGATCTGTCAGCCTATTCCTGCACCAATACCATGCTGTTTTAATTACTGTTGCTCTATAATACATCTTGAGATCAGGTACAGAGATTCCTCCAGAGGATCTTTTTTTTCCAACACTAGTATTTTATTTTATTTTATTTTTTGAGAGTATAACTTTTTAATGGGGTATCCCAATGCATAAGAAAGAACCAGCAAAGCTAATCTCTATCTTACAAACCTGGAAATTGGTGGGATCATTTCCACATTTAACACCTGGGTAGGTTCAATGCGAAGTCTATTCTTTTGAAGGTGTAAAATCAAATTTTCAATAAACTCTAAATATCATTTTGGGCATCTTTGGCTGAATTATTTATTTATTTATTTATTATTAATTTATTCATATTACATTTATATTGTTAGCCTTTCTCTTGTTTCCTCCCATTCTTCACTCCCTCCCACTTCCCCCCCTTCTCCCCTCCCCTATGTCTGTGATTGAGGAAGACCTCCTCCCACTATATATGCTCTTAGAGTATCGAGTTTCTTCTTGGTAACTTGCTATCCTTCCTCTGAGTGCTGCCAGGCCACCCCATCCAGGGGACCTGGTCAGAAAAGGGGCACCAGAGTTTGTGTGAGAGTCAGATCTCACTCTCCACTCAATGGTGGAAAATATCATGTTCATTGACTAGGTCTTGGTAGGGATTTGAAGTTTACTGCCTATATTCTCCTTGGCTGGTGCCTTAGTTTAAGGAGGACCCCAGGACCCAGATCTGCCTGTCATAAAGTTCTTCTTGCAGGTTTCCAGGACCCTGTGGATCCTACTATTTCCCCATTCTTCCATGCTACTCTCACCTAAAGTCTCAATAGGATGCCCTCTCCTCTGATCCACTTTTTTGGTAAATAAAGTTTTTCATGGTACATATCCCTTGGACTAGTGTTTTGATTAAGTGAATATATACCGTTTGTCTCTTTTTGCTTCTGGGTGAACTCACTCATTTTGATAATTTCTACATCAATCCATTTGTCCACAAATTTCGGGAATTCCTTGTTTTTAATAGCTGAATAGTATTCCATAGTGTAAATGTACCACAGTTTCTTAGTCCATTCTTCTACTGAGAGACACTTAGGCTGTTTCCATGTTCTGTCTATCTGTTATTGTATACAGTTGTTTTAGCTATTTTGGGTTTTATAGGCTGCCTGCAGTCCGCAGGTGGGTTCCTTTCCAGTGTCTGGAGGGTGGGTTCAGGACCTCCATGCACTGTTGATTGACCTAGGGCCAGGCCTGCCTGTGATCTGCATTGTGCGGACCACCACTCACCTAGTGTTCTCTAGTTCTAGCAGTCTGTGGCTCCAGTCAGGTCCCTGGCCTCCGTGCCATAGATCCACAGTGCATGATCGGTGCTGCCGTCTTGGAACTCCCCTGATTCCTTGTCTTTTCATGATTTCACACAATTCCTGAGGGTTCCTTTGGTGGTTTTTTTTAAAAAAAATATTTTTATACTCTTAGCTTGTGGGTTTTAATACTTCTACTTTATTTTCAAGACCTGATATTCTGATTTCTACTTGATTCATTCTATTTGTATGTCTTTAAAACCCTGAATTTTCTGAATTATTGAGTTTTTAAGTTTTATCTTTATTTCAGTTTAAGTTCACTTCAATATGTCTATCTTTGTATTTAATTTAGTTTTCAAATCCTGGATTGCCTTAGATATTTTAGTTAGCTCTATGTGTTTTCTTCAGAATCACTCAGGAATTAATTGCTATTCATTTTAGGTTTATTGAACTCCTTGGCAAAGTTTGTGATTGTTCTTCTAAGTTCTGTGGCCTAGGGTTCATCTTGGTAATTTTTTGAGAAGATTCCTCTGTGTATCCTTGGCTCTCCTGCACTCTCTATGTAGACCAGGCTTGCCCCAAACATACAGAGATCTTCCTTCCACTGACTTCTTAAGTGCTTGGATTATAGGTATAAGCTACCTTGCCTGGCTTCATCTTGGTAACTATCTTTTTTTTTTTTTTTTTTTTTGGTTTTTCGAGACAGGATCTCTCTGTGTTAGCCTTGTTCATCCTGGACTCACATTGTAGACCAGGCTGGCCTCGAACTCACAGCGATCCGCCCACCTCTGCCTCCCGAGTGCTGGGATTAAAGGTGTGTGCCACCATGCCCGGCCATCTTGGTAATTCTTATTTGAGAACATTACTCTCGGACTGGAGGATTTTGGTTGGTAATGTGGTACTTTACTGAAATGAACATATGAATATAGCCAAGCCAAGTGAGTTATTATAATTCAGAGGCAAGGAAGAATAGAAATTGGAAAAATTGATGCATCTCCTTGGTTGAGCTGTTATACAATTTGTGCTACCTGAGCTACACATGGAAATGAAAAGTAAGCACTCTATGGGTTGACTTTGACCCTGGAAACTAACCAGATGTGATTAATCTTTACCTGATGGTTCACATAAGGGCTGGCTGCCAGACAAGTCTCTAGTGATTTAGCTGAACTGGTCCACAAATATGCAACCTTAGCTACATCTGAGAATTGAGGAGAGTTTATATGGGTGTGAGTTTAGGGAACTCACTACCCACTTACTGTAAAAGATATGATTTTTTTTCTTTAGAGCTGAAGGAGTATGACAATGAGTTGTTTAGTTATGGCAGTTTCATATCATAGACCTATTTTTAGGTTTTTAAGAATTCTTCATCCTAATTTCAATAGTGGCTGCAAAAATTTCTTATCTTAACAACAGTGAATGAGTGTTATCTCTTACTCATTGCTTTCCATCCTAATCTCAAAGTATTGTATTTTCCATTTTTAGGTCTATTTCTATTCAACTTCAGTTTTCACCTGTTTTTAAAAATTGAGGTTCTGGAGTTCCAAGATGGCCGCACCTATCATGTACTGTATCTGATCTACAGTACAGAGACCAGGGACCAGACTGACAACCACAGACTGAAAGAACTTGAGAACACTAGGTGAATGGCGTCACACACAGTGAAGACAAGAGTGAGGCCTGGTCCCAGGTCAAACAACAGACCATGGGTGTCTTGAACCTACTCCACACACTTTGGAACAGAACAAACCTGTGGCTACAGCCAGCCTCTATAGTGTAGGCACAGTCTGTGGGGTGATGCAATACCAGATCTCCTGGCCTGGGGAAGTCTCAGGGAAGCAGGTGAATCTGTCCTTGGACACCTACACCCACCCCACACCAGTCCACAGAGAGCCCCGGAGACCACAGGGAAGCCCAGGTGATGGTGAACATGAAACTCAGGAACAGCATGCGCCATCAGGGTGGGTCTGGGATGAAGCCAGTCAGCTGGTCTCAACAGATGGAGCCTGCAAAATTGGGCTGATAGAACTCGCCCAGGTCAGTCCCTATGGCCCAGCAGAGACACCTGTGTTCATGAGAGAAGCTAGACTTCCCTGAGGGCCTGGAAGGGAGTCTGAATTGCAACCACAGCTCAGTAGTACTGAACTGCCAAAGGGGCATAATATAGACTGGTACACTAGCTAGACAGGTCCAGGCAGGAACCTGACTGCGGGGCACAGCAGTCCAGACATGGATAATAGGGCAGCTAAAGCACAGCCAGGACAGTCCACACTCCAGAAGGGACTCCCATGCTCATGGGAAAAACTGGACTGCCCTGAGTGTCCTGGAAGTGGGTCTGAATTGCACACACATCTCAGTGGCACTGAACCGCCAAAGGTATGAAATCTAGACTGGGCCTCTATTTACACTGTTCCACGTAGGAACCTGATTGCAGGCCACAGCAGTCCAGGCATGGAAAATTGGAAAGCTAAAGCCCAGCCAGGATAGTCCCCATAGACCGGCAGGGACTCCCATGCTTGTGAGATAAGCTGGGCTGCCCTGAGGGGACTGGAAGGTGGTCTCAATTGCAACCACAACTCTGTGGGAATGAACTGCAAAAGGTGCACAATCTAGACTTGTCCACTATCTGGACTGTTGCTGGCAGGAACCTGACTTTGGGCCACAGAGGTCCGGGACTGGATAATTGGGCAGTTAAAACCTGGCCTGGCCAGTCCTCATGGCCTGGTGGGGTCTCCTACACGCTTGGAAGAGGCTAGACTGACCAGAGGGGTCAGGAAAGAAAATTAAGCAGTCGCCCCCAATGCAGCTGTTCTGAATTCCCTCAGTAGCTTGAATGGAATCAGGCAGAAGCCTACCTCTGCTGACACACCCAGGAGCTTAAGGTGTAGTGCAAAGTCTCCTAGAGCAGAAACCAGGTCACCTGCTGGTTCCAGAGAAGAACTCCCTGATACCCACAGGCAATACTTATAATCACTCATTAACTCTCCACTCTCTATAACCAGAAGCTACCTCCCAACATCAGAAATAGCAAGAAGACTAAAGGACAGTTTAAGAACGCAAACAACAAAAACTAAAACAACCTGGCATCTCCAGATCCCAGCTATCCCAAAGAAAGCAACCCTGAGAACCCAAACACAATGGAAACACAAGAAAATGACCTCAAATCCTTATTAATGAAGATGACAATGGAAGAAAGGAATAAAATCCGTAATCAAACGCAGGAAGATGCAGCCAAACAGGTGGAAGACATAGAAGAGGCCTATAGAGAGCCACTGGAAAAAATTCAGGAAAATACAAACAACCAGATGAAGGAAATCAGTAAAATAGTTCAAGATCTGATGATGAAAATGGATACAGTGATAAAGGCACAGACAGAATAAAAAAGGGTTTGAGAAGCTTTAGAGAATAAAGCAAGCAACACAGAGGTGACCTTCTTTAATGGAATCCAAGAATTGGAGGAAGAAATCTTGGAACTTGAAGAAACTATCATAGAATTTGGAACAACCATCAAAGAAAAGGATAATTCTGAAAAAAATCTTGCACAAAACATCTAAGAAACCAAGCACACTATGAAAAGATGAAACCGGAGAATAATAGGCATTGAGGAAAAATAAGATGCCTGACATCAAGGCCCAGGAAATATCTTCTACAAGGTTTTAGAAGAAAATTAACCCAATTTGAAAAAGGAGATGCATATAAACATATAAGAGGCCTACAGAACACCAAATAGAATAGACCAGAAAAGAAAATCTTCCCTTCCACATAATAATAAAAACACAAAATACACAGAACAAAGAAAAAATATTAAAAGCAGCAAGAGAAAAAGGCAAAGTAACATACAATGGGAATCCTATCAGAATTACATCTGACTTCTCAGCAGAGACCATAGAAGCCAGAAGTGACTGGATAGAGGTCCTACAAACCCTAAGACCACAAATGCCAGGTCAGACTACTATACCCTGTGAAACTATCAATAATCATTGATGGAGAAAACAAAATATTCCTGGAAAAAACAAATTCAAACAGTATCTGTCCACAAATCCAGCTTTACAAAAGTTATTAGAAGGAAAACTCCACCACAAAAGGACAAGGTACAACCAAAACTACACAGGAAATATATAACTACACCATCACAAAAACACAACCACACAAAATCTCTACTGTAACCAACATCAAAAATTAAGGGACTTAGCAGTCACTGGTCATTAATATCTCTCAACATTAATGGTCTCAGCTCTCCAATAAAAAGACACAGACTAACTGAATGGATACATAAAAAAGATCCAACATTCTTCTGCATTCAAGAAACATCTCATCCTCAAGGACAGATATTACCTCAATGTAAAAATCTGGGAAAAATGTCTTTTTTCCCAAGCTTTTGGAAAAAGCCTTTGGACCATTTGGATCAAGCAAATGGTCAAAAGAAGTAAACTGCTATATCCATTTTAATATTTAATAAAATAGATTTTCAACCAAAATTAATCAAAAGGGCTGAGGAAGGACACTTCATATTCATCAAAGGTAAAATCAACAAAGATTACAACACAATTCTGAAACCTATGCTCCAAATGAAAGGGCACCCACATTTGTAAAAGAACTGTTAACAAAACCTAAACCACACACTGATTCCTGCACAATAATAATGGGAGGTTTCAACACCCTACTTTCACTAAAGGATAAGTCATTGAAAGAGAAACTAAGCAGACAAATATCATCATTAAGCAATGTCATGAATCAAATAGATCTAACAGAAATTCACAGATATTTTCATCCAAACACAAAGGATTATACCTTCTTCTCAGCACCCGATGGAACCTTCTCCAAGATTGATCACATACTATGTCACAAAGCAAGGCTCAACAGATATAAGAAGATTGAAATAATACCTTGTATCCTATCAGATAACCCTGGTGTAAGGGTGGACTTCAACAATAGAAATAACAAAAAGGCTACACACACGTGGAAACTACTCAACTCTCTATTTAATGACATCTGGGCCATGGAAGAAATAAAGAAATTGAGGACTTCCTGAAACTTAAAGAAAATGAAGGTACAACATGCTCAATTTGTGGGACATATTCAAAGCACTGATAAGACGAAAATTCATAGCATTAAGTGCTTTATAAAGAAATTGGGAACATCCCACATAAGCAACTGAAAGACACATCTGGAAGCCCTAGGAAAAAAAGAAGCAAAAATACCCAAGAGGAGTAGACATCTGGAAACAATCAAACTCCTGGCTGAAATCACTAAATTAGAAACACAGAGAGCAATTCAAAGAATCAACCAAACCAGGAGATGGTTCTTTGAGAAAATCAGCAAGATAGAACAAGATAGACAAACTGTTAGTCAAACTACCTAAAAGGCAGAAACTCTATCCAATTCAACAAAATCAGAAATGAAAAAGGAGACATAGCAACAGACATTGAGGAAATACAAAGAATTGTAAGATCCTACTTCAAAGGCATAAATTCACATAGTTTGAAAATCTAAGGGAAATGCACAACTTCCTTGATTGATACCACTTGCCAAAATTGAATTAAGATCAGATAAACAAATTAAATATCCCCATTTCTCCTATAGAAATAGAAGCAATCATTGATAGTCTCCCAACCAAAAAAAGCACAGGGCCAGATGGTTTCAGTGCAGAATTATTCCAAACCTTCAAAGAGGAGCTAATACGGATACTCTTCAAGCTACTCCAAAAGATAGAAATGGATGGAACATTACCAAATTCATTCTATGTGGCCACAGTCACATTCATACAGAAACCCCCCCCAAAATAGAATTTCAGTATAATTTCTCTTATGAACATTGATGCAAAAAAATACTCAATAAAATACTCACAAAATGATTATGAGAATATATCAAAGATATTCTCCATAAACAAGTAGGCTTCATTCCAGGCATGCAGGGATGGTTTAATACATGGAAATCCATCAATGTAACCCATCATATAAACAAACTGAAAATAAAAAAGAACATGGTCATCTCCTTAGATACATAGAGAGCATTTGATAAAATCTAACACCCATTCATGTTTAAAGTTTTGGAGAGATCAGGGATACAAGGCAAATAACCTCAATATAGTAAATGCAATATACAGCTAGCCAATAGTCAACATCAAATTAAATGGAGAGATACTCAAGGAAATTCCTCTAAAATCAGGGACCAGGCAAGGCTTACCACATTCTCCATATCTCTTCAGTATAGTTCTTGAGGTTCTAGCCAGAGCAATAAGACAACACAAGGAGATGAAAGGGATCCAAATGGGAAATGAGTAATTCAAATTATCCCTATTTGCAGATGATTTATAGTGTATTTAAGTGACACCCAAAACTCCATCAGAAAACTCCTATAGCTGAAAAACACCTTCAGCAGATTGACTTAATACAAAATTAACTGAAAAAAGTCAGTAGCCTTCCTGTATACAAATGACAATCATGTAAAGGAAAAAATTAGGAAAACTACACCCTTCACGATAGCCACAAGCAATATAAAATATCTAGGAGGAACTTTAACCAAGCAAGTGAAGAACTTTTTTGAAAAAAAACTTTATGTCCCTGAAGACAGAGATTGAAGATGATTTGAGAAGATGGAGGGATCTCTCTTGTTCATGGATTGGGAGCATTAACATAGTAAAAATGGCCATCTTACTAAAAGCAATTTACAGATTCAGTGCAATCCCTATCAAAATACCTACACAACTTTTTAAAGATGTTGAAAGGTCCGTTCATAACTTCATATGGAAAGAAAAAAAACAGAATAGCTTAAACAGTCCTATACAATAAAAGATCCTCAGGAGGAGTCTCCACACCTGATCTCAAGCTGTACTGTATAGCAACAGTAATTAAAACAGCATGGTACTGTTAAGAAATGGGGTTCTGGTGTTTAATTTCTTGAGTTCTTTATATATTTTGGATACTAGACCTTTGTCAGATGTAGGGCTGGTGAAGATCTTTTCCCAGTCTGTTGGCTGTCGTGTTGTTCTGTTAACAGTTTCTCCTGCCTTACAGAAGCTTCTCATCCTCATGAGGTCCCATTTTTTAATTGTTGAACTTAAGGCCTGAGCTGTTGGAGTTCTGTTCAGGAAGTTTTCTCCTGTGCCAATGTGTTCCAGACTCTTCCCCACTTTTTCTTCTACATGACTTAGTGTCTCTGGTTTTATGTTGAGGTCTTTGATCAACTTGGATTTAAGTTTTGTGCATGGTGCCAAATATGGGTCCAATTGCAATTTTTTTACATAGACATCCAGTTAGACCAGTAGCATTTGTTGAAGATGCTATCCTTTTTCCATTGAATAGATTTGGCTTCTTCATCAAAAAACAAGTGACCATATATGTGTAGATTCATATCTGGGTCTTCGATTCGATTCCGCTGATCAACCAGCCTATTGCTGTGCCCATACCATGCTGTTTTTTATTACTGTTGCTTTATAATACAGCTTGAGATCAGGTATGGAACTTCCTCCTGAGGATCTTTTATTGTACAAGATTGTTTTAGCTATTCCAGGTTTTTTGTTTTTCCATATGAAGTTGAGAATTGACCTTTCAATGTCTTTAAAAAGTTGTGTAGGTATTTTTCCTTTTTTTGTTTTCGTTTTTTTTTATTAATTAATTCTTGTTACATCTCAATGGTTATCCCAACCCTTGTAGCCTCCCATTCTTCTCTCCCTCCTATTTTCCCTTTACTCCCCCCCCCATGACTGTGCCTGAGGGGGACTTCCTCCCCCTTTATATGCTTGTGTAGGTATTTTGATAGGGATTTCATTGATCCAAATAACTGAATTGACAAATGAGGCTCAGAACTAAACAGAGAATTCTCAACAGAGGAATAGCGAATGGCTGAGAAACACTTAAAGAAATGCTCATTGTCCTTAGACATCAGGGAAATGCAAATCAAAACAACTTTGAGATTCCATCTTACATCCATCAGAATGACTAAGATAAAAAACTCAAGGAACACCAGATGCTGGAGAAGATGTGGAGAGAGAGCAACATTCCTTCATTGATGGTGGGAATGCAAACTAGTACAGTCACTTTGGAAATCTATCTGGTACTATCTCTGAAAACTGGGAATAAGGCTTCCCAGCTATTCCACTCCTTGGAATATACCCAGAAGATGCTCCAGCACACAGTAAGAACTTTTGCTCAACCATGTTCATAGAAGTTGTATTCATAATGGCCAGAACATGGAAACAGCCTAAGTGTCCCTCAGTAGAACAATGGATAAAGAAACTGTTGTAAATTTACACTATGAAATATTATTCATCTATTAAAGCAAGGAATTCTTGAAATTTGTGAACAAATGGATTGAACTAGAAATGTTTATAATGAGTGAGTTAACTCAGAAGTAGAAAGAGTCAAATGGTATATACTCACTTATTTCTGGACAGTAGCCCAAGGAGCATGTCCCATGAACGTCTTCACTTACCAGTAAATTGGGACAGAGAGGAGGACATCCTATTGGAACTCTAGGTGAGAGAAGCATGGGAGAATGGGGAACTAGAAGGATCTAGAGGGTCCTAGAATCCTACAAGAAGAACAATATAATGAGCGTATGTGGGCCCAGGGGTCTTGCTCAAACTATAGCACCAGCCAAGGACAATACCTGCAGTAAATTCAAACCCCTACCCAGATCTAGTCAATGGACAGGACATTCTCCACAGTTGAGTGGAGAATGGTGTCTGACTTTCACCCGAATTCTGGTGCCCCATATTTGACCATGTCTCCTGGATAAGGAGGCGTGGTGGCCCTCAGAGGAAGAATAGCAGGCTACCAAGAAGAGACTTGGTACCCTGTGAGCATATATAGGGGGAGGAAATCCCCCTCAGTCACAGTCATAGGTGAGGGGAGTAAGGGGAGAATGGGAGGGAGGGAGGAATGGGAGGATACAAAGGATGGGATAACAATTTAGATGTAACATGAATAAATTAATAAAAAGATTTTTAAAAAAGAAATGAGATTCAGAACTAAACAGAGAATTCTCAACAGAGGAATATCAAATTGCTGAGAAACACTTAAAGAAATGCTGAATGTCTTTAGTCATCAGAGAAATGCAAATCAAATTGACTCTGAGATTCCATCTTACACCTATCAGAATGGTTAAGATAAAAAATTCAAGTGATATCACATGCTGGCAAGGATGTGGGGAAAGAGGAACACTCCTTCATTGCTGGTGGAAATGAAAACTTGTATAACTACTTTGGAAATATATCTGGTGCTTTCTCAGAAAACTGGGAATAGGGCTTCCTCAAGACCCAGCTATTCCACTCCTTGGAATATACCTAGAAAATTCTCCACCTCACAAAAAGGTCATATGCTCAACCATGATCATAGCAGCCTTATTCATATGAGTCAGAGCCTGGAAACAGCCTAAGTGTCCCTCAGTGAAAGAATGGATAAAGAAACTGTGGTACATTTATACTAGGAATACTACTCAGGTATTAAAAACAAGGAAATTCTGAAATTTGTGAACAAATGGATGGAACAAGAGATGATCAGACTTAGTGAGTTAACCCAGAAACCCATGAAAGTGTTCACTTATCAAGAGATTGAGATCGATGTGAGGAAATCCTACTGGGAACCTAGGTTAGAGAAATATAGGTGATTGGGAAATAGAAGGACCCAGAGGGTCCTAGGAAACTACAAGAGGAACATCTTGACAGATGGATCAGGCCCCAGGGTTGTCTGCTCAAACTATTGCACTAACCAAGGACAATACAAGTAGTAAACATCGTATCCCCACTCTGATTTACCCAATGGATAGGACATTATCCACAGTTATATGGAGAGTGGGGACTGGACTCTGACATGAACTCTGGTTTCCCATATTTGGCCACATCCCTTTAGTGGTCAGGCCCTATGGCACACAAAGAAAGAATAAGTAGGCTACCAATAAGAGACTTGATAACTTATTACCATATAGTGGGGGAGGAGGTCCCCCTCGGTTACCATCATAGGAGAGGGGAATAGGCAGAAAGCAGGAGAGAGGGAAGAATGGGAGGATACAAGTGATGGGATAATAATAGAGTTGTAATCTGAATAAATAAATTAAATAATAATAATAAAAACTGAGATTCTTCACCACTAGAGTAAACAGTTTTGCCTTATGTTTACATTTCCTGGTTCAATATAAGCAATAAATATCCATTTCTAGCTAATTATTTCCATTCAGATAATTGGTCTCTAAGGTTTTCCTTATTTTATTTTTTCATCCTTAGGATTGAAATGTCCTAAAATTTCCAATATGCTCTAGTACCTGTATGTATACAGTATTGAAAGATAGTGTAAATATACAGACTTAAATAGATTTGTACTTTCAATGCTGCTTAATCTCCTCCATTTTTTTTAAAAACAAAGTTTCTTCATAGTATATCTGTGTGGCAACATATGTATTTTCTGAGTAGTATTGCAAATACTTTTTAATACTATTTTAATAAGGTGTTATTTGAATTAATGTTATTTTTCAACTGCAAATAAATGAGGTGAAGTACTTTGAAGTATTTCCTAAAATGACCTAATTTCATTATATTATGGAAATTTTTAATTATTTTTACTTAATCGCTTTATATTTCTTCTGCTTTTTGAATGAATGCTGATCAATCTAAGATGAAGTAGGTTATGCTTTAATTGGAGTCAGTTGATTTTTTTCATTGTAAATATAGTAGTCCTTCTTTTTGCAGCCTATCCATATCTTCCACTTAGTGTTTGTTATACTATCTAAAGTACTGATGTTATGACTTTAACCATAATACAATTTTTTCTTTGCTATTTGGAAAATCTAGAGTATTTAAGACTTGCATTAAACCATTTCACTATTATGAATTTTTCTGAGCTTTTAGCTTCCACTAGGACCTTAGAGTTTCCATTAGACAATACCTTTACATTCTTATCTTTTCTTTACTGCTATCCCAACACAAAATATTGTCATTTTCTATTTGATTTATTCCTTTGAAAAAAATTAATTCTATTTTTAAGTGTAATTTTTTTGTCATTTTTGTTGTTAGCAGACTGTCACATAAAATTATTTGTTTGTAATGCTATTCCTCAACAGATTTTGTATTTTAATATATAAATGTTCTTGTATCTTTTTACTTTAATGTTTTATCAGCTTCTCCTTAATATCTTGAATATCTTGACTAGCTCATTCTGGCAGTGAGGGCCTGTGGCCATTTTGCCTAGCTTACTCATTGTGAGGAAACCCTTCCTCACAATTCTGTTGTCATGGGAACCTTCCTGTATGCTCAGTAAGGTCAATGTTAGTCCAGTCTGGTTGTTCATCCTTTCCAGGTAACCTATTTGTTAACTTTCACTAGATTTTTAGTGAAAAATAACTTTTCATTCACTTTTAAACAGTCTGGTAGGTTATATATGTAAATATTTAAGGCAATTTTTTGGTTCCTAACTTTTGATTTTAGTTCCTTATTTTTTCACTGTAATATTTTGTCTAATGTTAAACAATCTCTTTTAACTAACTTTCAATATAGGTTTGCTTTTCATAAATTATTTTTCCCTCCATCATTGTAATATATTTTATAACTAGTTATGAGAAAATTTTCTACTCATGTTAATTCTTACAGTATTATGAAAACACACACTGGCCCTGTGAATTTTAGCCCATCTTGATGTTCTTCTGTATTATAAAGTCAGAATCTGAAATTTTAAAATTTTACTAGATACCTTCTTATGATCAGAATTTCAGTGCCATCTGAAACTAATATGAAACTTCAATTTTTCCTTAATTTTCCACTAATTTTTAAATTTTAGGGAAGTAACTTGTTCTTTGTTGAAATTTTCAGATATTTAAATATTGATTTATTTATATTCATATTTTATATTTGACATATTTTCAGTTTTAAAGATATTATGAGTTTTATCTATGTTTCTATTGGTCTATTTTAAAATTCTTTTCATGTTTACTTAATAATTTTACACTCCCAGCATTGATATTATTTGTTTTTCTTATGTGACATCTTGTATTTAATATCAAAACTTTAATGTTCTTTTACTCACAATTTTTATACTTACAAGTTGGTCATGTCTTTAATTTTAATAGACAATTTGTACTGTATAAATCATATTTTGTATATTTTAAACTAAAAAAAAAACTCAGGGTTCTCGATTTCCTGTCAGCATTCATATCTGTACATTATACTGCTTGACACATAATAAAATTTGCTTTTTGTAGATTTTTTTCTATTTGTTAGTTCACAGTTGAAATTTAGTTATTTTGGAGGGGTTATAATTTAATTACAACATTTCTTCTTCTCCTTTCTTCACTGCTCTTTTCTTCTCCACACTCCAACAAATTAATGGCCCATTTTTTACTAATAATTTTTACACTCATGTGTATGTGAGTATATACAAACAAAATATGACTTATTTGTCTGTATAATTCTATTTCTATGCATATTTTCAGGGATGACTAAAATTCCTTTTAGGACTGGCCAAAAAAATTACTGAAAGTCAGCTCTTTTTCACAGCTTTCTTCAGGTGTCTATAGTGTGTGTGTGTGTGTGTGTGTGTGTGTGTGTGTGTGTGTGTGTGTGTTTGTGTAAGGTGTGTCCTTTGTACTTTCCTCAAACCACTTTGTTATATATATTGGTGCTGTCCTTGTTAGTCTCACATTTGAGTAGTCATGTTTATGACGTTTTATGGTTTTAGCTACTGATTTTAATGGTAATAGTTTCTGTCACTCTCACAGAAATTTCCAGTTACCTTGTTTATTAAAATCTGTCTCCTCCCTCTTCTGCAATGGTCAGAGATCCTTAGGTTAAGGAGTGTTTTGTAGATTTTTTATTGGGATTGGTTTCCATAACTCTGTACTTTGATTAGTTTTGCTTTTCTTTAATGGTCTCTGTTGCAAAGAGAAGTTTACTTGATGAGGGGCAAAGACTAAACATATGTGATGTTATAAGAACAAACATTTCTAGATTGTCGTGAAAAATTATGTTGGTTTACTAAACTAGAGGATGTAGATTGTCCTCCAATAACCATGACTTCACTACCACTGTGTAGTTAGCCAGCCTTACAGCATCAGTAACAGTCTCCTTTTTCTTGAGCAAGTCTTAAGTTCAATTAAAGTGCTTCTGGTTACTATAATGATATATGTGCCAAAACTGCACCCTTAGGGTTATTATGCCATGTTGTTAGTTGATACTGTTCGTGTGCAAAATAACTGGGTATGGATAATGGTTCCCCATTTTGTGAGGAAAGAGGCAAGCATGGTACCTTCTGGTACTATGAAAGCTAGTCTTCAAGAAGGAGACTTGTAACAAGAATAAATAAATAAAAAAGGGGGGGAAGGAGACTTCCAGATTAGTTTCAGCTAAGGCACCTGTGGACTTTTTCACTGAAGTGCATGGTATCTTCAACAACGGGGATTTAAGATTCTTTTTATTCTAGATAACCAAGGGTATCATAAATAAATTGTATGTTTTGGTCAGCAATTCAAAAGAGCATTTCACATGTCTATCATTGGAGTTTTTGTTAGAGTAAATTAGAAAAATGTAGGCTTTTTAAGGAAAGGAGAGGGAGGAAAATTTAGAACATGGAGGGAGGAAGATAAAAAAATGAGTACCTCTGAAAAAAGCACAAGGAATCATACTAATAACTATTAACAAAAAACCTAACTATAACATGCATATATAAATTTTGACTTTATTTATGAGAGTGTATATGTGTATATATACATATAAAATCTGTGTATGTATATTACATACAAGCATGTGTAATATATATATATATATATATATATATATATATATATATATATATATGTATATATATTTCTGTTGATAGCATTTGTTTGATGAGACCATTGCAATTGGCATTTTAATACAGGGCCACCCTAGCATCCCAAGTTTCATGTAATAGAAGATTACCATTTTTATTTTCAGCTTTTCACTTGATATTGAGGCAAAGAAGCAATTCCATAAAGCTGTCTTCTCCATTTTTTTGAAAGCTTGAAAGGTAAGATTGTGCTTTCATAAATTTATCAACAAAGGTTCATTGTATACTGGACTAGAAGAAAATGTAAGGTGGAATGCCACATAAAATATAATTTCCAATGCATTTTTGATAATATAATGCTAAAACAATTATTCATGAAGAAATTTTGAGAAAAACATTGATATCTGTTTCAGTGGTTCAAACATGGTAATGTTTCAAAAAATTAAAACATAAGAATCAGACTGCACTGCATAGCATTTTATACAACCATAATGTACTTACAATTAACCATTTTCATAATTGAAAACTTTTCAATCTCTGAGACAGACTTTCTTATTAGGAACAGTAAAAATTTGAGGTAGCCTTTCTCCTTTCCATTCATTACTTATATGAATAGTAAATATGTAAGAGTGTTTTCCAAATGATGTTCTGTGAAAATATGTTTCTATATAAGTTTTGATTATACATACATACATATATACATATATATATATATATATATATATATGTATATATATATATATATATATAATTCCTAGTGTTTTCCAAATGATGTTCTGTGAAAATATGCTTCTATATAAGTTTCAAATATATATATATATATATATATATATATATATATATATATATATATATATATATTATTGCTAGAGATCTAACTTAGAAAATTACATCTATTACTAGGAAGTTATTCCTGTTATATAGATGTTCTAATATTGAGCTATACCTAAGAAAAGTAGGTATTTTGATTATCTAGTAAACAAGAGATATAATATCCAGTAAGTGTCTTTCTTGGATGTTTTGAAATGACCTGCAAAGCAAATTATTTTATTTTGTTTAATTTTTTCTAAGTTTGTGTAACAATAATTATGTTTCCCAGTGTAATGGAAAGCATCTTTTGGAAATGATCTTACTGAAAATCATATTGCCATAAAAATTAGTTTCAGAATTTTCCTTGTTTACCTTTTCAGCCAATAGATATTTTTTCCTTTATCATCCTTGTTAGTGTGAACTTTGGTAATTAATTTGATCATTTTATTCTTTCACAAATTAGACTGACTAAAATTTTAGACTTATGCAATGTTTTAGTTGTAAAGATTTCTTGATTTTTTTTACATTTTCTTTTTATCTGCCTAGAAGATTTTTATTCCCCTTGCTTTCATAAGATGAATGTTTATATAATTTTAAACTTCCCTTTAATATTTTCTTTGTGACCTGTGAACTTTACTATTCAGAAATATTATCAAATCCTACAGTTTTTCTTTTCTTTTTTAACATTTCTCAGTTACTACTTTTACTCATTATTTATTTTGAATCAGACTACATGGTACTTGAGTATTTATTGTTGGGATTATGTTATTTATTTTTCATTCAATTTTATTGTGAAAAGAGAACTAATCTATTTAAAACACCTGTCTTTTAAATTTTATGGAGATGTATTATTAGTGGCTTATAAGGAGAATATTGTAGCAAATGTATTTCCTGCACTGGATAAAATTATTTATAGTCTTGTTTGGGGGTATACATTTCTGTATCAATATTATCTTCATGGTCACTTCTGCTATCTTATAATCTCCCCTGAGTGCACAGAAAATAAAGCTGTGGAGCAGAAGTTTCCATACGAAAACTCTTTCTCTCCTCGACCCTGTTCAACATGGACTTAATATTAAATCTGTTTATTTCCCTTCCAATCTGCAGTGTGTCCAAGTAACTAATATTTTTCTTCAGAAAAATGTGTATTTACAAAGGGAAAATGAGAAAAACTCTTGTGAGCAAAGAGGGCCTCCATGGGAGGAATATTCAGTAGCTTGTTGTTTGAAGCATATCCACTGGGAACCCATTGTTCTTCCAACTAATATAGGCTATTAGTATTTTAGTGATTCCCTTGGTCACCTCCATGAATTTTTGACTATATCTAGGGCTTGCTCCACAGGAGGGGATATCATGACCAGTACTGTAGTGTTGGTCAAAAGGCCCTGCCTTTGAAGGACATTGGCCCTAATATTGAATTTTCTTTTGCTACTTTGTCAAAGGTCTTGACTAATTCCTTTCTAAATATTTATGTTTATGTCTATAGATCTGGGCTAGTTCCAACCTTAGAGATGTTAATTCTTATCACTTAGTATCACCCTTCTTCTTACAAATACATTCTGTGATTTTTCCAAATATTTTAAAATTATGTTGCAAAATAATAGGCGTTGGTGCGGGTTTTTATACCCTCTTCATACTCTGATTTCTCCCACACACCCACATGACTCTTTGCTTTAGCCTTTGCACTCCCAGTATTCCCCCTCATTGAACCTATGATCTATTTTTTTACTTCTCAGAACTTGTCCCTCCCCATAACGTCTGTTACTATTTTTCTGGGTTTCACTGGTGCATCAAGTCAAATACACAAAAAATTTGAATCTAAGATTCACATATGAGAGAGATAGTATGCATTTGTATTTTTAGACTGGAATCATCCCACTCAGTATAGTTTTTGTTCCAGTTCCATTCATTTAGCTATTATTTCATTTCAATTTTCTTTATATTGGAATATTTTTTCATTCTACATGAGTGCCATAATATTCTTTGGATTCATCAATCAGTGGACTTCCAGGTTGATTCCATTTTCTAGCTCCTATGAATAAATTAAAAATGTAAAAGTGTCTCCATATTATAGATGCATCATATAGAATTTCTATTTATAGTTTTTATTCATGTTTGTGAAACCTGCAGGTTATTTTTAGTGTGTATATGGTAGTTTGCACTCCTATCCATATCATGTAACACTTCTTTTATCACTATATCCATGTCAATATCTATTTCTATTAGTATTCCTGATGATGGCCATTCTTACTTGTGTGAGTTGGAGTAGTAAAGTAGATTTAATTTCATAATTAAGTATATGTGGCACTATCTAATATGTCCACTAAAAACTTGAAATTCTTTTCTTATAAATTTTCTGTTCCGTTCCACATTGTCTCAGTTTATTCATGTACAGAATAGGAAACTTATTATTTATGATTATTTGAGATACAATTCCTTTATTTTTGTTTTATTTTTGTGCTATTGGAGTCAAAGCCCTTACCTAGGCCTATAAATTGGAAAATTCCCGATTTTTTCTATTACCAGTGACAGAGGATTAGGTCTTATGTTGATCTCCTTGGTCTATTTAAGTTCTAGTTTCTACATGATGAGAGGTGAGAATCCAATTCCAGTTTTCTAAATAATGAAGTTTGTTTTTTCTAGATGTGCTTTTTAATGTTGTCTTTTTTCAAATTAGTATTTTTGTAATTTTTCATAATTATATTTGAATTGACTATTATCTGTCTCTTATATTCTATTACATCAACCCATGTGTCTGTGTCAGTAATATGTTGTTTTATTACACCAGCTCCATAGTGTAACTTTAAGTCAGGTGTATTGCTTTCTTCAAATGTATTATTTTTGGTCAGAGTTCCTTTAGCAATACATGGTCTTCTGTGCTTCTATATAAATTCTGTATTTTTTCTAAATTTGTAAAGAATATCCCTGGGATTTGGATTGGCATTGCCTAGAATCTATAGATAGCTTCTGATAAGATAGTCAATTTTACAATATTATTTCTTCTAATCAACGAACATATGATGGGTTTCCATCTGTTACTGTCTATATCAATTTATTTCTACATTTTCTATTATGTAGATTTTTGTGGTTAGTTTTATTAACAAGTATAGTTTATTATTTCTGTGGTTATTGTAAATGGTATTAATTCCCTTATTTCTTTTTCAGTTTTTTTCTCTTTGGTATATAGTAAGGTTACTGAATATTGTGTGCTAATATTTTATCATATTACTTTGTTGAATGGCTTTAATAGGTATAGTTTTCTTGTGCAGATATTAATAGAAATAACAAAACTATTTAAAATGGTAACACTGATTTGTTGTCTTCCTACTGATTTATTTTATGATTTTCATTTACTCTTCATGTCTTATCACTCTATTTATGAATTCAAACAATATAAAGAGAGTATATGCCCCTTCCTTGTTTCTGATCTTAGCAGGAATTCTTTGAGTTTCCTCCATTTAATATGACGTTGACATTAGTTGTGTAGTATGTATTCTTTATTATGTTGAGGAATATTCTCTATACCCCTAAGCATTCTACTATTTTGAAAACAACTTTTAAGAGTTTTTTTCTATATCAAAAGAGAGGATATTGTCACTTTTGTATGACATTCTACTCATGTGATGCATAAAATTTATTGTTTTGCACATGCTGAAACATTTCTTTCAGAAATGAAATAAACATGATTGTAAAGAATGATCTTTTTGATATGAACTGGAATTTAATTTGTCAGTGGTATATAAGAAATTTTCATGAGGATTATCAGTCTTATTTTCTTTATCAGTTTTATTAATGGCTTGCTTAGGCATCAGTGTTGCCTTCCTTAAAAGATTTTGGAAGCCTTCTTTGCTTTGCTGTTCGGCAGAATAATTTGAGTAGTATAGGCATTAATTCTTCAGTTATTTTTTGGTAGAATTTTGCAGTGCATCCATCTGATTCTGGTTTCTTTTAAGTTAGGAGGCCTTATTACCACTTCAGTCACATTGCTGGTTATGATTTTATTACTTTATTTTGATTTAGGTTTGATATGGCTATGCATTGAAATGAATCATCTATATCTTTCAGCTTTCCCAATTTCACAAATTACATATTTTAAATCATGACAATGAGGTTTATAGAATTTAATTGTTTTCTCTCATAATGTCTCACCTTTTGCTTCTAATTTAACTAATTTGGGTATTTTGTCCTTTGGCTATTTTGATTGTTATCAGTTTGCTTACTTAATCAAGTTTAAAGAGACTTAGATATATGGGGAAAGGGATTTTTTAACAAAGAAAATACTTCTATAAGATTGACATGTAGTAAAGACTATGGAGGCATATTGTTGGTTAATGAATGTTAACCTTTGGCAGGTGAATCTGAGCTATATGAAGGTGCAGCCTCAGTTGCAGTAGTAGCCCCAGGATTGAAGTGGTCCTGAGCAGACTTTGAGGCTTGGCACTATTTGGCAGCAGCAGTTCCCTTATGGATGTCCTAAGATAGGGTACTCTTGAAAGACAAATCTGTTGCAATGGAACAAATGGAGATGCCAGTACAATGAAATACCTACCAAGGGCAGCAGTAGGTATTGAGGTGGAACCACCCTGGAGACAAGATCTGTTTGCTGTGGATAACAGAGAAAGAGAAGCATTTTCACAAGTTCTTTGGAGATCAGAATATCATAAGTGAATACTACATGTATAATTCTTAGCGTTTTACACTGTGTAACTTTGGGTTTTGCTTTTTTCCTTATTTTATTTGCTTACTCACTTTACATCCTGATATCAGCCTCTTCCATCCTCTCTTCCCAACCTAACTCTCCCAATCTCTTAGCCATTTCCTTCTACCCCTTCTCCTCAGGAAGGGGGAATACCACCTGTACCAACCCATACTGTCATATCAAGTCTCATTAGCACTAAGTGCATCCTTTTCCACTGAAGACAGATAAGTCAGCCCAGCTAGGAGAAAGTGATCCAAAAGTAGGAAACTGAGTCCATGTCAGAGACAGCACCTTGTTCCAATTGTTATGGGACCCTCATGAAGACCAAGATCTACATCAGCTACACATATGTGGGGGGCCTAGGTCCAATCTATGCTTTCTCTTTGGTTCATGGTTCACTATCTATGAGCCCAATCATAGTAAGTTAGTTGATTCTGCTTGTCTTCTTGTGTCATTCTTGTTCTCTTTGAGTCTATTTTTCCCCCAACTCTTCCACAAGAATCCACAACACTCCCAGAGCTCCATCTAATGGTCCTCAGCATTTATTTTGATCTTCTTCTGGGTGGAACCTCTCACAAGACTTCTTTCTCCAAGCATAGCAGAGTATCATTAATAGTGTCAGGGGTTGGATATCTCCTATGGGGTGGATCTCAAGTTGGGCAGACATTGTTTGGCCATTCCCTAAATATCTGTTCCATCTTTATCCCTGCACATTTTGTATGCAGGGTAAATTTGGAGTCAAAGTGTTTGTGGGTGGATTAATGGTCCCTCCCTCCAATGGAAGTCCTGCCTAACTATATAAGGTAACCACTTCAGTCTCCATATCCGTTACTGATAAGAGTCCTAGTTGGAGTCACCTCTGTATCCTCCTAAAAGCCCAACCTGTTGCAGGTGTCCAGCTTTTCCCAGAGATTCCCCCTTCAGTTTCCCTTTCCCCCACAGCTCTCTCTCCTTCTCCTCCTACTTTCTCCACATCTGATCCCCACTCTCATTTCCTTACCCACTCCTTCTCCCAACAAGTTCTCTCTCTTCATATGATTCCAATGTCTATTTTGTTTCTCCTTCTGAGTGAGATTCAAGAAACAGAAACTCCCCTTGGACTCTCTTTGTTACTTAGCTTCTTTGAGTTTGTAATTTGTAGTATGTTGTACTTTGTGGTTAATATCCACTTATATGTGAGTGCACATAATGTGTTTAATTCTGGGTCTGGGTTACCACACTCAGAGTGATCTCTCCTAGTTCCATCCAATTTCCTGCAAACTTCATGATTTCCTTTTTTTTAAATTGCTGAGTAGTATTCCATTGTATAAAAGTACCACATTTTTAAAATCCATTCTTTGGTTGAGGGACATTGAAGGTTTTTTTTCTCCAGATTTAGGTTATACAAATAAAGCTGGTGTGTCCTTATGGTATGGTGGAGAAATTTTTAGGTATATACCTATGAGTGGTATTGCTGAGAAAGCACTAGATTGATTTCCAAGTTGTACAAGTTTGCATTCCCATGAGCAAGCAAGGGGTGTTAAACATTCTCCACATCCATGCCAGAATGTTGTGTGACTAGAGTTTTTTTTTTTATCTTAGACATTCTGATGGGTGTAATATGGAATCTCAGAGTTTACATGATTTGTAGTTTCCTGTTGACTAAGGACTTGAGCATTTCTTTAAGTGCTTCTCAGACATTAGAGGCTCCCTTCTTGAGAATTCTTAGTTTAGCTCTGTACCTCATTTTTAATTGGCTTATGTGGTTTGTTAATGCTTAATTTCTTTTATTGATTGTGACTGTGTCTTAATTCTGGCCTTTTGGCCTATGAAAGTAATTAAGATGTATCTTGATTTCACAAGAGCACACTTTGTAGTTATAGAGAGATTTGTGGTGTTTAAAGTGATCTGGGATATTATAAATGAAAAATTTTAAAGTTTTTTTGAGACTATGAGTTTTAACAATTGCTATCTGCTTTATATTCTTTTATTAATATAGATGTTGAGTAAACAGGAAAGGAAATATTGTTCTTTACTATTGATGTGTTGACAGTATAGGTCAATCATGTTAGTTGGATTTCTTTCAACTTGACATAAATCTATGCATTTTGCAGAAGAGAAATATTAATAGAAAACAGAGAAAACACCTTGATAAGACTGATAACCTGAGCTTATTCATCATGAGTCAACAACTTTGCAATTGACCTCCATTATCTGTTCCAATATAAGCCTTAAATACCCATTTATAGTTAACTATGCAGATCCAGATCCTTGGACTTTAAGATTTTCCTTATTTAATTTCTCATCTTGATGAAAATGTAGTATTATTTCCAGGATGTTCTAGTATCTGTATGTGTTAAATGTTGACAGATAATGGAATTATACAGACTTATATAGATTTGTACTTTTATGACGACTTAATTTCTTCCTTTATTTACAAGGATTCAATATACTGTATTTATGTTGCAACATCTTTATTTTACAATAAGTATTGCCATCTGCATTTTGAATTATGTATCTGAGGTATAGTTGGTGCTGAAGAATTGGCTGTGAGACTATTGTATTTTACCTAGGTTGAATCTCATGGCAACTTAGTCCTGTACTTCCCTCAGCACTCTAGCTTCTCTATTATGATCTTAAGGAAGCACTTCCCAGAATATTTGCCTTCAATAATGTTGGTCTCTTCATAAGTACAGCAACTTAAGACCTGTATCAACTGTCTTAGGAAATCAAAGGCCTCACTTTAGTGGTTCTGATCTCTTAACAGTAGGAAGTAATTCTTCAAGAGATCCTGTGTTTTATATGAAAGGCTTACTGAGCCATGAGTAGCAAACCAATAATATATATTCCTTCTTGGCTTATGCATAAGTTCCTAGAGGCTCTTGCTTCCAGCCCCCAGTTTCTTCATTGGCTTCCCACAATTATGAGTTTGATATAAGCACTAAAATTAAAACAAAACTTTTCTTTTCTAAGTTTCATTCTGTTGCTGGGTTTTATAATAATAGAAAAGTTACTTGGGCATTCATCTTGTTTCTATTCAGAAAAACCACCTACTTTTATTGATTATTTTTATTATTATTTATTTCTATTTTATCAACTTCAGACCAGATTTTGATAATATCTTCCAATGTACTGTTTTTGGATTGTGATTTGTTCTCGGTTTTCATGTCACTTGGTTGTATAATTCAGCTATTGATTTTATGATTCAAATGTTCTTTGGACTTTTAGGACTGCTTTCATTGTGTTCCATAGAAATTTTTATATTGATATTTATTTTTATTCAATAGTTTGTTGTTTAATCTCCATGAATTTTTATACATTTTTTAGGTTTATTTTTCTTGATGTCTAGGTTTTTTTCCACTGTGATCAGATAAAAGGTAGGGTATTATTCTAGTTTTCCTATATTTTTGAGACTTTGTTTTTGTTCTAATATGCGATTTACTTTGGAGGATGGTCCATGGACCAATGTGGGTTATTTAGTATTTGGTGGAATCTTTTTTAGATATATGGAGGACACATTTGGTTTATGATACAATTTAACTGCATGTTTCTTTGCTTAGTTTTTATACGTATTACTGGTCCATTGGTTACAGTGGGTTAAAAAATCATGTGCTATCACTTTATTGGGATTTAGTTTATGATTTTACATTTAATAATGTGATTTTTAAATGAAATTAAGTACACCTGTGTTTGATGTATGTATGCATAGAATTGTTATATACTCTTGGTAGAATGTTCCCCTTATGAATATGAAATGGTCTTCTTTTCTGGTTATTTTTCCTTTGAAGTATATTTTATCAAGTTAGAATAATTATACCTACTTGTCTCCTAGTTCGATTACCTCAGAATACCCTTTTCCATCTCTTTTACCTCTTTTACTATCAATGATAATAAAGTATGTTACTTTGATTCAGCAAAAAGATAAAATTTTTTTGAAAATTTGTTCCAATCTCTGTATTTTTGTCAAGGAACGGACACCACTAATATTCATTTGTTATTGAAAGACATATGCTAATTTCTGTCATATTGTAATTGTGTGGTATTTTATTAGACTTCTTGAGCAACTGTACTGGAGTTATACAGGCTTACTTTTTTGGCTACTTTATTGGGTTCTTCTATCTGTGACTCTTCCAAACCTCATTGCACACTAATCCTTTCTAACCCCCCAACACTAGGTAGAAGGTTAGAGGGAAAAGGGGGTATATACCTCTTTAGATTTCTTCATGCTAATTAGAGGCATCAAGTTCCTAGAGGCCAGTCCAATCATCATTATTGTCATCAGAGTATCCAGAAAACCAGTAAACCAACAATATATAACAGAGAAGCAGGGACCAATAGCAGTGGGGGAGCAACATCTGCCACAGGCCCTTTCAGGGGTCTACCATTTTTATACCCTCTCCAGATTCTTCAGAATTGAACTATCTGCCGCTGGCAAAATTCATGTCCTTCCTAAAGAATGAGACAATCATAATTAACAACTGTGGACTAACTGAAGCAGCACCATATTTCACACATAGGATTAAAACAAATTCATATTCACATAACATAACTGGGTTTAATAATAAACAAATACTATCACCATATTTCTCCCTTTGTTAAGACGACTTTTTTCTAACATTAGTAAACTATTTTTTAGCCTGTTTCAAGAATTTCATTGGATTCTTTTTATTTACATTCTGATCATAGCCCCCTTCCTCATTGCCTCGAGATGCCACCCTTCCCCTCCCCTTGTTGTCAGAAAGGGGGAGCCTTTCTCCCCTGATATCTGACCTCAGCCTATCAAGTCTGATCTGAACTGCCTGTATCCTCTTTCTCTGTGGTGGAGCAAGGCTGTCCCACCAGAAGGAAGTGATCAATGTGTGGGGGCCAGAGTCCATGACAGACGTAGCCCCTTCTCCCCATATCGTGGAACCCACAAGGAGACTGTGTTGTCTATATACTACATCTGGGCAGAAGGTGTATGTTTTCATCATGCCTGGTTCTTGGTTGGTACATCAGTCTCTGTAGCACCACCTTCTCCACCAGGATTTGTTGTCTCCATTGATCTTCTTGTCGACTTCCTGTCCCCCTCAAATCCTTCTATTCACCAACTCTTCCATAAACCTCCTGCACTTCACACCAAAGTTTGGCTGCGAGTCTCTGTGTCTGTTTGGATCTTCTGATGGATGAAGTCTTTAAGAGAACCTATATGGTAAGATCCCATCCTTGTACCTATACCTCCCTTTCAACCTTTATTTCACCCTAATCCCTTCACATACGAACAACACTAGGTAGGAAAGAAAGATGGTTAAAGGAGAAAGGGGTCATAGATTTCCTTAAATTATTTTTTCCTTATTAGTGGCAAATCCAATCATTTTCATCATCAGATTATTCAGCAGTCCATCAAACCAGCATCCAGCAATATCAGTCAAAATCACAAAGGCAGAATCAGGCAAACCAGCCACAGTGCTGGTAACAGCAGGAGGATAAGTAGCTAACACAGGCCCTCTCAAGTTTCTTCCCTTATACACTTTTCAGAATACCCAGAATTAAACTATCTGCAGCTGGTAAAGATCATGCCCCTGTTAGTGCACAAGGCATATCATAATCAGTTGTTTTGAAAGAGCCTCTTATCCCACATCTGGCATTAAAACATATAAGTGAGTTTTCAAAGAAAAACCAAAGCACTCACTACACATGCCACTTTTAGTCCAATAAAGGCTTATTCTCTAACATTAATAAATGATCTAAAATAAGAACAATTAAAGCCAGGTGTGATAGCATACATCTTTAATCCCAGTACTCAGGGATTCCACAGAAGCTGGTGGATCGCTGTGAGTTCAAGGCCAGCCAGACATACAAAGTGAGTCAAGGACTGCTAAAGCTACGTGAGAAACCTTGTCAAAAAACAAAAAACAAAAACAAAAACAAAAAAAGAGAAAAAACTATTATGAGATCTTCCAAATTAAATTTATATTTACAATGTCCAGTCCATATGTATTCCACTAACCTCTCATGGTAAGTCCAATGTTTGTATCTAAATCACTTCCTAATCATAATTTGCATTTATCTACCTAAAAACAACTTTTTAAACCCTAAAATATTTTCTTAGATCCTAAAGATCTTAATGTTTTATGTCTTTGATATTTAATAAGGAAAATATTAAGACTTTAGCTAGATAGTCTTCAACCCTATCAGAGAACAGAGAAAGATACATTTTACTTGAGAAAACAGAAAGAGCAGAGTAATCAAATTTAAAAAAATTACAGAAATGACAGAGGTTACTGACAACCTAAGCAATCATCCAAGGTTTCTCTGTGTCATTGTTTCATTCAATATTTGGTTGACAGGCCCAGAATATCTGACAAATATTTCTGTGAAACAGGAATTTTGAAGGACTTGCCTACCTTGTCTCTGCAAAGTTGGGCAGTCAGCTTTTCTGTGTCTGACTTGTCCACAGTTTGGACAGTCTTCTGTCAGCAGTCAAGGTAAGGGTAGTTTTATTCCTAGTGTCTAGTTTTGGCGTGTTTGAAACAAACTCCAGGTATAGGTTCTCCAGTGTTGATCAACTTCTTTGAATTAGTAGGGAATAATGCCAGGAGCAGAAATTTCTTTCTGTATGAAAATTCTATTGTTAATAAAGCATCTTTAATACCATGTTCTGTAGATCTCTGAAGTTTTTGAAGACCACCTATCTATCTCAGTATAACTAAACAGATGAATATTGCTTATTTCTATGTATTTGCTTTCTGCTTAACTTTGAAAATATATACAAGCATTAAATAAAGTTTACTTTTTAAATATATTAAATGAATACCTAACATGATTAGAAGGTTGTTTATAGGTGAATAACTACTAACTTGCATTTCTAATTATCCTAAACAGTTTGCAATATTAGGTTTTGTAAGACTAGAACATAAATATATATTTAAGACTTTTATTAACAGGTGCTTGCAGTTTGTTGATGTTTTACCTAAGACTAGAACTTTACATTATATATTTTTATTTAAAGCCTTTATTAACAGGCACTTGCTGTTTGTTGAATTTTTAAAACCAAGTCATAAACTTCTATTACAAAATAAAAATTAGGTTTTTAAATTTTTCAAAATGACCAGGTATGAAAAAAATTTAAAACCATTAAAGATGTATGTAGAAAAACCAGGCCTCCCTTTTTTTTTCTTAAAAAATATTTGTCATTAGCAAAAAGAGACATTTTTAGATAAAAATAATAAAAACCCCATGCCATGTAGATAATGCAGATAGTTCTAGTGTGTCTGGTCAACTGGCAAAAAGCTAGCACAATAATGCCTTCATCTCCTATCTTTGTTCATTTCTTATTGCTGGAATTTCATATTCCTTTCTTTTTGTTGGATGACCAAACCAGATGATTGTAGTTATGGTAAACCATCACTTACTCAGACCCTTCCTGCTCAGCCTTGGAAGTGGATCAGATTGGCTACTTTTGTCTCTTTTCCATCTTGTTGTTTACTGTTCTTTGGGCATGTGTGTTGATAATTGAAATTTCAGTGATATGGACGTTGAGGTGACTGCTGACCTTGGCTCTCATTTCCTTGATTTTCTTGTCCTCTTTATTGCAGTCTTCTCTAGGCTGACTTTGGTGAGGAGGGCCCCTGCAGAATCATTTTCTGTAACTCTGATACATATTCTTTCTCACTGGTATACCTTGCTTTCCTATACCCTGGTTGTTAGCCCCCTCCATCACTTCTAATTGCATAGGCAGGGTGGAATACTGTGGTCGACTCCCATAGGGTCTCCACATTTAGTAAGATGGGAACCTTTGCCTAAGATACGGTTGATGCTGTTGGGCCAAGCCTTTAGACGTGCTCTCTGATCTCTCATTCTTTTGCCCACTGTCACTATTCTGGTAGTTTTGCTGGTAATATCATAGAAGACCCCTCTAACATGGATAGGATAATGGTTTCTGTCTGCTGCATATTTGAGGTCTTGAACTGGAATTCCACCAGGGCCTGTAACATTTGCTGCCTCTACACCCTTTTATCCTTCAACAACATCAAACTTCACAGTCTCTCCATCTCCTACATTGCAAAAGATGGTACCTCCTGGGGTTATTCTTTTTATGGCAGTCCGGTGGTCTGGTGTACAAGCAAGTCATCTTTGGTATCATTCCTGTTGAAGAAACCATTGAACCATTTTTCCAATTTTTATTGTTTCTTTTTTAAATGTATAAATTTATATTATTACACATAAAAAACTACAGACATCAGGAAGAACCAGAAAACAATCAGGAATCATATAAATATTACATTCATAGGGATTTGGCTAACCATATTTGGCAAATTTGTAGAAAGCATCTTTCCTATCTTGTTGGGTCTAAAATTCTGAATGAAAATCAGTATCTATCGTATCTCATTTCAATTAACTTAAAACACTATCTAGATCTAAAAACATCTTAATCGCTAATCAACTAAGCTTTAATTGTAAGATTAAACTATCTGGTCTTCATCCCCATCAGAGACTTGAGAAGGAACAAAACTTAATTACCTGAGTGAACCAGAACTTCAGGTTACCAGTTTCCAAAGTGAAAAGCTGACAGAGACAGTTTATTGCCTGAACAGTCAGTCACCCAATACTCTGTATAACATTAGAGCATCATCTCCAGCCTTCTAGTATAATATATCCTACAGGCACATCTGTGAGACAGGAACTATTGAGGACTTGCCTACCCTGTCTTGGCAGAGTTTGACTGTCGACTCTACCTGCATCCAAGCTTGGCCATTCTTAGGCAGAATTCTGTCTGTGGCAGAAACTAGGACATTTTACCCAGTAGCTTGTTTGCCACACTTGAAGCCAACTCCATAAGGAGGTTCTTTGATGCTCATCTTCTTCTTTGATGTAGGCAGGATGCTATCAGGAGTTAACTTGTCTTGTTGTCGAAGAATCTTTAGAATAACAAAAACATTTTAAATATCATTCTGTAGGTCTCTGAAGCTTTTGAGATTTTATTTAACTATTTTACCTTATATATCTATAGAATGATATCTATCTTTTAGACCAGGACATATAATCTTGTGATAAAAATAGACAAGTATTTGACATGAACATGATTTGATCAACTAACAATTATCTTGTATTACTTAAATATCCTAAAAACCTGCAGCACCAGGTTATATATAATATGTGTGAAGAATAATATTATCTTTGAATTCTGTACCAATATATCAAAATTATACTTATTTTGCATCCGTATACAAACTTCTATACCAATGAAGTAAAACAAATCTTATTTGTGAGTAACAATTAAGGCCTTGAGTTGAGTAGATTCATTGAACTATTTTTTTCTATTTGGCCTCTATATTTCTATATCTCCCCCTTGTTTCTTTTCATCACCTATCTCTTTATCTACAAAAGGAAGATAAAGGAAAAGAGAGACATCCCTGAATCCAACTTAGTTTTCTCTCAGTTTAAGACTAATAATAACTTATAACCAACTCCCAATGATAATAAGCATCTGTAGCCCAAAAGAGCAAACAGAAAGCTACCCATCCACCCACCCTTAGAGAAAATAGGACTTTGTTCCCTTAAGGTTTCTTCAGGCTGAAATAGGGCAAGTAATAACTTTGAAGGGGCCCAAATAAAAATGGTTAAGCAAGCCAGGGAAAGCATTTGTGGTCCAGTTTCTAAATGTTAAGAAATTCCAAGCTTAATAGGAGTCTTTTGTGGGACAGTATGAAATGCTGGACCAGTTGAGATCAGAAGCTTTCTAAAATGCTGTCCTGTTCTAATGAGTAATAGCAACTGAGGTGACTGGGGCTGGAACATGAAGGATGCAGGATGTCAGTGTCCAGCATGCTGAGAGGAATGAACCCTGTCAGGTCTGATACAGTGTCAGTGTACAGTTCTTTTGTTCTGAAAACATAACTAATCCCAATAATTATACAGTTCTAAAAATATAATTGTATGAGGTGTGTGGGATACACAGAACAATTAAGGCCAGTTCTTTGTTCTTTGTATGAACAGAAGTAAGACATCTGCGAATCTTCATGCATGCCATACTAAGAATAGCCTCTAATGATAAATCACAGGGAATCTGTGACCAACACGAAGATTCTCTATGCATAGACATTCGTATCTCAGCCAGTCTCAGAGCTACTCCGATGTAGTGGGATTAGCAATATAAGTTACTTGCTTATTCTGCAGTTTGAATTGTTTACATCCCAACTGTAGCCCCCTCAGCTCAGCTGTTAAAGGCTATGCTCACAACGAAAACATTGAACCATTTTACTGTTCCCAAAACCTTCCTTTTAATGATATTTTTGTCCCTGCAGGCAGGCATGGCTCATGTGAGGCCATCTGGGCTGCCAAATACCCATGCTGCTGTCCTTGGTGCTGGGCTTGGTGTTGGCAGCACTGATGGCAGTGGGTGGCTGCTGAGTTTTGGCCTTGCTGCTCCTGGTTGCAGTGATGGTAACTGGGGTAGTGGGGCACAGCGGCTACTCCTCCCTCATGTGATGGTGACTAGGCCTGTGGCAGCAGTGAAGCTCTCAGGGCTCTCCACATTACATGTTTTAGTGAGTTGCATATGTACAATGTAGTCAGCAAGAATTGAACAAAATAGCCTTAAATATCTGTAAATATACAACAATCAATACACATGTAAATTATTTGAGAATTGTTATTGCTTTCAAGTCTAAAAGGAGATAAAATAGTGTTTTTTTATTGCTATGACTTTTAAGATGTATTTATCATTTTTTCTCAGACTAATGTATTCCTTCTGATGTTCTGTGAATTGTTTCAGATTTTCATGTTGTTTTATTAGGGTTTGCAACTTTGAAGTTTGTGTGATAAGTTGTGTGGGAGTGTGGGCTGTGGGCTGGACTCAGATAACCTGGAGACAGCTTAACTGTTAGAATCCAGACAAGGGAACGAGGAGGTTACTTAGATGATGAGCATCAGGAGGTGTTTATGTCAGGAGAGTTTCAGCCCACTTTTCAGAGCCTGGAGATTCTTACTTATCTGTGTTGGGACCTGAGTAGACCTTTCCTTGCAATTTCGTCTTTAAAATTTCAGGCTGAAAATCCTTAATGATTAATTTTGTCAATTATCATATGTGAATAATATTCAGTTTGATTCTTTAAAAGTTTGGTGACATTTAGTTCCAGGTCTTATCTTAAATCTATTTATTATAGCATTTTATATATTGTGAAGAATTTTTCAATGTATATGCACAAATATCTCAAATAAATATTCAGTTGTTAATGTGGTTTCAAACATAAATAGAGGACATGATTCTGGCAACTTATAACAATTTATTAAATAATTAAGTTATTATTGTTTATTCTAGAACATTATTGTATTTTGACATTTAGCATGTGTTGTGAAAGTCAATGGTTGTTGAAATATAAATATCTACTAATGGTCATATAGGTATTCTGAAGTTTTTCATCATTAAGACCAATTCTACTATAAGCATTTCACTGGATATTTATTGATTCATGTAGGTATGTGTTTCTAGACAATTAACAGGGATATGTGCAAGTGACAGACAATTTGTATGCTATGCACGAGGCCTGGCACTTGATTTCTATCAGTGTAAATGGAAAAAAAGAAGTAATGCTAAGGGAAAGGGTATGCATGTTTCACTATATAACTATGAAGGATGCCAAAATGTGGCACTCTCTGCTAAAAGGTATATAATCAGAATTCCATCCTCATAAATATCTGTCCATTTCTGTTCAAGAGTTGAACCAATGACCAGTCTCCAAATTTTCCACATCAGTTTTGACCAAAGTCCAGTGATTGAGAGTAAGATTTGCACTAGTCAGCATTTGACATGATTAGGGATTTTATTATTTGCTCATTATGAAGAAGCTAATACTATATTCATCTGTATTTTCTCAATATTTACAAATATGAGTTATTTTTATTTAATTGGCAATAGCATTTTCTCATCTATATTTTACTATGATAGGTTTCAATGATATTATATTCCATATATTATCATGTAAGTTTCTGTTATAAAAATTCATATAGGTATATTGTCTGTTCTTGTAATACAGTATAAATGCTAATAGGCAATGCAAATACAATAACTAATAAGCCAACTTCTTGATATAGAGGTATATTATTGAGAATGTTGTAAATTGGTATAGACTTTATGTCCTTCAAATAGTATTGGTAATAGGTTTAAAAAATGAAATAAGAGCTAGCCTGGTCTACAAAGTGAGTCCAGGACAGCCAAGGCTACACAGAGAAACCCTGTCTTGAAAAACAAACAGAAAGAAAGAAAGAAAGAAGAATTAAGAGTTTATGGAGTGCTGAGGGTGGAATGGAAGAATGAGGAGATGAAAGGACCCAGAGGGTTCAGGAGCCTTACAAGGAGAAAATGGAAGCCTAGGGATCTGGACCTAGGGGGGCCTGCACAAACTGTTGCACCAAGCAAAGACAGTACATTCAGTTAACCTGGACACACCTGCTCATTCTCCACAGTTGTAGGGAGAGTGGAGACAACCTCTGACATGAACTCTAGTGCCCCTATTTGATCATTTACCCTTGGTGAGGAGATGTGGCAGGTACACAGAGGAAAGAGTAACAGTCTATCTGGATGAGACTTGACAGGCTATGGTCATATGGTGGGGGAGGAGGTCTATCGGAGGTCTAGGGGATAGGAATAGGGCAGAAGAGAGAGGCAGGGTGGGAATGGAAAAATATAAGTGAAGGAATAACAATCAGGATTTAATCTGAATAAATTATAATAAAGCTTTTAAAAATGAGTTTATATAGTTTAACCAGGCAGAGAAGCATTCTTTAGAGATGACATTTGAGTTGAGGTCTGAATGATAATAGAAAAATCCTGAAGGAAGACCTTGAAATAATTCTGATATAGGTACAGCATATGCTGAAGTCAAGAAAGCAAATGTACAGACAACAATCAAGGAAGATTTAGACAACTGTATAAGTAGTGTAGTGTGTTGGGTGAAAACTGGTAGCTATGATCACTGAAGTAGAAAACATGGATATACTCAATGGTCATTTTTAGAGTCAAAATAATTACTTGACATGTCATAGTTTAATTTAAGAGGATTCATTTTGTTAAAATTACAATCATATTCCACTAGGTGGTGGCTAGGGAAAAGTACACTTCTTCCGATTTGAGCAAATTATATGTGCATGCTTTCTGACAATAAACCAAAGATTGGGAAAGTACCATTCTTCAGTCAGTGCTTGTTACTATGATGATATATTGGCTTATGTTTGGATTGCATATCAGACAGTATAAGGAAAAGTTGATTTTAGCCTGACAGGAATTATTTTATTTTGTATGTGCTACATGAAATAATGTGAGTGTTAAAAGATGACACCAAATGCTTAGAAAGCAATAAGAAAATAAAATAGTATTTGAAAAATGCAAGACTTGTCCAAGAAATGAAAAATATAGAGATCTAGTTATAGGTTGAATGGACTATGAATTGTGTAAGTAGTGATAGTGAGACAGCTGATGATATAAATATTGAAGCTCAAGATTATGGGTGTATATTTAAGAAAAACAGCATAATATAATATTCAAAGTTTGAATCTTCTAAGTTACAGATAATTTTTTTTTACATAAAGAACAACTAGAGGAACAATTGCTCTCTGAAAAGAAGCAATACTTTTATGTTTAATTTTACTCTTGATGATAGAATCAGAAACAGTACTTGTGTCAGATGAATAATAGAGGTAAAAATTAATTAGAAATCTTATTCAATAACAGAAAATAATAACTTTAAATTTCAGCCTGACTAAACTTCAAAGTGATAAGAAAGTAAAGATTTAAAATTCAGCAGACTGTAAGCTATATGATACTACTATTATGAATTTCTAGGTAAGATAACCAAAGAAAGCAAAACTAAACTTATGTTTCCCAGGTGTGATGGAAGAAATGAGGGTTACCCGTGCATGATGGTCACATTGTGAGATTATGAAAATGATGTAAACCTGAGTTATAATATTTGTACACAATTTTGAAATTGTTAATATCTCTGGATTGCAGACATGAAATATGTGACAATTTTAAAGTTATTCCTCAATTAAACTCTTAAATAAGCAGACCCTAGTAAATACAGCACCATTTTTCATTTCATATCAAAAATATTGTTTGGAATTTGGAGGATCAGTCTGATACTGATACTCTATAGATGTAGTCTAACTTTTCTGATATATATCAAATTATTGAGGAGAAATATGCATTTTAGTAGAACTAGTAAAATTGATTTCCAATTAATTATCTCTAGAAATTATCTAGAAGAACGTAATCAACACTCTCATTGTTGCTATTATTTAAATTATCCTTTCCTTTACCCTGATTACTAGTGAATTCTGACTTCCACTATTCAACAATTATTCAGAGAAAACCAGCTCATATAAATGCAGGATCAGTCTATCTTGTATTTTTTACTTCAAAAATTACATGTTTTCAGATGTTATTTCTAGTCAGTACTTGGCATCACAGAATGAACTGAAATATAGGGTTTTAAAAAATAAATGTCATCTTAAGACTGTCAAAGAGTAATTAAAAGATGATTTTCCCTTAGACAAAAGGTATGTGTTTCCTCACAGTCATCAGAGTTTGAGACCATATTTTGCTCATATTAAGAATACAGGCCGTAAACTTTAAACCTCTACCCAGATCTAGCCAATGGGCAGAACATTATCCACAGTTGAGTGGAGAGTGGGATAAGACTTTCTCACGTACTCTGATGCCTCATATTTGACCATATCCCCTGGAGGGGGAGACCTGTTGGCACTCAGAAGAAGGATAGCAGGTTACCAAGAAGAGAATTGATACCCTATGAGCATATACAGGGGAGGAGGTCCCCCTCAGGAACAGTCATAGGGGAGGGGAATAAGGGGAAAATGGGAGGGAGGGAAGAAAGGGAGGATACAAGGGATGGGATAACCATTGAGATGTAACAAGAATAAATTAATAAAAAAAATAACAAAAAAGAATACATCAATAGATAAAGCATATATTTTATGCCTGAATGGTACAGTATAACAATGTAATTTATTATCTCATCTATAGATTATCTTGGAAACAACATATATTTAATTTTTCTATTTTTTTTCCCTTAGACTAATATGCAAAAAGGCAACTACAGGAGGTTTCACTGCTGGTTAATAACAATTTATCTGCAATACATCTAGATTATTATTACTTGAAATTCAATAATGATATCTAACAAAACTTGCATTATGCACCCAAACAAGTGTTTGCAAAAGGATAATCATGCTATGGCCTTAAATTCAAATACGAAGGCCAATTTTCCATCAAATTGTAATTTGGAGAATGATGTAGTTATCAGAAACCCAGAAAACTGTGAACTAGCTCGAAACTGGTTTCTTACAATGCAGAAAAATACAGTCAAAATTACACAAGTGGAATTATCTATTCCTTCTAGTCTATTTAAATCGCTTTTCAATCCAAAACAGCGTTTGATTGAACCAATCATGAAAGAATGTGGAAGATTCAATATTTATATTTCAAAAAACAAGACAAGCCCTCAAAAAATCATTATTAGGGGCCCTGCAGAAAATATTGAAAAGGCAAAGAAAAAATTTCGGCAGTTATTGGAAGAAGAAAAAGCCAAGAGTTATTCTATAGTTATCCCTGTCAAGTCAAAATATCACCAGTTTCTCAAGAATAAAAATGGTGGCAATCTTCCCAGTACATGTGTAAAATTTGGGGTACGTGCTATTTTCCCTACCCTTAAAAATAAGGAGCAGGACTTGGTAACAATCATAGGGAAAGAGGAAGATGTTAAAGGAGTACAAAAAGAGCTAGAGCTTTTGTTGAAAGACTTAGAGTATGTGGTAGAGGACAGCATATTGATAAATCGTAAGTTTCACCACTATTTTGTCATGCGAAGGGACCAGCTTATACGAGAAATGACTGAAGTGTATGCTGGTATAATTATTAACTTTATGCATGAAGGAAAACAGAACATCAGAGTTACAATGAAAGGAGAAAAAGCTTGCGTTGAAGCAGCAAAGAAACACATCCAGCAGATTTTTGAGCCTGTGGGGTCTCACGTCACAACACAATACGTTATTCCTCAGAAATTTTATACTTTTTTCATGGGACCAATGTGTTCCAGAGTTCAGCAAATTGCCAGGGATTATAAGGTTAAATTCTCATTTTCGGACAAAGAAAAGCCAAGTATGCATATATATCCAGTGGTTCAGGAAACTGGGAAAGAAAAAGGAAGAAAGAACACTAAAGAAGTTTTTAGTAACCTAAGGAAATGTAAGACCATATTTATCTCAGGGCAAATGGAAAATTGCAAAGCTGCCATGGAAGCTCTTGAGTATCTAATTCCTTTCACTGCTGAAGTCCACATGCCTTCTCACCTACATCCTTACATCATTGGGCAGAATGGAAGTGGGATAAAAAAGCTAATGAGTGAATTTGATGTTCATACTCAGGTATTAAACTCTGGAGGCAATTTTGATATCATATGCATAATGGGTCTTGCTGCAAAGGTGGAGCAAGCTAAGATTAAATTGGAAAAGCAAATCAGTGCTTTACAAACAGAAATAGAAGATCGAGCACTAAGAAACTTTAAGCTAATGTTTAATCTAGATCCAAAATACCATTCCAAGATCACCGGACATAAGGGCTTGCTTATTGCTCAGATTTGCACAGAGCATGATGTTACTATCCATTTTCCAAAAAAAGGAAACCATGAGATACAAGACCAAATAATAATTGTAGGCTATAAAGCGAACACCTTAGCTGCTAAAGATGCAATAATGAGAACGTTATATAGGATAGAAAAAACGGTTTTTAAGGAAATCACACTAAACCACCAGGTTCGTGACAAGATTATTGGATACGGTGGAAAAAACATTCATAAAATTATGGAAGAATTCCATGTCGACATCCGTTTACCTCCAAAAGGATCCTGGAATCCCAACATCACAGTGATTGGACTCCCTTGCAATGTTGAGGCTGCAATTGACCATATCTGTCATCTTGAGAAGTATTACCTTTCTGCTGTCATAAAATATGACTCTCGTCTGGATAATCTTAGGAACACCTGTCTTTACAAAATAACCATGGGGTCGTCTAAGTGTTTTGTGAAAAGTGATGTTCCTCGTAATGCAAAACCCACACCAAACTCCCCAAATGATGATTGTGAAGATTTCCAAAAGTCGAAACAACAGGCAACTCCTAAGATGCTTCCTTGGAAACCATAACATTAAATGATTTAAAACAATAAAATTGTTCCAACCTGCTTACCTGAAAGTATTGTGAAAAAAAAATTTCTTACCTAAAGTAGCTAAAAGAGTGTAGACATATTTCTGACACATTTACACCATATATCTAGTGTTCCAAAATGTTTCACAGTGAAATATGTCACATGCTTCCACTTATAAGTATGCAATATACACCAACTTGCGTTTTATTTCCACTGTAGACTTGTTCTTATAACTTCTTTCATAACAGACACTTTCTAACATTGAAAAAATATACTCGATTTATCCATTCCATATATACCACAGGCTTCCTACTTTTTATGGTATATCAGTATAACACTTTTCAATTTCTTATGAGCCTCAGCAACTGTCACAAGGGGGCTACATCTTTAACATTACCTAAGGAATACTTGGTTTACCTCATGAAACCACAATCTAATTATTATCTTTTTGTATCTTGTCTCTTGTCTTATTTGCATTACTCCTTATTTATTTATTTTTTTAATATGATAGCATTTTTATTAATTTATTCATATTACATCTCGATTGTTAGCCCTTCCCCTGTTTCTTCCCATTCTTCCCTCCCTCCCACTCCCCATTTCTCCCCTCCCCTATGTCTGTGATTGAGGAAGACCTCCTCCCCCTATCATATGCTCTTAGAATATCGAGTCTCATCTTGGTAACTTGCTATCCTTCCTCTGAGTGCTGCCAGGCCTCCCCAACCATGGGATGTGGTCAGAAAAGGGGCACCAGAGTTTGTGTGAGAGTCAGATCTCACTCTCCACTCAACGGTGGAAAATATCATGTTCGTCGGCTAGGTATTGGTAGGGGTTCGAAGTTTGCTGCCTATATTCTCCTTGGCTGGTGCCTTAGTTTGAGGAGGATCCCAGGAGCCAGATCTGTCTGTCATAAAGTTCTTCTTGTAGGTTTCCAGGACCCTGTGGGTCCTACAATTTCCCCATTCTTCCATGCTACTCTCGCCTAAAGTCCTCTCCTCTGACCCACTTTCTTGGTAAGTAAAGTTTTTTATGGTACATATCCCTTGGACTAGTGTTTTGATATAAGTGAATATATACCATTTGTCTCTTTTTGCTTCTGGGTGAACTCACTCATTATGATAATTTCTAGATCAATCCATTTGTCCACAAATTTTGGGAATTCTTTGTTTTTAATAGCTGAGTAGTATGCCATAGTGTAAATGTACCACAGTTTCTTCGTCCATTCTTCTACTGAGGGACACTTAGGCTATTTCTATGTTCTGGCTATTATGTTTAAAGCAGTCATGAACATGGTTGAGCATATGTCCCCGTTGTGCGGTAGGGCATTTTCTGGGTGTATTCCAAGGAGTGGAATAGCTGGGTCTTAAGGAAGCCCTATTCCCAGTTTTCTGAGATAGCACCAGATAGATTTCCAAAGTGGCTGTACTTGTATGCATTCCCACCAGCAATGAAGGAGTGTTCCTCTCTCTCAACATCCTCATCAACATGTGGTGTCACATGAATTTTTGATCTTAGCCATTCTGATGGGTGTAAGATGGAATTTCAGAGTTGTTTTGATTTGCATTTCCCTGATGACTAACGAGGTTGAGCATTTCTTTAAGTGTTTCTTGGACATTTGATATTCCTCTGTTGAGAATTCTCTGTTTAGTTCTGAGCCCCATTTCTCAATTGGGCTATTTGGTTTGGTGGTGTTTAATTTCTTGAATTCTTTATATATTTTGGATATTAGACCTTTGTCAGATGTAAGGTTGGTGAAGATCTTTTCCCAGTCTGTAGGCTGTCACTTTGTTCTCTTGACAATGTCTCCTGCCTTACAGAAGCTTCTCAGCCTCATGAGGTCCCATTTATTAATTGTTGACATTAAGGCCTGGTCTGTTGGTGTTCTATTTTGCTCAACCACGTTCATAGCAGCCTTATTCATAATAACCAGAACATAGAAAAAGCCTAAATGTCCCTCAGTAGAAGAATGGATAAAAAAAAACTGTGGTACATTTACACTATGGAATGCTACTCAGCTGTTAAAAACAAGGAATTCCTGAAATTTGAGGACAAATGGATTGAGCTAGAAATGATCATAATGAGGGAGTTAACCCAGAACCAGAAAGGCTCAAATGGTATATATTCACTTATATCTGCATACTAGCCCAAGGGGCATGTCCCATGAAAGCCTTCACTTATCAGGAAACTGGGACAGAGTGGAGGACATGCTATTGGGACTCTAGATGAGAGAAGCATGGGAGAATAGCAAAATAGAAGGATCCAGAGGGTCCTAGAAACCTATAAGAAGAACATTATGATAGGCAGATTTGGGCCCAGGGGTCTCACTCAAACTATGGCACCAGCCAAGGACAAACAGGTGGTAAACTTTAAACCCATACCCAGATCTAGCCAATGGACAGAAAATTCTCCACAGTTGAGGCTATAACTTTCACACATACTCTGGTGCCTCGTATTTGACCATATCCCTTGGAGGGGGAGACCTGGTGGCACTCAGAGGAAGGATAGCAGGTTACCAAGAAGAGACTTAATACCTATGATCATATAAAGGGGGAGGAAGTTCCCCTTTAGACACAGTCATAGGGGATGGGAGTAAGGGGAAAATGGGAGGGAGGGAAGAATGGGAGGATACAAGGGATGGGATAACAGTTGAGATGTAACAAGAATAAATTAATGAAATAAATAAAGTTTGTTTCGTTTTGTTTTGAGGATTATTGGAAAATGAGACAGGTTTACTCGTGGCAATACCCAGCCTGTGTCAAAGAAGGTAATGAGCATTGATGAGTCTCCTGATGCAGATGGCTTCAGATGTGGTAAAAAAGCCACTGGGAAAAAATGTCCTTGTTGTCCCCACAGTCAGAATTCTTCCTGAAATGGGCAAGCCTGGATGCAGGTGGAGTTAATGGCCTAACTCTGCCAAGACAAGGTAAATAAGTCCTCAATAGTCCCTGCTTTACAAATAGTTCTGTCAGATATACTGGACCAGAAGACTGAAGATGATGCTCCTACATATTAGAGAGTTTTGAGTGACTGTTTAGGCAGCAAAGTGTCCCTGCAATTTTTTTTTTTCATTTTGGACGCTGTTACCCACTACTTCCTGTTTACTGAGGTGATTATTCTCAAGTCTCTGATGGGGTTGAAGACAGCAAAACATTATGAGTATAACATGAATATAATGATTGTTTTGTGATTCTTGTCTGTGACTATTGTATATTGTTGTAATAATAGAAATGTAAAGTTAAAATTTTCTATTACTAGACTAAAAAGGGTAATTGTGGACGAATGTCTTGAGTGGATGTAACAATTATCAGTAAAGCACTCTTTAGCCAATCAGCTGGGAAGAAGGATAGGATGTAGAAGGCAGGTCTTCCTTGAAGTGGGAGGAGCTGAGAGTTGACAGTTGACAGGGGCTGAGGCAGGAGCTGACAGATGAGCGTTGACTGAGAGTTGGAGGGGAGAAGCTGTTGAGGATCAGATTGGCAAGTGCTTGGGATATATGTAGGTTATGAGGATTAGAGTAGTTTATTTTAGTTTATTGATGAAAAAAGTAGTTTAGATTCTGCACAGCATAGTGATTGCTGTTTTGAATTAAAAAATTATATCTTATTAATTTATTCATATTATATCTCAATTGTTATCCCATCCCTTTTATCCTCCAAATCCTTCCTCCCTTCCATTTTCACCTTCCTCCCCTCCCCTATGACTGTGACTGGGGGGATCTGCTCCCCCTGTATATGCTCATAGGGTATCAAGTCTCTTCTTGGTAACCTGTTATCTTTCCTCTGAGTACCGCCAGGCATATTTGATGTAATCAAATATGGGGCACCAGAGTTCATGTGAAAGTCAGTCCAGACCCTTCACTCAACTGTGGAGACTGTCCTGTCCCTTGGCTAGATCTGGGTAGGGGTTCAACGTTTACTTCACGTATTGTCCTTGGCTGGTGCCATAGTTTCAGCAGGACCCCTGGGCCCAGATCTGCCTATCATATGTTCTACTTATAAGTTTCTAGTTAAATTAGTTTAAATCCTCACCTAAAGTTCCAATAGGATGTCCTCCCCTCTGTCCCACTTTCCTGGTAAGTGAAGACTTTCATGGGACATGCCTCTTGGGATAGTGTCCAGATATATGTGAGTATATACCATTGGACTCTTTCTGCTTCTGGGTTAAATCACTCATTATTATCATTTCTAGTTCAATCCATTTGTCTACAAAATTCAGAAATTCCTTGTTTTTAATAAATGAGTAGTATTCCATAGTGTAAATGTACCATGGTTTCTTTATCCATTCTTCTACTGAGGGACACTTAGGCTATTTCCATATTCTGGCTATTATGAATAAGGATATTATGAATATGGCTGAGAAAATCTTGTTGTGTGCTGGAGCATCTTCTGGGTATATTCCAAGGAGTGGAATAGTTGGGTCTTGAGGAAGTCTTATTCCCAATTTTCTGAGATAGCACCAGATAGATTTCCAAAGTGGCTGTACTAGTTTGCATTCCCACCGGCAATGAAGGAGTGTTGCTCTCTCTCCACATCCATGCCAGCATGTGGTGTCACTTGAGTTTTTGATCTTAGCCATTCTGATGGGTGTAAGATGGAATCTCAGAGTTGTTTTGATTTGCATTTCCCTGATGATTAAAGATGTTGAGCATTTTTTTTACGTGTTTCTCAGCCATTTGATATTCCTCTGTTGAGAATTCTCTGTTTAGTTCTGAGTCCCATTTCTCAACTGGGTTATTTGGTTTTGTGTTGTTTAATTTCTTGAGTTCTTTATATATTTTGGATATTAGACCTTTATCAGATGTAGGGTTGGTGAAGATCTTTTCCCAGTCTGTAGGCTGTTGCTTTGTTCTGTTGACAGTGCCTCCTGCCTTACAGAAGCTTCTCAGCCTCATGAAGTTCCATTTATTAATTATTGACCTTAAGGCCTGGGCTGTTGGTATTCTGTTCAGGAAATTGTCTCCTATGCCAATGTGTTCCAGTCTCTTCCCCACTTTTTTTCTAACCAATTTAGTGTTTCTGGTTTTATATTGAGGTCTTTTATCCACTTGGACTTGAGTTTTGTGCACTTGATTTTTGTGCATGGTGAAAAATATGGGTCCAATTGTGGTTTTTTTTTTTTTTTTTTGGTTTGTTTGTTTTACAACAGGCATCCAGTTAGCCTAGCACCATTTGTTGAAGATGCTATCCTTTTCCCATTAAATAGATTTGGTTTCTTTGTCAAATATCAAGTGACCATATATGTGCAGATTAATTTCTGGGTCTTCAATTTGATTCCATTAATCAACCAGCCTATTGCTGTGTCAATACCATGTTGTTTTAATTACTGTGGCTCTGTAATACAGCTTGAGATTGGGTATGGAAATTCCTCCAGAGGATGTTTTATTGTATAGGATTGGTTTTGGTATTCTGGATTTTTTTTGTTTTCCGATATGAAGTTGAGAATTGAACTTTCAATGTCTTTAAAATATTGTATAGGTATTTTGATATAGATTGCATTGAATCTGTAAATTGCTTTTAATAATATGGCCATTTTTACTATGTTAATTCTCACGATCCAGGAACAAGAGATATCCCTTCATCTTCTGGTATCATCTTCAATCTCTTTCTTCAGAGATTTAAAGTTTTTTTCAAAGAAGTCCTTCACTTGCTTCGTTAGAGTTACTTCTAGATATTTTATATTGTTCATGGCTGCCATGAAGAGTGTAGTTTTCTTAATTTCTTTGTCTGTGTGTTTGTCATTTGTATATACAAAGGCTACTGACTTTTCTTTCCAGTTAATTTTGTATCCAAGCAATTTGCTGAAGTTATTTTTCAGCTATAGGAGTTCTTCAGTGGAATTATGGGTGTTATTTATGTAAAGAATCATATCATCTGCAAATAGGGACAATTTGACTTCTTTCTTTCCCATTTGGAGCCACTTGATCTCCTTTTGATGTCTTTTTGCTCTGGCTAGAACTTCAAGGACTATATTGAAGAGATATGGAGAAAGTGGGCAGCCTTGTCTCATCCTGGATTCTAGAGGAATTTCCTTGAGTATCTCTCTGTTTAATTTGATGTTCGCTATTGGCTTGCTGTATATAGCCATCATTATATTTAGGTATATGCCTTGTATTCTTGATCTCTCCCAAACTTTAAACATGAATGGGTGTTGGATTTTGTCAAATGTTTTTTCTGCATCTAAGGAGATGATCATTTGTTTTTTTTTCCTTTCAGTTTGTTTATATGGTGAATTATGTTGATGGATTTCCATATATTTAACCATCCCTGCATGCCTGGAATGAAGCTTACCTGATCATGGTGAATGATATCTTTGATATGTTCTTGTATTCATTTTGTGAGTATTTTATTGCATATTTTTGCATCAATGTTCATAAGAGAAATTGTACTGAAATCCTCTTTTTTTTTGTTGGGTCTTCATGAGGTTTAGGTATCAACTTGACTGTGGCCTCAGAGAATGAATTTGGAATGTTGCATCTACTTTTGTCTTTTGGAGTAGCTTGAGGAATATCGGTATTAGCTCTTCTATGAAGGTCTGGTAGAATTCTGTACTGAAACTATCTGGCCCTGGTCTTTTTTTGGTTGGGAAACTATCAATGATTGTTTCTATTTCTATAGAAGAAATAGGACTATTTAATTTGTTTATCTGATCTTGATTCAATTTTGGAAAGTGGAATTGATCAAGAAAATTGTCCATTTCCCTTAGACTTATCAAATGTGGCATATATGCCTTCGAAGTAGGATCTTATGATTCTTTGTATTTCTCCAGGGTCTGTTGTTATGTCTTTCTCCCTTTTAATTTCTGATTTTGTTGATTTGGATAGTGTCTCTCTGCCTTTTAGTTAGTTTGGCTAACAGTTTGTCTATCTTGTTGATTTTCTCAAAGAACCAACTCCTGGTTTTGTTAATTCTTTGAATTGTTCGCTTTGTTTCTAATTCATTGATTTTTAGCCTTGAGTTTGATTATTTCCAGACATCTATTCCTCTTGGGTGTTTCTGCTTCTTTTTTTTCTCTAAGGCTTCCAGATGTGTCGTTAATTTGCTTATGTGGAATATTTCTACTTTCTTTCTAAAGGCACCTATTGCTATGACTTTTCCTCTTGGCACCGCTTTCAATGTGTCCCACAAATTTGAGTATGTAGTTCCTTCATTATCAATGAATTTCAGGAAGTCCTTAATTTCTTTCTTTAATTTTTCCCTGACCCAGGTGTGATCAAGTAGTGAACTGTTTAGTTCCCATGTGTGTGGAAGCTTTTTTATTATTTCTCTTGTTGAAGTCCAGCCTTAGACCACTGATCTGATAGGATACAAGGTGTTATTTCAATCCTCTTGTATCTGTTGAGACTTTCTTTGTGACCTACTGTGTGATCAATTTTGGAGAAGGTTCCATGGGGTGCTGAGAAGAAGGTTTACTTCTTTTTGGGGTTGTTAAAAGTTCTGTAAATATCTGTTAGATCTATTTGATTCATGGTGTTGGTTAATCATGTCATTTCTCAGCTTAGTTTCTGTTTCAATGACCTATCCTTCAGTGAAAGTGGAGTGTTGAAGTCTACCACTACTAATGTGTGGGGATCGATGTGTGGTTTAAGCTTTGTTTATAGTTCTTTTACAAATGTGGGTGCTCTTGTATTTGGAGTATAGATGTTCATAATTGTGATGTCTTCATGGTTGATTTTACCTTTGATCAGTATGAAGTGACCTTCCTCATCCCTTTTGATTAATTTTGGTTGAAAGTCTATTTTACTAGATATTAAAATAGCAACACGAGCTTGCTTCTTGTGACTATTTGCTTGGTATATTTTTTCGAGCCTTTTTTTTTTTTTTTGAGGTAATGTCTGTCCTTGTGGGTAAGATGTGTTTCTTGAATGCAGAAGATTGTTGGATCTTGTTTATGTATCCATTCAGTTAGTCTGTGTCCTTTTATTGGAGAGTTGAGACCATTGATGTTGAGATATATTAATGACAAATGACTGTTAAGTTCCTTCATTTTTGATGTTTGGTACAGCAGAGAGTTTGTGTCATTGTGTTTTTGTGATTGTGTAGTTATGTATTTCCTGTGTAGTTTTGGTTGTGGCTTGTCTCATTGTGGTGGAGTTATCAATATAGTAACTTCTGTAAAGCCAGATTTGTGGATAGGTACTGTTTGAATTTGTTTTTTGTCATGGAGCATTTTGTTTTTTCTGTCAATGGTTATTGATAGTTACACTTGATACTGGTGTCTGTTGTATCTTAGGGTTTGCAGGTGCTTTGTCCATGTTCTTCTGGCTTTTATTGTCTCTCCTGAGAAGTCTGGTGTAATTCTGATAGGTTTGCCATTTTATGTTACTTTTCCTTTTTCTCTTGCTGCTCTTAATATTTTTTCTTTGTTCTTTATATTTTGTGTTTTTATTATTATGTGTCGGGAAGATTTTCTTTTCTGGTCTATTCTGTTTGGTGTTCTGTAGGCCTCTTGTATGTTTATATGCTCTTGTATGTTTATATCCCCTTTCAATTGGGGAAATTTTCTTCTATGATTTTGTTGAAGATATTTTCTGGGCTGTGGAGTAGAGCATCTTCTCATTCCTCAATTCTTATTATTCTCAGGTTTTATCTTTTCATGGTGTATTTATTTCTTGGACATTTTGTGTCAGGAATTTTTCAAATTTAGCATTTTCTTTGATGGTTGATTTGAGTTCTACAATTGTATCTTCTAGTCCTTAGATTCATTCCTCCATTTCTTGCATTCTATTAGAGAAGCCTCTTTCTGTGTTGCTTACTTTCTTTTCTAAGGTCTCTCATTCCTGTTTTTCTTCGGTCTATGCTTTTATCACTGTTTCCATTTTAATCTTCAGATCTTGAACTGTTTTATTTATTTCCTTTATCTGGTTGTTGGTATTTTTCTGAATGTTTTCCAGTGCCTCTCTATAGGCTTCTTTTATGACTTCTACTTGTTTGGCTGAATTTTCTTGCATTTGATTACTGATTTTATTCGTTTCCTCCATTATCAACTTCATTACTAAAGATCTTAGGTCATTTTCTTGTAATTCAATGGTGTTTGAGTTCTCAGGGTTACTTTCTTTTGAGATACTTGGCATCTGGGGATGATGAGTTGTTTTGGTTTTTTCCTTTGCATTCTTACGCACTCCTTTAGTCATTTTTCTATCTCTGGTGTTGTGTGGTAGCTTCTGGTGTTATTCACTGGTCATTGAGAGTAGATAATTGGTGAGTGATCCCTATGGGAATCAGGGAGTTCTTCTCTGGAACCTGTAGGTGACCTGGTTTCTGCTCCAGGAGACGTTCTTATACACCTTAAGCTCCTGACTAGGTCAGCAGAGGTAGGCTTCTGCCTGATATCATTCATGCCACTGAGGGAATTCAGAGTAGCTGTGTTGGGGGGCTTCTGCTTAATTTTCTGTCCTGACCCCCCAAGGTAGCCTCTCCCAAAAGAGTAGGAGACTGGGCCATTATCAGCCCAATTGTCCAGGCCAAACTGCCATGGTCCACAGCCAGGTTCGTCCCCAGATCAGTCTAGAAAGCTACACAGTTTAGATTGTGCTCTCTTGGTGACTCAGTTTCACCAAGCTGCAGCTGCAACTCAGACTCCCCTTCAGACACTCAGGGCAGTCCAGTTTCTTCCACAAGCATGGGAGTTCCTGCCAGGCTGTGGGGACTGTGTCTTTATCTGCACAATTGTCCAGGCCCTGACCACTATGGACCTAGACAGGTTCCTGTCCATATCAGTCTAGATAGCCGAGCCTAGATTGTGCACTTTTGGAGGCTCAGTCACACTGTGTGGTGGCCGCAATTCAGACCCCATTCCAGACCCTCAGGGCAGTCCAGATTCTCCCACGAGTGTGGGAGTCCCTGCTAGGCCATGGAGACTGTCCTGGCCCAATTTTATCAGTCCAAATTTTCAGGCTCGGTCTGCTGAGGCTGGCTGCCTGGCTCCAGCTGTACCTGCCTAGATGGTGCACGCTGTTTCTGAGTACTGTGAGCTTCAGCGTGGCCTCCGATGCTCCTCGTGGACTGGGGTGGGGCGAATAGGGGTGTCTGAGGACTGATTCATTTGTTTCTCTAAGACTTTCCCAGGCCAGGGGCTCTGGTGTTCGACCATCGCACACACTGGGCCTGGGCTATAGAGGCTGGCTGCAGTCAACAGGTGCGTTCCATTCCAAAGTCTGGAGAGTGCATTCAGGTCCTCTGTGGGCTGTTGTTTGGCCTGGGGACAAGCCTGACTGTGTTCTGCACTAAGAAGGACCCCACTGACCTAGCGTTCTCTAGTTTATGAAGTCTGTGGCTCCCAATCCATTCCCTGGTCTCTGTGCAGTAGATCAGATACAGTGTGTGATAGGTGCCACTATCTTGGAACTCCTGCAGCTTTGATTCCTGAACGCATAAATCCGGTTAAGGGGGAAACTGTACCACATATTGGACATTGATTCATAGAATATTCTGCCTTCTTGAGAAATTTAGCCCAGCCCACCAATCTATTGCCACCTAACTGGTTCTTTCACTGTGTCTTCAATAGAACATTCCACTGTTCTATCAAGCCAGCTGCATCAAGATGGTAGACAACATGGTTATAACAGTGTATTTCATCAACATGGAACCACTATTGCAGTTCTCTGGGTGTGAATGCAGTTCTATAGTAAGAAGCAGTGCTATGTGAAATAACATGCTAGTTGATGAGGCATTCTGTAAGTCCTCAGATGGTAGTTTTGGCAAGTTCATCAAATGCAAGAAATGCTAATCCAAACCTCCATACAGTATGGAAAAACTTTTGCCTATTTCTTAAAGAACATGATTCAGTTTAGTTAACCTAACATAAGGCTTTTAGCAGGTTACCCTAGAGAGTGGTGATATTTAAGGTGTCAAGAGTCAATTTCTGAGGAAGACAGATATGGTAATCATCAGAAACTATAACCAGGTGAGTGGAAGTACATATAGAATCCATGCATATTTTCTATCTCTAACACCATTGCTACTGTGTTCATTGTTCCATGGGGGCAATGACAGTGTTTGCCAAGGAACCAGGCTAACTCTCCACATCATCCTAAGTACTTGATTACTGATCTCATTTTCTAATGAGCATTTACATATCTTAAAGTAACTTTCACATTTAAAGAGTTCTACCCACATACTTCTTTTCCAAAGGTCTTTCTCACTAATTTTCCAATCATATTCTTTACAATTCCTTGACCATCCAGCCAGTACATTGGCTACAGTCCATTTAATCACTAAACAAGTACACATCTGGATATTTTTGTGTACTGCCTGAGTTCTGCCTAATGTGAAGATTTGCCTTCACCAGTTTCTTTCAGGGTTGTTCCAGAAAGGAGTTCTAATATTGCAGCTGTCAACTTCTAGGTGGTACATTCATTGGATGTGGAATTTTCTCTTCCTCAGTCAACCCAATCATAGGGAAAATCCTATGAAACTAAAGGGCATGATTGGTTCCAAAAGACATTTAAAGAGGAATAAAAACTACAGGCATTTGAGTAAATTCATCATGTAACTTACTTTCACACTCAGTAACTTCTTGGGCCTGATCATATAGATACCATTTTCATCTGATAATGTATTGCTTTCAAGTAGGTCATATTATACACACTTTATGATACACAATTCAGATGTTACAAAAATATCTGCTATGACATTAAATGGAATACAAATAAAACTACAAGGATACAACACAACAAATTTAAAAATCTATGTGTACTGTCTTGATCATATAAGCTACCCCAAAATCTCAGACTCTTGGGGAAATGGCTAGGCTCAGAGAAATGACAAAACATTCCCTCCTTGTCTTAGTGAAAATGTTTATATTAAATGCAGAAAGTGTCCACCATAGCTTTGTGCCACCCGTCAATATTTTCCGCCTGCATAATATCCCCATACAGAGACTGCTCTTATAGAGGTTAGCTAAATCTGTCTCCTTTATCCAGCTGTATACAACAAACTCTGCCTCCTTATTTATCTGTATGTAATAATGTAACCTGCTTGTATGCAAGAACTTTGCCTCCCTGTTCAACTCTGTATAATAATCACACTGAACAGACAGGGTGCTTCACTTTCTCCATCAGATATCCCATGTCACATAACACCACCTTCTCCCTTCTTGGGTAAATTTGCTCCCAAACAGGAACAGAGGGACAAGAATGTATACATTGCCTACTCTGTACTCTCATAGATCAGAAAAAGAAACATCCCTGCAACAAGTGCGATCATACAAGTAAAAGAAAAATGGGAGAGAAGGAAAAAACTAAGGTAAAAGATAAGTATAAGAACTATGGGTGATGTAGAATCTCAATAAAAATTATTGTAATTTGGAACATAGGTGAGATTTGGGGGAGCCTTGGAAATGAGGTAAGGGCATTGTAGCATCATTGATTCTCTGGTTGCTTGAGTTCTTAGTGTGTTTGGATTTAGAGAAGGGAACAGTGAATTTGGCTATTAGAAATATAATAAATAAATAATAGAAGACAATAGAAGAATGGATACATGGCTGAGGGACACAAGAGTGATGCCACTTTTTGTTTTTCATTTAAATGCTTTAATGTTACATTAGAAAATAAAAGAAGAGATCAGGTAATGGATACACAGGCTGTAGGCCTGTCTGCCTATCCAACTGTGTGGGCTAAAAGTGGTAGAAGGAAGCCTACTTGGTCTATGCTTTCTCATACAATGACTTGAATCCCTACACATCTATTCATATTAATGAGTCTATGTTCAAGGGTACAGCTCTAACAACTTGAGTCCCACCATATTCCGTTAAAATATTTTGGGCACATTAAACACTGCAATTTATACAATGTAATTAGGAATTAATTGAGAAACTTCTATTGGTTACTTAGACCCATAAAAATGATAGTTTTCTCACATCATAGAAAAGCAAAAAGATTAGGATCTGATTAGTTTCTCCTGCTAATATAGCAAAAAATATGTATGTCCACTTTTGTTTCTACTTCTCTGTGATGAAAAACAAGGCTATATTTCAAACCTGAGAACATTCTGAGTTCATACTTCTGAAGTTTCCAGTTGCACTATATGACAGTGTCAGCTTTATGAGTGAGGACATACCATGTGTATACTTCTGGTCTGGGTTACCTCACAGGATATTTTCTAGTTCTATCCATTTGTCTCCAAATTTCATGCTGTCCTTGTTTTTAATGGCTGAGTATTATTCCATTGTGTAAATGTACCAAATTTTTTTATTCTTTCTTTGGCTGGGGAACATCTAGGTTGTTTCCAGTTTCTGGCTCTTAGGATTAAAGCTGCTATGAACAATTTTCATTATATTTAATTTGGAGAGCAGGTTTACTCTAAATAGAGTATATGTACTCTATATAAAGAACTTCTATAATAATTCATTGCAAATTCTTACTGAGTTTTAGTGACATGAAAAATGAAAATAAAGAAATAATTACAATTCCATAATTCATGTAGCCATAGACTTTGAGAAATTAACATATAAAGAGCATTGAAGTTTTAATAAATACTCATATTTTGCCTGCAGGTTCTCTAAGATTTCATTTTTAATTTAGTTACAGATTTTGTATCCTTCATCTAACCAGTTTATCAGTTCTGTGTATTGTGTCCATTGACATTTATTTATAACAAATTCCTTCATAAAAAAATCATCCCATTTAAGGATTCTCAAAGTCTAGTGAAAACATGAGCAGGTTTGAAGTGACCTTTAGTTATTTTCTCTTTTTACTCTGCTAATATTTAATATTATTATCAATCCATTATGACTTTTCAGCATTATTTAAGATTCTTGTTTTCATGACCAGACAAGTAATCTAGTTATTATTTCTATGAAGAAACACCTCTATCTAATGGCCATTGTGAATTTATCTATTTATTTATTTATTTACATTTCCAAGTTTTCAAAATCAATTCCAAAAGTTTTTTTTTTTCTCTTTGAAACAAAACTTCTTTACCCCTTAATGAAAAATATTTGTACCAACAGTATTTAGGAGTATATGTGTGTGCATGCATGCACATCTGTAGCTACATCTGTCATGTGTTTAAGTTGCCTATTTATCTCTACCAATAAGCTAAGTATGCATACTTTTTGTATTACTAGACAGAAATTAGAATTTTTAAGTACCAAAGTTTTATATAATGCTTGAACAAAACATATTATAGACTCAATTTAATTTGAAGTTTTGAAATGGTGCTTGTGCTTTTAATATATTATCACTTGTCTTATAATATTACATTCTTTGTCTTAGCATTTTAGCAAAGATTATATCATTACAGTTGGTTTTCAATTGTTAGTCATATTTTATTGTTTATAAAATAATATTATTGGCATTATTTTTCCAATATAAAAATATTGGCATTTTTTTCATATTTCATATTCCATGAGAAAAACTAATATAATGAATCTCTTAACAACTTTTAGGAATACAATTATTGTCATACTAATTTGGAAAAGAATTTTTGGCAAGTTCTGACAAAAAAAGGCCTATATAAAGTATTTTCAATATTGGTTCTTTTGAAAATAGGTACAAAACATATTTCAATGGGCTTTTTGTTAATTTCTAAGTAATCTATAATATTTAGAATGCTTATACAAACCAAACACATTAATAGGTAAGTTGGGAAGCAAAGATATAGAGGGATAGACAACATAAATGGGATACAGGATGTAATTTTCATAATTAAAGAAAATTTCATGAGGTATTAAAAGGAAAAATCCCCAAACTTGCATTATAGTTTCTTTTTAATGTTTTATGAATTCTCCTAGAATTTCATACCATGTATTTTGACCATGTTCATCTCTAACTCTTTCCTTTAGCTTCTCTCTGACCAAAGCTTACCTCTATAACCCTCCAACTTTGTGTCCTCTTTGTTTTAATTTAATAAATGAGATTAATCAAAACTGAAAATTAAAATAAATATAGAAATAAATGAAAAATAAGAAATATGGATTCATGTTTTCATATGAAATTTTGTAAAGTGTTATGCTTTCCCTCCCTCCCCCCCCAAATTTGGCATATACAGGTGAAATGCTACTTACCAGCCAAATCACTCATATGAAGGAAAAATGGGAAGTTACTAACTGGCCAAAACTGAAATAAACTCAATTAGTTTTTAGTAGATACATCATTTTGACACCTCTTTTCATATCAGTATTTATCTATAGGTAGTACATGTGCTGTCAGAATCCTAGTATATGGAACATTAATTTTCAGCCCCTTACAATTTTATCTGCACTGTCTTGAAGCTCCTCTGTTCTTTGACTCTTTACTGAGTACCACACATCATTTCTTGATCAAGTAAATGTAGCATCATTGTATGTGAAAGTTTTAATGAGAAACATACCCCTAGGTTCAGACGTTTGAAACTTTGTTTTTAGTGGTGGTACTTTCTGGAGATGTTTAGAAGTTTGGGCCTTTATAGGAAGACAATCTTTCTGAACATATAATTTCACACAACCACTACTTCACTCTGTTTCATACTTTCAGGCAGAGCTAGGGGAGTCATATAGAAGTGAACAGGGAAGAATAGAAGGATCCGGTGGGGACTAAACTCCACAAAGAAGACCAACAGATTCAACTAACCTAAGCCCTGGTTGGCTTAAAGAGACTGAAGCAACAACCAAAGAGCATGCATGGTCTGGACCTAGGCCCTCTACATCAATATAACTGATGGTCGGCTTGGTCCTCATGTGGGTCCCCCTACCAAGTGAGCAAGGACTGTTTCTGACATGCAATTTAGTGCCTTCTGTTGGATCACTTCTCCTTAGCAGGGTTGCCTTGCCTGGTATTAATGGAAGAAAATGCATTCAGTGTTCATGAGACTTGCTGTGCTGGGGTTCATTGGTAGGGGGGGCAGGGACCTCTGCTTTTCTGAAAAGAAATGGGGTAGAAAACAGTATAGTGATATGAGAGAGTATGACAAGGATGAGAAAAAGGAGGGGGCTATGATCAGAAGGTAAAGTGAATAAACAAATGAAGTTTCAGCTACACCACTCATCACATTTACCCAAAGGATGCTTCATCCCACCAAAGAGATACTTGATGAACCATGTACTCTGATGCCATATTCATAATATATAGAAACTAGAGACAACAAAATTGTCCCTCAACAGAGAGATAAATGAAATATTGCCCATTTACACAATGGAGTATTACACAACCACTAAAAATAACACATGAAATTCACAGACTAATGTATGGAACTAGAAAAAAAACTTGAGTAAGGGAACTCAGACCCAGAAAGATAAATATGATATATATTCACTTATATATGAATATTAGATGTGAAACCAATGATAACCAAGCTACAATTCATGCAATCAATTAAGGTAGGAATAGAGAAAGGGATGAGAGAGAAAAGATAATTCTTGCTAGGAAAGGAAAATAGAACATATAGCTATGGATAGAAGGAGAAGCTAGAATGAGGGTATCAAGTAGAAAAGATGAGAAGAGAGATGGTTCTGGGAGTAAAGGGAGAGACAGGTAAAATTAGGGGGCTTTGATGGGTAGTATTAAAATCTTATATAGTATAATTTACTGAAATATATACATATATTGAGATAACCTAAATGAAATCATCCAATAATGGGGTAGATAGAGTCGCAACCGAATGTCTCTTGCCTCCATATGAAAGTTCCAGAACCAGGACCAAGTTAAATTTAAGTTGTTGGCAAAAGGAGTCCCACAGGTATCTCCAAACACCCTAGGTCTTTGCCATGATTCCTCTTTATAAGCTGACAGCTAGACACAAATATTGAAGATAACACCTACACAACTCATTAAAAATAAAACTGTCGAGTTGTCAACTACATTGTGCCTTCTCCCCTACATTCTAGCATTTTGGTACAAGAAGATACTGTGAACATTATCAAAGGAGAAAAATAAACATCAAGCCAGTCATAAACTCTTTATGTACAATGCTATCTTGTCTGCAAAATATGCTAAGGCAATGGTGGCACAAAATTTGAGGGAGTGACCAACCAGTAACTCATTTGACTTAAGGCCCATTCCAGGAGATAGAATGTACTTGGCACTGCTTAGGTGACCAAGAACCAGAGACTAGATTGCCCAGGGACCTAGCATAAAACCAAATGATATTGGTCTAATTTTTTAAAAAATAAAGTGATAAAATGGCTAATAGTATTCTCCTCAACTGACAGAGCAGTACCTTTGTTCAGCTATCAGTAGAGAAGCATCCTCATGGGAACAAATATAGAGACCCACACAGATATATTGCACAGAGAGTTGAGAGGCCTTGGAAAACTCAGTCCTAAGTGGATTTTTGGGATGCCATATTATTTTGGCTTTTTTTTTTAGTTTGTATTTTTATGCTGAGCTTTAGTCATCTTGTTGTCTCTGGCATTGGTTAGTAGTTTCTAATGTCTTTCAATGGCCATTGAGAACAGCTCATAGGTGAATGGCTATAGATTGAGGGAATCAGAGAACCTTTCTATAGATCAGGAGGGTGACCTGGGTTCAGATCCAGAGATTTTCTTTGGCTTTTCCATGTGGCTTGAGGTCACATCTACTTGTACACTATACCATGGGTGTCCTATGGTATCTAAGGCCCAGACCCTGTCACCTTATGGCCTACAGTTCCATTTGAAATACAGGGCATGGGTGCTGCTCCCTGCCCGGCATGTAACTAGCTAGGTTTTGGAGCTTGTGCCTTTGCCTGCTTGGACCTGGGAACTCTCCCTGGATTGGCCTTGTGACCTGAGATCAGATCCACCAATGTAGCCCCCAATACTACTGCGCTGCAGTGCACAGTTTAGCCTGAGACAGGGTATGGGTGCCACGCACTGGCTTTGCTGCTTAGGCTTTGGTGACCATGCATATGCCTGCCTGGGCCTTGGAGACTTCAGTGGATTGGCTTGGTGACCTGAGGTCTGATCCACCCCTGAATTCTCCACTGCTATAACAAATTCAGATGCTGGTGCTTTGCAACAAATAATTGAGTTCACCTGAGTGTCTGTGCAGTGCACTCGCCTGTGTTTCACTGGGTTTTGGTGCATGTGCCTGTGCCTGACCAGGCCATGGGGTCTTCCGAGGTCAGATCCACCCACCAATGCTCCACATCCTGGTTTCTCCCCTGGGCCAGCAGACCCAGAAGCTGGTGCTCCATAGCCCACAGTAGTAAAAGACAGAGTCTGAGATATAGAGCACAGATGAAACTTGCAGACAGGTATGCTTTGAGTCCCAGACACTGAGGACTGGGCACCAGGGACTTCCCTGTGGACCAATTGGATCGCCCGAGGCAAGAAGCACCTGTGATCCGCAGAGTGTGGACCCTTCTCACCCAGGGCACTCCAGCTCTTGTGGTCTGTAGCTCCCAACCAGGTCCCTACGCTCAGTCCTGCTGATCAGACACAGTGCGGGGTTGGCACCGCCATCTTGGATATCTCTCTCCCAAGATGTTTCTTTCATATCCTTTCTCTTAGAGTTCAGGGAGAAGACAGAAACTGAGAAGAGTTTAAAACTTAGAACTCAAAAGAGGAGTTAGAAAGAACGTAAGAGCTGGAGGGGATAGAGCACACCAAGAAGACATTGCCCTCCAAATCAAAATGAGCAAGGTTTTATATGCTCATAGAAAGTGAAGCAGCATGCATAAAGACTGAATAAGTCTGATTCTGGCCTTCTATGTATATATTATGGATTCTAGTTTAGTGTTTTTATGTGACTACTAAGTGTTTAAATGAGTGGATCTCTATGGCTTTTCTTACCTTCTCTCGGGCCTTTTTCTTTTAATGGTCCATCTTGCCCAATTTCCATGTCATGGATATTTTTTACCTTGTATTTTATTCTGTTATATTTTAAAAGGTGAATGAATAGATGAATTATAGCCTAGCCAATATGATAAAGGTTTACAACTGAACTGTCATTTATACATGCTATGGGAGAGAAAAATTAGTTTTTTTCTAATATAGTGACCATTGGTATATAAACCAGTTCAAGGAAGGACTTATCTTCAGCAGTAGTTTAACAACACATATTGGACTCCACAGTTTTTTGATCCTGAATTTACTTGGTTTCAGTTTTGTATGTTGGTTTCTTTGTTTTTTAATGTGGATTTATTTTGTTTTCTTGCTTTGGGGGGGTTTTGGTCTTTGCATTGGGTTCTTTGATTTTTGAGAATGGACATAAAGTTGGGTGGGTAGTAAATGAGAGAGTATTTGAGTATCTGGAGGGACTTGGGTTAGGGGAAGGAATATGGTAAAAATATATTTGAATTGAAAATTGTTTTAAATAATGAAAAATATAATACAAATAACAAAAAGAATCATTACATGGTGCTCCAAAAATGTATGTGATTTTTAAATGTTTATCAGATTAACTAAATTTTAATAAAATAAAGCCTTGAATTTAAAAAATTGTTTTAAATTAAAAGCAAATATTTCCTAGTCTGAGGCCAATGCTATGGCTTACTACTTAAAAATACTGGCTGCTTTTATGGGCTTGATTCTCAGGACCCACATAGTTCACAATCATCTATAACTCCAATTACAAAGGATCAGACATACTCTTCTTCTATCTGGAGGCCCTGTACATATGTGGTAAACACATAAACATACAGCAAAACATCAATTTACACAAAAATATTTAGAGGAAAAGTGAGACAAAATCATTCTCAAATTTCTATCAAGAGAGTGATTGTAAAAGCAGATACTGAAAAATACTACTAAAATTTGTAAAATATCCAACAGTATTTCATAAAAAGTCAAGATGCAGTGGTGTCTGCTAAATTAGGATAAAATATTAGCTTGAAAAACTTGATTATATATCTGCTTTTTATTCTAATTTTGATAAGCCTTTTAAGCTTTGTCTTTGATTTTTATAAGTGAATTACATGATTTAACTCCATAATTTTAGATGGTAGCATAATCCAACTGTGCATCTTGGTTGTGTTCCATTTACAAACGTACCAAGAACAATTTATTAAGTAAAAAGTTATATTAATTTGGCCCAAAATTCTGATAGCAAGATTATCCAAAAACCATGTATAAATAGACTGGTGAGATTTCACTATCTCAGTCACAACTTGGTGAATAAATAGAAAGGAAAATGGTCATAAGCAGAAGGGAAAATATATACAGAGACTTTGCTTTATAACAATACACTATCATGAGAATTTATTTACTCCAACAAACCCAAAACTTATTCTATAAGAATAATTTTTCAAGAAAGTAAAGGCAATAAGAATTTATTACTCTCCATAAATCTACATTGTAAAAGGTTATATCATCCCATCCATCACACTGGGGACCAAGATATCAGTGATGACTATTTTCAGAACAACTTATGTTTCAGAGATGATGCCAGCATATTGTTTGAGGCCAACCACATTAAGAGTAGTCTTGTAATCTCTCAGTTATTTTTATTTCCTTAGGTTCTTTTTATATATGTTTTTAAAAAGTGGATTCCATTTTTTTGTGAAGTTACTTTATCTATACTTCAATTCTTTCTTCTAACAGGAAACTTATATTTGGTCCTTGATCATATATCTTCCCAAAGGCAATGTATTATACCTTTAATTTGCATGAATTATATATATTGGAAAGGAATTCATTGAGAAATAAACATAAAATATATCTCAAGTTATAATCTAAACAACTTACCTTAGGATATTAATACAATTTTCTTTGTATGTGATGCTATACCCAAAACAAAATAAACACAAACCCAATCAATGCTTATATAAGTGGGGATATAATTAACCATCTGTTTCCTTTATTATTGAAGATTCAAAGAACAAGTAGCTTATTTTCTTTGCTACCTCTTCTATTTCCTTTTCTCAGAATGTAAACTGTATCTTTTCAGCACCATAGAATTAGTATTTCCCCAAATACTTTTTGCTAGATGCAATAACTTATAGCCCTTAAATTCATCCTGAGAAACACCAGCAACATAAGAAATAATATTAATAACTTTTCTTTTAATTATATCATCATAAAATCTTATAAATAATTATATCTAGAATTTAAGCTATATAAAGCCAAATTTATAAAGGCATGATTTATAGTGTACATACTAGTGCATAATTTATAGTATATGTTGACATTTTGACTTGTCTAAATACTTTTTATAAAACATCTGGAAGAGCAACACTGCCATCTTATGGTGTAGAAGTTGAAGTAAACTTTAAGTATAGAAACAAATGACTGCATTTTTTAAAATTCTTTGATAGTTTTATATATGTACATAGGGAATTTTAAATGTTTTAACTCCAAACTCTCCTCTCTCCTTTACTTTAATGTTTCCTCCCAAGTCCCCCTCCTACTTGTATGTCTTCCTTATGTGTGTATATCCCTCTATGGGTTTAATGTCTGATCATGGAAGATAGCTTATTTTACTGGAAAAAAATTATCTGATTTTACAAATTTTAAATTCTGCACTTGAATAAAAAGATAGAATTTTTAACATGTTTCAGGTAAATATTACTAAATAGAATATACTATAAATTAGTTAGTCTTCATCATTTAAACTATATTTTAAAAGTATTTTGCTTTAAAGAAAGTTTATTAATTTTTATGCAGTAGTAAGTAAAACTTATGCAGACAGTGACACAAGAAGAACTTAAATAACATGTATAAAGCTACAGAGGCCAGTAAGTCATAATTAGGAAGATTGTGATTTAAAATACAGTATCCCTGTAAAATACAATTTTCCTAGTTAATATGAGACACAATGCCTGAAATTTGTGCCTTTACCAAGGAATTAAAGACCATAACATATGAAATTATAGCAAATATTTATTCAGTGTGCAGTCTTTTTCCTTGTGTTGAGTTGTTCTTGTAATTTACCTTATTTAATTCTTTACAAATAATATTTATAAATTTCATTTTAGAAAATTAAAGAATTTGCTCAATGAAAAAGATAATAAATTTAAGATCACAACTACAGTTTTATTTCAAATTCTAAAAGTGTTAGCATAATGTTCTTGTGGACTATGCACAGTTTATCCATGTTCAATTAAATGCTGATTTCTGGACCTTACCATCTGGTTTCTATTTGGACATTGCACTGTGAGGTTTATTCTAAATATCTCCTGTCTCAAGTTTGGGTAAACATATTATTTGTTCTCTGTATTTTGAATAAAAACCAAATAGCCAATGCTGAACAATAACAGAGAATAGGGTGGGATAATCTGGTGAGTGAGGGTAAGAAAAAGAGAAGGAAGGACAGGGTAGAGCCACAAAGAGAAAACCTGGAAACATCAAGAGAAATGAATTGTGCCTAGGAGATGATTTAAAAGCAAGTATATGTGGGAAATATGAATAGGAAAAAAGTAAACTAGCATTGAGTCTTAGGATGGAGTAATTATTGAGCAGGATTTTGCTATAGGCTAACTAAATGGATCCTAGTCTCTCTGTGTGGTTATTTGGGCATAAATCTGATTAAGGCATAACCACTGATTTTATTAAGATTATTATTAATATTAAATATTAATAATCATTCAGCATAGTGCCCAACTGTGTTCAAGTATCCATACCCTTAAAAGTCATATTTTATCATAGTTTGACAGGGATAATAAGTTCTCAAAAACATAACCCAAGATCTCCTGCATGTCCCTTTAAGAAGGACTTTTAGACAGCAAAAGGCAGCCTATTGTAGGCAGATGGGAACAGACTCAGAACAGCAAAAGTCACTGCTGCTTTCTGTTCAGCTCAAACAGGTCAGTGGTGGCTATTGGCACATGGCTAGTTGGAGAAATGAAACAGGGAGACAGGCAGCCTTTCAAGCCAAGATAGGCCTAAAACTACACATAGGATGGAAATTATGCTTGTCAAACAATGCTTGTATCTTTTCTGACTTTCTTTTGGCTGTTGTCATGTTTAATGATGAACATGATTTTCCATTTTTTCATTACAAAAGTTCAGGGAAAAGGTATTGAAAAGGCCAAAAGAGACAAAGCTAATTTATAGGCAATAAGAAGGAAGGAAGGAAGAAGACACTTCTCAAAAGAACTGAAGGCTACTAGAGCTCAAAACTCTCTAGCTGTAAAATGATTGTCAAGTCTTTCTAGGAATGGACAATGAAATACATTTAAACAGCTACTAAATTCCAAGTAATGACAGATAGAGCTCTACCACTGCAGTCTGAAATGGCACAACTAGAGCAAAACGTAAAAATTTCTTGTCTCTTTGCTTGAATTTTCCTTGAAAGTTTTTGTTTCTCACTATAGCAGAAATATTTTGCTTTTAGACATTGCTAAAACATGAGATTTTGTAAATCATTTTGACTGGTTTTGAGATAAAAATTATTTACACAAGATGTATAAAATACACATCTTAAATCCCAACAAAAAATAATCTGGGACAAGTAGATCTTGGGACTCAGGATCATCTTGTTTACATAATGAAGTTACAGCAGGATTCCCCTGCTGATAAGCTGCTTTTTCAGAGCCTCTGGGCTACAGAGAAAAAAATGGCAAGTTTAAATTTTCCTATTGCCATCAACACAGGTTGATGCTTTCTTGTGATGGCCATTTGCTCCTGTTCTTCCTTTATTACTGCTACCGAGAGAGAGAGAGAGAGAGAGAGAGAGAGAGAGAGAGAGAGAGAGAGAGACAGAGACAGAGACAGAGACAGAGACAGAGAGACAGAGACAGAGACAGAGACAGAGAGACAGACAGACAGAGAGACAGAGACAGACAGACAGAGAGAGGTTCAGAGAGACGTACAGAGAGAGGGACAGAGAGACAGATTATTTTGTTAATCAATATAAAGAACATAGGTTAAGATGGGAGAGAGTAATGCAAGCTGCATGTCTCCCACAGCCCAAAATTTCTGTAAGCTTCGGTATGCTGCTTAAAAAACTTAGCCACCCATTCCACATGGAAAAGGGAGCAAGAAAAAGAAAGCCAAAACAAACAAACAAACAAACAAACAAACAAACAAACAACAAAAAACAAAGTAGAAGAAGCCTAAGGTATACTTAAACACTAAAATAAGATAATTTACATAACACTTGGCTATAAAGACATAACCAACTATTCCACATGGAAAGGGACAGGATAAAAATAACAGAACAAAACAAAACAAAAAACAGGCCCAGACAACTAAACAGGCACAAGATATCTATGGTATGTTTGAACACTAAAATTAAAAAGAGTTTATATAAATTTTACTTAAAACAACCTGCCTTTTCTACTGCTGAGGGTAATTGGTTTGTCTCTAAATGGGATACATTCTCTCAGGAAACAAGTAGCAGCCTGGTCTATACCTCAGGTGCCATAAAATCTAAGAAAGGACATTTAGATCTTATAATATTGTTTTTATTTCAATAAGGTAATAATTGTATGTTCTTTGGTAATTGTAATATTATACATCCTCTTTGGGAAGTGTCAAAATAAAACAGGACTGTATACAAATGTTTTTTCTTCTGCTCTCATAAGGAACAGAAACCATTTTTACTTGATCTGTGCATTCTGTATATCTCATACATTTATAATGTAAAGACTTTATAATGCTTGTGAGAAATTATATATTTTCAGGACAGAAGAAACTGACAATCGAGATGCTGAATCAGACCTGACAGGATTCATATACTCCTGCATGTCGAGATGCTGCTAAAATTTTTCCAGCATCCTGCATGTTTCTGCCTCATTGCTGCTTTCCAAAGACTTTTCCCAGGAGGTATGTAAAGAAAGCTGCTGATTCCAACTGTCCAGCATTGTAGACTATTCCAAACAGGACTTCTATTAAGCCTAAATGTTCTCAGTATTTAGAGACTGGACCATATTGCTAATTTGCTTCACCATTTTTTTTTCAAATTTAATTTTTGGCTTCTATAAAGTCGTTATCCAAATTCAGGGAGAAGCAGCCTTGAGAATGATGTGTCATTTTTCTTAAGGGGGGATGGGTAGGTTTTTGGTTGTTTTCTTGGGCTATGGATGTATATTGTCATTGGGAGTTGTATATAAGTTATTATTGGTGTTAGTTAGAGACAAAATGAAGTTAGACTCAGGGATTTATCTCCTTTTCTTTTCTCTATCTTTCTCTCTTAGGTACAAAGATGGGGTTTAAAAGAAAGAAAGGGGGATATTGAAAAATATAGAGAGATGATAGGATAAAAATAGACTATTGGATCTATTCCTCAACTTAAACTCTTAAATGTTACCCATGAATAAAGTTATTTTTAATTCATTGGTAGAGATTGGTATATTAATATAAAAGTAAGTTTTTAGATACATTGGCATAGAATTTAAATGTAATGCTATCTTTGAATGGATGTTATATGAAAATTATTGGGTAGTAAGTCAGATTCATGGTCATGCCAAGTACCAGTCTAATTTATTACAAGAATATACATCCCAGGTTTAACAGATTGATAAGTTTCTATAGATAGATTATATAAAAACAAGTAGAAAGCCAAGGTCTTCAAAAACATCAGAGACTTAGAGAGTATGGCATTTTAAAATGTTTTTTATTATTTAAGGATTCTTAGACAATGAGATATGTCAACACCTGGCAGCATCTAGCCCACCTCCAAGAAGATGATAATCATCGAAGAACCTCCTTATGGAGATAGCTTCAAGTGTTGCAAACAAGCCACCCAGCAAAATGCTTTCATTTTCTGCTATAGACAGAATTCTGCCCAAAATGGGCAAGCTTGAATGTAGGCTGAGTCAACTTCCAAACTCTGCAAAGACAGGGTAATCAAGTCCCTAATAGTTGCTGCTTCACAAATATGTCTGTCAGACATTTTGGGCCAGAATGTTGAAGATGATGTCCCAGTATTATTGAAAGTTTTGGGTGGCTGTCAATATAGTGAACTCTGTAATTTTTTTTTTAATTTTGGAAGCTTCTAAACTGCACTTTCTGTTTACTCAGATAATTAATTTATTCCTTCTCAATTCTCCGATGGGGTTGAAGACCAGTTAGTTTAGTTTTACAATTAAGCTTAATAGTTCAGAAATTAAGATGCTTTTAGGTATAGATGTTTTTAGGTTGATGGAGATGATATATGATAGAACTGATTTAGGAATAAAACTCTGCACTCTCATAGATAATATAGATAATATTTTCTCATAGGTTGCCAAATGCATGTAGACTGGACATTGTAAACATAGATTTTAACTAAAATTTTTCATAAATGTTCCATAAGTATTATTGTATATTAGTTTATTTTTTAAAGAAAAAGAGCCTCTAATTGGACTTAAAGGGGAAATGTTGGCATAATGTTCTTTTGAACTGTGTAGAGTTTACACTTGTTCATTCGAATGTTAATTTCTCTATCTTACCATCTTGTTTCAATCCAGATATTGTATTGTGATGATTATTCTACATATATCCTGTCTCAATTTGTGTAAACATGTCACCATCTGTTCTCTGTATTTCAAATAAAAAGAAACAGAGAATAGGGTAGGACATACTGGTGAGTGAGGTGAGGAGGAAGAGAATGAAGGACAGGATAGAGCCACAAGGAGACCACTGAGAAACATGGGGAGAAAGTTACCTGTCCTTGCAGATGTAGTATATGTGGAAAACCTGAATGGGAGGAAACCATACTAGGTTGGATGTTTACGGTGGAGTAATTATTTGGCAATATTGTGCTGTAGGCTAATTAAATAGATCCTAGTCTCTCTGTGTGGTTATGGTTATTTGGGTATAAATCTGGTTAAGGAATAACCACTGATTTTATTAAAATATTATTAATATTAACCATTAATAATCATCCAAAACTGAAATCTAATGCATCCCTTACAAATTCCATAGTTTCATACTTAAGTTTGACTATTGAAATGTTGCATATGTGTTCTCAGTTATACTAAGTAGTATTACTGATCACTTTCTTCATTAAATAGCATATCAACGCAGTTCTCTCTGGACACTATTCATGCCTCTTTGAAAATCTTGCCACACTCTATCTAAACATTCACTGAGCCTTTAACTACTCAATGTATATTCATTAAACTGGTTATCCATCTGTTGTTGATTTTTTTCTTGAACAGTCTCATCCATGAGCAAAGTATCAATCATTACTACAATTAATTTCTATTTTTATATTATTACACATGTATAAGACAAACTACCTGCAGCAGGGAGAACCATGTGACAATCATGAGAATAATGAGTTCTATATTTGTTATATTCATAGTGACTTGGCCATCTGCATTCGTCTCATTTGAAGTGTTTTACCTGTCTTTTTGGGTCTAAATTTCCGAATGAGATTCAATATTTATCCTATCTCAACTCTAATAGCTTAACTTCTTTATCTTGGTTTAAAATGATCTTGTCCCAACTAACTTGATTGTAAAACTATACTATCTTGTCTTCAATGCCCCTCAGAGACTTGAGAAGTACTAAAACTTAAATTCCCGAGTGAATCAGCAGTGTGGGTTAGTGGCTTCCAAACTGTATAAATTGACTTAAGGCAGTTTACTGCCTGACCAGTCACCCAAAACACTTTATAACGTTTGAGCCTCATCTTCAGCTTTCTGGACTAATATCTCTGTCAGACTTGTTCATAAGGCAGAAACTATTGAGGACTTTCTTACCCTGAACTGCTAGAGTGCGGCCTTCGACTCTGCCTGGATCTAAATAGCCCATTTTTAGTCAGATTCTGTTTGTGTCAGGAACGAGGACATTTTAGCCAGTGGTTATTTTGCTACATTTGAAGCCATGTCCATAAGGAGGTTCTTTGATGCTCATCATCTTCTTTGAGCTCGGCTGGGTGTTGTCAGGAGTTAACTTGTCTTGTTGTCAAAGAAATTTAGGATTGTAAGAACAGTTTGAATGCCATATTCTGTGTGTCTCTGAAGCTTTTGAAGATCTTATTCAATGATTTTACCTCATGTATTGATAGAGTCATATCTATCTGTTAGACTTAGGATATATATTCTTGTGTTAAAATCTGCCAAGTATTTGACATGCCCGTGTTTTGTATCAATAAAATAAATTCTATAGCGATGACTTAGACATAGCCTTCATTATAAGCAACAATTAAAGCCTTGAGTTAAGGAGTAGGTTCAATCATCTAGCTTTTGTTCTGTCCTCCTTCTATGTTCTGAAATCTCCCTTTCTTTTCAGCTCCCATCTCCTTGCCTATGTGTGTAAGATAAAGGCAGAGACATTCCTGCATTTCCCCTAATTTTTCTCTGTATAAGACCAATAATGACTTATGACCACCTCCCGATGAGAATAAGCATTTGTAAATCAAGTTAGCAAACAGCAATCTATACAACCCCCTCTTTGAGGGAATGGGGCATCATTCTCTTAAGGTTTCTTCAGGTTCAATTGGGGGACATAATACCTTGGGGTGGGCCTTCCAAAATTGGAGAGAATGGTTAAGCCATCTAGTGATTGCATTAGTGGCTCAGTTTCTAAATGTTGAGAGATTCCAGGCTTAGCAGGAGATTGTAATGGTGGTCCAAATTGGATCAGAAATTTTCTACAATGTTGTCCAGGAAGCTGTCCAATTCTGATGAGTAAAAGCAACAGAGTCATTCAGGGCTAGAAATAGGAGGATGCAGGGTGTCAGTGTCCATCGTGCTGGGAGGAATGATTCCTGTCAGGTCTGATCCAGCTAGTTAATTTGTGCTGAAAATATAATTTCTCACTAATATTATACAGTTCTAATATTATAATTGTATAAGGTGTGAAGCATGCACAGAACAATTAAAGCTAGTTTTCTGGTCATTGTATGGGTTGACATAAGGGATTTGCAAATCTTCCTTCTTGCCTTATTAGTAGTGGCCTCTAATAGTAAGTCACAGAGAATCTGTGGTCTACATGAGGCCTCTCTAAGCCTTTACATTTATATTTCTGACAGTCTCAGAACTATTCCCATGCGGTAGGATTAGGAATATAAATTACCTGCTTGTTTTGTAGTTTGAATCATTTATATCCCAATTGTGGCCCCCTCTCTCATCCCCTCCTGATCCCACCCCCTACCTCATCTACCCCCAATCCCATCCCCTCTCTCATTCATTTTACCTCCTTCCCCTAGTCCTTAGATATGGGAGCTCTCCTCCCCTAACATTTGATCTTAGTTTACCTATTATCCCCTGTACTATATATGACCTCTTCCTCTGTGGCCAGATTGGGCCACCACACACACTCAGGACTCTGTCCAGTGTCCAGCTTTAAGTCTCTGTAACTGCCCCTGTAGTCTGCTGGGAGGAATCTCTTCTAGGCTGTCTATGTTGGTTCAAAATCCACATATGAGTGGATATATACCATGCATGTCTTTTGGGGTCTGGGTTATCTTGCTTAGGACAATCATTTCTAATTCCATTCATTTGCCATCAAAACTCAAGATTTCCTTGTTCTTAATAGCTGAATAGTATTCCGTTGTGTAGATGTACCACAGTTTTTTAATCCATTCTTCAATTGAGAGACATCTTATTTGTTTACAGGTTCTGGCTATTATGAATAAGGCTGTATGAACATAGTTGCACAGATGTCTTTGTTGCATGGTGGGGCATCTTTTGGGTATATGCCCAGGAGTAGTATAGCTGGGTCTTTGGGTAGAGCTATTCCCATTTTTTTGAGAAAGCACCATATTCCTTTCCAGAGTGGTTGAACAAGTTTGCATTCCCACCAGCAGTGGAGAAGTGTTCCCCTTTCACCACATCCTTGCCAGCATGTGTTGTCATTCAAGTTATTGATCTTTTCTAATCAGATAGGTGTAAGATGGAATCTCAAGGTCATTTTGATTTGCATTTCCCTGATAAGTAGGGATGTTGAACATTTCTTTAAGTGTTTTTCAGCCATTCAATATTCCTCTTTTGAGAATTCTCTGTTTAATTCTGTAGCCCATTTTTTAATTGGATTGTTTCGTTTGGTAGTGTTTAATTTCTTGATTTCTTTATATACTTTAGATATCAGCCCTTTGTCAAACGTAGGGTTGGTAAAATTTTTTCCCAATCTGTGGGCTCTTGCTTTGTTCTGCTGACAGTGTCTTCTGTCTTGCAGAAGCTTTTGAGACTCATAAGGTCCCATTTATTAATTGTTGACCTTAGAGCCTGAACTGTTGGTGTTCTGTTCAGGAATTTGTCTTCTGTGCCAATGAGTTATAGGGTCTTTACCCACTTCTTCTAACAGATTTAGTGTGTCTGGTTTTATGTTGAGGTCTTTAATCCACTTGAATTTTAGTTTCATGCAGGGTTATAAATATAGATCCATTTGCATTTTTTACATGTAGACATCCAGTTGGACCAGAACCATTTGTTGAAGATACTTTATTTTTTCCATTGTATCATTTTGGCTTCTTTGTCAAAAATCAAATGGCCATATATGTGTGGATGGATATATGGGTGCTCAGTTCAATTCTGTCGGTGAACTGGCCTATTCCTATGCCAGTACTATGCTGTTTTTATTACTGTTGCCCTATAGTACAGCTTAAGATCTGGGATGGAGATTCCTCCGGTAGATTTAGGATTGATTTAGCTATCCTGGGTTTTTTGTTTTTCCATATGAAGTTGAGAATTGATCTTTCCAGTTCTGTAAAATATTGTATGGGTATTTTGATAGGGATTGCATTAAATCTGTAGATTGCTTTTGGTAGCATGGCCATTTTTACTATGTCGATTCTCCCAATCCGTGAACAAGGGAGATCTTTCCATTTTCTTATATCCTCTTCAATTTCTTTCTGTAGAGACTTGAAGATATTTTCATGAAGGTCTTTCACTTGCTTGATTAGATATATACCCAGATATTTTATAATGTTTGAGGCTATTGTGAAGGGAGTGATTTCCCTAATTTCTTTCTCTGCCCTTTTGTCTTCAGTATACAGGAAGGCTACTGACTTTTTCGTGTTAATTTTGTATCCTGCCACTTTGCTGAAGCTGTCTATCAGCTGTAGGAGTTCTTTGGTAGACTTTTGGGGATCGCTGATGTATATCATCATATCATCTGTAAATAGTGAAACTTTAACTTCTTCCTTTCCTATATGGATCCCCTTGATCTCCTTCAGCTGTCTTATTGCTCTAGGTAGGACCTCAAGTACTATATTGAAGAGCAATGGCAAGAGTGGGCAGCCTTGTCATATCCCTGAATTCAGTGGGACTGACTTAAGTTTCTTTCCATTTAGCTTGATGTTGGTTATAGGTTTGCTGTATATTGCCTTTACTATGTTTAGGATTGTGCCTTGTATCCCTGATCTCTCTAAGACTTTTAATATGAAAGGGTGTTGGATTTTGTTGAATGCTTTTTCTACATCTAAAGAGCTGATCATGTGATTCTTTTTCTTCAGTTTGTTTATGTGATTAATTACATTGATGGATTTCCATATATTGAACTACCCCTGCATATCTGATATGAAACCTACTTGGTCATGATGAATGAGATTTTTAATGTGATCTTGTATTCAGTTTGTGAGAATTTTATTGAGAATTTTTGCATCTATGTTCATAAGGGAGATGGTTGTAAAATTCTCCTTCTTTGTTGGGTCTTTGTGTGGCTTAGGTATTAAGGTGATTGTGGCTTCATAGAATGAATTTGGTAGAGTTCCTTCTGTTTCTATTTTGTGGAATAGTTTGAAGATTACTGATATTTGTTCTTTTTTTTTTTTCATGTAAACACATGAGGCAGTTTATTGGCGGAGCTCCGGGTTGACACATATCTCACGCAGGAGACAGAGGGGTCGACCCCGAAGCCCAGGGGTTAGGGGTTTATATGGGCAAGGGTCGGGGGGAGTGGGAAGTTTTGGCGCGGCCACACACGATTGGTTGTTTCAAACATTTGAACATCAGAAAATTGTGTAGACAGATCTGGGGTAAGCTCAGACTTAATCACATGGGAACAGTCCTTGGTTCCTGTTTTTTTTTTTTTTTTTTTTTTTTTTGAACCCAAGGGTAGATGTTTATCTGAGCTAACGACACATCTGGTTAAACTCAAATCTGGAACATTGTGTGCGGGCCTTAAGGGGGGGGATTAAGCAGACACCATAAGATTGGATGAGGGGTCTTGGCTCATTACTCATTCGACCATGTCCGGTACCTGTTTCTCTCAGGAATTTGCCCTTGTGTATTCTCCCTATCTTTTATGGCCAGCCGGTCCCTGGAACACTCAGTAGGCCTTTGTCTCCTATCTCTGCATTCTTTGTGACTTATCATCTGGGACCTTGGGCTAGCATACCTGTCGACCTGCACTTATGAGTTAGAGAGCTCTGCTGTTCTGGTTGCTTTAATGCTAATTAAAAATTTTCCCTTTCATTCCCCTCTTCTTTTACTTGATAATTCTAATCTTAGAATATCTGTTCTAATTTTTGAGTATTATTTTATTCTAGACTAAATGATTTATACTCTGCCCTGTTGGGGTCTCTTATTGATTGGTATTGTTGTCTTAGTACCATCAGATGAACAGCACTAATTTTATCTTTAATAAGAGCAAGTAACCTATTTACCATACACGGGCCAAAAATTAAAATCAAGCAAATTACCAACACTGGCCCAGCTAAAGCAGAAAATAGGATAGTCATCTAGGGGGACCGGGTGAGCCAGGACTCAAACCAGCCTTGTTGAGCTTTTTTGTCCCTCTGTCTTTTATCTAGCCTGTTTTTGTTCCCCTTTTTATTGATCATCTCCCAAGTCTGTTGCATCAGGGCAAGAGGGTTGTTGTCCTGATTTAGGGTTGCGTCTGTGATGCAGACGCAGCTTAAGAGGATTATTAGTCTTTTCCAGGATCCATTTATCTTGACTAGTCTCAAGAGGAGCCCTTTTTACATGTGAAGCATGGATCCAGGTGGAGATTCCCTCTACCTTAACAGCAGTTAGAGTCGTTAACAGTACCAGGTAGGGTCCTTTTCACCATGGCTCGAGATTTCCAGCTCCGTGCCTCCATACCAAGACAGCGTCTCCAATCTCAAACTGATGAGGAACTGTAGGGTTTCTAGCGGTGTAGACATCTTTCAGCTGTTCCCAAATCTCTCGCCTGATCATCTCGAGAGCCTTTAAATGGGCTAAAAGATGGGTGGAAGGCAAAAAACTGTCATCAGGACATGCCACACTCTCTAGGATTTCAAACAGAGGTGGTGGTACACCAAACAGTATCTCAAAGGGTGTCAGTCCCAACGGTCCAGGCGTGTTCTGTACCCGGAACAAGGCAAGGGAGAGAAGGGCTGTCCAATCACCCCAGCCGGTCTCTAAGGTCTATTTTGTTAAGGTCTCTTTTATAGTTTCATTCGTCCTTTTTACCTGTCCTGAGCTCTGGGGTCTATAAGCACAATGTAATTTCCAATTTATCCCCAATTGTCTGGCCAGTCCCTGACTTATCTGGGCGACGAAAGCAGGCCCGTTGTCTGACCCAATTACCTTAGGTATCCTGAACCGGGGAAGGATTTCTTCAAGTATCTTCTTGGCCACTACATTTGCCGTTTCCTTTTTCATGGGAAGTGCCTCGACCCACCCCGACAAGGTGTCTATGAAAACTAGAAGGTATTTATTACCATATCAGGCCGGTTTTACTTCAGTGAAATCAACCTCCCAATAAGTTCCAGGTCGATCTCCCCACAAGCGCTTTCCTGCACAGTGTCTGTTGGACCCGGCATTAGTGAGAGCGCAAGCCTTGCAGTTTTTTTACCAGATCCTCTGCTGTCTTTTGTAGTCTGGGGATGTGATAGGGAGACTTATTGACCAGTTCTGTCATCTTTTTTGGGCCCTAGGTGGGTAAGGCGGTGTATACTAGCCAGGTATTCTAGCCCCTCTTCCTCTATGAGGATTCTTCTCTCGGGAATCCCCTCAGCCTGTTGGGGCATAACCTTAGCTATTAGAATCATTGGTCCTTGTGTCGCCTCTTTGGCCGTCTGGTCAGCCATTTGGTTCCCCCTTTTTATAGGACCAGTCCCTTTTTTATGTCCTTGGCAATGGATGATTGCCACCTTGCAGGGCAAATGAACAGCCTTTAATAAACTAAGAATTTCTTTTTTATTTTTAATGTCTTTGTTAGCTGAAGTCAGCAGCCCACGTTGTCTATAAATTGCTCTGTGGACATGAGCTGTTGCAAAAGCATACCGGCTATCAGTGTAGATATTGATAGCCTTTCCCTCTGCCAGTCTTAGTGATTGGGTCAAAGCAATAAGTTCAGCTTTTTTGGCCGACGTCCCTTCTGGTAAACTGCTGGCCCAGATGACAGACTTCCCGTCCACTACCGCTGCCCCAGCCTTCCGCTTACCTGCTACCACAAAGCTACTTCCGTCAGTGAACCAAGTTTTTACCCCAGCCCACAGCTGGTCAGTGAGGTCTGATCGAGTCCCTGTTTCCTCAGCCAGTATCTTTTCACAATGATGAACTGGGGTCTCGCCAGCTTCGGGTAGCAAGGTGGCAGGGTTAAGGATGGCGGGCGGAGCGAAGGTCACCCGCTCTGTCAGCAACAAGCTCTGGTAGTGGGTCATCCGGGCGTTGGTCATCCAACGGTCTGGTGGTTGTCTGATAATGCTCTCGAGGGAGTGGGAGGCCACCACTATCACATTTTGGCCCATAGTTAACTTATCAGCATCTTTTACCAATACAGCCATTGCTGCTATCGCTCGCAAACAAGAGGGCCACCCACTAGCCACAGGATCCAGTTTTTTTGACAGATAGGCCACTGGGCTCTTCCAGGGTCCTAGAGTTTGGGTGAGGACCCCCCTGGCAACCACATTCTGCTCATCGATGTACAGAGTAAAAGGCTTGTTCAGATCAGGCAGTGCTAGGGCAGGGGCTTGTAGCAGTGCCCTTTTAAGGATCTCCAAAGCCAATTGGTGTTCCTTAGTCCAAGTGAATTTCCGTCTTTCTCTTGTTAGAGGGTATAATGGGGCCACCAGAGTGGCGAATCTGGGAATCTAAAGCCTGCAGAATCCCATGGTCCCTAGGAATTCTCTTACCTGGCGAGGGGTGGTTGGGGTCGGGATCTGAGTCACTGTTCGTTTCCTGGCTTCTGTGAGCCACCGTTGTCCATCTTTCAGGGTGTATCCCAGATATGTCACTTCAGTCCGGCACAGTTGTGCCTTTTTGGCAGAAGCCTGATACCCCAACTCACCTAACTAAGCCAGGATTTTCTGAGTCCCAAACTCGCATTCTTCATGGGTCTCTGCAGCCAATAGGAGGGCATCTACATACTGTAGAAGAGTCACCTGGGGATTATTAGCACAGAAAGGGGCAAGGTCCTGATGTAGGGCTTCATCAAATAGGGTAGGGGAGTTTTTAAACCCCTGGGGCAATCTCGTCCATGTAAGCTGTCCAGTTCTTCCGTTTTTGGGGTCTCGCCACTCAAACGCAAACAGGGATTGGCTGTTAGGGTGCAATCTCAGACAGAAGAAGGCATCTTTGAGATCTAGGACTGTATACCAAGTTCGTTCAGGCGGCAGCATACTAAGCAAGTTGTAGGGGTTAGGCACTGTAGGTTGGATGTCTTGTACCCTTTTATTAACTTTCCTAAGGTCTTGGACTGGACGATAATCATTGGTCCCTGGCTTCTTTACTGGCAATAAGGGAGTGTTCCATGAGGACCTGCAAGGGACTAAGATCTCCTGTTGTAACAGTCTTACGATGTGGGGGCATATGCCCTCTCTCGCCTCTTTGTTCATGGGGTACTGTCAGACCCCAATGGGGGTGGCTCCAGACTTGAGTTCAATTACTACAGGGGGGACCTGTCTGGCCATCCCCATTCCCCCTGTCTCAGTCCAGGCCTGAGGAAACCGAATTAGCCAGTCTCGCAGTTCCTCGGGGAGCTTCCCTTTCTTTTGGTGGAGCCGGTATTCTTCTTCTAGCTGCAGGGACAACACTAAAGTTTGGGGTGTCTCCGTCCCCCAGGACAATTCTGGTCCGGAGGGGGCAAATTTTATCTGGGCCTTTAACTTGATCAACAGGTCTCTGCCTAGTAAGGGCGTAGGGCACTCTGGAATCACTAAAAATGAGTGGGATACTTGATTCCTCCTGAGATCTACAGTCTGAGAAGAGGTCCAAGGATATTGTTTTTGCCCTGTTGCCCCAATCACCAATGTTCTTTTGTCTTTTATCTTTCCCAGAGGTCTATTGAGTACAAAGTATTCTGCTCCGGTGTCAACTAGAAAGTCTATGGGGGTCCCCTCCACTCTTAGGGTTACCCTAGGCTCGGGGAGGGGGGCTGAGCCCTGTCTCCCCTAATCTTCATTATCCTCTAAGGACAGCACCTTTGTCTCCTTCTTCTTAGGGCACTCTCAGGCCCAATGGCCCTTCTCCTTGCAATATGTGCACTGATTTCTTTCCAGAGGTGGTCGATCTTTTCTGGGTCTCCTTGGCCCCTGCCTTCTGTTGTCACCCAGGTTCCCTGTCTGCCTAGGCCTGCCTGTTCCCTGACACCTTCCTTCTCCTACCACTGCTGCCAGTATTCTCATCAGATTCTTCTCCTGCCTTCTTTCTTTTCTTTCCGCATCCTCAGCTCTCTCTTTCTTTTCTCTTTCCTGTTTCTCTTCCTCTGTCTCCCTTTTATGATAAACTTTCTCAGCCTCCTTCACCACATCCCTGATGGTATAATCTTGCAATCCCTCAATGTGCTGTAGTTTCTTTCTAATATCAGGTGCTGACTGTCCAATGAAAGCCATGATTACGGAGGACTGCTGTCCCTCACACGTAGGGTCAAAAGGGGTATATCTCCGGTAAGCCTCCATGAGCCTCTCTAGAAACACCGAGGGGGGCTCGGTTGTTCCCTGCATGACTTCTCTTACCTTCGCCAAATTGGTGGGCCTCCTCGCGGCCCCTCTGAGACCTGCCACCAGAGCCCAGTGGTAAATGGACAGCCGGTCCCTACCTTCTGCCGTGTTGTAGTCCTACTGAGGACGGGTCAGGGGGAATCCTTCATCTATTTCAGCCAGGGTCTGGACGGGGTGTCCAGCGTCATCTCGGATATTCTTTCGAGCCTCAAGGAGAATTCTTTCTCTCTCCTCGGTGGTGAATAAAACCTGCAGAAGCTGCTGACAGTCATACCACGTGGGTTGGTGGGAGAACATCAGGGATTCTATCAGACCTGTAAGTCCCGTAGGGTTCTCTGAAAAAGGTGGGTGGTTAGTTTTTTTAATTATAGAGATCAGAGGAAGAAAAAGGCCAATACTGTAGGAGTTGTAACACATTTTTTTGCCTGTCGGGGCCGGCCCGACAGCACTAAGGGGCAGAGCCACGGTGGAATCAGGCCCCTCAGGGGTTACTCCAAGGGGGCTCCCTGTGCCTGCCGAGGGTCCATCACCCATTGCCCTGGAAGCCGCAAGTGGGGCTGAGGTTGGGGCTGCCGGCTGGGGAACTCGGGGATATGGTGGGAGCAGGGGCATGGGCCATTCATGGGGTTCTGCTATGTCAGGATATATTTTAGGGATGGGCTCCGGTGGTGCACTGGGCTCGCTTCCTCCACTCTGCCATGGTTTCAATTTCTCTTCCGCGGTGCCTTCTCACACCGCCAAGACTCAGGAGCTTGGTGGGCGAGGTGGGATGAAGGGCTTGACCCACGGGGGTGGGTAACGGGCCAAATCTTCCCACACGGTAATGTAAGGCTGTTGGTCTGGATGTGACCATGATCTTTCCTGAAAAATAATTGCTCTGACAGCTCTAATAGCAGGTAAATCAAAAGTCCCCTCAGGTGGCCAGCCCTCATGGAAAGTCGGCCATTCTGAGGTGCAAAAGGTCTGCCAGGGTCCTTTCTTAATTTTTACGGATAGATTATGTCCTCTTGCCCTAACGTCTGTCCAATCGTCCAAAGTCAAAGATAAAGGGGTTGTCACAGTCTGTCCCGTTTCAAAAATAAGAAGCACAAAAACAATACAAATACACAAGACACTATCACATCCAAGCGCACTCATCTGAGTCTGGACTTGTACAACCAACCGAATGCAAATTCCCATGGGGTAGGCTTCCTCACCTTCCCCTCAAGAAGGAGCACTCCGTCTCCTTCATCCCGAAAAGAGGCAGTCAGGCTGTCCTGACTCCCCTTTACCCTTAGGGCGTCCCCCAGGGTTGCAGCCTGTGGCCCTAGCACGTCTGCCTCCGCAGCCACTGGGTCCTTACAGCCCAAAGAGGCAGCTGCCAGAAACTGAAACCAAGACACGAAATCAGCAGCACCGCACTCAGACACACAAAACTCACACAGACCTACCTCCAAGGGGTCGTTGGGGGTCTTGGGTGGTCGCACAAATCCCGGACGAGTCCCCAAAATGAAAGATCCCCAAAGGGAGACCCTCATTCAAGCCTCGGGATGGCGCGCACCCAAAGACACACAAACGACCGACCGTCTTGCTGTAAACACATGAGGCAGTTTATTGGTGGAGCTCCGGGCTGACATGTATCTCACGCAGGAGACAGAGGGGTCGACCCTGGTATTTGTTCTTATTTGAAGGTTTGGTTGAAGTTTTGGTAGAATTCTGTGCTGAATTCATCTGGCCCAGGACTCTTTTTGGATAGGAGACTTTTGATGAGTGCTTCTATTTCCTTAGGGTATATCGGACTGTTTAATTTGTTTGCTTGATCTTGATTTAACTTTGGAAAGTGGAATTTATCAAGTAAATTGTCCATATCCTTTATATTTTCAAATTTTGTGGCGTATAGGCTTTTGAAGTAAGACCTAATGATTCGTTGGATTTCCTCGTTATCTGTTGTTATTTCTCCCTTCTCATTTCTGATTTTTTTTTTAATTTGTGTACTCTCCATTTGCCTTTTAGTAAGTTTGGCTAAGGGTTTGTCTATTTTGTTGATTTTTCTCAAAGAATAAATTCTTAGTTTCGTTGATTCTTTGTATTATTTTCTTTGTTTCTAACATTGATTTCAGCCCTGAATTTGATTATTTCCAGCTGTCTACTACTCTTGGGTGAGTCTGATTCTTTTTTTTCAAGAGCTTTCAGGTGTTCCATTAAGTTGCTTATATGCGATGTCTCCAGTTTCTTTGTGAAGACACCTAGTGCTATGAATTTTCCTCTTAGCACTGCTTTCATTGTTTCTCAAAGGTTTGGATATGTTTTGCCTTCATTTTCATTAAACTCTAGGAAGTCTTTGATTTCTTTATTTATTTCATCCCTGACCCAGTTGTCATTGAGTAGAAGATTGTACAGTTTCCCTGTGTTTGTAGGCTTTTTGTTATTTCTATTGTTTTTTTTCTATTGTTTTTGATGCTCAGCTTTAGGCATTGATGGTCTGATAGGATGCAAAGGATTATTTGAAATTTTTTGTATCTATTGAGGCTTGTTTTGTGACCAATTATATGGTCTATTTTGGAGAAGGCTCCATGTGGTACAGAAAAGAAAGTATAATCTTTTCTATTTGAGTAAAAAACTCTGAATATCTGTTAGGTCCATTTGATTCATGACCTCTGTTAGCTTGATTATTTCTCTATTTAATTTCTTCCTTGAGGATCTGTCCATTGGTGATAGTAGGGTATTGAGGTCTCCCACTATTATTGTGTTAGTATCAATGAGTGATTTAAACTTTAAAAATATTTCTTTTACAAAGGCAGGTGCCCTAATATTTGGGGCATAGATATTTAGGATGGTAATGTCCTCTTGGTGAAATTTTCCTTTGATTAGGACAAAGTGTCCTTCTCAATCTTTCTTGATCAATTTTAATTGAAAGCCTATTTTGTCAGATATTAAAGTGGTTACTCCCGCTTTCTTCTTGAGACCATTTAGTTGAAAAAAATTTCCAGCCCTTTATTCTTTGGTAATGTCTATCTTTTTTGATGAGATGTGTTTCTTGAATGCAACATATTGAAGGATTTTGTTTTTGCATCCATTTTGTTAGCCTGTGCCTTTTTACTGGGGAGTTTAAGCCATTGATATTGACAGATATTATTGACCAATGATTATTGGATCTTTTTACTGTGGAGTTAGTGGTGATTGTGTGTGGCAGTGTCTGTTTTGGTTCTGCTGATGTATGCTGCATTTTCTTGGGTGTGGCTGCTCTTGTTTTGATGATGTTTTCCTTCTACTATATTCTGTAGAGCGGGTTGGTGTTTAGATACTGTTAAAAATTTTTTTTCATGGAATGTCTTGTTTTCTCCATCTATGTGGATTGAAAGTTTTGCTGGATATGGTAGCCTAGGTTTGCATCTGAGGTCTTTTAGAGTCTACATAATCTCAGTCCAGACTCTTCTGGTTTTCATAGCTTCTGTTGAAAAGTCAGGTGTGGATCCAGTGGATCCTGGAAAACTACAAGTGGGTCTGGGCCCTCGGGTCTTCCGCAAACTATGGCAACAGCCAAGAAAAATATAGGCAGTAAACTTTGAACCCCTAACCAGACTAGCCGATGGACAGGACATTCTCCACCGTGAAGTGGAGAAGGAGATCTGACTTTAACATAAACTCTGGTGCCCCATATTTGACCATGTCCCTTGGATGGAGACGCCTGGTGACACTCAGAGGAAGGATAATATGTCACCAAGGAGAGACTTGATACATTATGAACATATACAGGGGGAGGAGGTCGCCCTCAGTCACAGACATAGGGGAGGGGAGTATGGGGGGAAGCAGGAGGAAGGGAGGAATGGGAGGATACAATGGATGGGCTAACAACTGAGATGTAATATGAATAAATTAATAAAAAAAGAGAGAAAAAAGAAAAGTCAAGTGTAATTCTGATGGGACTACCATTATGTTATTTTGCCTTTCTCTCTTGCAGCCTTTAGTATCTTTTCTTTATTCTGCAGGTTTAGTGTTTTGATTATTATGTGCCGGGATGATTTTCTTTTCTGGTCTAGTGTATTTGGTGTTCTGTAGGCCTCTTGTATGTTCAAGGGTATCTCTTTTTGTAGATTGAGGAAGTTTTCTTGTATTATTTTCTTGAAGACATTCCCTGGTCCTTGGGACTTTGTATCTTCCTTCTCATCAACTCCTATAATCCTGAGGTTACACTTTCTTATGGTGTCCTTGAATTCCTGGATGCTTTGTGTCACTAATTTTTCTGTTTTAAGATTCTCTTTGAGAGGTGTATCAATTTCTTATATTGTAGCTTCAACACCTGAGATTCTCTCTTCCATATGTTGGATTCTGTTTGTTATACTTGTCTGTTGCATTCCTGCTTTCTATTTTAATTGTTCCATTTCACTTTTTTCTTGATTTGTGATTTTTTAAAATATTGTCTTGTTCTGTTTTCATGTCTTGAATTGTTTTATTTAATTCCTTCACCTGTTTGCTTGTGGTTTCTTATTTCTCCTGGATGGCTTCTATTCATTTGTTTATGCTGTCCTGGAATTCTTGGAAGGATCTATTCATTTCCTCTTTATAGTTCTCAAATAGCTGTATAAGTATGGTTTTGAGGTCACCTTCCTGTGACTCTGCCATAGTAGGGTATCTGTTGGTTTCTGGGCTTTCTGGCGGAACCATAATGTCTTGATTTTTGTTATTAGACCTCTTATTCTCTCCTTTAGACATCTGCTTACAAGGCTTGGGCTTTCTGAGCTGGGGTTCTCGTGGCAGGGGGGGGTGAGTACCTTTGATAATGTGCATGTGTGTGTTTGTGTGTATGTGTGTCCCCAAAGAAATGTCTTTCATACAACAGTATGTATCACATGAATAAGTATGTGCTTCTCTCTCTCTCTCTCTCTCTCTCTCTCTCTCTCTCTCTGTGTGTGTGTGTGGGGGGGGGGGGCAAAGTTTGTTATCCTCATCACTCTAACATTTTAGAGACAGTATCTCACATTAAACCCAGAGTTTATAGATTCAGTGAAACGAGCTAGTCAGCAATCCACCATAGAACCTCCTATTTATGTTTCCCTAGTTTGAAGACTGCAAGTTTGCATTTTTTATGTGAGTAATAGGGATCTGAAGATATGTCCTCCTGCATGAGTGGTAATCACTTTGTTAACTGAACAATCTTCTCAGTCCACATGTACTTTATAACAAAATTTAAGAAGTAGTTTGTTACACATTTTTCCCTTGATATCTACACTGAAGTGAGATGTCAGTTTATTGGCTTTTACTTATGAGTTTATGAAATAACAGAAAATAAATAAGTGGTATGTACTAAAATTTTTCACTTAAAATATATGTTTAAATCATAAACCATAATGTGTGTACATTGGTGATAAGATTACTAAGAGGTATCTACCTTTACCTGAGGACATGTAGAGGAGTCAGTAATGTGATAACATTTGTGATTTCAAAGAAAGAGGCAGAATATACATGTATTTTCTGTTTCTTTCTCCAAGTACACCATCTTTTTCCTCTCCCTCTCCAATCTCTCACAGCTAGAGAGACCTTACCAAAAGCCAACATATCTGGCATTTCAATTTTGGATTTGTAGTCCATATATTTGAAAACATAAATACTTATTGTTTAAGTTACCTAATCCAGTATACTTTCCATTAGTATTTCAAGCATTTCAAGCAGATTAGTACAGTATTGGAGCACTAAAATATTTAAAGTATATATTAAGAAATATATAAGAAGACATACACTCTATGGCAATACTACTGTGACATTTCCATGTCTTATATTCAACAGTAGACAGATATCAACAGAAAATACACACAACACACACATACACACACACACACAAGCACAAACACACATACACACACAAAAGCCCAGAAAAGATAATTGTACTCTTGATCAAATGGACCTACAAGAGATCTGTAGAATCATATAAATACTTACTTAAATTACAAATATTAAATATATGCTTCTTTCCAATTATCACATGGAACCCAGAATATATCTTATGGCAGGTTATAATTGTAAAATATTTTAAAAAAAAATATATATTGCTTTCAATGACAGCATAAAGAGTAGAAATGAAATTAAGAAAAACTTTGGAATCTGTGGAATTGCATGGAAATTTAACAACTTACTATAGAGCAATCTTTGCAACCATTAAAGAACAAGATGAAATATAGAGGCTTATTTAAACAAATGAAAGGCAAGGGCTAGTAAAATGGCTCAAGGGGTAAACATGCTGGCTAATGCTAACATTAGACTAAATGGAGTAATACTGAAAATTCTGTAAGATCTACATCCTCACGATCAGCACTTCTAGTCAACAAAATAGTTAAGGTCCTATCCAGAGTCGTGAGTCAAAAGCAAGATAGAAAATGATATTCAAACTGAAAAACTGGATGTAAAATTGCCACTAAAAAATGCACAATCCATGATCATAATGAGTGAGTTAACCCAGAAGCAGAAAGACTCACACAGTATATACTCACGTATATTTGGGCACTAGCCCAAAAGTCATGTCCCATGAAAGTCTTCATGTACCAGGAGATTGGAATAGATGTGAGGACATCCTACTGAGACTTTAGGTAAGAGAAATATAAGAGATGGGGAAATAGAAGGATCCAGAGGGCCCTAGAAACCTACAAGAAGAACATTGTGAGGAGAGATTGGGGCCCAGGGGGGTTCTGCTTAAACTATTGTACTAACCAAGGATAATACAATAGTAAACATGGAACCCTTACTCTGATCTACCCAATGGACAGGACATTCTCCCCTGGTGCTCCAGATTTGACCACTTTCCCTTGGTGGGGAGGCCTGTAGCACTCAAAGAAAGAATAAGCAGGATACCAAGATGAGACTTGATAGCCTATGACCATATAGTGGGGGAGGAGGTCCTCCTCTGTCATAGACATAGGGGAGGGGAATAGGGTAAAATTGGGATGGAGGGAGGAATTGGAGGATACAAGTGATGGGATAACAATTGAGTTGTAATCTGAATAAATTAATAAAATTAATCAAAAATTAAAAATAAAATTATCTCATATCTTACTGACAAAAAATGCACAATCCTATATTCAGAATTTCCTACTGACATTCCTCATCAACTTTCTTTAAATGAATGAATGCAACCCGTATAATACTCGAATACAGACTAAGATACAAGGAGTAGTAGTATAATCAAAGCCACTACTTAATTGAAATTAGGAAAGAAATTTCATTTACTATAAATACAGAATAGTAATGCATTAGAAGTGAGTTGACTCCAAAACATGAATGTTTCCAGAATTAAAATAATTGGAAAACATTAAGACAAAAAGAAATTATATAGTTTGTATGTTTCCTATGTCCAATGAATTGTAGAACTGATACCATCAATCTACCGTACTACTGACAAAATCCAAAACCCGTTCATGTTTAAAATATTGGAGAGATCAGGCATAAAAGTCACATACTTAAACATAATAAAGGCTATATATAGCAAGCCAATAGCCAATATCAAATTAAATGGGGATACTCAAGGAAATTCCCCTAAAATCGGGGACCAGGCAAGTCTGCCCACTATCTCTATATCTCTTCAATATAGTTCTTGAAGTTCTAGCTGGAGCAATAATAGGATAACAAAAGGAGATCAAGGGGATCCAACTGGGAAAGAAGAAAGTCAAATTATTGTTATTTGTAGATGATATGATAGTGCACATAAGTGATCCCCAAAATTCCACCAGAGAACTCCTACAGATGATAAACACATTCAGCAAATTGGCTGGATACAAAAGTAACTCAAACAATCAGTAGCCTTCCTATATACAAATGAAAAACATGTAGAGGAAGAAACTGGAAAACCACACCCTTCACATTAGCCACAAGCAATATAAAATATCTAGGAGTTACTCTACCCAAGCACTTGAAAGACTTGTTTCAAAAAGATGACTTGAGAAGATGGAATGATCTTCTCCGTTTGTGGATCAGGACAATTAACAGTAAAACTGGCCATCTTACCAAAAGCAATTTACAAATTCAAGGCAATCCCTATCAAAATACCTACACAACTATTAAAGACATTGAAAGATCAATTCTCAACTTTACATGGAAAGACAAAAAGCCCATAATAGCTAAAACAATCTTGTACAATAAAAGATCCTAAGGAGGGATCTCCATACCTGTTCTCATGCTGTACTTTAGAGCAACAGTAATTAAAACAGCATGGTACTGGTACAGCAATAGGCCAGTGGATCAATGGAATCAAATTGAAGACCCAGATATGACTCCACACACATATAGTCACTTGATTTTTGACAAAGAAGCCAAACCTATCCAATGGAAACCGGATAGCTTATTCAACAAATGGTGCTGGTCCAACTGGATGTCTACATGTAGAAAAATACAATTAACCCATATTTATAACCATACACAAAACTCAAGTTCAAGTGGATTAAAGACCTCAACATAAAACCAGAGACACTAAATTGGTTAGAAGAAAAAGTGGGGAAGAGCATGGAACACATTGGCATAGGAGACAACTTCCTGAACAGAACACCAACAGCCCAGGCCTTAAGGTAAACAATTAATAAATGGGACCTCATGAGAATGAGAAGCTCTCGTAAGGCAGGAGAAACTGTCACAGAACAAAGCAACAGCCTACATACTGGGAAAAGATCTTCACTAACCCTACATCTGACAAAGGTCTAATATCCAAACTATGTAAAGAACTCAAGAAATCAAACACCACCAAACCAAATAATGCAATTGAGAAATGGGGCTCAGAACTAAACAGAGAATTCGCAACAGAGAAATATTGAATGGCTGAGAAACATTTAAAGAAATGCCCAATGTCTTTAGTCATCAGAGAAATGCAAATCAAAATGAGTCCGAGATTCCATCTTATACCCACCAGAATGACTAAGATCAAAAGATCAAGCAATACCACATATTCACTAGGATGTGGAGGAAGAGGAACATTCTTTCATTGCTGGTGGGAATGCAAACTAGTACAACCACTTTGGAAAGCTATCTGGTGCTATCTCAGAAAACTGGGAATAGGGCTTCCTCAAGACCCAGCTATTCCACTCCTTGGAATATACTCAGAAGAAGCTCTACCTCACAATAGGGACATATGCTAAACCATGTTCATAGTGGCCTTATTCATAATTACCAGAATATGGAAACAGCCTAAGTGTCCCTCAGTAGAAGACTGAAGAAAGAAACTGTGGTACATTTACACTATGGAATACTATTCAGCTATTAAAAACAAGGAATCCCCGAAATTTGTGGAAAAATGGATTGAACTAGAAATGATCATAATGAGTGAGTTAACCCAGAAGCAGAAAGACTCAAATGGTATATACTCACTTATATCTGGACACTATCCAAAGGGGCATGTCCATGAAAGTATTTACTTATCAGGAAAGTGGGACAGAGGGGAGGACATCCTATTGGGACTTTAGGCGAGAGAATCATGGGAGAATGGGGAAATAGAAGGATCCAGAGGGTCCTAGAAACCTACAAGAAGAACATTATGAAATTATAGGGAGTAATTGATTATAAAAAAATGAAGTGGCCTTGTCTAGGTAGGAAGAAATTATCCCTACCAACATGTTGGACTCAGGCTTTTAGTAGGCCAGGTAGAAAGAAAATATTTTTATCATATATAATGCTTTGTATTTCATAATACCTACAAAATCAATACACAGATACACAGACACAAAGACACAGACTTATACACTTACATACACACACACACACACACACACACACATACACACACACACACACACACACAGAGAGAGAGAGAGAGAGAGAGAGAGAGAGAGAGAGAGAGAGAGAGAGAGAGAGAGAGAGAGAGAGAGACCTTATTTTATAAATTAATGAGGAGGGCAATCAAATTAATGGGAAAAGGCAAACATTTCCGTAAATGGCTAAATAAAATATAAAAACATAAAGAAAGCTAAAAACAGAATGACATAGAAAATACTTTTTCTTTTTATCATTCAAGTTTGGTAAGCTACCTTGTTCTGTTTGAAGTTTTGTTGATTTTATTGTTGGCTCTTGGTTTGGATTTTTATTTTTATTTTTATTTTTTGAGACACAGTCTTTCTACTTAGACCAGGTTGGCCTTATACTTTCAGTAATCTTTCTGCTTTTGCCTGAATAACAGTGAGACAACAGGCAAATGGTTCCATGCCAAGTCCATTCCACATTATTTTTCTCAATGATTATCAATGGAGTAAATAAAAGATAGATATTATTTTAAAAATCAGATTGTTTTTGCATTCCTGATATTTTAAAGTTTATATTTTATTTCAATTATAGATTCTGTTTTTAGATAAGTATATTTTCTCCAACTGTCCTATGCTTGCATATGAAATATGCTCAATAATATTATGATGTATAAAATAAATAAAATCAACAAGTGCTTATAATATTTGAGGGACAAAATAACTACTGAAGTCATTAAATTATCTATTTTTATGTCTCTATCTATCTATCTATCTATCTTTCTATCTATACAAAAATAATACCTTTTTTCTTAAAAAGACATTAAATATACTCAGAAATAATAATATTACAAAATGGAAAAAAAGCTACAAATGGAAAGCCCCCCAAAGTATAACTGACCCAGATTACTATAAATGGAAGAGGCAGTACATAACCTACAATGAAGACCTGCTTCAAGATACAGTAGGGCAATAGTGTCACAAAGCTTGTGCAAGTAACCAACTAATATCTGGTTCAATTTGAGGCCCATTCTCCAAGATAAAAAGATTATATGACCCAATGGGGATGGAAGACACCAAGGAAACGAAGTTTTTCTAAATAAAATAGGCTGCTGTACATATGAACTTACAACACAGAGCCAACATGCATAGGGACTTCATAGGACCAGATGGGGTCTTAGTGCAGTAATGACTAGTGGACACATATGGGTATTGTCCTGTTGGATTGGGGAGAAGGGTAAGGGCAGATGGGTCACAAAATGAATTACCTGTTCAGGAGAATCCAGAGCCCAGCACTGGGGGGTACAGATCTAATTTAATGCAGAAGCTCACTGGAGTATACTTGTATATCAATCAGCTAAGGATAGATAATGCTATCATCTAATGAGCCCAAATGGTGCATAACACACATTATTTGAGGGTATAAGGAACATGTCCTGGCAGTGTGTAGACAAAGGGCAGGAAACAGACAAGTCCCTGGGCTCAGGGCCATCTTGTGGGAACTCTGGTGTGCTAGTACCCCATTATTTGCCAACTTTATACTATAGACTCAGGTCTTCTCTATCAGCTGCTAGAGGCATTTGTGATTTTCATGTTCCCTTTCTGTTATAAACACAATCTAGACAGAAACCGATTTCTCAGAAACAAGCCTTCATCTCTAACAAAGAAGATGTATGTTAACTGTTAAATTCTCACAAATTAAAAAAAATCGTTTTCTTTATAAAAACTCACTTAGTATCCAAAGAACTCTTAATGGCAGACTCCACACCAAGAATAAGATGGTCAACAACAAAAAACATATTTTGATATTCTTCATCACATAATGTTTAGTCGGAACATTTATTTATTTTCAATTTTTGTTTCTTTTAAATTTGTTTTTCTTCCTTACATGTCCCTTATGATTATATTATGGCTTAATGTTTTACGATTTTCTGTGATTCCTATGTTGTGAAAGTGTGTGCCTCTGTCTTTATGCATTTCTTGTTCACTTCTTTGGCTCTTTATCTTCTGTATATTTTGATCTATTTTGATCTTCTTCCTCTTCTTCTTCTTCTTCTTCTTCTTCTTCTTCTTCTTCTTCTTCTTCTTTCGTCAGATGCCTATTTGTTTTCTAAACAGAAACTCAAATAATATAGATTAGGGTAGGAAGGGAGTGCGAAGTGTCTCAAAGGAGTTTGGAAAGAGAATATTATACTCAGAATACATTGCAGGAAAAAATCTGTTTTCAATAAAAGAATAAATGAATTAAGGAAAGATACAACTAGAATGTGGTACATACTTACTGGCATGACTAAACAAAATCTGAGTGGTAGAAGTTTTTGTAAGTGGGTTGATTGTCTAGGTGTAGAGTGTGCTCTTCCATCTCTATGGCTTCTACTACTAGGAATCTCTGCTAGAGTCCCCCTCATATACTCCTAGGAGCATACCATGACTCATCTACAGCTTGTTACAGACATTCCTCTGCTTAGAGCTTCTCTGTTCTCTACAGGTCTTCTGTCCTCCTGTCCTTGCTCTCCCTAAGTCTGATCTCCATCCTCATATTTCTCTGTGATCCCCTTCCTACCTTATTTGCTCTCTTCAACCACTACCTTTGTCTATTTACTCTTCTGAAGACTTCAGCATCTTCCCTTGGAGCCCTCTTGTTACTTATCTTTTTTTGGTCTGTGCATTGTAGTGTGTTTATCCTATACTATATGGCTAAAGCCCATCCATGTATGTCTTTCTGGGTCTGGGTTACCTCACACAGGATGATCATTTTTAGTTCCATTGGTTTGCTTGAAAATTTCATATTTTCTTTGTTTCTAATTGCTGAATAGTATTCCATTGTATAAATTTAACACAGTTTATTTATTCATTCTTCAGTTGAGAGACATCTAGGCTGTTTCCAGATTATGGCTATTGTGAACATAGTTGCTATTAACATAGTTGAACAAGTGTCCCTGTTGTATTCTGGAACATCATTTGGGTATATGCCGTGGACTGGTATAGCTTTGTCTTAAAATACAGCTCTTCCCAGTTTTCTGGGAAAGCACCAGATTGATTTCCAAAGTTGTTGAACAAGTCTGCACTCCCATCAGCAATGGAAGAATGTTCTCTATTATCCACAGCCTCCCCAGTATGTGCTGTCACTTGAGTTTTTTATCTTAGTCTTTCTGACCCATGTAAAGTATAATATCAGAATCCTTTTGATTTGTATTTTCTGTGCTCCTTTTTTAAATTGAGTTATTTTTTTGTCGGTGTTTAATTCTGAGTTTGTTACATATTTTGGATATTGGCCCTTTGTCAGATACAGGATTGGTGACGATCATTTCACTGGCTGCTGTAAGATGAAATATCAATGTGGTTTTTGTTTGCATTTCTTAGATGTTGGATAGGGTTGGTGAAGATCTTTTCCCAGTCTGTAGGCTACTGTTCCCTTATGTTGACAGTGTCCATTGATTTACCAAAGCTCTTCCATTTCATGAGGTCCCATTTATTAATTGTTGATCTTAGAGTCTGAGATACTAGCATTCTGTTCAGGAAGTTGCCTCCTATGCCCATGAGTTCAAGGCTCTTTCTCAATTTCTCTTCTAATAGATTTAGTGTATCTCACATTCTGCTGTGGTCTTTGGTCAACTTTGACTTAGGTTTTATGCAGGGTGATAAGTAGTATGGATCTATTTGCATTTTTCTACATCTAGATACCCAGTTACACTAGCACCATTTGCTGAAGATGCTATTATATTTCCTTTGTATGCTTGTGGCTCCTTTGTAAAAAATCAACTATCCATAGGTGTGTGGGTTTATTTCTGTTTCTTTGAGTTGATTCCATTTACCAAGGCCAAAATTTAACTACTTCCTTTCTGATTTGTATCTCCTTGATCTCGTTTACTTGTTTTATTGCTCTACCTATAACTTCAATTACTAGATTAAAGAAATATGGAGAGAATTGGCAGCCTTCTTTTCTCCACGATTTTAGTGGGATTGCTTTAAATTTCTCTCCATTTAATTTGATGTTGGCTATTCACTTGCTATATATAGCCTTTATTATGTTTAAATATGGGCCTTGTACCCCTGATCTCTCCAAGAGTTTCATCATGAAGAGGTTTTGTATTTTGTCAAAGGCTTTTTCTACACCTAATTAAATGATCATGTGATTTTTTTCTTTCGGTTTGTTTATATGGTGGATTACATTTATGAATTTTTTATGTTGAACCATCCCTGCATGCCTAGAATGAAGTCTACTTGATCATGGTGGATGATGTATTTGATATGTTCTTGGATTCAGTTTGTGAGTATTTTATTATTTTTGAATCAATGTTCATGGCTGAAATTCTCTCTCTCTCTTTTTTTTGAGTCTTTGTGTGATTTAACTATCAGTGTATCTGTGGCTTTATAGAATGAGTTTGTTAATACTCCTTCTGTTTCTATTTTGTAATATAGTTTGAGAAGTATTGGTATTAGATCTTTGAATATTTTGTAGAAATATGTGCTAAATAATCTAGACCTTGGTTTGTTTGTTTGTTAGTTTGTTTGGGTGGGTGTGAGCATTTTGATGAATGCTTCTATTTCCTTCAGCATCATAGGACTGTTGGAATTGTTTACTCGATCTTGATTTAACTTTGGTAAATGAAATATATCAAGAAAGTCATCCATTTCCTTTATATTTTCCAACTTTGTGGAAAACATGCTTTTGAAGTAAGACCTATTGATTTTTAGATTTCTTCAGTGTCTGTTATTTATCCCCTCTATACTCTGCCTACACAATGTGCAGGCACAAAGCTAGAGCAGATAGGGTAGAAATTGAGAGAATGTTTAACAAATTCCTTTTCCCACCCAAGACCCACCCCATGGGAAAGAGCCAATCCTTGACACTATTAATGATACTCTGTTTAATTTTTATAGACAAGAACCTAGCAGAGGTATCCCCTGAAAGGCTCCATGCAGCGGTGGAAGGAAAGAGATGTTGAGACTCACAGAAAAATATTGAGTTATATGTAGGGAGTGTTGTGGAAAAGTGAGGATGGGGGAAGGAGAAAAGGACCTAGATATGACAGGAGTTCCATGAGAAGACCAATAGACCCAAACAACTAGGGTCAAGAGGGGACTGCTGAGACTGAATCACCATGTATGGACTGGACCTATGACCCCTACAAAGATGAAACCAATGGACCACTCAGGATTCATGTGGGTCCTCTAGTAAGGGAAGTTATGCTTATCTATGACATGGACTTTGATGCCAGCTTTTTCCTCACTCCCCCCTGGCCATAGGATAAGAGACCAATCCCAGTCTTGAAGTGGCTTGAGGAGCTGAGGTGGATGGGAAAGGAGGCCTTCTCTTTCTGAGGAAAACAAGAGGCAGGATATGATAAGAGGGAGGGAGGGTGGTATTGGGAGAAGAGTGATGTTCCTATAACCAGGATGTAAAGTGAATAAATGAAAAAATGAAATATTCTCTAAATTTTTCTTTAAAATAAAAAAATTCTGCCTGTATTGTCCTTGGCTGGTGCCTTAGTTTGAGCACGACCCCTGGGCCCAAATCTGCCTATCATAATGTTCTACTTGTAGGTTTCTAGGACCCTCTGGATCCTTATACTTTGCTATTCTCCCATGCTTGTCTCATCTAGAGTCCCAGTAGGATGTCCTCCCCTCTATCCCAGTTTCCTGGTAAGTGAAGGCTTTTGTGGGACATGCCCCTTAGGCTAGTATGCAGATATAAGTGAGTATACACCATTTGAGTCTTTCTGCTTCTGGGTTAACTCACTCATTATGAAACCTCTACCCAGATCTAGCCAATGGGTAGAACATTCTCCACAATTGAGTGGAGAGTGGGGTATGACTTTCACACGTACTCTGGTGCCTCATATTTGACCATGTCCCCTGGAGGGGGAGACCTGGTGGCACTCAGAGGAAGGACAGCAGGTTACCAAGAAGAGACTTGATACCATATGAGCATATACAGGGGGAGGCAATCCCCTTCAGGAACAGTCATAGGGGAGGGGAATAAGGGGAAAATGGGAGGGAGGGAAGAATGGGAGTTTACAAGGGATGGGATAACCATTGAGGTGTAACAAGAATAAAATAATAAAAAAATAAAAAAATTCTCGTGTTTTACTAAATATTAAAGTTCATTTTTATTTTATGTACATGTATACTTTACTGACATATGTCTTTTCATAAAATGTGTGCTTGGTGCTTGAACATTCCATAATGGAACATCAGATTCCCTGTAACTGGAGTTACTGATTGTTTTAACCTGCTGCATGTGTCTTCTGTAAGAGCAGCAAGTACTTTTAATTACTGAGCCATATCTCCAGGCCCATTAATCATGTTTCTCATAGTTCAAGCACCATTATACTTTATTTTCCCTCTGCATTTATAACTAAAATTAGAAGGCTTTTAATGTTTACAAAAATGTAAAGATTACAAAATAATTGTGGTTAACTTTTTTCATAAATTGCTTTACATTTACTTTCAAAGCACGTACTTGCTTTTTAAACTAAATATCTATGCCTGTTTTTCAGGATAGTTCTTATATTCTATTAACTTATATTTCTTGCCCATTTGCATAATTTAGGAAAAGAGTGGTAATTTTCTTGGATTCTTTCCATTTCAGTAAAATCTGATATATCAATAGCAATGTCATGATGAGAAAATATTAAAAAGGTACTACTATGATATTCATACAACATAGAACCCCTCAGGTTAACTCATTTTATTTTGGGGGTTATAATCCACTCTTGATACGTCTTAGAGATTACAAATTAAATAATAATGTATTCAGTAACTCAAATTCTTATTTTCTCCATAAACTTCTTAAATCTACTTCAATATGTTTCCATGCATCACCTACAACTTATAATTAAGAAAAACTATCATTCTTAGTAATCTATCTTCCTCAAGATCTAGCTTTTTCACCCTTGAGAGTATACCAACTCTTATTTTATTTTACGACAGAGACACTTGCTCAACTACATTAATTGTTGCTGTAGTCACAAGGTTCAGAAATTAGAGTCAACTTAGATATACTTCAAGAGAAGAATGATAAAGAAACTGTGGTATAATTTAACTACTTTCATATTTTACACAGACATTAGAAAAATGAAATCATGACATTCGTGAATAAATGGATGATACTAGAAAAAATTCATGTGGTAACCCAGATCAAGAAAAAAACCCATAATATTGATTCTCATATACATAGTTATTAGCTATTAGGTCAATAATAACCAAGCTACACTTCATAGAGCTCCAGAGGTTAGATAGAAAGTGAATGACTTTGAAACAGATCTCCTTAGAAATGAGAAAGAGGAAGTATAGTAATAGATGGATGGAGTGGGAGATGGGAACAGAAGGATCTTGTATAAAGGGTATTGAAAGAGATTTATGAGAGAGCAAATATGAAGAAAGACAGTAAAATTGATATCGATTTGAGAGATTTTATTGAAAATGATTATAGTAGAAATTTCATGAGGGCAATCTACATTAAACTAACAAATAATGGGAGAGTTAGATCCCTAACTGACTATCTCTTATCACAAAATGAAGCTTCTAGTCCTGATATTGGGTCATATCAATTGATTTATTGGCCAAAAATGTCATATTGAAATCCCCAAACAATACTGAATGTTGCCAAGATTATAGTTTGCTTTCCAAACTACAATGCAAGGCCCCATTGATGAAGACACCTCCAACACAACTCAATTGTATATATAGAAGTTGAACAGGTGAATACATATACCACTAAATGGTACATGTTAGTGTCTTTGGTATACCAAGGTACTCTGAACACTAATAGAGGAGAACCATAAACACTAATTAATCACAACCCCTACAGTGATGTTCTGCCTTAAAGAGATACTAGTGCAAGAGGACAATATTTGTGGGAGTAATCAAACAATATCTGATTTGACTTAGGACCCATTCCACAAAATGGAACTCATGCCCAATACTACTTGGATAACTAAGAGCCTGAGACTAGATAGGCCAGGACCTAGGGGGAAGAAATAACAAAAAAACAACAATAAACTGACTCCTAATGACATACTGCCATACTCATAGATCAGCACCTTGCCCATCCTTCATCAGAGACCCACAGTCATACATTATACAAAGAATGAGAGACTTGGAAACACTCATAAACAGAATATCTCCATCAGTCCCGTCCCTCACCTGCAACTCAGAGAACAATCCCCCTGGAACTGGAGGCAAAAATAGTGTAAGAACCAGAAAGGATTGATGACACTAAGACATCAACATCATCTAATCAACATGATTAAGGCATATATGAATCTACAGCAACTGAGGCATGATTATATAGGGCCTACACAGGTCTGTATCATTAGGATACAGATGAAAGGAGAATTGGGCACATGTCCCCATGCCAAACCCAGAAAAAAAATCTCTACTTCATAACCACTTTCAAATGAAAATAGTTTCCTCCAAGGAAGTCTCACTGGAGAAAGAAAAAGCACTTATGAGTAGACTTCATGTCCAACAGTAGATGGTCAACAGAAAACGAACTTAAAGGCATCACTGGAGGTTTTGTGTTTTTTTTTTTTGTTTGTTTGTTTGTATTGTTTGCCTTTTTGTACCATAATAGCATGTCAGGGTGTTTTGTTATTTTATCTTATCATTTACACACAAACACAGACACTCTTTTTCACTACAGATGTAAAAAAATATATTAATGCTTCCAGTTTAGTATTTTTATGGGATACCTCAGTGTGCAAATGAGTGGATCTCTGTTTCTTATGCCTTTGGGGGGCTCTTTTCCTTCTGTTTGTTTGCTTTGTCCAATTCCAATGTATTACTTTTTATCTTCTTATTTTATTATTATTTTACTGAAGCCTGTTTGCTTTTTAATGAAACATACATGGAGTTTATCTGGATGACAAAGTAGGTGGAGAGGATTTGAAAGAAATAGGAGGAGGGAAAATAGGATATATTTTATGAGAAAAAAATCTGTTTTAAATATTTCACCCCCAATATCTTTTATGTCATAATCTGTCAATTGTTATGCATTTACTCTAATTGAAACAGTTCTTTGACAATAAAGTTCATTTATATTAATACTTTATTATCTTTCATGCTCTCAGTTATCTCATTATCCAGGTGAAATTTTTCATTTGTCCTAATTATACTTATCAGTGAATGTATCTAGTGCTAAACATTGCCTGCTATAATACTAGCCTTTAGGGCAAGTGTGCCCACTTGTGCATTAGTAGCAAGGCAGTATATGGGGATAACCAAGTGCTCTCTTGATTATCTTTAAGGCCTGCTCCACAGGATACTCTAAGCATGCAAAACACATGGCTAGGGAAATGATGTACTCTAAGAGAATTTTATGATATTTCTTTTTCTAAATGGTCACATACCAAATTACCTTCTAAATGTTTTTATTTATTTTAAAAGATTTATGCTGTTCCTTATGATGGTCAAAGAAGCTTCTTATTGGAGTGGGTAATTGTTAATGCAGAGACATAGTCCTGCATAAAATGCTGAGACTCAGTAATTCTGAGTGCTCAGCAATAGTCAAGACCTCTATACCACCCCATATCCATGCCCAGGGAACATCATAGAAGAACAAGTGGAAAGCATGTAAAAACCTGAGAGTGGAGGGGAGTTCTGTGAAATGATGTCTTCTGGACATGTCATGGTTGTTACACACATAAACTGATACCATTGTGGTTACCTTGACAGACCTACACAAGATATTTGCCAGTTAGAAATTCTAGCATAATAATAAGACAGGTTCCTGAGTCCCTAAGCCCCAACTGAAGAGCTATTGACAATTGATCTATGGCTCTTGTCTGTCGTTTATATTCTTTCTTATGCTTTTTTCTTCATCCTTTTATTAGAATGCATTTGATGATTAAAATTTCTATACCCTGATGTGAAATATTAATTTTCTGTTGAAGAAAATGGGCAATAGAAAGTGGGCAATACTTATTCTGGCTGAAGCAAGCATCTGTTCTGAGTTTGTCATTGACCAGAAACAAGATAAGTGCCCTTGGTTAAGGCTTAGCTGACCAAAAGTGCACTATAGTTCTTGCTGTTACTGATTTTCTTTTTTCTCCTTTTACACCACCTACATGAGCATCACCGCCTGGAAATCATACATGAGAATATGGCTGTAACTGACAGGCACCTGTGCACCATTTGGGTGAGCCAACTGGAACTACCAATTCACCCTGATGCCTCATCCTATATTCTGTCACAAGTCTTACATTAAAAGCTCTTGAACCAGCAGCTTGATGAAAATTCATTTCTTGCTACACAGAAGCTTTGTTGCCTCCTTTCTCTCAGGCTGTCATCTTATAATAAGCCCCTCTCTAAAATTCACTCTGTCATTCATATAATTTGTAAGATATAACACCCAGAAATCACTGGCCTGAGTTTTCTATTGGCACTATGGACTGTCTGGGACTCTAGTACTCTCAGTATGCTCCTCCAAGAGAAAGTTTGTGTCATTCTTAAGGACCACTACTTCCCCCAAATACCTATATTGAACCCAATTTAATAATTTAGTTTAATATCAGTATAGAACTTTAAATATATTTTCTTTTATATTCATATTTTTGTTATTCTTATATATCTTCAACTATACAAATATCAGTTATAGTCCATTGTATATCACAAAACAATTTCTAAACTAAAGAATTAAAATTAAACTGTCTACTTATATATTGAATATTTTCCAAAGACACTTTTTGTTTTCCTTATCCACACATGATCTTCTTATATTAATTTCTATTTCAGTCATTCGTTCCAATCTTGATAATCTTCTTATTGCTACCACAATAAATATAGGTTACTTTCTCTCTTAGTTTTTATATATTTCCTTCAGAGCAAGAATATGTTACTCAGAGATTATTAAACTTGTACTCACTAGTTATAACATGCACAATATGTTACTACATATCAGGTGTATGACCTCTTCAAATTTCACAGTGCAGGGATGAAAATGTATGGAAGGAATTAATCCAATTATTTATAAATTTGTCCATCTGGGGACTAGGCCAATAGCTTCATTTTTAAAGTTAAAGGTATTGGATAAAATATTAAGTCTTATATGGATATATCAAATTATATGCTGTCACACTACAAACCTAAAGAAGGGTGAAAATGGCACAATATAATTTGTAGGCATAACAAGTTTTCCACAACTCTACTTTATTGTGTCAACACTAACGTGAACAAAATGAATACATTTGTTTTATAATAAGTAATATTTCTGCTTTTAATTTTGAATTTCTGAAAGAAACATCTTAAAACTTTGGAATTTTCACAGGGATATAAATATCTCTTTTTATTCATGGTAGTTCACTCAGACTATACTTGAGTTAGTGCCAATGCAGTTATTCCTGATGTTCCCCAGAATCATTGGAAGATTGTGCTTGGCTATGTTGAAAGGAGAAAAATATAACCAAAAGATTGCCTTTTTGAGTCATATATCATTCTGACCAATTTCAGAGGAAGGGATTCATATTTAGTTTAAAATACAGTCAACAAATTCAAGCCACCATATTTATGTATCAATAGCTCATTAATATCTGATCACATGATATTTGGGTAAACTTCATGGATGATGACATACAGAAATAAGTCTGGAGGATGATAAATTCTGAGACCAGAAGCTTCCTATTTCACAACTTTCTAGACTTTTCTTGCATTCACCTAATAGTGATTTGTGTTTTCACAGTAAAACTGTAATAAGTAGGAATTTTCTATCAATTTGTGAAATTTGAGTGGATAGAAGGATTTTGTAATACTGAATCTTTGTTTTATAAAAATCAAACCCCCATCACATAGCTGGTATCTGAAAAGACAAAAGTCTTTTTTGTGAAGGCTCTTGTGCTTAACTGATGAAATTTAACTTAATTCACTGTGTTTAGCATCATAATTACATTTACTAAATTATAATCAATTCTCCATATAATAAATATTGCTATAATACAAATAACAAATGAATAGAAGCTGAAGCCACCGACCAATATGAATAGAGAGAAGATTTAAACAATTGAGGATATAGGGACTAGCTTCCCACAGTTTGACAAGTGTGCAGTGGTTGTTTTCAGACAAAGAACCTGTCCTTAGTATGTTATTTTTGTGAACTAATTAATTAAAAAACCAAAAGTAATTTAGTTTATTTATTAAGTAACCAGGAGATTCTTAAAAACAACAAATAACAAAATATATTATCACCATATATTGGATAAAAGACAGTCTCTTTAAAAATTTGCTGGGAAAATTGGACAGTCACATGAATCTTGAATTTTAGATCTTACTGCAAAAAGTGGACCAAACACTTTAGAAAGAAGTGTAAAACTTTGAAACAGAGAAAGACAAAGAGGAACAATTCAAATACTAAATATAGGCAATGGCTTTCTTAAAAGGATTATGAATAGCACAGGAACAAATCTTGAGAATGAACAAATAAGATTACATGAAATTGAAAAGCCTACACAGTAAAGGAAACAAGAACAAGAGTGGTAGAAATATATTTGCAAACTACACAGCAGAGGTGTAAAGTTGAGTATATGTAAGTAACTGCAAAATGTAAACATTCCTCAAAATGAAATAATCTAAATAAATGTGCTAAAGAACTGACTATTGAACAAACAGTTGTCGAAAGCAGAAACAAAAATGGTTAATAAACATTTTTAAAATTATAAATTGTCTCTTGCATCAGAGAAATACAGATCAACACCACTTTGAGAATCTTTACTTTAGTCAGAAATTCCATCATCAAAATCAAATTAAGAGAGGTATTGTGTTGCATGTATTTAATGCCAGTACAATCTAGACAGAGACACATAGATCTCTGTGAATGTCAGGTCAGGCTGGGGTGTATAGATATTTCACTTTCTACTGATGAGAATGTTAACTCGTACAGATAATATGTAAATCCATATGGGACTGCCCCAAAAATCAAAATGTAACTATACCATATGGTACAGCTATACCACTCAGGAGTACATCTGTAAACTATATATACAGTGATGCTTGGACATCTATGTTTATTTGTTCATTGCTGCACTATTCACAAGAGCCGAGAGAAATAAAAAGCCTGGATGTCCATCAACAGATGAAAGGATAAAAACTGTGTTGTATAAAGATAAGAGAATTTTATGTAACCATAATGACAAATGAAATCACATTTGCAGAAAAACAGATGAACTAGAAATCATCATGTTAAGCAAAAACAGACGTGTTCTTTCATATGAAAAATAAAAACTTTAAATTACAATGTGTTTTGTGTATCTATACATGTGTCTGTAGGATAAAAAGGATAATGACAGTTGACAAAAAGATCTTAAGGAAAATGGGAAATAGAGAGTGCAACAAGCACATGTAATAAAAAACAGAAAGAGAAGTAACTGGAGGAAAATTAGTCGTTGTTAAGCCAAATAGCAAACAAAGGGATCTATCTGGTTTCCTTAAAATGCATCATCCACAATTTTTCATCCTCAATTATTGTACACTGCAGCTTTTCTTATGAAGTCCTGTGAAACAAAGTACGGAATTTGAATGATAAACCGAAATATCATAAACACTCAATCTATTCAAAAGCATTTCTTCAAAAGATTTTGTTTTGTTGTTTTTGCTGAGTTTTTCCAGTACTTGGAAACTATGGCTTAGATGACATATTTGTAGCAAAATTTTCAATATTTGAAAAATGTGTCTTTATTAGTAGTTTAGCTTTGCTAGCTTCATGCCATTCTTTTTTAGTTCAAAACAATAATGCATAAAACAAAAATCTTCCAATACTTGAAATGATACTATGCTAATAAAAAATTCAAAATAAAATTATTTTTACATTATTGTCATTTAATATTTGAAGAAATATTTCTTAAATTTGCATTGAATTTTATTGTATTATATTAAAATGAGAGGAGAGTTTCATACTATATCTAATATAATTCTCTGGATAAAACTGCATATAATTTCTAGCCCAATGGAACAACTTTTAAATGAACGCTAGCATCATCTGCACTTTTGATATTTTGGCATCCTATGCAATAGTCAATAATAAGTAAATAAACAATGCCAACTTAAGACACTATAATGATGAGGTTTCTTATACTAATGTTAACATTGGGTGTTAGGTACTTTTGAGAAAATTCTATATAAAATAACGTTTGTAATTTTACCATCTAACCAATAGATGACACCAGAGGGTAAGAATTGCAAACCTCTTTTATAAGACTGAGACTTTTGTAGTTGCTTTATTATATGTTAGCTATAAAATCTTACATGGTGATGCCTGCTGATGAGTGAAGTTAATAGTGTAGAATATAGACAGTGTTTGTCCTGTTCTTTTGGTTGCATATACACCTATACACCCGAATAGAGCACCATTTCTCATTATAGATTGTTATAAGCCATAATATGGTTGCTGGGAATTGAATGCAGGACCACTGAAAGAGGAGCCGGTGCTCTTAACCACTGAGCCATCTATCTGAATAAATTATTTAAATAAAAAAGAGTATAGAATGAAGAACATCTGAGAAGAGTATTATTTAAATTGGTGTTTCAGTGTATGTGTATTATATATGTGTATGTATATATATATATATATATATATATATATATATATATATATATATATATAAAGCTTCGTTTCTCAGAACAACCAAAACAGAGGTAAATAATACAATAAAGACTCAAAATTATTTAAAATGTATGTGTTGTAAGAAAGAAAATTTGAAAAAGGGGCACCAGAGTTTGTGTGAGAGTCAGATCTCACTCTCCACTCAATGATGGAGAATATCATGTTCGTTGGCTAGGTCTTGGTAGGGGTTCGAAGTTTACTGCCTATATTCTCCTTGGCCAGTGCCTTAGTTTGAGGAGGGCCCCAGGACCGAGATCTGCCTGTCATAAAGTTCTTCTTGTAGGTTTTCAGGACCCTCTGACCACGTCCCCTGGATGGGGAGGCCTGGCGCCACTCAGAGGAAGGATAGCAAGTTATCAAGAAGAGACTCGATATTCTAAGAGCATATATAGGGGGAGGAGGTCTCCCTCAATCACAGACATAGGGAGGGGAGAAGGGGGGATGTGGGAGGGAGGGAAGAATGGGAGGAAACAGGGGAAGGGCTAACAATCAAGATGTAATATGAACAAATCAATAAAAAAATATTTTTTAAAAAAGTGAGGAGTCGACTTTTGCAAGCAGAACAGACAATAGGGAAAGTCATATAGGACGGGGTGGATACAAACATGGAAAGATAGGTTTCAAATAAAATGGCAGCCATATTGGACCATGTTCCTTGGATGGGGAGACCTGGTGGCACTCAGAGGAAGGATAGCAGGCTACCAAGAAGAGACTAGATACCCTATGAGCATATACAGGGGGAGGAGGTCCCCCTTAAGAACAGTCATAGGGGAAGGGAGTAGGGGGGAAGCAGGAGGGAGGGAGGAATGGGAGGATACAAGGGATGGGCTAACAATTGAGATGTAATATGAATAAATTAATAAAAAATTTTAAAAAACAAAAAAAAAAGAAAGAAAATTTGTCTTTTACCTTCAAGATATCTTCATTTTGGTACAGGTATATCTACTGTGGTATAAAAATCACAGACTCAAAATCAAACTGAAAAGTGGCTAGCTCTCATTAAAAAAGGAAGACCAATTACTAAATGTACAAATTACAATTAAAGAATATTCATTTATTAGTTGAAGAATGTTATAGTTTATTAAAAAGAAAAATCAATGTATAGTAGTTATGTTGAATGTGAATGTGAAAAGATTTATTATAGATTAATAATTTATAAATAGTTATTGAGCACAAGGGAACATTATTATTTATGACTATATCTCCTCCCAGAGTCTATTCACGGGATCTTTTCAGCTGGCAACAATCAAGCTCCCGCACGAGGTGGTTTGTCTCCTAGTGGATTAACCTCACCTGTTAATAACCTCACCTGATTGGAACAAGACCGTACCAATCCCACACTTGGGATCATAACAAAAACAGTTTTATCTCTCCTTCAAATGGGTAATAATTGAATTAAATAACTTATCCTTAAACTCAAATACTTAACTTCTTGATAAAACACACAAAGTTTACTATTTTTGTATTTTAAAAATATACAATATTTATAATTATTATCATTTATTTTCATTATTGTACAGTAATTCTTTTAAAATTCCCATTATATAACTGATAATCAGTACTCTTTGACCATCATCTTTTACTTTTATATTTCAGAAAGTAATTTTTCATCAGATATACTTCTGCACTCCATTAGTCATACATACATACATACATACATCATAAGGACAAGTATTAATAATCTGATTAATGTAATCCATTTTTACTATTTTATTTTACTGCCTCTGCTTTTATGGTTACATTCAATACTATCATAACCCAAGTCAATGTACTGTCTTTTTTTTTCCTGTTTTGTTTTCTTCCAATGACTTTAGAGTTTCTTGACATATAATGTAAGTTTTTTTTAGGAGTTCTTATCCTCTCCAGGACCTTCTATCCTTCCCCCGACTAACAGTGACATCTGACCTAGGTCGATAGGGGCTTACAGACAGCACGCATGGACTGGTCCAATACCCCTGACATGTGCTTAACTAATGGGAAGCTTTGAATTCATGTGCGTCCCCTAGCAGTTGAAGAGGAGATGGTCTCTGACATGCAATCTGTTGCCTGCTTTTGGATCACTTTCCCCTAACTGGGCTGCCTTGTTTGGTGTCAGTGGAAGAGGATGCACTTATTCCTGATGCAACTTGATGTGCCAGGGTGGGTTGTGGGGGCTCCCTTTTGCTAAGGATAAGGGGATGGGATAAAGGGGGAAGAAGGTGGGAAGGTTGTACCAAGTGAAAAGGAGGGAGGAAACTATGACTAGGATGTAAAATGAATAAATTAATAAATTTAACAAAAAATAATTATTTAAGTTTTTCATATATTTTGAATTGATTTTTTTGTATGCTATGAGAAAAGGATAAAATTTCATTTTTTACAAATAGAGATCCAATTTTCCAATATAATATATTGAAGATTATAGCATTTTCTAATTTCAGTATTCCATTGATTTAATGTTACCTATATTTTCCATCTTATGGCTTTTATTATTCTGAAGTAATTTTTCTACTTAATATAACAAGAGTATTTATCATGAATGGATATTGAATTATATCAAATGATTTTAAGATTTTCTCAGATGGACACAGGATTTTTTCTTTTCATTAGTTTCTGTGACTTATCATACTTATAGATTGTCATGTACTGAAACATCTTACATGAGAAATAAATCCAATGGTTTAATGACCATTTTAATGGATCAATTTAATTTGCTACTATTTTGTGGGAATTGCATCTTCCTCAAAAGAGTCTGGAATTATTCTAACCTCTTTTATTTTTTCTGGATGATTTTAGAGGGGATTGTTATTTCTTTCAAAGTCTGTCAATATTCACCACAAAGCCATCAACTACCCATGCTCAATTCTATTTACATTTGCATCTCTATGTGTTCTTAAAAACTAGTTGAGTCATATATAGGCATACATAGCCAAGACTTGATCAGTCTGAGAGAGCTCTTACATTTCTCTGGACCACACATGCTTTGTAATCTCACTGCCATGAGTAGAATCATTGAATTGGCTTTGTGATGAGCAGAAGCTATTGTTTGGCCTTCTCCTCCAAGCCAGTCTATCATATTAACACCAAAATATATGAAGGTGGGAATTTCCTTGTTTAGGCTGAGTCTTTTTTTTTTTTAATGAGTTTATTCACTCCTAGACTTCTCATGGTAAAAAACTCTGGTAACCTTTATTGAGACAGTCACTGCCATGTGTCTTCCTTCCTTGGTGAAGTAATTTGATTAGGGTCAGACACTAGACTGAAGGTCTGAATACTCAGTCTAGGTTGTGCTTTTCACCATGCTTTTAAAAGGTATTCCACTCAGATTTATAAATGGTGTGTAATACTGTCATCATTAGTCTTCTGAAATGATTGGAAAGACCAGAGAATTAGCACTAAGTTATATCTATTGATCACTATGAATTTTACCACCTTTCTTTCCCCCTTGCTCTGCCACTGGAGAGATTTTCCTTGGAAGCATCTCAAAATGCAGTGAAAACCTTTGGTTTTCAATTCCCTTTGTACAAGTTGTACATAGGAAAATTCTCTATATTTGGCTTTGTTCATCTAAGTTGGGGACTTCAGGGAGGTTATGTAGCACAATCAAAGTGAAGCTATTCTTGTTTCTCTTATTCAGATTTAATTCAGTCAGGTGGCTACCTCATGCTAGTTTACAGTTTATTTTGATTTTTCAAAAGGATGCTCTAGTCTGGGAGTAATTGCTGGTTGAACTTCTGAAAGAAAGTTGAAACTGAGATTTTACTTTGCCTGCTGATACAGTTCTGAAATAGCAACTACCACTAGGAAAAAGGACAATTTAAAGAAAATCAATACATATTTATTATTACTTACTGATGAGTTTTTGTTACTTATAATTTTCAAAATAATTATTAAAGTTTGATAAATATGGATATGTCTATAAACTGTCATTATGTGAACTCATGTTAATAAAAATGGAAATGATTTAAAGAGGAGTAAAAGAGAAGTCACTCTTATTGACAAATGTCTCAGACACTATGTGAGGTACTTTTAGGTATTTAATTTCACCCTCCAAATAACTTCATGTGAAAGGGGACAGTGTGTCCATTTTACTGATAAGAAAAATAAAATAATAAATAGTAACAATTTTGCTGAAGTTGCAAATCATATAATTGATAGAATTTGTCTTCCAATTTACCTAAATATTTGGGAGATACAAGTTTATATTTTTTAAACAAAGTCACCTCAAAACATAGAACTTCATACATAGCCATATATGCTTTGTTGGTTGGTTGAAAAGATGAAAAGGGATGATTAGTTTATTTAATCTATTCATATTCACAGGCAAATTAACTCATATTGTTTACTAGATAATTAAATTAAATATTTAAGAATTAAGTACTATATCATTGCTAGGCAAAATAGCCATCCAGAAACTGTTGCAAGTCAGACCATGTGTCTTTTAGTTATAAATTTCCCACTAACTATGTATGTGCACTTATTAATATAATTCTGTCTCTCTAAAACATCTCATTAAAATGAAGGACTGGAAATATATCAGCAGTATTCAAAAACCTTCAGCATTTGAAACAGTTTTCTATTATAAGAAAAATTACGTGAAACTCTAACATATAAAATAGATGTGGGTACAGGTTGAGGAGATTCCAAAGGTGAGATTCTGCACTTCTACTTTATCAGCTTTTCCTTCATAGCTCCTTCCAGCAATCCCTGAGGCTGTCTACAAAGTTATAAAACCACCATCCATGATTGAAAATGGTAGATAAGGGCCAAACTATAAAGAGTAATGTGAGCTGTTTTTATGGAGTTTTAAATTTAACCAGTGAGGTTCAGAATCTCCTCATGGGAGTTAGTGAAAGGACTAAGCAGAACCTGATAAAATTAATCTATATAACTAAAATACCTTAGAAATTCAATGTTTTTTCTTTGTCTTTCATGGAAGCAAATAAGGTCTCCACGTTTCTAGAAAATAACAAATAGAAATGAAGGCAGACATATACAGAAGGAGGTTTTCTACCCAAAGATCCTTGTGTTAAATCCTAGATTCATACAACAGTGTTCAGAGAATGCGGTTCCCAGGACATATGCTCTTTTTTGTTTGTTTTTGTTTGTTTGTTTGTTTTTTGTGACAGGGTCTCTCTGTGTAGCCTTGGCTGCCCTGGACTCGCTTTGTAGACCAGGCTGGCCTCAAACTCACAGCGATCCTCCTGCCTCTGCCTCCCAAGTGCTGGGTTTAAAGGCATGTGCCACCATACCCGGCCTGGACATATGCTCTTTATGGTACATCAGATCCCAGTAATGTCAGGGAGATGGAAATACAGGCAAGGGGATGAACGACTCAATGACAATACAGGCTAGAGAAAAATCTGGAGGGGAGTTTGATATAAAAATCAAAGCCCACTCTCTTATATGCTAGAGTAGTTCTATGGCAGAAAAGATAAGGGAAAGGGAGATCGAACAGTTCCCCTTTTTGTCCCACAGTTAATCGTTGATAATGAAAAACAAGGAATGTTGTGTTAAGGAATGTCAAATGATTGATAAAAATTTCTTGTGGCTGACATTTCCAAGGATTGATGAGGATAGAGCAGAGAGATCAAAAATTTAGAGAATTAATACCTTTCTTCAGTTCTGGAAACCAGGTTACTTTAGTTTTACAAACTGTCATATTCAACACAAGCAGAGATGCTTTGCAAAATGCCTTAACTGTGGATAACCAGGGATAACCGGTTTCCCTAGTCATGCCACTTCTTATTCACTGCTTTACCACAGGGCTGGAAACAATGGGTACAAGTAAAATGGTCAAACCTCTGAAAGCACAAGCCCAAATAACCCTTTCATCCTTTAATTTGTTGTCCACCCCCAGACATTTTGTCATGCCAACAGAATCATGATGAAAAAAGAAAATTGATACCCAGAAGTTAAACTATCATGATTATATCTGACAATGTACCTTAAAAGCTTTTAGAACTTCTTTGTAAAAATAGTTTGAGGCATTCTGGGAATTTAGACATTAGAAGTCCCAAAAACCTGTGTTTGGAATGTAACTGGTAATTCTGGTTGAAGCTCAAAATATTATAATACAGATGTGAACTCATACTATTACATTTTGCTAAAATGTCTGCTTACATTTTATCTATGTCATGATGCTTTGTATGAGCTAAGTTTAAAGACTATGGACAAACTAATATGGCTAGAAAATTACAGATCAACATAACACTTAGGCAGCAGAATGAGTTCTGTGTTTGTTTTCCTGATTGTTTTAACCAGATTTGCACTGAGAATTTGTAGCCAGGAAAGAATAGAACAATTAAAAATATTTTTAATTTAGCCAGAAAAGGGCCAGCATTAAAGTTGCTGAAGTGATCTATTCAAAAAAAGTTAATATTTTGAAATATACTAACCCATACCCTATTTTCTGCTCAAGGTCATAAATACTGAAATTCATTTGGAGGACTTTTCAGAAGAAAACTCCTGGGCACCCTATTCACACAGGACTGCCTAGGATATGACTCATTTCCCTGTGCTCAGTCATTCAGGCAAACAGAGGATATTGCATCTAAAAGTTAGGTGAGTCTATCTACTACTTGTCCTGTTGATAGATGTTGACACTCTCCTTATGATGTTGAATTTTAGGCATACAACATATTGTAAGTGTCATGGATATTTCCACTGAGATTTTTTTAAAGGAAAACATGGAAGGACACACAAGCATTGACAGTCTGTGACAATACAATCCATGACACTGTGGGCATATAGTCCAAACTGTTTTGGAAAACTTGGGAACTTATAGCACTTAGATATGTGGCATGTGTGCTGAAGGGAGCTGAAGTTCAACAGAACTGCCATAGAGGTATGGATATGTAAGTCCTTTGTTAATGCCCGGCTGGTGCTCTGGTGAGGGTCCAGGGTAGTTTCTCTCTGGGGTTGGATTGCGGGTGCCCTTCTTGTTCACTTTGTCTCTAGGGTGGCCAGAGCTGATGGCTCAGGCAACCGATCAGGATTGAAAGAAGAAAAAAGAAGGAAAGGGAAAAAGAGCCCAAGGTTTCTTCTCTAGGGACTGGCTGTACTGCGGCTGAGGAGAACTTAAACTGACCACCTTTTTTCCTATGGCTGAGGCTGTAAAAGCAGCTTCTGGCTAGAAATTGCATGGGGTTGTAAAAGGAGGCTCTTTGATCTGTAGATAGGCCTCTTTGCGGAGATCGCCAATAAGTTGGTGTAAACTTAGGCTTATCAGCTATAGAAGGCTGATGGCCCTGAGTCTGCTAACTTATTTGCGAATCTACAGAGAAATAAGAAGTAAGAGGGAGATAGAAAATAAACCACTCACACACATACATTCAAGAGAAGAGGATCAGGAGAAAAAGTGAATGAAGTCAGGCATCTTAACGTCAACTGAAGTTGAGCTGCTTTATTTTTTATCCTCTGTTCTCTCGCTCTCCTTTTCTCTCTCTCCTTTCTCTCTCTTTTCTCTCTCTTTTCTCTCTCAAGTTTATTGTAGAAGACCATACTTATACTTCTGAGAACAGGGAATTACCTCATAGTCAACACAGTACAATTAATCACAAAAGCAGATGAATTCTAAAATACAACAGGTTACATGCTTTAAATCTAAACATTTCTTATCTATGTATCCATTACATAAGTTCATGGCGAGTTCAGAATGACAAAGGTTGACAGGGTCTAAGGTTAATAGGGACAGAAACTTACAAGAGTATACAACTTATCAGTTAGGAAGGACCTGACTATACATTATCCAGCTATCTCTTAGTTTGTTATGAGCGCAGGACAATAATTTTGTCTGTCTTTCATTCTAAGAAACAGAGTAAATTCAGACATCTCTAGGTAACTTCATTCCACATAAGTTCACATGGAGTTTAAACAAAGTTGGCTATATTTATGGTGAAATACCAGGATTCGTGGTGCCATCTGTGGTGGAGGCTTATCTGAAGCCACAAATCTGCTGGTAGGCTATCCTAGTGAGGCATCTGGAGGTCCACAAAGGTATTTATTGCAGCCATAAACTAACTTTAACTTTTAAAACTATTTGAGCCAAATCAGGAATTCCATAATCAGGGATTAATTCATCTGGATAACAAAAAGTACATCTTCAATAAGAACCTCTAGGAAGTTTGCTCAATCAGAGCTGGTCAGTACCCAGAAAATAACAATTCACACCAATGCCAGATGTATTTATTTTTGGTTTTTCGAGACAGGGTTTCTCTGTGTAATCTTGGCTATCCTGGACTCGCTTTGTAGACCGGGCTGGCCATGAATGTAGTCCTGGCTGTCCTGGACTCACTTTGTAGACCAAGCTGGCCTTAGACTCACAGTGATTCACCTGCCTCTGCCTCCCTGGGTGCTGGAATTAAAGGCACACGCCACCGTGCCCGGCTCTAATGCCAGATTTCAGAGAGATGCAGCAGTGCACAATTGACAGGGTAGTCAGAGGTTGGAAGCAATTCTGGGGCACATCACGATACAGACCTTGCAAATATCGGATCACCTCCAGAGATCTCTCATGCCTCCTGGATTTTCCCTAATCAATGGCTCCTGACAGCATGTTAGAGGCTGGAAGCAGTTTCAGGGTACATCATGGTATAAGACCTTAGAAACAACAGATCATCTCCTAGACAGCCCACATGCCTAGTGAGCCCCCTCAACAGGGCGGCTCTTGGCAGTCCTTTAAAACTCACATCTTACCACTATGTGTTCTGGATGCTGGATATGGAGGCACAGAATGTAGTGTGTCCTGCAAGACTTCTTTCCATGTCTCCAGTCTTCCCCTTTGGAATGTAAAAATTTGTGCTTTGTGAGTTTCATGGTTGTATGTTTGGAAAATAAGTAACAATGTTTTTGAAATTTATAGTCTCAAAGCTGGGGAATACTTTGAAGCACAAAGGTGATTTGGACTTGGACTTCTGAGAGACCCAAAAACTGTTAAATCTTTGAGGACCACTGGATATAGACAAAAGGAAATTTGCATTTTAAAATGGACATGGGCCTTTAAGACTCAGTAGCAGAATGTTATATCTTGATTTTAAAATGTCTTCTTATGTTGCAGACTTGGTAGTGGATGCAACAGTGCAAAAAGGAAGTGAAATTATAAGGGCTATTACATCATCAGCAAATTAGTCTTTTGGTTTATGTACATTTGAATGGACCATTAGTAATTAGTAAAACTTTAGGAAATATGGCTTAGTCGGAGAAAGTAAGTTATCTTAGCTAAGGTTTCTATTGCTGTGACAAAACATAATCAAAAGGGAAGTTAGGGATGAAAAAGTTTGTTTGCCTTATACTTCCACATCACAGTTCATAATTGAAGGGGATTAGGACAGGAACTCCAACAGGGAAGGAACTTCAAGGCATGAGCTGATGCAAATACCATGGAGAGGTGTTGTTTTGTTTCCATGGCTTGCTCAGCCTGCTTTCGTATAGAACACAGGATAAGAAACACAAGGATAGCCCCACCCACAATGGGCTGGTCCTTTGTACAGTGTTAAACAATTAAGAAAATGCCTTACAACTGGATCTTATGCAATCATTTTCTAAAATAAAGTTTCTTCCTTTCAGATATCTTACATTGTGTTCCAAGTTGACATAAAACTTGCTAGCTAGCACATAAGTCATTGAGTATGTACTCTTAACACATATGCCATTGAGTTATAACTTCTCTTGCAGGCAAATTAATGGAATGATAAAAATAATTCATCCCAAGTGAGGTAACCCAGAGCCAGAAAGATAAACATGGCATGCACTCATTTATAAATAAATATTAGCAGTAAAGTAAAGGATACTCATGCTACAACTCACAGGCACAGAAAGGCTAAGTAACAAGAAAGGCTCAAAGGGGGACACATGAATCTCCCTAAAAAGGAGAAATAGAAGAGATATGGAAGGAATGGTGGAAGGTGAGTATGGGAGCAGGAAGGATCAGGCCATGAGAGGATGGAAAAACACAGTGCTGGGAAAAACAACTGGAATTGGCGGGGGGTGGGGGGAGGTAGTGGTTGGGGGGCATTTCAGGGACAAGGTAGAAACCAAATGCAATGGAGACTTCCAGGAATCTATGAAAGTGATCATAGATAAGACTCTTAGTAATGAGGTATATAAATGGCCTGAACTACCCATCTCCTATAACTGGGCAAGACTCCCAGTGGAAGGATTAGGACACCAGCCTACCCACAAAACCTTCAACCTACAATTTGTTCTGGCTGTAAGATGTGCCAGGGTAAATATGGTGCAGAAATAGTGGGAGCAGCTAACCAATGACTAGTCCATCTTGAGACCCATGGCATGAGAAGACCCACCATGCCTGGAGATCCAGGACTCAGAAACTGGATATCCCAAAGTCCTAATATAGAACCAAACAGGAAAACAAAAAAGTCAATAAAATTATATAATTATTCCTAATGATACTCTGCTATACTGCTTGATTGGTGCCTTGCCTGTTTGTCATCAGAGAGGCTTCATCCAGCAATTGATGAGAGGAGATGCAGAGACCCATGGCCAAACATTAAGTAGAGCTTGTAGAATCCTGAGGAAGATAGAAATAAAGGATTTTAGGAACTATAGGGGGTCAAGGACATGACAGGAAAGCTCAAAGAATCAACTAACCTGGGATCAGAGTGACTTACAGAGACTTAACAGGCAATCAGAGAGCCTGCATGGGTCTGACCTAGGCCCTGTGAATGTCTGTTATGGTTATGTAGCTTGTTCTTCTTGTGGGACTCCTAATATTGGAAGAGGGGGCTGTGTCTGACTCTTTTGGCTGTTTGGAGGACCTTTTTATTTCCACTGGGCTGCCTTGTCCAGTCTAAGGAAGGGAGGTACCTAGTCCTATTGCAATTTGCTATACCATGTTTCCCTGATATTTTTCAGTGGTCTGATTTTTCTGAAGGGAAATGAAAGAGGAGTAGATAGGGAAGGAGATGAGGTTTAGGGACTGGGAGGACAGGATGAGCAGAAACTGGAGTCAGAATGTAATATATGAGATAAAAATAAATTTAAAAATAAAAAGTTTAAAACTTCTTTTTTACTTTCCTTGCCTTTTTTTTGTGCTTGAAATGAGAGGAAAATGTTTTCATTATCATACTCTACAATCATTCATTACTATCCCACCACAGGCCCTGAATAAAAGAGAAACAAGTTAAAATGTGCAGGGACTAAAATCCCCCAAACTGAGTGAAATGAACTTTCCTATTTTAAATAATTTTTGGATGTTTTGTCACAGTGATATAGAAGTAACTAATGCAAATGGGTTTTTTAAATGGGACAAAGTTAGTCTTTCACTACTAAGAGAATCTTGTGAGGAAGAAGTCCCAAGAGTTTGGTATATAAAGGAATTTCAGAATGAACAAGGCATCACCAGCTGAAGTCTTCTAGACAGGATTGTGCCTAATATTTAAGGACATGAGCCTCTCATACTTCTACCACTCTAATACATACACTGGTGTTTTATGTGTTCTACTATATGTGACTGACTGATCTATGCTCTTATTGAATTTATAACTGAATTTGTAACTCCTACATCCTTCAAACACTGTAGGCTTACTGCATATTCAGACACTCATGAAGAGAGAATGTTGAAGTGTTGTGCATTCTATGAAACATATGTTTCATTATATGTAATATATGTGTGATTTGTTTGTGTGTGTGTGTGTGGTGTGTATTTTTGTGTACTGTTGTAATATATTACAAACTGTGTAATAGGAATTTATGTCCTCAAGTTTGGGTGGCCAAAAGTCTGAGAAAACTGCATATGAGATTTCTTTGTTCCTCCAGAGGGCTCTGTCAGAAATATATACAATAGGCTAATTGGCTTTTTGACATACATCTTTTCCTTATGTATCCTAAATCTTTTCTTCATGTGTCCTATGACTGTGTCTGAAATTGTTAGTTATATTAGCTAATTATATAGTCAATTATCTGATTTCTAAATCAGTTTACATTATGAACTACTCAGAATTTGTAATTCAACGTCTAAAATGTAAAGAAGCATAATTCAATCTTATAAACCAGATTAAATACATAGTAAATGTATGGTGATAATCCAATGTATATTTCTATGGAAATACTTTGTTTCAAAATTATTAAAGTGTCATAAAATTGAGAATTATCACATTTTCTAATTTCATAATACTATCATTATTTCAATAAAATCATTGGCTGAAGAATTGTAACAAAAATCCAATATCAATAGAAAGCACAATGCTGTGTGTACTCTTGTATATCATTAGTTTCTCAGTAGCATATGTGTTTACATTAAGGACAAGACAATATAATTAATACAGAAAATTATCTTCATTGCAACAAAAGAATATTAGATAGTCTCAAATTAACATGTTTTACTTTTTACTATGGGCAATAGCAAATTTCTACTATTTTATAAATACTGGTATGATGAAAAATAGTTGAGAAAGTTACTTGGTTGGAAAGTGTAAACATCCTTTGTAAAACTGAATTTTACATATTTTTCACTGATATATTAGTATTGTTTATGTTGTAAATGTGCTTTTTTATTATGTTTATTTCATTTTATTGATGTTTTATGAAAGATGTGCTGGTTTTCATATATTAATAAACATAACTAATTAATCTGATAAGTTCTAATACTCTCACATATTTAATTTTTTTCTCTTGCTAATGATGCCTTTCTCTGTAGAATGTCTTTATATATATATGGATTTACATAATGTGTCACATGGATGTGTTGCCTAACAACAAAGACAGAAAATAATGTCTAAGCACTATAACACTTTCTGGTGTCTACCTATTAATGACCATCAACATGTTAAATATCCAGTTATTATATCATAAATGTTTGTTTTTCAATTTTACTAATAATAATTACATTCTAAGATGACTATTGTTCTTGCTGGGCAGTGTCAAAATTTCGGAGGATATTAATTTGTGCATTCATTGAAACATATATCAATGTATAACATCATTTAGGTAATGTTAAATAGCTTTTAACTGTCTGAGTAACTAGTACTCCTAATGAAATATATATAGTATGAAATAAAGTAATACATTAAATTACTAAGTTATGATTAAGAATTGTGAAATATACTTGCATATGTATTGTCAATTTCAATTTACATTTTAAAAAAGTATCAAATATATTTAATGAGAAAGAACAAACATTCCAAAATATTGCAGTTGAATATGTTAATAATCACACAGGCAAGATACAAAGTGTACAGTTTTTCATACAGTATATAAAAATAATTCATAGTTCTAACTTTAAAGCTAAAGTTATTCATCTACAGTAATACATAATATTACACTTTTGTCTTCTTAGAATAAGCAAGAGTTTTGTACACAAGACAAAAAATATAACTATGAGGCAAAGTAAATTGCAAGCATCAAAGGTTACTTGCTAAAACAGAAATGACAACTCAGAAAATTGATATGATTTTATAAATGTTGATATGTATGGTAGGTGGGCATTTCTGTGATTATAAAGAAAAAAGTACCACTTCATAATAATATTTTTTAGTTTTTGTATTAATTTATTCATATTACATCTCAATGGTTATCCCATCCCTTGTTTCCTCCCATTCCTCCCTCCCTCCCATTTTCCCCTTACTCCCCTCCCCTATGACTGTGATTGAGGAGGAATTCCTCCCCCTTTATATGCTCATAGGGTATCAAGTCTCTTCTTGGTAGAATAAATTTCAAAAAAAACATAATAAAAATGAAGAAAATTATTGAAAGGGCACCAGTGCTCTTTGTATCATTTTGAGAACAGCTATTCAACATATTTAACTATCAGAAAAATGGAAATTATATCAGTAATAAAACACATATTTATCAGAATAACAAAAGTTAAAATAAACAAAAAACAATAGAAGTATCTGAACATTCATATAACACTATTGAAAGACTAAAATAAGTGAACCACTTTGTAAAACATTTTCAAATTATTCCATAGTGTAAATGTATCACAGTTTCTTTATCCATTCTTCTACGGAGAGACACTTAGGCTGCTATGAACATGGTTGAGAAAATGTTCTTTTTGTGTGCTGGAGTATCTTTTGGGTATATTCCAAGGAGTAGAATAGCTGGGTCTTGAGGAAGTCCTATTCCCAGTTTTCTGAGATAGCACCAGATAGATTTCCAAAGCGGCTGTACTAGTTTTCATTCCCACCAGCAATGAAGGAGTGTTCCTCTTTCTCCACATCTTTGCCAGCATGTGGTGTCACTTGAAATTTTTATCTTAGCCAAACTACTCAGCTATTAAAAACAAGGAATTTCAGATATTTGTGTACAAATGGATTGAACTAGAAATGATCATAATGAGTGAGTTAACACAGAAGCAGAAATAGTCAAATGGTATATATTCACTTATATCTGGACACTAGCCCAAGGGGTATGTCCTATGAAAAGTCTTCACTTACCAGGAATTTGGGACAGATGGGAGAATATCCTATTGGGACTCTTGGTGAGAGAAGCATGGAAGAATGGGGAAATAGAAGGATCCAGAGGGTTCTAGAAACCTAGAAGAAGAACATTATGATGGGCAGAATTGGGCCCAGGGGTCCCGCTCAAACTATGGCACCAGCCAAGGACAATATGTGCAGTAAATTTCGAACCCCTACCCAGATCTAGCCAATGGACAAGATATTCTCCACAATTGAGTGGAGAGTGGGGTCTGACTTTTACATGAACTCTTGTGCCCCATATTTGACCATGTCCCCTGGATGGGGAGACCTGGTGGCACTCAGAGGAAGGACAGCAGGTTACCAAGAAGTGACTTGATACCCTATGAGCATATACAGAGGGAGGAGGTCCCTTCAGTCACAGTGATAGGGGAGGGGAATAAGGGGAAAATGGGAGGGAGGGAGGAATGAGAGGATACAAGGAATGGGATAACAATTGACATGTAATATGAATAAATTAATAAAATATATTTAAAATTAATACAAAATTCAAATATTTACTCAACTATTAACTAATGACACAATATTTAGGAGTTTACCAAAGATAAGAAGGACACTTGTTTATCATTAATAGAAACAAAAGCATTGTTTAAAAATGAAATGTTAGTCTACCATGAATTTATCCCATAAATATGTTGCCAAAGAGAAGATGAACATGCATTATTATATGAATTTATTTATGTCAAACACTTGAAATTGGAAACCCATTTATGGTGATAGAAAATCAGAATTGTGCTTTCCTATAGTTGGGTGGTGATTCAGTAAAAGAGACATGAAGAAATTCTCAGAAGTTTTGAAATGTAGATTTTGAAAACTTGTTTCTGGTTATATGTTACATACATTCGAAAACATAAAAAATTTGTCTCTTTTAAATAAAAAAGATTAATATTAGTATAATTCCTAAATCCTTATCATGAGCAGAAAAAATTAAATGATATTTAGAAGGATAATCTAAAGGGAAGTCTAAATTTTTATGGACATTTGTCATATACTAAACATTAAAATTTAATAAAAAGGAATATAAACTCTCCACAAACAAAAAAATTGCAGGGGCATTCAGAAGAAAATAATAGTTGAAGAAAATATCAGGGGAAATATAAATGAAACTGATTCATATATTAAAGTAAAGGCATTTATACATGATTTAAAATCATATATGCAAAATATGCAATAGTCACAATTAAATAAAAATAAATAACAAAATAATATAGTAAAAAGTTTAATATATACATATAGATGTATATATTTGAACATATTTGTGAGTTATAAATACAAAGAATGTTTGCATAAAATATATTACAAATTTAAAATAAAAGAAGAAATTAAAGAGAATTTAGATTGCCGAGTTTTGATGATGACAGAAAATAAGAAGATATAATATTTAAGATTCAAATTTCCTTAAATCACTCACTAGGAAACTGCTTGTCAGGAAATCAAGTTTGAAATCTTCATTCTTCCTCCCCTTCTTCAATTCTAATTCTTCACTTTTTCCCAGAATTTTGGCAGACCACCTGCTGAGACTTCTCCTTCCTTTCTTTATTAAGTAGTTGATAAAATTAATTGCTTGAAAAGTAATAACATATTTTATTAAAACTAGGTTTTGTATATTTTCCACTAAGGTAGTTGTATTATTAGGGATCTGTGGAGACCCTGGTGGCACACTCAGTTCTCCAACCCCACCCTACAATGGATCCTCATACTTTCCTTCTTCTAACCCATTCCCATTACTTAGTATCAGTTCCCAATATCTATATGTTTCACCAGGTCTCCTAGTGGACAAACTAGGCAGGATCTCAGAAGCATTCCCTATGAGGCAACACATATCCACCATATTCTTTTTTTTTATCTTTTTAAAAATATTTTATTAATTTATTCATATTACATCTCAATGGTTATCCCATCCCTTGTATCCTCCCATTCTTCCCTCCCTCCCATTTTCCCCTTATTCCCCTCCCCTATGACTGTTCCTGAGGGGGATTGCCTCCCCCTGTATATGTTCATAGGGTATCAAGTCTCTTCTTGGTAACCTGTTGTCCTTCCTCTGAGTGCCACCAGGCCTCCGCCTCCAGGAGACATGGTCAAAGGTGAGGCACCAGAGTATGTGAGAAAGTAATATCCAACTCTCCACTCTACAGTGGAGAGTGTTCTGTCCATTGGCTAAATCTGGGTAGGGGTTTAAAGTTTACCGCCTGTATTGTCCTTGGCTGGTGCCTTAGTTTGAGCGGGACCCCTGTGCCCAAATCTGCCTATCATAATGTTCTACTTGTAGACTTCTAGGATCCTCTGGATCCTTCAACGTTGCCATTCTCCCATGCTTCTCTCATCTAGAGTTCCAATAGAAATCAAGGATCAAAAAATGTACCCAAGAAACACAGAACCAGATATCAGTATGTAGAATTACTATTATTCTAAACCCAGATGCCTAGACACCATCATGAGAACACAGTCAGTAAATGCCAGTACACTATATCTACACCAGAGTCAAATAGCTCTATTAGAGAAGGCTTTGAGAAATTCAATATAGTTAAAGCATAACATGAGGACTTCAAATAGCTATTATGAATATGAACAAGGACCTTAAAAAAGGATACAAATAATTCAATTAATGAAATATTTAGAAATGCAAACAGTAGAGTGAAATCAAGAAAACTGTTCAGGATATGAAAGTGGATATGAAACCAATAAAAAATTCAAACTGCAGAAAAACTAGAAATGAAAAATTTAGGAACACCAACAGAAACTTCAGAGGTAAATCCTCATGAACAGAGGGTAATGAGTGATGGGAAAAACAAAGTTCAAGCATTGAAGACAAGAAAGAAAAACTGAATACCTCCATCAAAGAAAATGGTAAATATAAAAGAATCATGGTATGAAGTGATCAGAAAATCCGAACAATATAAAATACAAAATCTGCAAATAATAGGAATAGAAGTAAAAGAAGAAACCCATATCACAGCACAGAAAATGTTGTCAAAATAGTGGAAGAAAATTACCCTAAACTACAGAAGGAGATACTTATCAAGAAGCAAGAAACATAAAACAACAAATTGACAGGACTATAAAACAAATTCCCCATGACACATAGTAACCAAAACACTAAGAGTACAAAACAAGGAAAGAATATTTAAAAAACTGCACAGAAGAAAGACCAAGTAACATATAAAGGCAGACCTATTAGCATAACACCTGACATTTCAATGGAGACTATAAAATCTACAATGTCTAAGAGACCATAGATACCATCACAGATCTCTACATCCAGAAAAACTTTCAATAACAATAAATGGAGAAAGAAAAAGAGTCCACAATAAAATAAAATTTGGTAGTTAAAAATACAGCACAACAGAATGTTCTAGAAGGAAAACCTCACCTGAAAAGGTTAACTATAACCAAGAAAACGTGAAGAATAAATAATCCCAGACAAGAAAATCAAAGTGGAGGGATGCACCACAATAACAAAATAATGGGAATCACTAAACTGCTTATTGATAAATCTCAACATTAGTGGTTTTGACACCCTAATTAAAAGAAATAGACACAGAATAGATGTGGAAACAGATCTCCTTCTACTGTGTACAGGACACATACTTCAGCATGAAAGATAAACCTCAGAGTAAAGGATTGGAAAAAAATTCCAAGCAAATGGACCCAAGAAACAAGCTGGCAGAGTCATTCTAATATTTAACAAAATAGATGGAACTAAAGTAAGTCATCCTGAGTGATGTAATCCAGACCCCAAAAGACATGTATGATATATAGTCACTTATAAGCAGATACTAGCCACATAACACAGGATAAACACACTAAAATACACAGATATACAGAAGATAAATAACAAGGAGAGCCCTTGGAGAATGCTTAATTCTCATTCAGAGGGACAAATAGAATAGATACCTGGAAGCAGAATAAGAGACGGAACAGGACTGGAGCCCATCATAGAGGTCCTGTGAAAGATTCTACACAGTAGGGGATCAAAGCAGATTCTGAGACTCAGCCAAACTTTGGGGTGGAGTATATGGGGGTATTTTGGAAGAGCTGGGGGATGTAAAATTTGGAAGGAAGAGGAGCTCCACAAGACCAATGGAACCAACATATCTGGGTTGGTGGGTGGTACTCTAGAGACTGATGCCCTAACCAAGTACCATGCATGATGAGGACCTGGGATTTCTGTTCAGATGTAGTAGATAGGCATTACAGTCTCCTTGTGGGTCTCATACTATGGGTAGTAGGGCTATCTCTGACATGGAATCTGGTGCCCACTTAGTGATCACTTTACTTTCATGGGGTTGCCTTGCCAGGATGTAGTGGAAGAGGATACAGGCAGTCCAGATGAGATTTGATAGGCTGAGGTCAGATGATAAGTGAGAAAGACTCCCCATTTCTGAGGACTAGGGGAAGGGGGTGAGGGAAAGAACGTAGAACAGGTAGGTGACAAGGGAGGGGACTCTAACTGTGATGTAATATGAACAAATTAAAAATAAAATAAAATCAAAATAAACAATAAGATAAAGTTTAAAAAATAAAAAAAAAATTAGATTTCAACCCAAAATGAAGCAAAAGAGCCTGGGAAAGACATTTCATACTCACCAAAGGAAAAAACTCACCAAGATAACATTTCAATTTGTAATAGCTATACCCCAAAAGCAATGACACTCACATTTGTAAAAGAAACATCACTAAAGCTTAAACCACATGTAGTTCCCCAGATATTGGTACTAGGAGACGTCTATATCCCACTCTCACCAATGGGCATGTCACCAATACATAAAACAGAAATACTGGAGCTAAGAGACATTAAAACCCAAATCAACATAACATATATCTATGTAAGTTTCACTCTAATACAAATGAATATACCCTCTCCTCAGCACCTCCAGTAAAGTTTTTCCAAAATTAGCCACTTACTCTGTCATAAAGCAGGTCTTAGAAAAAATAAAAAATTGAAATAATCCCTTGTATCCTATCAGACTACCAATAATTAAGGTTGTGATTCAACAACCACAAAAAAAAGGAAAAAAAAAAAGAAAGAAAGCCTGTCAACTCAAGGAAATTGAACAGAATTCCCCTGAAAGACTACTGGGTTAACATAAAAATAGAGCAAGCAATGAAAGACTTCCTAGAATTCAATGAAAATGATGGCACAGCATTCCCAAACTTATGGGACACAATGAAAACAGTGCTAAGAGGAGTGCTTATAGCACTAAGTTCGTACATAAAAAACGAAGATATATCATATTAGTAATTTAATGGAACACCTGAAAGCTCTCGAACAAAAGGAAACGATACCCCAAAGGACTAGATATCAAGAAATGATGAAACTCATGGATTAAATCAATAAAATAGAAAAAAAATCAAAGAATAAATGAAACAACTAGGAAGTACTTTGTGAAAATCAATAAAGATTGAATAATTCATCAAAATTAATTAAAAATTTCAGGGAAAATATTCAAATTAACAAATTAGAGATGAAAGAGGGTATTACAAAAGATGGTGAGGAAAGCCAGAGAATCAAAAACTTTACTCCACCAAATCAGGAAATATAAAAGAAATAGATAATTTTCTTGATAAACAATTTAAATAGACATTTAAATGAACAATTTAAACTTTTAATAACTAAAAGTCACAAACAAATAAAAGCCTAGGTCCAGTAGGTATTAATGTAGAATTGTACCAGACTTTCAGTTTAAATAGCACATATACTTTTCATATTACTCCACAAAATAGAAACAGAAGGAAAATCACCAAATTATTAGTATGAGACCAGAGAGACCATGATATTTACACCACATAAATACCAGCAAAATAAAAGAAACATAGAAACCAATTATGAACATAGATGCAAAAACTCTCAGGAAGATACTTGCAAACTGAATCAAAAGGCACATCAAAAGGTTTAGCCATCGTGATCAAGTAGGCTTCATCCACAGATGCAATGATCGTTCAACATATCTTAATTGACAAATGTAATTCACCACATAACCAGACTGCAGGACAAATATCACTGATCATCTTATTAGATAAAAAAAGAAGAGCTTTAGACAGAATCCCACATATCTTCATGATAAAAATTTTGTGAGACTAGAGATAATAGCGATATGCCTCAACAACAACAAAAAATTACAGTAAGTCAATAGCAAACATCAAGCATAGTTGAGAGAAACTCAAAGCATTTCTAGTAAAATCAGTAACAAGACAGGATAATCCACTCTCTTCATTCCTACTCAATATAGTACTCAAAGTTGAGTAGTAAAACTACTGTAGGAGATCAAGGATATACAAAAAGGAAGAGAAGTATTCAGGGTATCTTTATTTGCAAATTATGTGATTGAATACATAAGTGATAGTAAAACAATGTTGTACAATATAAGTGATATTAAAAGTTCTACTAGGGAACTCTTTCAGCAAGATAGTAGGATACCAAGTTAATACACAACAATCAGTAGCTTTCCAATGTACAAATGACAAACAGAGAAAGAAATTAAAGGGAGAACAAAACTTTCCACAATAGCCTCAGAAAATGTAAAATATATTGTGGTAACTCTAGCCAAATAAGTAAATGACTTGTATGATAAAAACTTTAAGACATTGAAGAGAAAAGTTGATGAAAATATCAAAAGATGGAAAGATCTTCTATGCTCATGGATCAATTTAGAAAAAAAAATGGCCATCCCACCAAAACCAGTCTACATATATAACACAATCCCTACCAAAATTCCAACACAATTCTTCACAAAACTTGAAACAGTTTTCTGCATTATATGAAGCAAACAACAACAAAATACCAAATAGCTAAAACAATCCTGAATCATAAAAGAACTCTGAGAATTATCACCATCCCTGACCTCAAGTTGCACTATGAATCTATGGTAAGAAAAGCAGCATGATAATGGGATAAAAACAGATAAAATGATACATGGAAACAGATTGAAGACCCAGAAATAAATCTACATGCCTATGAACAGCAGATTTTTCAAAAGAAGCCAAATATATACACTGGGAAAAAAGACAGGATCTTCAACAAATGGTGCTGGTCAATCTGGATATCTACATGTAGAAGAATGCAAATAGATCAATACTTATCACATGACACAAAACTCAATTACATGTGGATCAGTGACCTCAACATAAGGCCAGATATACTGAATCAGATAGAAGAAAGAGTAGAGAATAGTCTTGAATTTATTGGCACAAGAAAGGGCTTCTTGAACAAGCACAGGCATTAATAAGAGCATCTGATAAATGAAACTTCATGCAACTGAACGTCTATGTCAAAGAATTTCACAAGTTAGTCAGAATAGTAGGCTTGAGAACAGAAAAAGCTTTGAATAATTATATACTAAACAGAGGGCTAATATCCAAAATATATAAAGAACACAAAAAGTTAAACATCAATAGGTCATATAATCCAATTATAATATATAGCATGAATTTAAAAAGATTTCTCAAAAAAGGAAGCAGAAATCATTGAGAAGCACTTAAAGAACTGATGAACATCTTTAGTCATCAAGGAAATGCAAATCAAAACTACTTTGAGATTTCATCTTAAATCAATCAAAATGGCCAAGGTCAATAAAACAAGAGTGGTCATGGTGTGAAGGAGTCTGAGTAATGAATACATAAGGGACCTTAGATATTGTACCAGGGAACTCCTACAGCTGATAAACACTTTTAGCAAAGTAGTATACACAAAATTAATACACAAAAAGTAGGCTTCCTATGTAAAAATGACAGACTAAGAAATCAAGGAAAAAAAACCTTCCACAATAGCCTTAAAAACTGTAAATATATTGTGGTAAGTCTAATGGGAGATCTTTCCATCTTTTGATATTTTCTTTAACTTTTGTCTTCAGTGTCTTAAAGTTTTTATCAGTCCTTGCTGGTGGGTGTACAAACTTTTAAAACTACTAGAGAAATGAGTGTGATGGTTCCACTGGAAGCTAGTAATTGATCTACCTCAAGTTCTAACTGTACCCGACTTGGGTATACACCCACAGTACTCTATATACTACCATAGAGACACTTGCTCAACCATGTTCATTGTTGCTCTATAATATATAGAAGTTGAAAGTCAACTAAATGTTCATCAGTTATTGAATGAATAAAGAATATGTGATGCACTTAGAAAGTGGAATATTGCTCAACTATTTAAAATGAAGCAATGAAACTAACAGATAAATTAATGGAACTCAAAAATAGTCATTCTGAGTAAGGTAACCTAGATCCCAAAATACAAGTATATTATAAATAATGCTACACGCAGTAGTTAACCATTAAATCTTCAATAAGCATGCTGTAATCCACAAAACCAATGAGTTTATGAATAAAGTAAGAGAATAGTGGAGGATTGTATTTCTCTAGGAAGGGAAAATATAATAAATATAGATGTATGCAGAGGAGGCTCAAACTAGATAATCAATTGCTGAGCATAATAGAAGAAGGACTGAAGGGAAGAATAAGGAAAGAGGAATTGAGGGAAGAAATACAAAGAGGCATGGCTAAAACTGTCATTTGAAAGGTTATGTGAAAACTACTACAGTAGAGGCTTCCTAAATTACATATCTGTAGGATGGCAATCTAAATATACTTTCCAAATAATGAGAGATGGAACCCAAACTGGACTTCTCATGTCACAAAATGGAGATCCCTTTTCTGGAAATAGATTACATCAAATCAAATTATTGGTCAAAGGGGACCTATTGGAACCCGTAAACAGCCTAGGCTATTGCCAGGGCTGTTGGTGGTTCTCTAAAAACTGAAAGTAAGGACGGATTTTTTTGAAAGTGATACCTATCCAACTCATTTAACAAGGAGAAGTCCAGCCGGTGCCTACCTAAAGAGTTCAGCCATATGGACTAGTGTTCATAGTACTCAAAGTCTCTTTGCATGCTATCAAATGAGAAAGGTAAACACTAACACAGCTACAAACTTTGATCAACAATTATGATCTGCCTGCAAGGTGTGCTAGTACAGTAGTAGCACAATGTCTGTGGTTGTAACCAACCAATATCTTATTAGATTTGTTGTGTAGTCCTTGAGATGAAACTCACCTTTGACACTGTTCAGTTAGGCAAAAACATGATACAAGATACACAATGGACTTAGGAGAAACCAAATACTACTGTTCTGTTAAAGTAAAATAGGCATAAAATAATTCTTAACAGCATTATGCTATACTCAAAAATCAATGCCTTTTTAAGCCGTATTAGACAACCTTCTTCTAGTAAATTAGGAACAAAACCAGAGACTTAGGGATGAACAATGTGCCTAAAGTGAGAGATCTTGGAACATTCAACCGTAAACAGAATGTCTCCATCAAATACATACCCTTTTCTGGGCATGGTGGTGCACACCTTAAGTGGATCTCTGTGAATTTGAGGTCAGCCTGGTCTAAAAAGAGAGAGTCTAGAGCAACCAAGGCTACACAGAGAAACTCTATCTTGAAAAAAAAAAACAGTAAAACCATACCCTTAGGGCTTACAAAATTCTATTGAATATGAGGCACAAAGACTGTAGGAGCAAAGGAGTTGGAGGACAAGGAAACAGGACCCTTTAAGCAAAGGTGAAACATACAAATGAACTCAGAGACTGTGGCAGTGCATACTGGGACTATATGTATCTGTGTCAGATAGGGACCCTGAACTGACAGCAGTGGAAACACCTCCTATCTTTCACCCAAAATCTAACTCCCATTGATCACAACTCATAAATGAAATATTACTTCTTTTCAATGAATCACTCTTAAGAGAAAAGGCCTATCTCCCCTGGTAAAGTGGTAGAAAGTCAACGCAAAATGAACTCTAGGGTATCTTTGGAGGCTCTTTTTCTCACAATATTTTGTCAGGGCATTTTTCCTTTATTTGTTCCTTTTTTAAAACTTTACAAGTCCTTTGCATATATATTATGGTTTTGTGTTTTTATGGGATTCATATGTGTAGGAATGTGTATGTGTCTCTGCATCTTTATTGATCTTGTGTTTTTTCCCCCCTTTGGTTCTTTTTATTGTTTTTTTTTTTCCTATTCCATGTTTTTGTTGTGTTCTAATCCAGTTTGTTTTGTTTTGTTTTGTTTCTTTTCTTTTCTTATTATTCTTTTGGTGTCTGGGTGTTTTATAAGGGGAGACAGAAAGCATGTGAATTTAGATTGGAGTGAGGTGGAGATGATCTCAAAGGAGTTATGTATGAGAGGGGAAACTTAATCAGAAAATATAGTTGAAAAAATCCAATTTTAGTAAAATAAAAATAGAAAATTTCTTTAATTCATACGTAATTTTCTTGTAATTCTAAAAGAAATTAAATTGATATTCATTTTAACATTATGGGATTTATTTAATTATGTATACATGTATGTGTAAGCAGGTTTGTGGCCATGTGCACGTAGAGGTCAGATGACATCTGGCAGAAGTCAGTTTGTTTTTTCCACAGTACAGCAATTGGAATTTAATCTCATGACCTCAGGCACTAAGGACCATGGTGCGAAGTTGTTCTAGAGAAGGGAATGATAGGTGCTATAAAGGGGAAAAAGCTGGAGGGGACTTTAGCAAGGGAGAAGTGTGGAGAACACAAAATGAAAAGAAAGACAAATATGTATCACTACCGATATTTGGAAAAAACACAGAGGCACTTTGGCTTTCTTGGTGGCATCATGGTGGTCAGAGGTACACTGCCTTCAGAAACCATGAGGAACACTACAAAAATGATTTTTAAAGAAACTAGTCACTCCTTAAGGCAATTAAGTTCTGTATTCATTTATAAAAATTATCTTGTGTTATTAATTTGTTCATTAGAAATGATTCTACTTTCTAGCCCAAAGAGTCTCACCTAAACTCAAGATCTTCCTTCTCAGAGTTCTGAATGTTGGAATGTGCCATCAAACCTAGTTTAAGGTATCACTCTGAGTTTGTGCAGTATTTTCCAATAACAATAATGATAATAATACACTTGAACTTTTCTGCTTATTACCTCTATTGCAAAATAGAGTGGGCTCATTTGTCTTTTACATCAAAAGAAATAGATAGGAAATTTTCACTTGAACGTGACCAATTTATCTGTTATTATTATTATCATCATTATTATTAGTTTTTAACAGGGGTTATCAAATATTTCTGCTTTTTCATGCATAAATAACACAAACACTTATCTATGGAAGACTCATTTCAAGACATATACATTAGTGATATGGCTGGTTTAATAAAAATATATCTTACATAAATTAAAACATGCTCATTAGGCTCAAATCACTGCCATTTCCTCTCTGCAAAGGAATAAGGTAAGAACTCAGTGTCAATTTAGTCTGTCTCTGGTGGGAATTTCATCAAATCAAGCTAGGTATATAATTTTAAAGTAGTTCTATTTTGGAAGTCTCCAATAGTTCCCTATTTCATTTTAATATTCCACTCATTATCTGTATCTAAAATTAAAATTATTATCTAAGAATGCATTTTGTTCAATTTTATGAAGAATAGGCTCTGACTTTAAAGTATGTCAAACGGGGCTGGAGAGATGACTCAGCGGTTAAGAGCACTGCCTGGTCGTCGAGAGGACCTGAGTTCAATTCCCAGGACCCACATGACTGTAACTCCAGTTCCAGGGGATCCAACACCCTTACACAGGCACACATGCAGGCAAAACATCAATGCACATAAAATAAAAATAAATCTTTAATCCTATTGAAACTTTAGGTGTGAGAAGCCTGGGAGAAAGAGGAAATGGAAGGATCCAGTGGGTCCTGGAAAACTACAGGCGAGTCTGGGCCCTGGGGTCCTCCGCAAACTGTGGCAACAGCCAAGGAAAAAATAGGCAGTAAAAACCTTGAACCCCTACCCGGACTAGCCGATGGACATTCTCCACTGTTGAGTGGAGAAGAAGATCTAACTCTCACACAAACTCTGGTGCCCCATATTTGATCATGTCCCTTGGATGGAGATGCCTGGTGGCACTCAGAGGAAAGATAATAGGTCACCAAGGAGAGACTTGATACCGTATGAGCATATTCAGGGGGAGGAGATCCCCCTCAGACACAGACATAGGGGAGGGGAGTAGGGGGGGAAGTGGGAGGAAGGGAGGGATGGGAGGATACATGGGATGGGCTAACAACTGAGATGTAATATGTATAAATTAATAAAAATGTATTAAAAAAAAATAAAGTATGTCAAACATGAACTTATTTCTTACATGACAATTGCCCTATTTATCACACAGGCAGGAGAATTTTGAGATTTTAAAACATTAAGGCATCAGTATATTTTATTCTATTTTTGCTCCTTGTTCTAGAAAACAGCTCCACAAAAGCAAAATCAGTAAATGAATCCATCATATTCTTTAGTAAAAAATTAAATTAGTCTTGGCTTTGATTGTTGCAATTAAAAGAAAACACTGTAGTCAAAGTTCCATCCCATGTATCATTTTAAAGAAAATTTTAAGTGATTGTTTTTCAACCAGGTAATTTTAAGCTAGTTTGCATCATCTTCTAAGCATCAAAGTGACATGTTTTTGCAATCATGGCTTAATTACCGTATTTTGCAGACCTGTTTATAAAGCCTTCAGGAATTCTAATTAGCTGAGATTCAGCCTTGCTCTCCCTGTTGTACAAACTACAGTTCTCAGCTTGTGTGCTCCACCACTCTGGCTTGCTCAGTCAAGGATGAATGCAGCTGCTGGCCTTTTGGCATACATCCAAGCTGAGAAACCTGCCAAATTTTAAAATCAAAACATGCTTACTAACCTCTCTTTTTTGTTGTTTTTCAGCTCAAATCTTAGCTCAAGAAGGTCTAAATTTGGCCTACAAGAAAATAAACCTTATTTCTAGCAAGAATTTTAAAGGTATTATTTGAGGAGGTTTTTAAAATTATGTTAGGGATTTAACATACAGTTTCTTTGAAAAATAATTATTTATTTTACTAAGAATGATAAATATTTTTACTGACTCATCAACTACAAACCTGAATTCATTTTAACAACTTTAAATTGGATAAGCTCCAAAAAAAAAAAAAAAAAAAGACATATATGGCAAAAAAAATGCACCTTGGATGACACATAAAGGATATATTAAGGTGTTCTTGTGCCTTAAAATAAAATAATAATAAAGATAATTAAATTAATACTTATTATATTATTACATTTAAGTTTCAAACCCTTAAAGATAGAGAAAATACTTCTCTTGGATACATAACTATTGGTAACATTGGCACACTATGATTTCCCTTTCCTTTTTGATTTTATAATGCAAATATCAATTTTAGTTTCTTACTCTTGAATTAAATTGCTAATATAACTTAACAACTTTCCCTTTATTTCCAATATGCTATTCATTAAGTACATAGCATGAAAGCTGTATTTAATTTATACAGTTGAAACTTTCATGTGCTATTTTTACTAAAGCCAAGAATTTGAAAATATGATTTTCCCTCAATTTAGTCAATAACAAGTTTCTCACACCACTTTTATATATAAACTTAGTCTAATAAAAATGAATATTTAGTCACAAATAGTTTAAAGAACCCCCCCAAGCATAAATTGGTTATTACGACAAAGAAAAAATACTGGCATTGTCTTCAATGGAAAATAGTAATGGGAAAGGCAGTGCTTGCCCTCTCATTTAAATAGTTATGCAAACTAGTACAACTTTCTTTTAGAATAACCATTCGTATTTCCTGTCTTTTTTATTAATTAATTCACTTTACATCCTCATCATGATCCTGTCCCTCATCTCCTCCCAGTCCTACATTTCCTTAACCATTCCTTTCTCCTTTTCCACAGAAAAGAGTAGCCCCCATCTACCCACGCACCCCACCTCATCAAATCTCATCAGGATTGAGTTTGTCTTCTTCCCCTGTGGCCCGACAAGTAAGGGAGAAGTGAATAAAAAGCAGGCAACAGAGTCCAAGTCAGACACAGACCAGCTCTTCTTACTAGTGGACCCACATGAAACCTGAACTGCCCATTGGCCAAATCTATGCAGAGGACATAGGTCCAGTCAAGGCATGGTCCTTGTTTGGTGCTTCAAACTCCACAGGGCATGTTGGGCCCTGGTTAGTTGGTTCTGTTGGGTAGAGCTCTTGTCAGATTTATGTCCTTTTATTCTTCCCCCAACTTTTCCACAAGGTTCCCTGTACTTCCCTCAAAGTTTGGTTGTGAGTTTCAATATCTATTTCAAACTGCTTCTTCATGGAGCCTCTCAGCAGACTATATAGCAGAGTATCCTTAATAGTCAGGGTTGGCTCTCTTCCATAGGGTAGGATTCAGGTTGAACCAGGTATTGGTTGAACATTCTCTCAATCTCTGCTCTATCTTTATTATCTTTATCCCTGGATTTCTTATAACAGGGTAAGTTTTCGATCAAAGTTTTCATGGGTGGATTGTATTCTTCTACCTACCCAAAGAGTCTTGTCTAATTAGAGGGTGTCCCCTTTAGTATCCATGACACCTGGCATTAGAGTCCCAACTATAGTTTCCCTCATATAGCCCAAGGCCTATTCTGACTTAGTTGTCTTCAGATTGTCACAGATATATTCCCACCCATAGGTTCTCTTTTCTCTGCAGGCCTTCTGTTCTCCTGTACCTGCTTTCCACAAGTCCGACCTCAACTTTTATTTCTTTCTGCGCTACCTCTCCTACCTTGGTCCCTCTGTTCAACCACTATCTCTGCATATTCTATTTCACCTTCTAAGTGAGATTTAAGCATCCTCCCTTGGGTCTTATTTCTTATTTATCTTTTTTGGCTTTTTCCATTGCAGCATATTTATTCTTCTTCTCTTTAGTATCATGTAATCTTGCTTCTAGGTCTTTATGCCATATCTGTTATTTATCTGGACTCCATTATTAATGTAGCCACTATGAGTGCATAGTTTTTTAAAAGTAATGGTTATATATCTCCTAACTGGTTACTCATTATTTCACACAGAAAACAGTTATTGAGTAGTTGTTACATGTAATACACTGATATTCTATTAGTGAGCCAAATTCGTTGTTACACCTAGTTTCATGGATTTTGCCTTTGTATTCAATTTTGCCTGTTATCATAGTTCTAATTCCTGAATTTTTCTGTCAATCCCTGACTACTATTCTATCTACCACACTATTGGTTTTACAGGCAATACATGTACATCAGTTTTTAATAATCTCACAAACAACTGACTATTTGAGATTGGTCTGCTGTATTTTGATGTTAATTAATGCTTCCTGTCTCTGTACCCCATCTTCTACCTTGCTTAAATACTAACCTGTAGTTTAGGGGATTAATATCTGTCCTGCTCCAGGTTAACTAAGGCTATTTTAAAGTATAGTAGGTGTCTGTGTCTTGATTGATTGCCAGCAAGTTAGAAAATATTGCGGTAACAATAATTATAGACCTGATAATATACATTATTAGGCCATATTAATAAATTAACCACAAAAACTGACAGTTTATATGAATGTTCTTTTGGATTTAGGTATATATACAGTAAGTTTCATTCAGTTGATAATATTTATGCCTTCCTTAACACACAAATTTATATTAATTTTATTGTCTTTTCACAATGTTAAAAAATTCCAGAATATTAGATGTAGAGGTATTTCACATCTTTGCCTCATAGTAAATGGCAATAAGAAATATTTCATCATTTTTATTAAGTTGAATAATTATATGAATCCTATTTGTAGATATTATCTGTCTTCTTACCATAGAAGACAGCACAATAATCTCATAATTTGTAGGTATTTTCATATTAGGCTAGTAAAATGGCTCAGACTGCAAAGGAACTTGCTTCCAAGCCTGATGCACTGAATTTGATCTCCAGAACCCCACACTGTAGAAAGAAAGAACCTTGTAGTCTTAATAATAAATCTTAACCACAGATTCACATATTTGAACACTTGGTTCTCAGTTGGTAACTTTGTGTGCTGACATTGTATAATCTTTAAGAGGTAGACTTTTGCTAGAATGTCATTACTGGCAGGCTATGAAAATGTATAACCTCATTGCACTTCTAGTTCACACTCTCTGCTATATATTTGCAATGGAATATATGATCTCTCAATTTCCTGTTCTTGTCTCCTGCTGTCATTCCTCCCGTGTCATTATGTACTCACCTTCATGATCCATAAGCTCAAATAAACTCTTTCTTCTAAAAGTTGTCTTTATTTAGCATTTTATCACTGCAACAAAGAAGTAAATAATGCAGAACTGATTACCACAACTTGTCCTCTGACCTCCGTACATACAATGGTATAACAATGCTATTTTGCTTACTCTCACTCTAACATGATTTGAAATCAAGAAATTTCTTTCCCTCTGCATTGTTCTTCTTTATCAAGATTGTTTTGGGAGCCAGTGATATGATGCAGTGAGTCCATGTCATTAACAAGTGATATTACAAGACTGACAACCTGAATTCAATAACAGTGAGTCACATGGTAAGTTAGAATGATCTCAAAGTTTTCCACAAACATCTCTGGCATTAGTGTGTGCATATGCACACACAGGTGCACACACATAAGCTAAATAAAAAATAAGTATAAGATTTCATCTCTTTCTATGTCAAATATGTTGGCTTCATAGTTGGATACCAAATTTTATGAAATAATATTATATACCTAATAAAATAATAAAAAGAGGGCTTTTCAATTATTCAACTTACATTTCATTCTTGAAGTAAACCGAAAAATGTTTAATACATTACTTTCTTTTCTATATTGATTACTTTATTATACTAAGATTTCTCTGTCATCTTATCATTTTGGAAGCTGCTAACCTTTACTCAGTATATATTCAGGTAATTAATTTTATTCCTACTCAGGTCTCTGATGGTGCTGAAGACCAGATAGTTTAGTTTTTCAATTAGGCTTAATTGTTTAGGGTTAGGATGCTTTTTAGGTCTAGATAGATGCTTTAGTTAATAATGATGAGATATGATAGATATTGATCTACATTCAGAATTTTATACTAACCAATAAAGAAAAGATAATTTCTTTAAGACTGTCAAAAACAAATATTCAAAAACACTATGAATGTTATATATATATATTTCCTGATTGTTTCATGGTTCTTCTTGCTATAATTTATTGTATATATGTATAATAATATAAATTCATATGTAAAAATCATTAATAAATTTTTAATATTAGTTTTTAATGAAATTGATCTTTGGCAAGATTGCTATTGTTTCCTTCTCAAATATTTTCTAAGTAAGTATTAGAACATCTTGGCCCATAGTTACTCTATTTTCATGTCTATAACTTAGGGCTTATAAATGTAAGTTATATTTCTATTTGTATAACTTTTATTATCAACTATTATGTTTAATATATATTTTTATTAGACTGCATAAAGCAGTTCATGATAATATTGAAAATTTTAATATGTATAGAATTTTTAGATAACTTAAATAGTTTTTTCTTCAATAACATTTAGAATTTTTCATTTAGATGATGCTTATTAATATCATTTATAAGAATGAGCCATTAATAGTGTTCTCTTTATTATATTTCTACTTATCCATACTGAAACTATCACTTTTTTTATGTGATGAAGCTAATATTTGTTTCTAGTTATTTAGGCTATTATTCCCTCTTTATTTGTTTTAAAGAATGTTCTAGAATAACTAACAAACTAGGTCCAATGCTGACATCCTTGAAAAACATAATTGTTTGGGTATATGAATTAGTGGAACAAATGTTTGCTGTGAAAAAATAAGGACTGAAATTCAGATTCCCAATACTTAAGTGAAGTTAAGGCAAGCATGGAAGCCATCTGTAATCCCAGCACTAGAAAGGCTGAGAGAAGGGCTCTCAAGGCAAGTTGGCTAGTTCAATTAGCCAGGTTCAGGGAGATCTGGGCTTCAGTGATTTTTCTAAACATGCCTCAAGGACTTTTCATCTTTTATACACTGGGAAAGGAAATAATAAAATCTTTCAGAAATTCCTGAGGAGTGCCTGTGATCATTGACTCTGGGAAATACAAAATGTCAGTGGAGATCATGAATTAAAGGATGGGTTAGGAAACTAATGTGATCAACGACACTGTAGTTTACAGCCTTCTCACAGTGAAATCAGTTGTTTCCTGAACTTACTTTTGATTATTTGTATAGCATCAACTGCAAATCAGAATGCAATTAGCACATTTATTTCTTAAAGAGTCAGGGCTTTTAATAAGAATGGACTTGTAAACTGGGCCCAATGGCACACACCTGTAATCTCAGCACTAGTGGAGGCAGAGGCAGGTGAATCTCTGTGACTTTGAAGCCAGTCTGGTCTACAAAACAAGTCCAGGACAGCCAAGGCTACCTAAAGAAACCTTTGTCTCAAAAAACAGATAATAATAATAATGATAAAAATGATGATGAAGATGACAAAGAAGAAGAAGAAGAAGAAGAAGAAGAAGAAGAAGAAGAATGAATGAATGAACCTGAAGAACTCATTAGAACTCTTTACCTAGGAAAACAGTAAATCAAAATGAATGCCATAGTTTAACCAAGGTTGTAGGCTTGAATGTTACCATCATAAGTGAAAAGAGATATAGAAGTAGTTCCCATCCTTTGTATCCTCCCATTCTTCCCTCTCTCCCATTTTCCCCTTATTCCCCTCCCCTATGACTGTTCCTGAGGCGGATTACCTCCCCCTGTATATGCTCATAGGGTATCAAGTCTCTTCTTGGTAACCTGCTGTCCTTCCTCTGAGTGCCACCAGGTCTCCCCCTCCAGGGGACATGGTCAAATGTGAGGCACCAGAGTACGTGAGAAAGTCATATCCCACTCTCCACTCAACTGTGGAGAATGTTCTGAACATTAGCTAGATCTGGGTAGGGGTTTAATTTTTACGGTCTGTATTGAGCTAGAAATGATCATAATGAGTGAGTTAACCCAGAAGCAGAAAGACTCAAATGGTATATACTCACTTATATCTGATACTAGCCCAAGGGGCATGTCCCACGAAAGCCTTCACTTACCAGAAAACTGAGACAGAGGGGAGGACATTCTATTGGGACTCTAGATAGAGAGAAGCATGGGAGAATGGCAAAGTAGAAGGATCCAGAGGGTCCTAGAAACCTAAAAGTAGAACATTATGATAGGCAGATTTGGGCACAGGGGTCCCGCTCAAACTAAGGCACCAGCCAAGGACAATACAGGCGGTAAACTTCTTCATGTATCTTATAGGAGAGTAAACACAAAAAACATTCGCAATAATAAAAACATAAATGACTCAATGAATAAGTAGGCAATGGATTCTAATGTCTCTAAAGAAGCCTCTATAGTTGCCCAGAAACATAAATAAAATTACTAGTCACTGCTGATGGGAGCATAAAATGGTACAGTTTCTTTGAAAAATGTACAGACACTTTATAAAATGAATAAACACACAGTTGCCATATGAGAAAAGAATTCAATCCTAAATGTGTATTCAAAAGAAATGAAAATATATATTAGTATAAATATTTGTATATGAATGTTTGTAGCAGTTATTTTAATCATCTCTTCATATAACTCATGTCATCAACTGAAGAACAAATAAATAAAATCTAATACATTTCACTTGTATATGACTTACTCATAAAAACATATATTTTCTAAGTGAAAGTGTCTAATTTAATATAATGGTATCTTTGCTTATGTTTGTAAATTCTATTTCATATATATTTATAATTTACCACTTCTATTATGTGAAATATAAAAAACAAGGAAAAACTATAAAATAGTTTCACATGATTATATTTATAATAAGATGCTTGATAAACATGTATTAGATATATGAAAAGAAAAAAATTTATAGCATAAAATGCTTATAATATAAAAAGGAAACATTTTTAATCAATAATGGAAGCTATAGATCAGCAGAGTTAATCAGTATGGAGCCTTGTAATTAATATTTTAAGTTTTATGAGTGGAGTTCCCAGCCAATATCAGCATCAACTGCTAGACATAGTTAATATGGAAGCAAAGAAAATTCTTTCATCTTTTGCTTTGTTCAAATTCAATACCCAAAGAATCAATGTGCATAATAAAATGGTTATTTTATGTTACTAAATGATGGTATGACTTCATACACAGAAATACTAGCATTAAAATATTAAAATTCCACTATGCATAAAATACTATTTATTTATTTAGGTATAAATTTATTAGGACTAAAGAAAAACTCATAATATATAAAAGATATGTTATTCTTTCCAGGAATAGTGATTTTTAAATCTGTGCACCAAACTCTGAAGAATTCTGAATTGTAGAAATTGTTCTTTTTTCAATAGTAGATAAATCACAAAATGTGACTGATAAATTGTGGCCACATAAATAACACAGAGATGTCTAGAATGCAAAGTTGAAGGAAAACGTTAAAATTAAAATCAATAGAGACAAAAACATCAAAAATATGTATAAGTTCCCAAAAATCATGAATTGTCATTGTTTTTAGAAAGTATCATAGGAAAAATCAAAGATAATGAAACTGCCAAACAACTATGATTCAATAAATTATCACATTTTCTCCAAATATGTGATAATAGAATAAAGTGATTATAAAGAACAATTAGATATTACAAAGTGGTTTTATTTTCCTGTCAAATATGAGTGGATAACTATGAAATTTCAATTCATTATTTTATAAAAAGTAATTTTAGGCTCACAGTAGAAAGGAGTGAAATGAACAGAGTTGTAATATACCTCCTTTTATCATGCATTCAGAATCTCCTTCATCCCCAACATTCTTGTCTAGATGGTACATGGCATATTTTCAACATCCATGAATCTACATCAACACATCCTTATCATGCATAACTTATTTTAGAGTGCACTCATGGCATCATATTCTATTCTGTATGCCTTGACAATACATAATTGTATACATTCATCACTATAATACCCACAAAAATTTTGTGCCCTAAAAATTAGCTTCATTCTGTTCATTCATCATTCTCTCCATCCTATCTCATGGTACCAATGAGTTCTTAATTTTTCTTTTGAACTTGCCTTTAGCTTGCTTTATTATTTTCTGTGTATGAATGTTTTGCATGCACATATGTCTGTGTAACATGTCTATACCTTGTGGTCACAAAGAACAGAAGAGGATGTAATCTCCTCTGGGAGTAGAGTTATAAACAGTTATAAGTTGTGTATGTTTTATGTTATATGGAAACATTTTTGTTTTAATCCCAAGTATGGAATATGGGGGCCTGCTCCAGTTTGTCCACAGCTGATAACTGCCTCATGAGAGGGTGCCTGATCTTTGTCAGCTGTTAACTACTTCATGTGTGTGTGTGGTCTTTGCCAGTAGGAATAAATCCCAGGCCCAGAAAGAGAGTGACTTGGGGCTCCAAGAAAGAAAAATGTTGCTGGTGAGTTCACATTGCTGCTCCAGCGTGATGTTGATGCAATTTGATGAGAAGTTTGAGATATCCTGAAATGGAACCCAATGACCCTAAACAGCAGGAAGTAGCTAAAGAACTATTAAGCCCCTTCTCTCTACTAACATTCTTTTTCTATATGGTGTTGGAGTGTTGGAAGGGATTGGGGAGGAAAGGGGAGGAAGATATAAGGAACTCTAAATGAAAATAGATATTAAATGTATGTCAACAGTTAGAGGTTAAGATATTTTTAGGTCTAGATGGTGATCTAGGTTGATAATGTGATGGAGACTGATTTTCATTCAGAATTTTAGACTCACCAAGATAGGGAAGATATCTTCTTCAAGGCTGCCAAATACAAATAGCCAAAACACTATTTCCTGATTCTTCTTGCCATAGGTAATCTATTATATATATATATATATATATATATATATATATATATATATATATATGTGTGTGTGTGTGTGTGTGTGTGTGTGTGTGTGTGTGTGTGTGTGTAATAATATAAATGTATATGTACAAAAACAAAATAATTAAAAAATTTTTAAAATATGCCAACAGTTCTGAGCTGCCATGTGGATGTTGAGAATCAAACCTATACCCTCTGTGAGAGTAGCAAGTGTTCTTATCTGCAGAGTTATCTTTCCATCCCTGTAAATATCATTTCCAAATGTCATCCAATTGGAATGAAGCAGTATGTCACATTTTTAGATTGGCATCTTTCATTAGGTAATATTCACTTAAGGATCTTGCACATATTTTGTGCCCAATGCCTCAGTTTAGTTCAGCACTGAATAGATTTTCCGTATTTCAGGTTTAATATATTATTTACTTACCTACAGTTTGTGGATCATTTAGGTAGATATATGTAACATATGGTATAATATGATGAGATAGTGGTATATTATATAGCTCTTTCCATATTTCTATATAGTCATGTACATTTTATAAGGATGAACACAGAGATGTTTATGAGAATAAAAGAGCTATAGGAAGGGGACTTATTAGAGATATTGGCTTACTTGATTTTGAAGGTGAGAAGCTCTGTGATTGGCTTTTTGCCAGCTGGAGAGTTAGAAAACTCTGTCCAAACAAATGCTTCAGAATCAGGGTAGCTGAAGGTGTAACTATCAGTTTGAGCGTAAAAACTCATTGGATATAGATATGAATCTCATAAAAACTGGAGAACCTGGAGTTCTGTAACCAAAGGCAAGATTAAAAAGGCATGTCAGATTCAAAAGAAATAGAAGTGCCCTTCTTACATACTTTTCTTCTATCTTGGTCCCCAGTCATTTTTTTGGTGTCTGCTCATTCGAAGAGAGATCTTTCCCATTCACTTCTTTGACTCACATGCCAATGTCCTTCAGAAAAAAATCCCTTACAGACACACCTGGGGCTATTCAGTTATCCTATTCAAATGCCAAACCACCTGATATTCCCTTTCAGCAGAAGAGGGTCAGGTTCAATGATTACTGAAGCATTAAGAATTATCGCTCATGTGATTAAAAATAATGTTTCTTAGTATTTGATTATTTATTGAGTGGCCATAATTTTTAGTATTTCACATTTAAATTAGATTTGTTTCCATACTTTTTTTAATTTTTTAAAAGAATATAAACAATTCAGGTAAGAATTTGCAAGGCATTCCATTTCATGTTTACAATTATAATTATTAGCTATCCAATTTCATAATTTTCCGTTGGCCAGTTTTTTCTGATTGTTGACTTGCCTCTTTTGTTCATTGTGAGAATTTGTACCCTCATTTTCTTTGGTAGGGAATACCACAATCCAGCCCATTCCACAAGAGGACCATATTATCTTTGTCTCTGTTATATTTTCTAGTTGAATGACCAAAGTTCCTACTGTAAGTTTTTGCCTATACACAATTTAATTATAGAGCTGTTAGGAATGTTGGGACTCCCTGACAAATCTAGATTTCAAAGTAGTGGCTACATGAATGCCAATGGGTCCTGCCAGTCTAAATGAATAAATTTTCAGCAACACCGTATTTGTAGGCTTTACTTTATCTTAGTAGGTAATGGATCAAAGCACAAACACATAAATAGTATATAACTTCAGTTGTCTTCTTTACCAGTGTCATAGGAAACAGGAAAAACAGAAAAAATCCCATATAGTAAATAAACCGGTGATTCAAGCCCAAGTTAATATGGTTTATCTAAAGTAATAAATGGTTATAGTTCAAAACATCAAACATACTGAAACACATTCATGACAAATTATGTTTCCAAATGAATACATTTATAGAGGGAGACAATTACATGAAAAAACAGCAAAATACTTTATAAGAAATACAGTAAATAATTGTAATAAATGAAGCTTTCTTCCTGGTAGATTACTTTCACAATGATAGGGAGTGCTTTGCAAGCTTCTTGACTAGAAAAGACATCAATAATTTTACCTAGTTGTAAACCCCATGATTGATTACAACAACCTCCCAGAAAAAAACTACTTCAATTGTCTATTTCTTCAATAGTAGCATATTTCTTATGAGGTTAACCAACTTTCTCTGTATTTGAGGTCTACATGACAGAATAATCTCCTTACTTGGTACTGTGAGTCTGTTTACAAACCTATAGCAAGGAAGGACAGGGAACTGAGGTGAGGCACATAAATGTTTTTGCTAAATTGACAGAATTTTTTTCCTGCCCTCTAAAAATATGTCTGCCATAGAAAATTACCACTTGTAGCCTTAATTATCAAAGTCTGTCTGCATAGATCTGTCAGGAGCCATAATTCAGGACTGTGATTCAGTAAATGCAAAGGCAGCCTTCTGCTAGCTATAGAGTAGCCAGAACCTGCAGGGAGGATCCTTTGTGTTAGCATAATCCTCTGTGTTGTTGAGGAAGCTGCTACACCAGAATGTGTGAACTACCTACTGCTGAGAAAAGACAAAAGAGTTTGGGCAGAGTCTCTCCAGGCTCTGCTCTCTTCCCATCCCCACCCGCAGGACTTATACCAAGGTCATGTGACAGGAAAGCTTAGCAGGAGAATGTGTGTCCTTTACAGTTTACCCTGAGGGGCAACTCAATATAAACTTTGAATTGTGCTTTAATAAATAAAGGCTTCCATCGGAGATCCTCAATCTGGCATTCCTGTCTCTGTGTTCTCTGTTCTTCCCTCATCTGCACTCCTTTCAGGTGAAGCCTGGTTTGAAGTTGTCCAGTGGGACAGGACATAGAACTGTCATGAAGGCTGAGTTATATGGCTGCTCAAGATGCTGACAATGAAAGACAGTACAGTGCTTAGCACTAAACAAGGCATTTTTACTACCTCCTCTGAGAATCAGGTACCATTGTAGAATGAGTTAAAAAAAAAAAAGAAAAACTGGAAAGAGGAAGATGGATGTTAATTACCAATTATTTGGGAAACGTAGAACCTAGGAATCACAAAATCTGAAAAATTACTGATGACTGCATAGGTGTGTCTATACAATAACAGGCCTATTAACAACCAAATAAGGAGTGGAGGAAGAACTAGGGAACCCTTCCATTCAATGTTGAAATATTTCCTATGGATAGATTCAGTAAAAGGGACTCCTCTTCAGGTGAATATGCATTAATGATCCCTTCAGGCTTTGATAGTCCTAATCCATTGTTAACATTCCTTCACAGTGGGAGACAAAAGCAATGTGTCTATTTCTTTTCCTAACTTCCCCATGACAAATTACGGTATGACTCTACCAACATTCCCTTTGAAGAAACGAATGTGTTTTGGGCTTCCATACAGATCATAGATAGGGAGTTACCTACAGCGGAGTAGGAAACCCTGCTCTAACCAGCTACAGCATGGAAAGCCTTGCCTAACAGAGATGAGTGCTTTCCTGTAGCTACATAAAAAGGTTCTTCAGTTCTCGTATTCCTGTTTTATATATACACTGTCACACGTCTCTTAGTCCACAGTAAGCAGAGTTGACAGTAGGTAGAGTGCACTTGGATAATCTCTCTCTCTCTCTCTCTCTCTCTCTCTCTCTCTCTCTCTCTCTCTCTTATGTGTGTAGTGTGGTGTGTGTGTGTGTGTGTGTGTGTGTGTTTGTGCTATCCACAAGCCCATAGAGACAATTTTTCCAGAGAAAGAAACTGAATGCTTCAAATTGACAGTTGCTTAGATCAGAGGGCAGTTACTCAGTGTACAGTCCACCATTTTCTCCATTTTTTTCTGAACATTTCATCCCCAATGTTTGTTGAGCCATAGAGTGACAGAGATGCATTACTAAATTGAAAGGGAAACTTCAATTTAGTAATGCATTCCTCTACCTCCAGAATGTGGAATTTGATGAGATTCAATATCCTCTTGACTACAAAAATATGAAAAAAATATGCATCAAAGCGAAAGATATTAATTTAATACTGACTTCAATAATAACCTATGAGTGAAAACACAAAAATTTGAAGAACATCTTTGCTAGTAAACTACATACTTTCAATTACACAATCATAGTGTCTTTCCAATGGGTCATATAAATACCCTTGTCACTGGGTTTTATCTTGACCAACAATAAGATATGGGTGCCTCAAATTGAAGCTGGCCTTAAATCCAACAGTAAAGCTCTTGGATGTACAGAAATGTGTCACTACACTAATACGCCAGCAGAAATATCTTGCATAGTATTTCCATAGTGCAGTACATATTCCCATTTTTAAATAGGAAGTTGATAAAAAGTTCTTCAATGATAAGCATTGGAACTTTAGGCATTATGAATGTTCAAGCCAACAGGGTGAAGTTTCCAGCTTAGTCCTAGTTTACTTTCTTCCTCACCTGTGCTCACAGCATATGATGTCTTCAGCAGTAGTCTTACCATATATTTCTAGTTTGCAACTAGCACCAGTGGCAATAAAATGTATCAGTGTTAGGGCCTTTGTGACCTCCCTGGGCAACAGCTCATCATAGAGTGACCTATCTTTGGCACTAAGTCTCATTTAACAATTGTATTACTTCTTGGAGGATCTTTTTCCATATACATTAGCACTTAATGCCCTCAATTGTTGCTTCAGCAACCCTTTCTAACACTTTATTCTGCATCATTACAGTGTTAGAAGAGGTGGAAATACCATTGATTCAAATTGTCCTCAGCCCAGGTTTGCATATCTGTATTCATGAAATAAGTGTCACTGTCATTATCAAATCTATGTAGGCAACACAACAATGAGTTGGGCAATGCCTTGATGGTAGGTTCCCCTGTTGGTTCTTTGCAGGCAAAGACATGTATTAGGCCTGCTGTAGTATATTTACAAATGTCAACTTTATTGACTGTCATGGAGCCTATATAAGTTACCTCATGGGACAGGTTGACTTGTGCATACACCCAATTATAACATCCATCTACACAGGGCAGAATTCCAAATAGACTTGACAACATGCTGCATGTTAGAGTATTTTATTGGAATACCATCATCCTTGATTATGTCTCACTATATTCTGGTTCCATGGTTGCCAGACTTTATACAAATCCAGTGAGGCACTACAAGTGGTAACTTGGACAGATGACCTTCACCTTGATAAGGGCATCAGCTTCCTGACTACCTGTGCCATTCAAAAGACAATAGGCTGCTACATGATAAATTACCAGAGATTCAACCTCCTGTTATAACTTGATATATATTTCTTTCCACACGTGTTGGTCATTATTTGTCAGCCATTCTGCTTCCATTAGGCCATCTATAATGTCAGGCATTTGAGCAATGTCCAACTATCGGTAGAGATTGTCATCAGCCACTATTTTTTAGTCACTACTGTACATACACTTTACATCTAAGCCCATTGGCTACTTCCTTCTTCTCTTTACAGAACATGTGCAATGTTCATTTGTATTGCTACTAATCTATTCCTATTTTGATCCTCTGCAAGTACAGCTCTTGTACTAAGTAAGCATCAGAAAGAATTGGGTGTGTCCCTTATAGCACCTGTTTATATTTGACAGGAGAGTCATTTACTAGGTGAGTCCCAGCAACTTAAGATGGTATTGGTATCAGTACCACCTGCATAGCATTAGTGCCTTGGGTTGCCAAGTTGCCAACACCATCCCTCTCTATTGTAACTATACACACTATTTTGTAGTGTTAATTTTTATGTGACCTCATAGAGTATTGACTAAAAGTCTTTACATCCAACTTTTTATAGGATATATAGCTTCCAAGACAATGGAGCTAGAAAGAGTGATGACTCTACCTATTGAATTGCCTTATATGCCATCATCAATTGTTGATCTAGGGTTCTATATGGGTTTCTGCACCTTTTCATGACTTGGACCAAAACTCTTTTGGGACAATCTGATTTTAGCATTTTTGCTATAGGCTAAACAATACTCCTCATGATTCTGGGTATAAGTTTTTATTCACAGGCACACTCATACTGAGCCTTTATGCCTTATAATGATTAATTTTTGCTTGTTTTTTCAAGACAGGCTTTCTCTGTGTAGCCCTGGCTATCGCAGAACACATACTATAGACAAGGATGGAGTTGAACTCAGAGATGTACCTTCTTCTGCTTTCCAAGTGCTGGAATTAAAGGGCTGCACCACCACTGTCTGACATCGATTGAATCTTTCATCACCACTTTTCATCCCATTTGTAAGTACCACAAATATGCTTACATTCTGCTAATCACTCAAATGTAGCAATATATCATCTATATGGTAAAACTTCTTTATGGAGGTTATATAGTGTACTGGGACAGATCCATGCCACCGTTGCATGACAATGGCAGGACTGTGGACATGACCTTTGAGAATAACTCTGAAAGTTCATTATTAATCCATTTCATGCCAATGCAAATTGGTACTTGGATACAGAAAATAAAGAAATACCAAAAATGGATGCATAGAATGACCCATTCCCTGTATCAGTTGCTTTGTTAGATAAGCAATATTGGGCACAGCTACATGCATGGGAGGGAGCTATCTTATTTAACTCCCTTTATGTAGTCTGTTGTAATTAGTGTTAATTTACAAGAACATTTTTCAGTTATTCCATAGACTTCATTTTTTAATTGGAAAATGAATCAAATTAACTTTATTATAATAAACACTACCTACTGATGTTGTGTATTTCTTGCTTTCCTCAGAGGACTTCCTAAAATAATATCTCAGTAGAAATTATTACAGATAAGAAACAATTTTCAATCAAATGGCAGTGTCTTTTACAATGTATATAATATCTTTTAAACAGATGAATTTCAATGCCATTTCAATTATACAGTTCCCAGTACCAAATGCTTACTATTTCCAAACACCTCTCCTAGATTTTTAGGTCTATATCTTTGACATTTTGCTAAAATAAAATAAAATGTACAGAAGTATATGAAAGGATATTAAACTAATGGGCTTTATGGCAATTTGTTGATATTATTAACCATATATCAAAGATATGCTAGTAGAGGAAAATAAAAACTTTATTGAGCTGCCACTTTTGGTCAGCAGTAAATCAAAGGAATCAATTACTATTGTGTTTTTGCCTTGAGCGCCTCAGATTTTAGAGAAGCTATACTTGATTCTAGGAAACACTAAGCCATTCCAATTCTTTTCTGAAGCAACTACGTTGCTTTTCTTTTAGATAATAAGCATCAATGGCTGAGAGAAAACCAGTTTGTTCTGTCAAATTTCACTTATTGTACACTGTGGGTGTTTCTATATTTGTCAGATTTATTCCTAATATTAAAACTAAAAGCAATGCCATTGTCAATTGAGGCACTTATCTTTGACATTCACTGTCACTTTTTTCACTGCTAAAAGGACAACAGCTTAATATTCTATTTTGTTGGTGTGAAATTACTAAGTCACTTCTAAATCTTGCTCTTTTGAGATATTGAGCATCACAATGCTAATCATCAGAGTGGCTGGCACAGACATAAGGCTGGTAATTCTATCTTTTGTAAAACATATAATCCCTAGCTGAAAAGAATAAAAGGAGAAGATTTATTACTGTTTGAGATTGTTTAGTATACTTTTCAATAGATAAGATAGCCTATTTGACAGTGTAGGTAAAGCCATTTTAGTCACTCCATAGCCATAGCCTGAATATTGTTGGGACAGATAATACCACATTCTTTTTTCTTTTGCTGTGAGATTTTTCTTTTAACTGTTTAATTTTGGCACAGTAACTCAATTCCTTTAATTTTGTGACTAAGAGAATAAATGATAAATAACTTTGTTTGCAGAGATAGAATATTTTAGGAACAAAGGTGATATAAAGTAGGAGGAATATTGATGATGGAGAAAGTTTATGTCTGTATGGTATGGAGAGATGTGGGAAACAAAGGGGAAGATGGAATAACCTAATTGAAGAAAGTATGAAAAAGCAATTTCAATACATAATATTTTGTAAATTAATTACAATTTGTAATTTAAAAATACCATGAATGGAAGTAACCTATATGACTAGATAATGCTTTCCTAGAAGCACCACTTGCTATAGTGTTCAAACTACATGTAGTAGAAAAGGTTACAAAACCACAACAAACTTCTTATTGTAAAGGATGTAACCCAGAAAATGAGTTCAAAGACTTCTTCAAAATCTCCCAAAAAATTATTATAAAAATTGTCAACCTATACATGTCTATCTATCATTAAAGAAAGTGCATTTAAAAGATAAAGTTCAATTAATGTAAAAATAATCGATGAAAACATATTTATTAGCATAAAGGGGGTATACATCAACTGTATAGGCACAGAGAAGCCAATATGAGCTCCTGTTTGTGATTTTAAAGGAAAAAGAAAAGAAGCTTTAAAATAGAAAGATAAACATTTTGATTTGAATTTCCCTGATGACTAGGAACATTGAGCATTCCTTTGTTTCTCAGCCATTCGATATTCTTCTGTTGAAAATTCACTGTTTAGTTCTGTACCCATTTTTTAATTGGATCATTTGGTTTGGTAGTGTTTAACTTCTTGAGTTCTTTATATAGTTTAGATATTAGCTCAGATGTAGGGTTGGTGAAGAACTTTTCCAAGTCTGTAGGCTTTCATTTTTTTCTGTTGACAGTGTCCTTTGCTTTACAGAAGCTTTTAAGTTTTATGTGGTCCCATTTATTAATTGTTGATCTTAGAGCCTGGGCTGTTGGTGTGCTATCCAGGAGGACTCTTTCTCACTTTTTCTTCTAACAGCTTTAGGGTGTCTAGTTTTATGTTGAAATCTGTAATCCACTCAGACATTAGTTTTCTGCAAGGTGATGAATAAGGGTCTATTTGCATTTTTCTTCAAATACACTTCCAGTTAAACCAACAGCATTTGTTGACAGTGCTCTTTTTTCCATTGTGTGGCATTGGCTTCTTTGTTGATAATCCTTATACTTGTCAGTATGATTAAGACCAAAAACTCAAGTAACAGCACATGCTGGTGAGGATTTAGGGAAAGGGGAACACTCCTTCATTGCTGGTGGGACTGCAAACTTTTACAACCGCTTTGGAAATAAATCTGACAATTTCCCAGAAAATTGGAAATAATTCTACCTCAATACCCAGCCTTACTACTCCTGAGCATATACCCGAAAGATGCTCCACCAAACAACAAGGATATTTCATTAACTATCCTTATAGCAGCTTTATTGATAATAACCAGAATCTGGGAATAACAAGATGCCTCTCAACCCCAAACAATGGATAAAGAAACTATGGTACATGTGCACAATGGAAGACTACTCAGCTATTAAAAAGAAGGAAATATTGAAATTAGCAAGCAAATTGATGGAACTAGAAATGATCATCCTGAGTAAGATAACCTAGACTCAGAAAGACATGCATAGTATATACTCATCCACAAGTGAATATTAGCCACACTACAATACAGAGACTGATGCACCAACCAAGGACCATGTTTGATGTGTACCTAGACTGTCTACTCAGATGTAGTATATAGGCAGCACAGTCTCCTTGGGGGTCCTCTAATATAGGGGGACTACTTTTGACATGGGTTCTGCCCTCCATCCCCCCACACACACATTGATCACTTCCTTCTGATGGGGCGGCCTTGCCAGGCCACAGAAGAAGAGGATACAAGTAGTACAGATAACATTTAATAGGCTGAGAACAAATGTTAGGGGAGGAGGGATCCCCTTTCTGAGGATTGGGAGGGAGGAAAAGGACATGAGGGAGGGTGGGATTAGGAGGAAATGAAAGAGGAGGCTACAATTGGGATGTAAATTGAATAAATTAAAAATAAAATATTAATAAAAAATAAAGACAAAAATGTAAGTTGAAAAAAAGAAAAAGTAAATATTATCAATTTTTAAAGAGGCTCTACAAAATCCTCAGAGACTGCATATTTATTATTGTAATATTATATACTTTTCCAGTCTCAAGACAGTACAAAAATCTCACCATGAAAATTTTATTCACTGTCATATTTTATACTATGTCAAACACATGTAAAAAATAAATGGCATTCAAAGTGTAAATAAGGACATAAGAGCTGTTTTCAAGTGATACTTATTTTCTGTACATATACTATGAAAAAATTTATGAAATCTAATAAATTATTAAACTTATAGAACACCAAATCTATATTAAAAATAAACTGGATTCTTGTACATTAGCATTGTACATATTGGAAGCTAAATTAAAAATATTTCAACTTATAGTTACTTCACCAATAGTAAAATATGTAAGAGTAAATTTAATGAACCAAGTATAAAATTGATATACCAAAGATTATAAATTATTGAAAAATTACAGATGTGATTAGATGTTTTAAAAAAGCCTTTTATGCTCATTGATCAAACTAGTTCAGAGCTGGACCAGTGAGTTGGTTCAATGCATAGAAGCATTTTTAGCCAATACTGACAATCTGACTTTGTATCCATTGATCCACACTTTGGAAGTACTCACTCTCATAAGTTGTCCTTCATGCTCAACATGTGTACAATGGAATATGCATGCATACATGTACATACATATGTTTAATAATTTAAAATTTTATGAAAAATAAATATTTTTCATCATCTAGAATTTAAAATTATGGGGATTTCTCAGGAAGCTCCCTATAGATTGATAATTCCTTGAAACACTCTCAGTGTAATTGAGTATTATTTTATTAGAAGTACATTTTGTGTTAGGTGAGGAGGTAGGGTTTTATGGAAGTAGTTTGTAACTTATGATGAAATCTCAGATTTGTTTAGTGGGTGGTTCCCTTTAAATTTTTTATAACTTTATTTTTTGTCTTTCATATGGTAGAACATCAAAGAGGGCCAAGTTGTCAAGCTGTTTTTTATGTAAAATAGGACTCTTGTAAAGGGAGTCCTCTGGGAATATCAACCTTTTGCAAGCATAACAGAGAAGCCTTTATGTAGATTTAAAATATCTACTAGTCTCAGTCTTCAACTTAAAAGCACAGGATGATATAATTTTTTTCAGATCATTGCTGTTGTAGAACTCAGAGTGAATTTTGAAAAGGTAAAGGTCTTAAAATATAGAGGTTTCCATATGACTGAGTGTGCCACATTTGCATTTTAATCAATAGTATGAACTGAAATCTGTATATAAAATAACCAATTTGGACGTCTGCTTCAAAGTCTTTATGAATTGTAAAGTTGAAAATAAAATAGCTAACTTATAAAATTCTAAAAACAAAGAATAACTGAGTACTCAATACACCCATGTTTTATTTTTTAAGGTACAACACCTACAAAAAATTGAAATAGGAGAAAGCATTCATACATATTCCATTTGATAAAATATACAATTTCTAGTATATATTTTAAGAACCTTCACAAGAAAAAGACAAATGTGATCCATTAAACATTGCTTAAGAATTTAGATAGCCATTTCTATAATGATTATATGAAGCATTCATTTTAAAAATTGCATGTGTTTATGTAATATGTGCATGATTGTGTGGAGGTTAGATGACAAATGTGGAAGTCATTTCTCGCTTTCCATCATGTGATGCCTATTGATTGAACTCAAGGCATCGAGCTTGTCACTTAGTGCCTTCACCTGCAAAGTCATCAGGGATCCTAAATAATTGATTAAGCACATGAGAAATGCTCAATCCTATAAGACATTAAAAGACAGAACTGAAAATTAGAGTTCTATAGTATGATGAAAAAACAGAAAATCTCAAGTACTGAAAAATATAATTGGAATTAAAATTGTATAATCCTTTTGGAAAACGAGGTGGAAATTTCTCAAGAAAATTGGAAATGAACTTACTACATGACTTGGAAATCCATTCCTATGTAACCCAGAAAACTGAAAGTACAGGCTTCCACAAACATTTACACAGGAATTTCCACAACAATTGTGTTCATGCTATCCAAAATGCAAGTACTTCCTAATACATCAGTTAATAAATGAGCTCGGAAAAATGAAGTAGGTATGCATGTTATAGCATGAAGAAATGTTGGAAACATTAGATATAATGAAAAAAGCCAGATGCAAAGATGACACACCATATGAATTGATTCATACTTAATGTTACAAGTGAGAAAATACTTCATTAAAAAAAAAGAGTTAACAGAAAGAATAGAGATGGCTCAGAGGTTAAGAGCACTGTCTGTTTTTTCAAAGGTCCTGAGTTCAATTCCCAGCAACCAAATGGTGGTTCAAAACCATACATAATGAGGTCTGGTTCCTTCTTCTGGCCTGCAGGTGTACATGCAGGCAGAATACTGTATAAATAGTAAATAAGTAATTTTTAAAAAGAAAAAATAAACAAGTGACTGTGCCCTGGCCCTCCGGGGTTCGACTAACTCTCGGGAGGAAAATTTTCCTGTAAAAGGACAGAACACAAGACACGAAGAAGGGGGCAAGTGTGCATTCTGAACAAACTCTGTTTATTGAAAAATTTCACTGAGTTTATATAGGCACAGAGGCAAGGGTATTTGCGTAAGCAAGGGTTGCTGTGGATACCTAACTCTGGAATGATCCAGCAGGTAGGTATCTACCTTTACAGCTGCTATAATTGCAGAAGAGATAGTCCAGGAAAGTCGTGAAAGATCTGGTTAGTCAGGAAAAAGCTCCCGGAACTGCTGTTAGCAGGCAGCTGGCCTTTAATCTGATCTTATCAGTAGTCCCACCGGAAAAGGATTAGCTCGGGGGTCTAGAATGACCAGTCCCCACAACAGGTATCTATCTGCGGACGTAGAACAAGGTCAGCTAGTTTCTGGTGAATGGCAGACTTCCGGAGAAATAGGAACCTAGGTTCTGACAAGATGGCTGAACATTGGCCATGTAGCCCGTCCCCTACATGACTGAAATTAAGATGTGAAATTATTAAGAAGTAGCTTATGAAAGTATTTTGAAAGTAAATATTTAATAGCTACACAATGTTGAGAGTACACTAAAATAACTGACTTGTATGCTTGACAATGAGTAGTGAAATAAGGCCAATTTTAGAAAGAAAAGCATCTCAAAAGATGTCTAATATATTCTTTGAAAGAAATGCTAATTACATTTCTTCAGATAGAAGAAAATTGATATTGGAGAATAGTTTGTGTTTACAAAACAGTAACAGAGGCCCACATAAATATTACTTTTGTTTTTAATGTCTAGAAAGGAGATTAATTGAATAAAATTACTATTTATAGCATTTAAAGTCTTATATAATAGCAAATTTTATGAAAATAAAAAAAGAGTTAGGACTAAAAATATAAAATAAATAGATTTTGTAGTTGGATCTTATTCCCAGGAATTCCTATTTATAAAACATAAAAGCTTTCAGGAAAAACAAACAAAAACTTACCAAATTATTTGTAACATCCTTACCCAGAAATGAGACTCATAACTCATTCTATACTAAGTAGTCAGTATACATACAAAATACAGCATTATATTTACATAATTTCTCCCTTCCCTTGCCTCCCTCAAGGTCCTCTCATGTCCCCTACACTCTTTCTCATATTCAGGGGACATCACAGAAAATGGATCAGAAACATTTTAAGAATCAGAGGGACAGAACATTTACTGCTATATGTTGTCTTCTAGAATGACAGAAAATATGCACCCATGAAACTTCCATAATATGGTTAGTTAACAGGAGATGCATAACAACAGTAAATTCCACATAGTCCTACCTCTAGAATAAGAGTAACAGGTAATCATTTGCTGCTAAAAGAGAATCTTCTTTCTCCAGGGATAAGCTCCTTATAGGTTATCTAATACAAATGAGTAATCCCTAAACCCATGTACATGAACAACATTAAACTGACTCATTAATTTTATGTACATGAGTGTATATATATATATATATATATATATATATATATATATATATATATATATATTTGCCTATCTATAATAATAAGAATGAAGAGGTCATAAATTTGAAATGGAATTGGGGGAAAACCAGAGTTGGATGGCAAGAGAATAGTGTTGAGTGCTTGCAAGTATATACAATACTTGCATATAAAATTCCTAAAATTAATAAATTAAATAAAAATTATATTTGCATTATAATCCACAAGTGGACTGGAAGATTTCATAGATGCTCGAACAATTAATCCCTTTTAAAGCATCTTTCAGAACCCATATATTTTCATAATGGTTACTGTATTAAAACCTAAATGTAAAATACATTACTTTAAATAGTCAAATGGACCTCCCAATGTCAGAGAGAGAAGCTTCTAAATGAAAGTCAGGACTCAAGGACTCAAGGAAGACATGAGGTAAGACAGCAATGCATATGATGCAGAGAGTAGATCCCTCCACATGGAGACAGCTTAACAAACCAGCGGAAGCAGACAGATAAGTTATCAGACTGGAAGGCTAGAAAAATTTTATGCTGAGATTGACCATTGCTGAAGAACAGATGGTCAGGACTGCAATTACGAAGGACCATAACATCAATGGCTGAGTAGGTAGACATTTGGACTCTTAAGACTGTGTGATTGATAATTGTTTCTATATTGTACAATTTTTACATTAAACAGAAAGGGGGAGGTTGTAGAGGAATATTAATTCAGAACATGTTTTTTCTGGCAAGAGATCACATCCAAAGATCTTCTTGGTGTGTGTAATCTGGCTGGTATGCAAATGTGTCTTTAATCTAGGAGACAAAGAAAAAACAGATCTAAGTTCAAGGCCAGCCTGGTACAGAGCAAGTATCAGGTAAAGAAAAGCTTAGGTCCAGATATGGTGATACTTGCCATTAATCCCAAGCAAAGGTAAAGTTAGTTTGTAGAAGGAAGCACCTACATTTGAAAATGATGTCTAGTTGAGTGGCAGAAAAGGTGACAGATAAGAGACAATTTGACAGAATAGGATATGCCTAACTCTCATGAGAAGAAAGAGGAAAGGGAAGCTACTTAAGAGGTAGTTTTTCAGAGAGAGGAGGCAGTTATACCAGGACAGTGGTAGAGAGATGTGTTGCAGAGAGAGAGAGAGAGAGAGAGAGAGAGAGAGAGAGAGAGAGAGAGAGAGAGAGAGAGAGAGAGAGAGAGAGAGAGAGAGAGAGAGAGAGAGAGAGAGAGAGAGAGAGAGAGAGAGAGAGAGAGAGAGAGAGAGAGAACACTCAGGTGAAGACTAAACAAACAAGAAAATGAGAAGAAGCCAGAATATTAGAGCAGATTGCTGCATTAGTTTGATGTCAAGCAGAGCAATTCTGTGCCAAGAGATAAACCAGATTAAATAAGTCAGCTGGGAGAAGAGTTTGAGACAGAACAGCTGAGTTGAACCAGCCAGCCCAGAGCTCAGAAAGAACAAGTAAGGGTGAGCTTATTAAGCAGTAAGTCTCAGAAGCTGAAGATATTCTGGGCTTAGATTAGATTTCCTGAGGCTAGAAGCTTCCAGGACTAGACTGAGGATACCAGACAGAGACAGTAATCCTCCCAGACAACAATTGAGGCAGGAGAATAAAAGTTACTTTTAGTTTTTCTTCATTACCTGGAATGTTCATATACTATAACTTGCTCTTCACTTTAGAAAGGATGTCACTTGCTTCAAATCATTATATCCTTTGAAATTTTATTGAAGTTCATTCTCTACTTTCTGAAGAAAATTTCTTCACAATAAATATACAAGAATTTGACTTTTAATTTTATGGGTTAAAATGGATGGCCTACAGTGCTCATATATATAGACAGACAGTAACTAGTATGTTGCCTATGCTACATGTCCCTGATTTGCCAAACTATAATTATAGAAAGAAATGTTTTAAATTTTATATAGGTTATGTTGTTTTAAAGAATCCCAATAGACATATTTTCTATTTTACTCCTTTGCTCAGTATCGAAAACACAATTGACCAATGTATTGTTTTCTGGAAAGGAAAGATAATCTATTATGTGAAGAAAGATTATAGCAGTGCAGAATTGTTATAAAACTGATATAGAATTATAAAAGCACATTGTTAACCTTATCACCTGAAACCAACCTTCTCTCAATATTTGTCATTAGTTATACAGATAAAAACATTTTCATATCTAGATATGCTTAAAAATTACCTAGATATATGTTAATTTGCTCAAACAGTAAAACTATATCTGGTTTATCACTTGCAATGGAAATCATCACCTTAGGTTCATATCACAATAATCCATTGCAATTGTTCAAAATGTTTTCCTTTTTTGTGCACAAGCCACTTAAGGGATCAAGAATTCAGATGTAGGGGAAACGGGAAAGAGGGAGGAATGGGAGGACACAAGGGATGGGCTAACAACTGAGATGTAATATGAATAAATTAATAAAATATTATAAAAAATAATTTAGATGTAACATTTCTTAATTCTTCAAGTCCTTGTTGATGATAGTAACTTTGGTAATCCTAAAATCATGATGTCATTTTTTTTCAATTCACAATTTTCCTAGATAATAATAGTTTTACTCCCTTGTATTTCCCTTTCCCACAAGGGTATCACTTATTTTATTTGTCTGATGACACATATGGGAATTCTTCTATTTGACAAGTATTTATCCAAATCATTCATCTTAGAACTGTGCAAAAGGTCATCAGTAGGTTCCTGGGTCCACTGGACTTAATACAATGTGCACTTATGTTAAAATATTGATTTGACATTCATAAATCTGTACATTGACATTTTGGGCCTCCTGGAATTAGTGTTAATTTGAGTACAGTGTCTATTAATTCTTGGAAAATATATTTATTTCTTTATCTACAATATACAGTCACATTGCTAAGATTAAAATCTCATAGGTCCTTTTGATTAAGGCTGAGAGAAATAAAAACAATATACAAATGTGGAGAGTTTGGAAGGCACATTTTCAAGAAGGCATATCTCCATTCTATTCAGTGTGTTCTGCATTTGTATGTGAATAAAGTCTAGGAATTTACTAAAATCACTAGTTTTCTATTTTCATTATTCAAGGTAGATTTTTGTTACTATAACTTAATTTTTTTCTATGTATAAAGCTAAAAAAATTTTTTTTAAAAACCTTGGTAAGCTAAATATCTATTCCATTTCTATGAACACTATGACCAATTAGCGAGTGCTCTATGGGTCCTTCTGAGTCCATAATACTGATTTTTTCCACAATTGTGATTTTGTTATCCATTTTTATAACTGTTTCTACATTACTTTTGATGATCATGTATTGTTTTTACCTGAAAATCTAGTGCAAAACTCAGTCGTATGAAACACAATTTTCTAATTCATTGGTAGTACCTAACACTAAATTCTGCTGTACTGAGAAGAGTGACAAAGAAGCACATTGGGATCAAAGCTTTACCTCACAACTATACTTCTCAATATTATAGTGAAACTGTGTCCTCTAGACAATCATTATTGAGTGATAAAAATATCCACTCTCTTTCAATACTAGTAAATATTATTATAATTTCCTCTACCACACCACAAGATACCTCTAACATTTGCACTTAATTTAGAGTAGACAACTTTTTGTTTCATTCTTTGGAAACCAAGATGTTAGGATTTGTTTTAAATCCCCAGCAACAATTTTACATCCAAATGGTGTGCTTACTGTGATTATTTAAATAAATTATAATTCTTCAAATTTTATAGTCTCTTCATCATTATACCATACTTTTATTACTCATTTCCACATAGATTCTCTAATTTAGGGCTCAAGCAAAAATCAAATAATCACAATTTGGGGAAATTTTCACACAGAATTAACTAACAAGTGCTGAGGATATAATTCATTTAGTATAGTGCTTGCTCAGTATTCATGAAGTCATGGGTTGGGTCTTCAGCATATCCTAATGGAAAGTGATGTTGAATGTTTGTAAACCCAGTACTCACAATAGAGAAACAGAAGTGCAAAGTAATCCTCTGCTTTCTGGAGAGTTTAAAATCACCCTTACATATATAAAATTTTATGTCAAAAAGAAAAAATACTTAAAATAAATTATTGACTGGAAAACATAAATTTAATTAAATTTTACATTAATAATTACATTCTATATGTGGAATACTAAGACATGCATTTCACCAACACAACCAATTCTTCTGTACTGAAATTTAGTAAGGTAAGGGATTCTTTTATACGTACAAGTCTCAGCACAATTAATATGTGAGAATTCTTCAATATTGAACCAATAGATTCAGCAAAATTACTATCAGAATCTCAATGTGTTGGTTTTTAGAAGCTTGAATACATCTTTAAAATTCTAATGGAAATAAAAAGCTTTATATACCAAAATACATTTGAAGTGGAGAACAAAGTTGGGAAACATTCTTCTTAATTGTAAGACACCAAAAATAAAAAAAGTAGAATTTCAATATTGCCAAAAATTTAAATATATTATACCATAGAACAGATAAGAAAACTCATTAAAGAAAACATAGATATATGTGGTCAAATTAGCTTCAATAATGGTAGCAATATGACTTAATGGGGAACTACAATGGCTTTATACCAAATAGTATCCGATTGATTAAATAAATACATGTATACACATGAATACATTTGTCTTGATCTGTATGCAAAGCACATGATAGAGGCAAACATGTATTAAAACTATAAAAACAAACTGAGCAAAAACTTAAGACAGAATATTTATAATATTGAGGAACTCGATGATTTCTTAGTATGCTATAGATTTACAATAAATAAAATGTGATTAATACTATTTGAATGAAAACAAGTATTGTATTTACGTAGAGAAAATACACAAGTTAAAAAGCAAAGTGTGTGTGTGTGTGTGTGTGTGTGTGTGTGTGTGTGTGTGTGTTTGTGTTATATTCCAGGAAGAAGTTATATTCAGAATATATACGACATCTTGCTATATGATTATGAACAGACAAACAAATCAAAAATATTTTGACAGAAAATGTGAATGGTTATTTTACCTAAACAAATATATATTTCACAAATAAAAACACAGGAAAATGTTTTCAATTTCCTTGGGTATTTTCTGGAGGATGACAATGACATTAGGTGGGTTAGAACTTGCATTTATAAGAAGGAATGTGGTTGGTCAGGTGAGGTGGTTCAGTAGGTAAGGGAATTTGCTTTGAAAGCATGGAGACCTAAGTTCAGTTTCTGTAATGCATGTACAAGTGGAAGTACAGAACCAAATCTATGAAATGTTCCTCTGTCCTCCACATGCATACTTCTCATTCTGCTGTTCTTCATTCTTTCTTTAATTTATTTTAGTATGAAGATTCCTCTCTCTCTCTCTGTCTCTTTCTCTGTCTCTGTCTCTGTCTCTCTCTCCCCCCCTCTCTGTGTGTGTGTGTGTGTGTGTGTGTGTGTGTGTGTGTGTGTGTGTGTGCCCTCTTTTAAAAAGTTTCAGATGCAAAGAAGATAAGAAACAAGGAAGACCCAAGGGAGGATGTTTAAATCTCACTCATAAGGGTAAATAGATCAGAGAGAGGTAGTGGTTGAAAAGAAGGATCAAGGTAAGAGAGGTAGCTCAGAGGGAAATATGGGTGGAGATAAGACTTGGGGAGAGCAAGGTATGGAGGACAGAAGGCCTGCAGAAAAAAAGTGAAACTGTGTGGGGGCATCATTGTGACAAGGTGGAGACCAAAGTCAGGATAGGCCTCTAGGAGGATATGAAGGGGAACTTAGCTGAGGTTCCTAGCAGCAGGGTCCATGGAGACTAAAGAATTCACCCTCTAATTAGAAAAGACTCCTAATAGAGAGTGGAGAACTCCAACCCACCTACAAAACTTAGACCCAAAGCTTAACCCAACCTATAAGACATGTAGTGATAAAGATAAAACGGATAGAGCAGAGACGCTTGGAATCTCCAACCAATGTCTGGACAACCTAAGACCCACTCCATGGAAGAGAGCCAACCCCTGACACTATTAAGGATACTTTGTTATGCCTGCAGACAGGATCCTATAAGAGTTGTCAAAACAAGAGTAGTTCGAAATAGATGCTGAGACTCACAGCCAAACATTGGGTGAAGCATAGATAGTCTCATGCAAAAGAGAAGGGAAGGATAAAAGGACCTAGCAATAACAAGAGCTCCACCGGAAGACAAACAGAGCCTACTAACCCAGAGGGGCTTTGGGAGTCTGAAGCACCAATCAAGAACCATGCATTGACTGGACATAGGTCCTCTACATAGATGTAGCTGATGAGCAGGGGCAGTCTCTGACATGGAATTTTACCTGCTTTTTGACAACTTCATTGTGGTGGGACTGCCTTGCCAGGCCACAGGGGAAGAGGACATGCTCAGTACTGATGCTACTTGTTATGCTGGGGTAGGTGGATAAGGGTGTTCTCCTTTTCTGAGGAACAGGAGAGAGGGAAGGGGAAGAGAGTGTGGGACTGGAAGGAGAGGAGGGAAAGGGATATAAGTGAATAAATAAATAAATAAATAAATAAATACATAAATAAATAAATAATTACTTCAGCTGAATTTGGGGATAGTTTACATCCACACAAACATCTTCATGTCAAACTGCTCCTTGCCAACTATCAACATTGTATTTGGCCTGGGAGAGGGGCTAGAGAACATATATAGACCACAAAAAAAATAGATGAGAGGCTCCATCAGTACAACCAGAAAGAAACCCTTCTCCTCACTGGGTAAGGTTTTCCATGTGCAGCCTGTTGGGTGAGGAGTACCGATACCCCTGTAAGTAATAATCCCCTATGGTATGTACAGAAGTTCAACAAGCAAATTGGATGCCCATAGTGAACTTCGGTGGAATCTTGCCTTGGATTGTCATTGGGACTTAGGAGAGGAGATAGACTTTGCTTACTTCTTCTCCCTTAGGAAGACATTGCGAATGTGGAGGCATATGGAAAATCTGAGGAGGTGGGCAAGACAATGGTGCCTCTCTTATGGAGAATGAGACAACCAGAAGAGGAGAAGAAGAATGAGGGAGGATGTTGTTTTCAGTTGATATTCTGAAATAGTAGTTTATTCCTGTAGGGCTTTTGGAGATAGTAACCAGAGGATGGACAATGCTGGAGATATTTAACTAAGGATGGCCACTGGGACAGAGGTGCTAGTGGTGGAAATACCAAGATGGCAGTTTTGGTATGGAGTAGCATGCCTGCTTAATGTGTGGAATCCACCCTTAGTGTAAGAAAATATTTTTGAGACAGAGTTTCTCTGTTTAACCTTAGCTTTGGATAGCCTGAACTCACTTTATAGACCAGGCAGGACTCCAACTCACAGGGTTCCACCTGCCTCTGCCTCCCCAAGTGCTGGGATTACAGGTGTGTGCCACCACTCCTGACATGGAAATCTTTTAATAACTGCCAATTTCTAGAATAGACGTTACAAGCCCTGGGAATGGAATAACATCACATGCATGGAAATGCCAAGGAGAAACTGTAGAGGAAGCATGATAATTGTTAAAAGAAATAAAAGCTTCATCTGAAACCAATGAAGCAGCCCTAATTGAAGGCTGAGGCTATCAAGCAGGAACTTGAGCAAGTAAGTGGTATTAGGTTGGCAGCTTTAGCTCTGGTCTCTGACTTAGCAGGTAAATTGGATTAAAGAGAAAAAAAGAAATGGAGATGCTGGCTTGCCATATTTTCAAATAGAAGCCCAAAGGAAGAAGAGGTCCAATATTAGACTAGTAGTATACAATCCTTCCTGGGACATATGCTCAGATTACTGTTCCAGGAGCTGCGACTGAGTATTTGAACAGTAAAAGCAATTATGAAAACACAGAGGGGAGGGATGGCCAATATTTTACCCAGAAAAGGAGGAACAACAAACAATCAAGGTAGTGACTGGATAGTCAAGATAGTAGTAAAAAAATCATCCACCAGGCACAATGTGCCTATATATATGTATAAAACATCTTGACCAGTTTGCCCTCCCACTTCCCAGTCATCTCCAATGTTTATATCATGTGCTGCATGAAGCCTTTCTGCTGAAAATCGTGTCAGGATCCAGTCTATGAGTGTAGCAGAATACCACCAAGATTCATTTCACAGAATCTTCTGAGCAGGAGTCAGATGTGCTATACTACTGTTGCATTACATTCTCACCTGGGGTGTCATGTAGAGTGAAGAGGCTCCACTTTTAACAAAACAGGGCATATAATGGAGGGAGAACTCAAACTCAGCCACAAAAACTTAAACCCAAAATTTACTCTGCCTAAAAGATGTGCAGAGATAAAAATAGAGCAGAGATTGAATATCCAAAGCCTGGCCCAACTGGAGACCATACACAAGGAAGAATCATTCCCTGACACTATTAAGGATACTCTGCTGTGCTTGAAGATGGGAACCTAACACAGCTGTTCTTAGAGGTTCTACCAAGCAATGGATTGAAACAGATGCTCAGACTCTTCGCCAAACATCAGCCATAGCCTAGGGAGCATTGTGGAAGAGCTGGGGAAAGGATTGAAGGAACTAGAAATAATAGGACCTCCACAAGAAGATCAACAGAGTCAACTAACCTGAGCTCAGGGTCTTGTGGAGACTGAAGCACCAAGCAAGGACCATGCAAGGACTAGACCTAGGCCCCCTACATATGTACCTGATGGACAGCTTGGTCTTCCTGTGAGTCCCTTAGTAAGGGTAGTGGAGACTGTCTCTGACAAAGACTCTGATTTCAATCACTTCCCCCCTGGAAGGGCTGCCTTGCCAGCACTCAGTCCTGATGGAACTTGATGCGCTGGGGTGAGTTGGTGTGTGGGGCATCCCCTTTTCAGAGGGGGAAGGGAGAGGGAAGAGGTAGAAGGAGGGAGGGTACAAATGGGAGGAGAGGAGGGGGGGCTATGAATAGGATGTAAAGTGAATTACATCCTAATTAATGCTAATTAATTAGTTAAAAAGAATAATTTCACTGAATTTTTGCCATGATGGTTGGTTCTCTCCTAGGTCTCTAGGCTATCTAGCCTCTCATTCCTGGCCCTCCAGGCATTGTCAGGCATGAGGCCCCTCCTTTGGTATGGATCTCAAGTTGATCTAGTCATTGGTTGACCTGCCAAAGGGAAGTGATCAAATTGTGGGCATCAGAGTTCATGTTAGAGACAGTCACCTCTGCCCCATTGCCAACTCCACCTCAGATGTGGAGAATGAGATGTCCATAAGCTACACCTAAACATGTGGTCTAGGTTCTCTGCGTACATTATCCTTGGTTGGTGCATCAATTTGTGCAGGCTTCCCTGAGTCCAGATCCACCAGCCATGATGTTCTCCCTGTGGACCTCTTGACTCCTCTAGGTCCTTCCATTCCTTCCTCCCCCACACAGCTCTGAGCACTCTGCCCAGAGTCTGGCTGCAAGTGCCAGAATCTGTCATGATGTCCCACTGGGTAGAGACTCTCAGAAGACATCTATCTTGGGCTAATATCCACATATAAGTGAGTATACACCATGTGTGTCCTTTTGGATCTAGGTTACCTCACTCAGGATAATCATTTCTAGTTCTATTCATTTGCCTGCAAATTTCAAGATTTTCTTTTTTTTAAATAGCTGAGTACGATTCTATTGTGTAAATGTACCACAGTTTCTTTATCTATTTTTTGGTTGCGGGATATCTATGTTGTTTCCAGATTCTGAGTATTATGAGTAAGTTGCTAGCTTCTGTAAGGCAAAGGACACTGTAAATATGATTATTCTTTATAGCAAATCCCCACTTATAAGTGAATAAATAGCATGATTGTCTTTCCTGGTATGGGCCACCTCACTCAGGATGATTTTTTTCTAGTTTCATCCATTTGCCTTAATTTTTGTGATGCTGTTTCTATGAAATGTATTACATTTTCACTGACCGTTCTTCAGATTAGGAACATCTACATTGTTTCCACTTTCTGTCTATTGCACATAAAGCTAACATGAACATAGTTCATTAAGTGCCAATGTGATATGGTGAAGTTTCTTTTGGCTATATGCAAAGGAGTGGTATAGATAGGTCCTGAGGTAGATTTATTCCCAATTTTCTATGACACCAATATATTGATTTCCATAGTGGCTGTAATAATTTGTACTCCCACCAGCAATGGAGGAGTGTTCCCCTTGCTCTGTATCCTTGCCAGCAGGATCTGTCACTTGTGATGGCTAAGAATGTTAAACATTACCTTAAGTATTTCTCACCCATTAGAGACTCTACACACACACACTGTGTGTGACAGTGTGTGTGTGTGTGTGTGTGTGTGTGTGTGTGTGTGTGTGTGTGTATTGGAATCAAGCCTTCTGTCAGATACGAGGTTGATGAAAATATTTTTCCATTTTGAAGTTGCTGTCTTATCCTGTGGAGAGCCACAGATAGCAGCAGCCTCTGCTGCTTCCCCGGCGCAATGTGCCCCCTTTTGCCCATGCGCAATGCGCCCCCTTTTGTGCACGCGCAGTGAGCAAGCCTCTTATGTGCATGCCTGAAGGCATGACGTAAGGTGGCGTGATTCGAACAAGACATAGCGTGAGGTGGTGTGATCCGAATGCACCAACCAGGAGTGACGACGTGGCAGTTTCTGATAGAACAGGCACACTATAAAGGTTATGTGGGAGCTTTTCCCAGGGTCACTCTGGTAGTCAAAGATCCTGAATAAAAACTGTTGCAAGAAGAGTTCCCGGTGTTGGTGTCTTTCCTGCTGGACGGGAGCAGTATCGACATTTTGGTGGCCCGTACAGGGAATCTCAGAACTTGCGGCAGCCAGGGCAGCTAGGTGGTAAATTCCCGGTCAGTGGGACATAATTGTTAAGTTCTCAGGCTTTGAGACAATATAGTTCCGGGGCTCGGACAAAATGGGGAATTAAGTTCCCGGTCAATGGGACATAATTTTTAAGTTCTCAGGCTTTGAGACAATGAAGTTCCGGGACTTGGACAAAATGGGGAATTATATTTTGGGGAAAGTGAAAGAGGAACGGTTTGAAGGGGACGATTCTGGCCTCGAGGATGAAGAATTAGAGGAGTTGGCTGAACATCTATATAGCATTATTATACCAAAAAAATTGCTTCAAGTGCAGCAAAGAAGGACATTTCAGACACCAGTGTCCCAGGGAGATTAATCAGAATAGTCAAAATCCTCCTCCACGTACACCTGGCCTCTGTCCCAAATGCAGGAAAGGAAATAATTGGGCTAATGAATGTCGGTCAGTAAAAGGCATTAATGGTCAACCACTAGCAGCAGGATTTAGGGGAGCATGGCCAAAAAACGGGACATGGGGCCCTCGTCCTCAGGACCCTCAAATATATGGGGCAATGGAGGAGACCAGAGCTCCAGAACAGTGGCCGAGTCTGTGTTCTCCCATAGAATGGCAACGCCCCGGAGAGCTACTAGAGGGAGCGCACGCCTCGACCTCTGTTCCACCACCAGACTCGTACTGACCCCACAAATGGGGCCTCAGTTGGTAGACACTGATTTCACTGGCCCTCTACCAAAAGACACGGTGGGACTACTAATTGGCCGTAGTTCTACTACATTGCAAGGCCTTATTAACATTCCGGGCTCCATGACACAGCCTGAGTATAGGTGGGGAATCTTGTCGGGTTTTCCAAAACATACAACCACAATTTTCCCAAGAATCTTCACCACCAATGTTTCGTTAACAAAAGAGATTTCACCTGATACAGAAAATATGGGCTTTCCCCTTAAGGGAAGCTTATGTTTTCAGATTATTAACTTGTCTAGCAGTTTCTCCCAGTATCTTGCAGGTAACTGGAGCAGAAGCCTGGATAGTCCCCTGCAGGAACTGCGTCTCTCCCTAGTGCACATCAATTCTACATGAACTGATGTCTCCATGGTCTCTGGGCTGTCGCAGTGCTTCCAGAATGCCTTCTCTCATCAGCAGGAATGGGCGGGAATAAGAGCTTTGACAGTGTGTCTGGTCCTTTGTCAGTTGCCTAGCACTCTGGTGCATATGCAGGATGCACACCCACCAACATTGCACGCAGGCTGGGCAATCTCCTCAAATATGGCTTGGCATGATAGAGAAGTAGTCAGTGACAGGTATAGATCCTCCGTGCACTTGGCAGACCAAAGCCATGGCACTAATGTGCTTCCGTTTCACCTTCCTTGTCATGGTGAGAATGGCATATACTCAGATATTGCCTGCCATAAGGCATGGGCACCTGCAAGGGGTGTAGGATGAGGTACCGCAGGGGGAGGACCCGATTGTCCGACTCTGAGTCCCCTGAGAAGTAAACCTGATTGCATAGAGATTGATGTCAGAAACTGTCTTGTTTGCTGTATGTTGGAGATGCCCACAGACAGCAGATCAGGACCCCCCTCTCCTCCTCAAAAAGACATCTTGGCAGGCCAATGTGGCCCCAGGAGGATCAGGTCAATGCTTCCCCCCTCTGGTTAATGCCCCTCCCTTCGGAGACCCAAACTCACCTGTATATGATGGATTCATCTACCTCCTTTTCTAATAAAGCGAGGGAGGAGAAGAAGAAGAAGAAGTTGGGGACGGGCTATAAGGCCAATGTTCAACCATCTTGTCAGCCTATTTCTCCAGTGCAGGGGAGACAACCTACCAGGCATTCTCTGTGCCACTTGCTCAAAACTTAATGAATAAGGGAGAACTGTGGAGAGCCACAGATAGCAGCAGCCTCTGCTGCTTCCCCGGCGCAATGTGCCCCCTTTTGCGCATGTGCAGTGCGCCCCTTTTTGCACATGCACAGTGAGTAAACCGTATGCGCATGCGCAGTGAGCAAGCCCCTTATGTGCATGCCTGAAGGCATGATGTAAGGTGGCGTGATTCGAACAAGACATAGCGTGAGGTGGTGTGATCCGAATGCACCAACCAGGAGTGACGACGTGGCAGTTTCTGATAGGACAGGCACACTATAAAGGTTCTGTGGGAGCTTTTCCTGGGGTCACTCCAGGATCTTGAATAAAAACTGTTGCAAGAAGAGTTCCCGGTGTTGGTGTCTTTCCTGCTGGATGGGAGCGGCATTGACATTATGCCACTGACAATTATTGATTGATGATTTTAGTTCCTCAGCTGTTGGTGTTCTGTTCAGAAACTTTTCTCCTGTACCAATGAGTTCAATACTTTCCTCACTTTCTCTTCTATTAGAAGTAGTGTATCTGGTTTTATTTTGAGGTCTTTGATCTATTTGGACTTGAATTTGTGCAGGATGATAAATATGAATATACTTGCATTCTTCTACATGTATATATCCAGTTAGACCAGCACCATTGTGGAAGATGCTTTCTTTTATCCATTTTTTTGATTTTGGGTTCTTTATCAAAAATCATGTTTGCAGGTGTGTTGGTTTATGTTCGGATGTTCATTTTGATTTTATTGAGCAACCTGTCCACTTTTATTCCATTACCATGTGGTTTTTATTACTATTTCTCTATAATACAGCTTGAAGTCAGGTGTGGTGATACCTCCAGAATTTCTTCTATTGTATAAGATTATTTTAGCTATCTTGGACTTTATTTTCTTTTTCATGTAAGGACTGTATTGGAGCTGGATGTGGTGTTGCATACCTTTAATCCCACTACTTAGGGAGGCAGAAGTAGGTGGATTAATGTGGTTTTGAGGCCACCCTGGTCTACAAAGCAAGTCCACTGCAAACAAAGCTACACAGAGAAACCCAGTCTCAAAAAACAAAACAAAACAAAATAATTATGTTGGAATTTTTCTCTTTTTTCATTATTTTTCATTTTACATATACATTTATATTATTACACATATATACAATAAATTACCTATAGCAAGAAGAACCATGAAACAATCAGGAATTATATAAATGTTACATTTATAGTGTTTTGGCTATTCATATTTGGCAGCCTTGAAGAAAGCATCTTTCCTATCTTGGTACATCCAAAATTCTGAAAGTAAATCAGTATCTATCATATCTCATCTTTACCAAAATTAAAACATCTATTTAGACCTAAAAAATCTTAATTCCTAAACAACTAAGCTTAATTGTAAAACTAAACTATCTGGTCTTCAACCTCTTCAGAGACTTGAGAAGTAATAAAAGTAATTTTCTGAGTAGACAGGAAGTACAGTTTAGTAGCTTCCAAAATGAGAACATGACATAGTGTTGGAATTTTGATGGCAATTGCAATGAATCTGTAGATTGCTTTTGGTAAGATGGCTGTCTTTCCTATGTTAACCCTACCAACACATGTGAATGGGAGATCTTTCCATCTTATATCTTCTTCAATTTCTTTCTTCAAAGACTTGAAGTGACCTATAGAAACAACTAACCTGGGCATATGGGGTTCAAAGAGACTGAACCACCAACCAAACAGCATGTATGGACTAAATATAGGCACTCTACACATATGTGGCAGATGTGCAGCTTGGTCTACAGGTGGGTCCCCTAACAATGTGCATAGAGGCTGTCCCTGAATGTGTTGCCTACCACTGATTCCCTCCACTTAGCTTGGCTGCCTTGACAAATCCCAGTGGAGGAGGATGAGCTAATTTCTTCTCTGACTTGAGGTGCCGGAGTGTGTTGATATCCCTTGGGAGACTCCATTTCTGTGAGAAAAAAGAGAGGAGCAATGGGAGTGGAAACATGAGTGCATGCTTGAGAGGAGAGGAGGCATGGGCCTGGGCTCAGGCTGTAAAAAATTAACTTAATACATAAATGGGAAAAAACTAAAAAGGAACAAAAAAGTCTGTCAAAGTAATATACTATATTAAAAATAACTGAAAGAAAAAAAACACAAAATCACCTCATTGGATGCAGAAAAAGGATGACAACATCCAACACCACTTCATGATAAAAGTCTTAGGGAGATCATGGATACAAAGGACAAACCTCATAATAAAGGCACTTTACAGAAAGCCTATAAACAACAGAACATTAAATGGAGAGAAAAACAAATTCCACTAAAATCAAGAGTAAATCAAGGCTATCTACTTTCTTCATACCTATTTAGTATATTCAAAGTCATATGTAGAGAAATAAGATAACTAAAGAAGACCAAGTGGGTACAAATTAGAAAGAAGTCAATGTACTATTATTTGCAATGATATGATTGTATTCATAACTGACCTCAATATTCTACCAGGAAACCCATACAGCTGATAAACACGTCCAGTGAAGTGGCTGGATTCAAGATTAATGAAAAAATCTGTAGCCCTCCTATATAGAAATTACAAAAGGACTGAAAAAGAAATCAGGAAAATAACACACTTCAAGATATATATATTTAAAGTGTGTGGGGTAATTCTAACCAAGCCAGTGAAAGACCTGTATGACAAGAACTTCAAATCTTTGCAGAAGTAATTAAAGAAGATATCAGAAGATGGAAATATCTCCAATGTTCATCAATCAGTAAGATTAACATAGTCAGATCAAACAATCTACAGATTCAATGCAATTCCCATAAAAATTCCAACGAAAACTTAAGACCATGAAAAATAATACTCAGTTTTCTCTGGAAAAAAACAACACCAATAAGAAAAGCCCCCAGTATTGCTAAAAATGACCCTATAAAATAAAAGAACTTCTGGGTGTATCAGAATCCCTGAATTCAAACTGTAATACAAAGCTATAGTAAAAAAAATGTGGTATTGGCATAAAAACAGATAAGCTGTTCAATGGAATTGAATCAAATACCAGGATGTAAATCCACACCCCTGTGGATACCTGCTTTTTGATAAAGAAACCAGAAGTAGTTATACAATTTAAAAAGGAAAGGAAAGCATCTCCAACATATGTTGCTGGTCTAACTGGATTTCAGCATGCAGAACAATGCAAACAGATCCATATCTGTTATCCTGCATGAAACTCAGTCCAAGTCAAGGACGCCAATATAAAGACAGATACACTGAACCTGATAGAAAAGAAAGTAGAGAAAGCCTTGAATGAATTGGCACAGGAGACCACTTTTTGAAGAGAACACCAATAGTGCAGGCACTAAGATCAACAATAACTAAATTGGATATTCATGAAACTGAAAAGCTCTACAAGGCAAAGGACACTGTCAACAGGACAAAATAGCAGCCTACAGAATAGGAAAAGATCTTCATCAACTGTACATCTGACAGAGGATAATATCCAAAATATGTGTATAACTCAACAAATTATACATCAACAAACTAAGTAACACAATCAAAAAATGGGGGTACAGAGCTAAATATAGGATGTTTCACAGAATAATATTGAATGGCTGGGAAACAGTTCAAGAAATGTTCAACATCCTTAGTAATCTGGGAAGTGTAAATCAAAATGACTGAGATTAAATTTTATACCCATGAGAATGGTGAAGAGCAAAAATTAAAGTGACAGCCCATGCTGGTGAAGGAGGAAAGCAGGGATTATAATCTTCTATTGCCACTATGGAAATCAATTTTGCAGTTTCTGAGAAACTGAATAATTCTACCTCAAGACCCATCTATATTGCTTCTAAGCACATACCCAAAAATCCTTTATTATACTACAAGAACACTTGCTCTACTGTGTTTGTAGCTTCATTATCCGTAATAGCCAGAAACTGGAAACAACACAGATGTCCCTCAATGGAACAGTGGATAAAAAATGTGATACATTTATACAATGGAATAATACTCACTATGAAAAACAAAGAAACCATGCTATTTGCAGGCAAATGAATGGTGCTGGGAAAGATCACCCTGAGTAGGGTAACAAAGACCCAGAAGAACATGCATGCTATATACTCACTTATAAGTGTACATTAGCCATATAATATAGGATAACCATATTACAATCCACAGACCTAAAAACAAACAGACAACAACAAAAAAAAACCTAAGTAACAAGGAAGACCCTAGGGAGATGCTTAATTATCATTCAGAAGAGAAGCAGATAAAGAGAGGAAACAGGACAGGAGTCCTACTGTAAATCTCATCTAAAAGATTTCATCTAGTAGGGGACTGAAAAAGAAATGGAGTCTCACACCAAAACTTTGGGCAGAATGCAGGGAGTCTTATGGAAGAGTGAGGAGGCAGGGGTAGAAGGAACTACAGGGGACAGTAGCTCAATAATAAAACCAACTGTGCAAACAAAAATGGGCCAGTGTCCTGTGTAGACTAATGCACCAACAAGGACCATACATGGAGAGAACCTAGGACCACTGATAAGATGTAACCAATAGACAGCTCAGTTTCCATGTGTGTCCCCTGAGTGAGAGGAGCAGAAGCTGTCTCTGCCATAGACTCTGTTGTCAGCTCTTTGATTACTTCCTCCTGGTAGCATGCCTTTCCAGGTCACAGAAGAAGATGATGCAGGCAGTCCTGATGAGACTTGATAGGCTGAGATCAGTTGGTAGGGTAAAAGAGCTCCCTCTCTCTGAGGACTAGAGGAGGGGCCTAAGGGGGAAAAGGAGGGAGGGTGGGACTGGCAGGAGATGAAGGAGGTGGCTTAGATCGGGGGATGGAAAGTGAATTTAAAAAAAGAATCCTGGTGCAGACTGGTGGAACTTCCAGTAAAGGGAGAGAGACACCACCCATAAAACCTTGGAACAAAGATTTTCCTTGCCTATAAGAAATGTAGGGGGAAATATGGAGCAGAGATGAAAAAGAATAGCAAATTAATCACTGACCCAACTTGAGACCCACCTTATGGAAGAAAACCAACCCATGGATTCTCTGCTATGATTACAGACAGGAATCTAGTATAACTATCTTCTGGGATGCTTTATCCAGCAGGAGAGGGAAATAGGTGCAAAGGCCCACACCTAAGCAATAGGCCAAGCTCACAAAACATTTTGGAAGAGAGGGAAGAAGAATAGAGGTAGCCAGAGGATTCAAGGACAAATGTTTTTTTGGATTGCTTTTATAATGTTTCTTTTTAACATATACCTTTATATTATTACACATGAACAAAATAAACTACATGCAGCAGTAAAAACCATGAGACAATAAGGAATTATCTAAATGTTACATTCATAGTGATTTGGCTATTTGTATTTGGCAAACTTGAAGTAAACCTCTTTCCTATCTTGTTGGGTCTAAATTTCAGAATCTCTACTCACTTAAAACATCTATCTTGATCTAAAATATCTTAACCTTTAACCAACTAAGCTTAATTGTAAGATGAAACTATCTGGTCTTCAGCCCAATCAGAGACTTGAGAAGGAATAAAACTTAGATACCTGAGTGAAGCAAAAGTGCATCTTAGCAACTTCTAAAATGAAAAAAATAACAGAGACAGTTTGCTGCTTGAACCGTCACCCAGTATTCTCTATAACATTGGAGGATCATCTTGGCAGAGCTCAGTAACTGACCCTCCCTGCATCTAAGCTTGCCTAATTTTAGCCAGAATTCTGTCTGTATTAGAAAAGAGTATATTTTTCCTAGTGGCTTGTTTGCCATATTTGAGGCCAAATCCATAAGGAGGTTCTCTGATGTTCATCAACTTCTGTGAGGTAGGCTGGCTGTTGCCATGAATTCACTTGTCTTGTTTTCAAAGAACCTTTAGAATAATAAAAACATCTTTAAATGCTGTATTTTGTAGGTCTCGGAGTCTTTGGACGACCTTACTCAACTATTTTACCTTATATATCTATAGAATCATATCCACCTTTTAAATATACGATATATGTTCTTGAATGGAGAAGTAGATTCAATAATTTACCTTTTGTTCTATCCTCCATCTATATTTCTATATCCCCCTTTCTTTCTTTTCAGCTCCTATGTCCTTACCTACAAAAGTAGAAGAAAAAGAGAGACATTCCTGAGTCCAACCTAGTTTTCTCTCTGTATAAGACAAATAATAACTTATAACCAACTCCTGATGAAAATAAGCATCTGTAGACTAAGAGAGCAATCAGAAACATACCCAACCTCCCTTAGAGGAAATGGGATATTGTTCTCTTAATGTTTATTCAGGCTGATTTAGGGCAAATAATACCTTTAAAATGACCCAAAAACTGGGGAAAATGGGTAAGCACAAATTTTAATATATTGAACCATCCCTGAATTTTTGGGATACAACCTACTTTGATCACAGTGTTTTAGCTCTTTTATGTGTTTTTCTATTTGGTTTGTATTTTATTGGACATTTTTGCGTGAATTTTTGTGAAGGAAATTGGTCTTAAATTCTCTTTCTTTGTTGAATCTTTGTGGGGTTTTGCTATAAGGTGACTGCAGCCTCATAAAATGAGTTTGGCAGTATTCCTTCTGTTTCTATTTTGTGGAATCGTTTGAAGCATATTGGTATTGTCTATTGTTTGAAAGTCTGGCAAGAACTCTGTGCTAAAACCATATGGCCCTGGGCTTCTTTAGATTGACAGATTTTTAATGACTGCATCTATTTCCATAGTGGTTATAGTTCTAGTTAAATGGTTTATTAGATATTAATTTAATACTGACAAATGGTATCTCTTTTAGGTTTTCCAATTTTGTGAAGTACAAGTTTTGGAGGTATGAACTGAAATTCTTTGGATTTCATTGGTGAGGTATCTATTGCTATACCCCTCTTATTTTTTCTTTAAATTTGGAAATTCTCTCTCTGTATTTTATTTAGTTTGGCTAATGTTGCTTTTCTCAAAAAAACAATTCTTGTTTCATTTATTTTTTTAAATTGTTCTTTTTGTTTACATTTTATTGTTTTCTGCCCTCAGTTTGGTTATTTTCTGCAATCTTTTCTTCTTGGGTGTGTTTGCTTCTTTTTGTTCTAGAGCTTTTTGGTTTGCCACTAAGTTGCTAGAATGAGATCAGATATTAGAAAGATCTTTAGAAAGAGATTTCCAATAGTGGGGCGGGGTTGCATTAAATTGAGTTGTTGGAAGAGGTTCCATGGAAATCCCCAAACAACCCAGGCTGTTGCTAAGACAAGAGTTTGCTCATCATAAACTGAAAGAAGGGATCCCCATTGCCAAAGACAGCACACACACACACACACATACACACACACACATCATTGAACATATAGAAGTCCAACTGATGCCTGCATGGAGGCTTCACCTGTACATTCTAATGTCTTTGTTGTGGGAAGTTACTCTACAGACTACCAAAAGAGGAATGTGAACAGCAACCCAAACACAAAAACATTTGACATATAATCTATCCTAGCTGTAAGATATGCTAGAGATATGGTAGCACTGCATTTGTGGGAGAAGCCAACTAATGTCTAATTTAACTTAAGGTTTACTCCACAAGAAAGTCCTCATACCTGATACAACTTTGGTAACCAAAATGAAGAGATTAGATAGCTCAGACACCTAAAGTAAAACCAAAGTTACTGGCCAAATATATTTTTAAAGTATCCATCAAATGAGTACTAGTGATACTTTCCTATACTTATAGACGTATATCTTATTCACTTATCATAAGAGACATTTGAAGCTAGAGAGATGGCTCAGACATTAAAGGCTAGGGTCACAACCAAAAATATTCAAGAAGGAGAATCTTCCTACAGCAGCAGATACGAACTAATACAGAGACTCACATCCAGACAAAATGCAAAGAGGGAGTCTTTGGAATATACACTACTAAATTGGATGTCTCTGTCAAATACATCCCTTCAGAGCTCAGGGAACACAACATAAGAGGAGGCAGAGTGAGTGTAAGAGCCAGAGAGGATGGAGTAGATCAAGAGAACAAGACTCCTCGAGTCAGCTAAATAAGGCACATGTTAGCTCAACAGAGACTGAAGCAACAAGCACAGGGCCTGCATAGACCTATACCAAGTCCTCTGAATACATATTATAGCTACTCACTTAGTACTTTTATGAGACTTGTCACTGTGAAAAATAAGTGGGTCATTGACTCTTCTTGGGACTCTTTTCCTTCTGTTGGGTTGCCTAGTAGAACTTCAATATGATGGTTTTTGTTTTATCTTATTATATTTTATTTTTATATTAATTTACTTGTTATCCCATAGAAACTTTTTTTCCTAATGAGAGACAGAAAGATCTGGACAGAAGGGAATATTTGGAGGAACTAGGAGGTGTACCAGGAGGGAAAATGATAATTAGGACATACTGTAATAGAAAATAATTTGTTTTCAATAGAATCAAAAAGTAAGCAGAAAAACAGAAGCATTAAATGACACCATCAAAAGTTCTTTACAAAATGCTACAGTAGCACATGGTCACTTCTCTAAGATATACCAAATCCTGGAACAATAAAAGCAAACTATGTTGTACTCAAAACCATTGAAATAATTCCATGTATCCTATCGGACCATACTTCAAATAAAAGTTAAAATTAATAGCAAAGAAATTTCTAGTAATTCCACAAACTTATGCAGATTAAACAACTCTTTGCTGAATGATGAATGGGTGGAAGAAGAAATCAAGAAAAAAATAAAATATTTTTTCTAACTAAATACAAATACAATCATAACACAGGAAAATCTCTGGGACATATTGTAATCACTAGGAGAAAAATTTATAGAATGCAAATTTAAGAATATAAATAGATGACTTAATGATGCAGTCAAAAATTTGTGTAAATAACAACAAACAAAAATTTAAACATGTTCAATTGCAAGAAATAATAAAAATTAGAGATGAAATTGAAACAAAGGAAAAAAAAAACACTGAATCTAAGAGCTAAATCTCAGAGAAGAAAAACAAGAGTGATAGATGATAGGCTTAACTAAACAAAAGGACTCAAATTTGTAGAATCAGAAATGAGAAGGGAAACATAATAACAGAAACCAAATAAATTTATAACTTCATAAGTTGATACTTGAAAATCTTGTACTCCATTAAGGTAGAAAACTTAAAGAAAAGAGATGGTTTTGCAGATTCAATCAAACCACCAAAATGAAGCCAAGAAGTAACCATCCAAGACAAATTCACAGTAAAAAAAATAGCTTTCCAACTAAAGTATGTGCAGTGCCAGATGGTTCCACAGCATACTTTTGCTTGTTTTTAAAAAAGATTTATATTCAATATTTCTTAAGCTATCTAAAAATGTCAAAACAGAAAGAGTATTCCAAAACTCTATGAAGCCAATATCATTTTAATACCAAAACCAAGCAAAGGGACCAAAACAAAAGAAAACTACATGTCAATCCCCCAAAAATATTCAGTAAAATATTTTTTAAAAGGCAATAGACATCCATCAAAAAGATTATGCAAAATAACCAAATTGTATTTATCTCTCAAATGCCAGGATTGGTCAACATATAAAAATCAATACATGTAATAAAGTACATGAATGGATTTAAAGACAAAAATCATGTGATAATCAATAGATGAAAATCTATAAATGTAATAAATTACACAAATGGACTTAAAGGCAGAATTCATATGATTGTATCAATAGATTCAAAAAGGACTTGGTGGAAAACCAATATGATTTCATGATAAAAGTTCTAGAAACTGTAGATTCAACACAATGAATCTATATGTGAGAAATCCACATCTAGCATCATTGTAAATGGAGATAAAAATTTGAAAAAAATCTAACTGAACTCAGGAACAAGACCAAGTTGTCCACATACTTCTTTTATTATGTTTTTAATATTATACCATTTCTTTTTATTATTTTACATGTACATTTATATTATTACACTTATATACAATATACTACCCATAGCAATAAGAACCATGAAACAATCAAGAATTATATAAATGTTACATGCATAGTGTTTTGGCTATTTATATTTGGCAACTTTCAAGAAAACATCTTTCCTATCTTGGTCTATCAAAAATCATAAATGAAAATCACTATAATATCTCATATTTATCAATGTCAAACATCTATCTAGACCTAAAAACATCTTAACCTTTAAACAGCTCAGCTTACTTGTAAAACTAAACTATCTGGTCTTTAACCCCATCAGAAACTTGAGAAGTAATAAAATTAATTATCTGAGTAGGCAGAAAAAGCAGGTTAGCAGATTCTAAAATAGATAGTTTGCTGCCTGAAAAGTCACCCAAAACTTTTCATAACGTTGGAGCATCATCTTCAGCATTCTGGCCCAGTATATCTGATAGATCTATTTATGAGACAGGAACTATTGAGGACTTGCTTACCCTGTCAACATCATGCTCAATGTACTAGGTAGAACAATAAGGATCGAAAAAGAAATTAAAGGTTCACAAAGTATAAATGAAGAAATCAGCGATCTCTATTTGCTGACTCCATGATATTATACATACGATATTCCAAAAAAAATTACCAGAAAAAGTACAGACATGATAAAGTCAGCAATGTGGCAAAGTATGGAATCAACTTGTACAAATCAATGGCTTTCCTCTATACTGACAAGAAATATAAAGAGAAAGATCATGGGCAAACTTATATTCAAAATAGCATCAAATAAAATGAAAGATCTAGGAATGAACATAACCAACAAGGTGAATGACAATTCTAATAAAAAATTTAAACTCTTAAAGAAAGAAAATCACATACTCATGGAGTGGTCAAATTAATATTGTAACAATAACCATTTCACCAAAAGCCATTCATATGTTTATTACAACCCCAAACAAAATCTCCATCTCATTCTTCATAGAAATAGAAAGATAAACTATCCTAAATTCCTATGAAACCACAAAAGACCCAGAATAGCTAAAACCATCCAGAGCAAAAAGAACAGTATTGGAGGGATTACCATTCCTTAGATTATGATATATTATAGGGTCATAGTAATAAAAACAATATGGTACTTGCACAGAAATATACAGGTAAAGAAATGCAAAACAACACATACACAAATATGAAGTTCCTTAATTTTAGCCATCTGATGTTAGAGAAAGAAGCCAAATATATGTGTTGTAGCAAAGAAAGCACAAAAACAGAAGGCTGAAGTTAGTCAATTACTTATCACATTGCATAAATATTCTAAATGGATCAAAGACATAAATATGAAACCTTAAATAATGAAACTCATAGAAGAAAATATGGACAGTACTCTTCATAAATGTAGATGTAAGAAAAGACCTGTACAACAAGATCGAAACCATGTCTGGTCCTGGAAACCTACCTAAAGCACGTAATATTGAAATAATATATTATGGAGGAAAACTTTCAACCACTAATTTTCTAAACAAGCATAATCCTAACTACATTTTAAATATTTTTATAGCCACAGATAAGTGTAAAATTATCCCTTATCAAGGAAATCTCCCTTTGTAATATAATCCATTTCAGAAAACCACAACAAATTGAAATGCAGAGATATGGAGCACAATCCCAATGGATACATTTATAATATAACTCCTATAACAAACATTAGGAAAAAGAGGTCCTGTATTTGAAAGCAAGGAGGCATGCAGTTCAAAGTTTGGAGTTAGGAAGTAAATGGGGAAATGATATAATAATCTCAAAAATGAAAATAATATAAGAACTATAAGCCAAACAAAATAAAATAAATATAATATGGTAATTTCTTAAAGATAGAGGCTGTTTAGAATTGGGATGAACAAAAAGGCACAAGAGAACTTTTAACAAACCAAAATATTCATAGACCAAGGTAAATCATTTTGTTCCCAATTCCTGTGTCCTTTCCTGCTAGAAGGTACCTGGAGTCCTGAGGCTATGGTTAGGTACCATGGTGGAGACTATTGTAATTGCTGGGATTTGGTCTCTCTAATGGAATGGTGCAGAAACTTAGAAAACAGCCTAGGAACAGCAGCTGATGGTTGTATATAAGGCCTTGCAACAGATGAAATACATTACTGGCTTCACCTTTATTACCTTGAAAAACATACAATACCATAAAGGATGGCATTGATGACCTTTTAGCAAAGAATATTTTAAGGGTAAGGCAAAACTATATGCTACAAAGGAGGCATGCATACAGCTAGTTGCAAGGTGAGTTATCAAAAACACCAATCTACAAATGCCATATATACAGGATTGAGGTCAATGTAATCTAATGCCTCTCAGCCTTCACCCAAAACTAGTGTAGTTGATTCCCTGCCAATTGCTAGAAGGGGTGCTCCCAATTTCTGACTGTGCCTGACATATAGATGATAATGGCTGGGGATCCAAACAAGAAGGATCAGTGATGGCAATACAAGCAAATACAGATATTACTTCAAGGGCCTGGAAAATGAAACAGGATGTCACCAGTTGGCTGAACTAAGAGCTGGATAGACAGTGCTGAAACAGATGGCCAACTGACCATCTGCCCTACCTTTTGGGTGTAATTCCAAGACCTGACCTAATAGATGGACCAATGGGAAAGGGGAAATGACATTGCGGAGGCAAACAATGTGGAAAGAAAAATACAGGAAGATTTACAAGAACTTGAGCTCCTGGCTCTAGTTAATTACGTGACAGCTCATTATCTTCTGAGTACCCTGGGGAATCAGAAAGTTGATGCCCTCTGCAGAGTATGTGCCATCTGTCCCCCAGATGCTTCTTGAAGCAGCTCATTGGATTCAAATAAGGTCTGGCCACAAGATGCTGGCATTCCAATAGTGTTCTGAGACACATCATGCTGTCCAGTATGGTGAGGTTTGATCAAGGCTATAGGCTAGTTGAATTCATGTTATAGTGGCATGCTATGACCAATGTGGTATTGACAGAGTGTATAGGACTCACGCCAGTCATTAAAGGTTTTAATTTGGTTCTCCACTATGCAGGAATTCCCACAGGCATTATTCAAGCCTTTCCCTGCAAGCTGTAAATAAAGGAGACTACCATGAAGAGTCTTCCAAATTCAGTGCTATGAGTTGGTATCTACACAGAATTGATAGTGATTCTGCCCTCACTTCATGTACCCTGACTGCACATCTGGGCTGAGACCAATAGGTTACAAAGATATTTCAACCTCCCCTACAATTGTACTTGTTAAAGGTTAATTGAGACAAAGAATTGGTGGCTAACGCACCAATTAACAAGCTTAAGTGCAGAAGGACCCCTACATAGATGAAAGAAGGATCTCCCATATTTATATGTTAAAATGGGAACCACGGTGACAGGGATGGGCTGTCTCCTCATGAATTGTTGCCTGAAGAGGTCTCACAGGTCCCCACAATGAAAATTGCTATTGACACAGATGTTGGCTGTATGTCAGAACAAGATAGTAAAAACTTATTGTTGAAGACATTGTATATTTTGAGCACATGTAATGAGAATTCAATCTGGAACTAAACTGGAAACTCCTACTCCCATTCCTATTTGACAGTGTTAACGATACCTGAAGGTACCATACAGATTTAATGAAGAACTGTTGTTAACAGTCCTGTTTAATGAAGGGCCTAATTGATATACTAAGTTTGGTTATGCTGAACAAGATATTCCTTCTGGTTCAATATTGGTTTAATTTGAATATGTTCAAGCAACAGCATTCTTGTGAGATCTTATTCCAAATCTGGGGGACAGTCATATAAAATATTGCAGGAATAGACAAGCCCCAGTGGCAGAGAAACTTATAGGCCCCAAGGTAAATCCATGGTAATTGTCTTGTGGAAAGAATGTGATTTGCACATGCACACACGTGTGTGTGTGTGTGTGTGTGTGTGTGTGTGTGTGTGTGTATGTGTGTGTGTGTGTGTGTGTATGTGTGTATGTGTGTGTGTGTGTGTGTGTGTGTCTGTGTGTGTGTGTGTGTGTGTATTGGGAAGACTAGAGTGGAGTATCCATCTTTTAGCTTTTCTCACCAAATCAAGTGGCAGGGCAAACTTTCACTGCCACGAGATGATACTCCTTTTGCAAACTTCGTCTTCTGTGTAAAGTTTATAAACCTTCAAAGCACACAAGTGTCCAGAGCCCTACCTGAGGTGCTTCAGCAGCCAGATACCACCATGAAGACTTCCCTAACTATTCCTGAGATCAGAGAGTGGCCAGGCCTTGCCTTACAGGAAAACAATCTCACCAATCTGTAGTCTGCCCAAAGATCAAGTCAGATCATTCTTCATTCCTAAGCCTTCCAGGAAAGTTTTGAATTCCAAGAAACCTATATAATCCATGTTTTCTGCCCAGTACTCTGTCACATATCACAGGAACAGAAGTAGACATACTCCTGGGGTTTTCCCTCCCAATAAATTCATAGTGTGAGATTTGTTGTAGGGTGTTATTTTGCGGTATTCTTTGGTTCCTGACTGCCATGACACATTTCTGTATGAGCTAAAATATTTACAACATCTATGTGACGCCAAGAAAGCTTTCATCTACAGTGGATACAGCTTTTCAGATGAAACTGGATGTAGAATGAGTGCAAACACCGCAGTAAGTAACTCTTTACCTATGTCCTTTAAAGAAGTACATAATGTCTTTAGTTCCTGAGAGTAAACTTTGGTGGAATCATGCCAAGGGGTGTCACTGGGGCCTGAGAAAAGGTAGAGATAATATGTATGTAAACATACAGCTTTTATGCTAAAAAGATGATAACAATGAATACCTATTATAAAATTACAGGTGGCATTCTCTCTTAAAAATTCCAAGGATCTGAATATAGATAAATATCCATCACATCTTGTCATTATCAATTTAAAACATCTATCTAGATGAAAAGCATCTTAATCCCTAAACAACTAAGCTTCCTTGTAAAAATAAACTACCTGGTCTTTGACTCCATCAGAAACTTGAGAAGGAATAAACTAGATTACCTGAGTATGCCAGGAGTGCAGGTTAGTAGCTTTTCAAATGAATAGATGACAGAGAATATTTGTTACCAGAATAGTCACTTAAATCTTTCTATAACAGTAGAGCATCTCCTTCAGTCTTCTGATAGACATATTTGTAAGGCAGGAACTATTAAGGACTTGCTTACCCTGTCTAGGCAGATTTTGGCCATCGACTCTGCTTGCATCCAAGCTTGCCCTTTTTTAGGCAGAATTCTGTCTGTGGTAGAAATGAGGACATTTCCCCCAGTGGCTTATTTGCCACATTTGACATCATCTCCATAAAGAGATTCTTTGATGCCCATCAACCTCTTTGAGTTAGGCTGGGTGTTGTCAAGGGTTAACCTGTCTCATTATCAGTAAATCTTTAAAATAATAAAAGCATTTTAAATGTAATATTCTGCATGTCTCTGAGGTTTTTGAAGACCTTATTTAACTATCCTACCTTATAGAATCATATCTATATGCCACAACTGAGATGTATATGCTTATGATCAAAGTAGACTAGTGATTGACATGACCACGATTTGATCAACTAACAGTTAACCCATCACACCAAGATAGGAAAGATGTTTTCTTCAAGCCTGTCAAATACAAATTACCAAAACATTAAGGATGTAACATTTATATAATTCCTAATTTTGTCCTGGTTATTCTTTTTTTTTTTTTTTTTGAGACAGGGTCTCTCTGTGTTAGCCTTGGCTGTCCTAGACTCGCTTTGTAGACCAGGCTGGCCTCGAACTCACAGCGATCCGCCCGCCTCTGCCTCCCTAGTGCTGGGATTAAAGGCGTGCGCCACCACGCCCGGCGCTTGTCCTGGTTATTCTTGCTATACATAGTTTACTGTATATATGTGTAATAATATAAATGTATATGTAAAAAATAAAAAGTTTAATTAATAAAAACTAATAAAAGGAAATATACTTACAAACCAAAGGAAATCAGAAGGAAATGATGATATTATCTTTTAATATAATAGAAAATTGTAGTCATGTGGTAGAATGGAGTATATGACTACATAATTATCTTACAAGTTATTATATTTGTTTTTTTGTGTGTGGACTTGTTTCTCTTTTAATATAACATATAATTTCTTGGAGGGGACTATAACTTCATGAGGCTGGATATGAATCCAATGATGCTCATCATTATATTTCTGAAAAATGGCTTTGGAGTATGTATATAGAAAAAAGACAATAAATGTTTAAAGAAAAATATTCCAAGGCTACTTGTATGGGTATCTGATTCTAAGGCTTTGTTAGACTTGATCAACTCACTGTAGTAGAAATTCTAAAAGTACTGAAATAATATTGTTCAAACTAAAATATTCAAAATGAAAATAAAATTAAATAATGAGTATAATGGATTAGCACTAATTGAGCACATCAAGTAACTTGTCCATTCATTATGTAATTAACCAAACAAGCAAATTAAAGTTACAAAATAAAGAACTCCAGAATTTAATAAAAAATGACAAATTAATGTGTACAGTAGAATACCACCTAATACATTCAGAGAAAATTAGTGGAATCTGAAAATCATTAAAATGTGTTAAAACCAGTAAAAAAATTTTACTAAATGTCAACAGAAATGACATAGCCTTATATTATTTACCTCCAAACTGTAATAGCTTTTCAGACTTCACAAGGAGATAAGTTCAAGGAACATAAGCACCTAGAAAAACCTAATATAATGGGTGAATCTAACTCCAGATGACCCCACTAATCCACTAAAGGCCCCCCCCAGAGTCCAGGCAGGCATAGGTACATTCACCAAAGCCCAGGGAAATGCAGGCTAGCCTGCTGCAATGGTACTCTCTCTCTCTCAGGCTGAACTGTGAGCTGAAGAGTGACAGCATCTGAGTCTCCTAAACCAGGTGAGACCTCCAGGTCCTAGGTGGGAACAGGCATGAATTTCAAAGACTAGCCACACTCTAGCCATTATCCCTCACTGACACTCTGTCTGATGCTGAACTTTGTGGGGTAGCATACCAGGGTCTGGGACTGTACAGATGGATCTGACCTCAGGTTACCAGGCCAATCCAGGGAGAGTTTCTTGGTCCAAGTAGGCACAGGCACAGGCTCAATAGCCTACTTAGCCACATGCTGGCCAGTGTGCAGCATCCTTGCCCTGTATTTCAGATGGAACTGTGAGACAAAAGGTGACAATGTCTGGGTCTTAGAGCTCAAACAAGACCAAAAGTGGATCTGATCTCAGGTCACAAGGCAAATCCAAGGAAATTTCCAAGATCTGAACCCAGGACACCCTCTAGATCCATAGAAGGGTTGCCTGATCCCCCAAGTGAGGGGTCTCAACCAATATGCCCTCACTGTGAGCTGCTCTCAACTGGTAGTGAAGGACACAAGAAACTACCATACAATACCAGAAACAACAAGATAACTAAAGCTAGCATAAACATAGAAACAACAAAAGCCAAAATAATAAAGCATCTCTAGAACACAGTTATCCCCAAGCAATCAGCCCTGGACACTCAAACCCAACTGAAACACAAGAAAATGATCTCAAATACTTCATAATAAAGATGATAATGGAGGAAATGAATAAAATCCACAAACAAATACATAAAGATACACCCAATCATATTGAGGACCTTAGAGAGGCCTATAGAGTAAATGAAGAAATCACTGGAAGAAATTCAATAAAATGCAAACAAACAGTGAAGATAATCAATGAAATGGGTCATGATCTGAAGATGAAAATGGAATGAATGATAAAAGCAAAAATTAAGGAATGTCTAGTAAGAGAGAACTTAGAGAAGAAAACAGAAACTGCAGACATAAACATCATTAAAAGAACTGAAGAGTTAGAGGAAAGAATCTCAGGTATAGAAGACACAATGGAAGAATTTGATGTACCCATTAAAGAAAATATTAAATCTAAAAAATACTTGACATAAAACATCCAAGAAATCAAGGACACCATGAGAAGATGAGACCTAAGGATAATGGGAATTGAAGACTAAGAAGACGCCCAGCTCCAAGATCCAGAAAGTATTTTCAATAAAATCATGGGATAAAAATTTCCCAATTCAAAGATAGAGATGCATATAAACATAAAAGAGGCCTAAAGAACAACAAATACAGTAGACCAGAAAAGAAAATGCTCCCAACACATAATTATCAAAACACAAAATCTACAGAGCAAAGGGAAATACTAAACACATCAAGGAAAAAAGGCCAAGTAACATATAATGGCTAATCTGTCAGAATTTTACCCAACTCATCAGCAGAGACCCTAAAAGCTAGAAGGGCCTGGAAAAAAGACTTTCAAACCCTAGCAGACCACATATGCCAGGTCAGAAAACTATACCCATTAAAACTTTCAATAAACACAGAAGGAGAAAAAAAGATATTCAATGAAAAGAATTCAAATAGTACCTATACACAAAACCAGCCCTATAGAAGTTACTAGGAGGAAAACTACAACCCAAAGAGCCTAACTACACACAGGATAATACCAGAAATATATAACTTCACTTTAGCAAATCAAATCCAGACAAACACACAAATACAATACCACGACCATCATTAAAACCAAATGACCAAACAGTAAGCGATTATTAAACTTTCTCAATGTTAATGGTCTCAACTCTACAATAAAAAGACACAGACTAACAGAATGGATACATAAAAAAAGATCTAACTTTCTGCTGCATTTAAGAAACACTTATTAACCATGAGGATAGACATTAGTTCAGGGTAAAAGGCTGGTGAAAGTTCTTCCAAGCAAGCAGACACAAGAAGCAAATTGGAGTAGCCATTCTAATATCTAATAAAATAGACCTTCAATACAAATTAATAGAAAGAGATGAGGAAGGACATTTCAAAGGATGTGTCAAAGGACACATCAATTGAAAACTCAACCAAGATGCATCATAATTCTGAATGCCTATGCCCTAAATACAAGGGCAACCACATTTGTAAAAGAAACATTAATAAAGCTTAAATCACACATTATTCTCCACACATTAATAGTTGAAGATGTCAACACCCCACTTTCACCAAAGTAGGTCAGTTAAACAGAAGGCAAACTGAGAAATAATGACACTAACTAATGTCATGAATCAAATGGACCTAACATACATCTACAGAAAATTTCACCCAAACACAAATGATTAAACCTTCTTAGCACCTCATGGAACTTTTTCCAAAATTGATAGTATACTAGGTCACAAAGAAGGCCTCAACAGATACAAGAAGATTGAAATAACACCTTGTATCCTATCAGACCACCATGGACTAAAGTTGCATCTCAACAGAAATAACAAAATGATTACACATTTGGAAACTGTACAACTCTCTACTCAATGCTAACTGGGTTATATAAGAAATAAAGAGAGAAATTGGGGACTTCCTAAATTTCAGTTAAAATGAAGGTACAATACACCCATACTTATGTGACACTTTGAAAGCAATGCTAAGAGGAAAAGTTCGTAGCACTATGTGCCTTCAGAAAGAGATTGGAAACATCTCATACTGGCAACTTAATGACAAATCTGGAAGGCCCAGGAAAAAAGAAGCAGAAACACTCAATAGGAGTGGACAGTTGGAAATAATCAAATTTAAGACTGTAATTAATGAATTAGAAACAAAGAGAACACTTCAAAGAATCAAAAAAATCAAGAGTTGATCTCTGATAAAACCAACAAGATAAGCAAACCCTTAGCCAAACTAACTAAAAGGCAGAGAGACACTATCCAAATCAACAAAAACAGAAATGAAAATGGAGACATAACAAAAGACACTGAAGAAATAAAAACAATCATTAGGTCTTATTGCCAAACCCTATATGCTACAAAATTTGAAAATCTAATGGAAATGGACAATATTCTTTTTTTTCTTTTTATTAATTTATTCTTGTTACATCTCAATGGTTATCCCATCCCTTGTATCCTCCCATTCTTCCCTCCCTCCCATTTTCCCCTTATTCCCCTCTCCTATGACTGTTCCTGAGGGGGATTACCTCCCCCTGTATATGCTCATAGGATATAAAGTCTCTTCTCGGTAACCTGCTGTCCTTCCTCTGAGTGCCACCAGGTCTCCCCCTCCAGGGGACATGGTCAAATGTGAGGCACCAGATTACGTGAGAAAGTCATATCCCACTCTCCACTCAAGTCTGGAGACTCTTCTGACCATTGGCTAGATCTGGGTAGGGATTTAAAGTTTACCGCCTGTATTGTCCTTGGCTGGTGCCTTTATTCTTAATATATTCCATTTGCCAAAATCGAATCAAGATCATGTAAACAAATTAATTAGTCCAATGTCTCCTACAGAAATAGAAGCAGCCATTAAAAGTCTCCCAACCGAAAACATCCCAGCGCCAGATGGTTTCAGTGTAGAATTGTACCAGGCCTTCAAAGAAGAGCTAAAAAGAATACTCTTCAAACTACTCCATAAAATTGAAATGGGAGGAACACTACAAACTCATTCTATGACGGTATAGTCATCTTGATACCTAAACCTCCCAAAGACCCAACAAAGAAACAGAACTTCACAACAATTACTTTTATGAACATTGGTGGAAAAATACTCAATAAAATACTTTCTAACTGAATCAAAGAACACATCAAAGATATCATACTCTATGACCAAATAGGCTTCATCCCAGGAATGCAGGGATGGTTCAATATATGGAAATCCTTCAATATAATCCACCATATAAACAAACTAAGAGTAAAAAAACCCACATGAATATATCCTTATATGCCAAAAAAGCATTTGCTAAGTCAGCACCCACTCATTTTCAAAGTCTTGGAGAGATCAGGGATACAAGGCATATAGCTAATCATATTAAAGGCTATATGAAGCAAGCTGATAGACATCATCAAACTAAATGGAGAGAAACTCAGAGAAATTCCACTAAAATCAAGAGACTAGGCAAGGCTACCCACTCTTACCATATCTCTTCAATATAGTATTTGGAGTTCTTGCTAGAGTAATAGAACTACAAAGGAGATCAACGTGATCCACATCAGAAAGGAGGAAGTCAAAGTATCCCTATTTGCAGATGATATCATAGTATATATAAGTGACCCCAAAATTCCACCAGGGAACACTTACAGCTGATAAACACCTTCAGCAAAGTGGCTAGATACAAAATTAACTCAAAAAAGTTAGAATCTCTGCTGTATATAAATGGCACACAGGCTGAGAATGAAATTAAGGAAACTACACCCTTCACCATTGCCATAGACTATCTAAAGAATCGTGGTGTAACTAACTCTAATCAAACAAGTGAAAGACTTGTATGAAAAAAATTTCAAATCTCTGAAGAGGGAAATTGAAGATTACCTGAAGATGTAAAGATCTCTAATGTTCTCCATATGAAGCTGAGAATTGATCTTTCAAGGTATTTAAAAATTGTGTAGGAATTTTCATAGGAATTGCACTGCATCTGCAAATTTATTATACTTTTAAATACTTATTATAATGTACTGTGATGAATTATAAGAAAAAATGAACCTGTAAAATCCAATGTGAAATTCCATAGCTTTAGAGTATTTATTCCAGCCTTATAAATGTTCATTGAGATATATGGTCTTTGGGTCTTGTTAATTTCATTATGTTACTTTTATTTTATAAGCAATTCTGGGTTTTTTGTTTTTCCATATAAAGACTAGAATTGTTCTTTTAAGTTTGGTAAAGAATTGTGTTGGTATTTTGATGGGGATTGTATTGAATCCATACATTGCTTTTGTTAAGATAGCCATGATTACTATGTTAATCATTCTAAACCATGATTATGAGAAATCATTCAATCTTCTGATATCTTCTTCAACTTCAAAAGTCTGTACTTCACAAATGTAGATGATCAAGTAGGACTTATCTGAGGCATGCAGTGGTTTTCTAATATATAAACATCCATTAATGTAATCCACCATATAAGAAACTGAAAGGAAAAAAAGACACATACACATCTTATTAGATGCCAAAAAAAAAATCACTTGAAAAAATCCAACACCCATTCATGTTAAAAGTCTCAGAAAGATCAGGGATACAAGGCACTTACGTAAACACAGTAGCTGTAATATACAGCAAGCCTATAGCCAAAATAAAACTAAATGGAGAGAAACTTAAAGCAATGTCACTGAAATCAAAGACAATCAAGGCTGTCTACTCTCACCCTATCTTTTCAGTATAGTACTTTATGTCCTAGTCTGAGCAATAAAACAACTAAAGGAGATCAAGTGGATCCATATTGGAATGGAATTAAAATATCACTAGTCACAGATGATATGATATTATAGACAAGTGATCCCAAAACTGCACCAGAGACCTTCTACAGCTGATAATCACCTTCTGGAAAGTTTCTGGATACAAGATTAATTTATAAAAAATCAGTAGCCCTCCTGTATACAAATAACAAATGGGCTAATAAGAAACTAGGGAATTAACACCCTTCATAATAGCCACAAACAATATAAAATGTCTTGCTATAACTCTAACCAAACAAGTCAAAGACCTGTATGTAAATAACTTCATGTCCCTGAAGAAAGAAATGATGTGGCTTCATCTTAAAAGAAATAACTATTATATAATTTTGTGTGTTACTATGGCATATAAATTGTTACTTCATAACATAGAAATTTTACAGGTAGATTTTGTTTGCAAATCAATACATAAATAGCAGAGTTTTCTTATTAAAAATGACCAAGTAAGACACAAATAAAAATTTGCTAATAATTTTCAAATCTCAATAGACTTTTCCTAGTGGTAATCCTGAGAATCATTCTCCTGAAAGAATCAAAAAAGAAGAATAGCATGAAATTTGAAGTATAGCAATCAAACAAAGGAAATAACATGTTTATTAAATCAGAGTAAAAAAGAAATAAAGGTATATAGTAATTAGGTAATTACAGAATAATTATTATTTCCTAACAAATTTTCAGTCTTTCATACATGTTTCCAGAGGAATAAATTTAGAATGTGAACTTACACATGAATGATGATAATTGTATCAAATAGGGTACAGATAAATCATAAGAACTATCAGAATGATTTTACAAATTGAAAGCAAAAACCATAAATATCACAAGCTGATCCAAACTTAGAAAAATATTTGATAGGTTTTTCTTGCAAATATCTAAATCAATTCTTTTTAAATTTTAATTTATTAAAATTTAAACAGATTGCATCTTAGTTGTTATCCCCTTCCTTGTATCTTCCTGTTCCCACTCTCCCTTTCTCCTCCACGTTACTCCCCTCTCCTAGACCTCTGACAGAAGGGCACCTCCTCCTCCACCAAATAACCACAGCCTATCTTGTCTGGTCCAGATAGCCTGCTTCTCCTTCCTCTGTGTGCTGGCCAGGCCTCCCCACGAAGGGGAAGTGATCAAATAAATTATTGATGAATGTAGTAGTTAATATTCTTATTTCTACTTGGAGGGCTGAGCAAAAGGCCTTGGAGTTCAAAAGCAGCCTAAACTAAGTTTTGAGATGCTATTTAAAGAAAAAAATTTGTGCATAAATATGTCATTTCTCAGTTTTATTAATGTTTTAAATGATAGTGAAATAACTATTTATGATACCTTTAAATTTCTCTATACATGTAGAGTTAATAGAAAGAGTTTTAGTATTTATATTAAATGTTATTTACTGATTAATATTGATTTTTCTTGTCTTAATTTACATAATCATTTTTAAAGTAACAGAAACTTTATGAAATATGTTATATATAAAAATTAAAGATTAAGGCAGATGATAGAATATAAGGTATCAGGCAGATATTATTTTATGTTATACAGAGTTTATTAGATGAATGTGGGGGGAGAAGGAAAGGGGGAAGGGAGTACCCCAGAGAGAGGAGAGAGAGGAGAGGTAGAAAGGAGAGGGAAGTCGAGAGGTAGAGAAAAAGAGAGATAGAGAGAGGTAGAGAAATAGAGATAGAGTGCCATGTGGAGGGTGTCTTTTAATATTTATTTATTATATATACACTGTTGCACCTGCTTGTACACCTTCACAACAGAAGAGGACACCAGTTCTCATTATAGATGGCTGTGAGCCACCATGTGGTTGCTGGGAATTGAACTCAGGACCTTTGGAAGAGTAGTCGTTGTTCTTAACCTCCGAGCCATGTCTCCAGCCCCGAAGGTGTCTTTTATATGGCCCAGGCCAAGGCCATGCCCCTGTGGCAGGTAAGCAGTGACATCATAGGTAGGCAGGCTGAAGCAGAATCCTAGCATTCCTACCTTTTTGTATAATTGAAAAATGAGGAACATTGGATTGGTTTTATATAAGGCAAGTTAAAATATATAAATGTAGGTAATGGGGAAAAGAGATAGGAAAAAAGTAATAGCAACAAAATGTCCAAATTATATCATGAATGGGAAGGAAAAGTTTTGTCCTGAAATTTTAAGGTAGTGGGCAGGCTATGTCAGCCATATTTTGTAGTAGATAGGGACCGAGGAGTTTTGGGGGAACCTAGAGCACACCATTTCAGCCTTTCGTAAATGGATAAGGGGTGAAGTAATCATCTTAACTACTTCTTGCTGACAGTACGGCAACAATAGGGGATTTAAAAGGCTGAAATGTTGGTCACGTTCTGGAAGAACAGGATACTGTATTTGCTGTCCAGGATCTGAGAACATTTGCAGCTAGGATGGGCAATGCAGTTCCAGCTAATAGGTACAATGTAGGTCCAGCTGGACGATTTCTGAGGTTGGAAGGGAGCACTTGTGGGTAGCTGCTTTGACAATATCCCAGATGTAGGTGGTCTGGCAGGATACTGGAACATATATATATGTGGGCAGAAGACAAAATTAGTAGGTCAGGGAGAAAATTTCCTCCTAGGTGTACATTTGAAACTCTTGGGAGAGCAAAGAGAAAAGACTTGAAACAATGTTAATAACATGTGAAAATTTGGGAAAGTAAAGAAAAAATCTGGATATGGGAACTTTCTTCCATTTACTCGATTTTTGGCAATAATTAAAACAGTTTAGTTCTGGAAATGTCCAAGTTTGGTTGCAAAGGTAAGTAAGATTTAAAGCAGGTGTTCCCAAAGGCATGTCAGGAAGAAAGGATGACTAGTCATTTCCCATGGGGAGCTGAGGTCAGTAAGCTGTCAGGGAATTCCAAAAAATGTTTAATGACTCAAGGGACTGGTGCAGACTAGTTAGTCAGCACTTCCTAGGGACCAACAGCCTAGCTCAACAGATGAGCTAGACATGGCCTAACATAACAGATGAGTTAGCCACAGGGATGTAGCTATGAGTGCACTTGAATTTTTCAGTGGCTGTCACAGAACAGCAGAGAAAGCTACATCAGGACACCCACCCAATGGGGATGAGCCTAGTTGAGGGTCAGCGACAAGGACCAGGGTGTCTTCCACCCCCAGTCAATCAGAGAGGGCCAGCAAACTCTCTAAGTAGAGGGAAACATTTATGCGACTAGGAAGGGTGAATTTAGCTGGTATTGGGTGTAGAAAGGTGGCAAAGAAGTAAAAAAAGGGAACCCCAAGACCAGGGAAAAGGAGAAGGAATTTCACCCATTGAGATAGGTGAGACACTTGGGTTTCAGCTTATAGTATTTATCTGCATTTAATTTGACCTGAGAGATAGATTTCCTGTAGTTTACAAGAATCCTTCTAAGTTCATAAAGGGAGATAAATTTAGCATCATCACTGTTTGAAATCTGCAGTGAAATGCACATTGTTAGACATGAACACATTGTAGGAAAAGCGTAGTAGACATATGTAGCATAGTACAGGCATGGGAAAAGAACTTTGTGTTAAGAGCACAAATATTCTGAGATGAGCTTAGGGAAGGCAGATAGGATAGTATAGTGGAATGTTTTACACCACAATTAGATTAATAAATCAGAGCTCAATTGATCAGCCTCAATACTTTGAACAGTTAATACAATAGCATAGTAACAGGAAGAAATAAAGCATTTTTTAGACATGTTGACCTTCATAACTTACATTTACCCACTTAAAACACATTCTTAAAACACATTTTTGGATGTGTTAAGCAATAGGTGAAATTGACAGTTAAAGTTTGGTCTGCTGTGTATGAAGAGGCTGGGAAGGTACCTGAAGTCTCCCATGATAGAAGCTGGTTATGTAACCCAAGTATGAATTTAACACAGACCTATAGCATTACCCTGGATGAGGCTGTTGAAATTAAGAGCCATCTGTACTCTGCCAGATCAAGGAGCTTGAAGGCTGGACATGTCCACAGTTCTTGTGTTGGTTGAATTGCCAATGACTAGGCACAGAGAGCAAGCCTGCATGTGAGCAGTGACTTCCATAGGCCAGGTTAGGCTGTGGGACCAGTGTCCCATTCTGGTTACAGCAGCTGTGAGACCAGTGTCTCTTTTTGGCTATATCTGAAACAAATCCCCGGTAGAGTTGGCTCAGGCTGGACCCCGGCAGGAAAGGGTGTTGCAGACCTCTATTTTTTTTCAGAGGTTGGTGGCTAAGGCCTGGAGTACAGTTTGTTATAATACAGTTTGTCGGGAAGGTTCCCTTTGGGTTTTAAAGATTTTACCTGTTCTTAAATGGGGCCTCTCTTGAAATCAAAATAGACCTTTTGAGGCTATCGGCGAGCATTCAGGGGGACTTGGTGTCCAATCATAGGAAAAATGGATCCTGTAACTCCAGAGTTTAGGGCTGATGGAGGAGATGGTTGGGGGTTGGGGTTGAAATCCATAGGTACTTTACCAAGCCATGCAGAAGTGGTGGAGAGATATGTGATTTATGTTCCTGGGAGAGACCAAAGCAGTAGAAATTTTCAGGTAGAATGGGGTCCCAGATGGTTAAGAGAGAGAGCAGAAAGTAGGAGAGCAGGAGGGAGGTCTTTTGAAATCTGTACCCAGTTTCAGCACCAATGTTAATATATAAAAATTAAAGATTAAGGCAGATGATAAAATATAAGGTATCAGGCAGATATTATGTTATATTATACAGAGTCTATTAGATGAATGTGGGGGGAGAAGGAAAGGGAGAAGTAGAGAGATAGAGAGAGAAAGGTAGAGAGAGGTAGAGAAATAGAGAGATAGAGAGAGCGCCATGTGGACGGTGTCTTGTATACGGCCCAGGCCAGGGCCATGCCTCATGGCAGGTAAGCAGTGACATCACAGGTAGGCAGGCTGAAGCAGAATCCTAAGCAAACAAAGGTTAGAAGCATCTCGTTTTTCCTAAATAATGTGTTTCTACAGAATATTAATAAGCCTAAAACAAGGAATATCTCAAGCTTTTATTTTAGATTAATTTTATATACACAGATACAATATCAGGAAAAAGTTTTTATATATATCTTACCTGTTTTTCTTTAGTAGTAACACCTTATATAACCATGATGCATTTTGTAAAACTAATAACACTACTACTACACTATTTACTAAAGTATAGAATTTATTTGGCTTTTGGTAGACTTTTTCAGTAATATTATTATTTTGCCTAATGACTTTGTAATTTTAAATTCATGTACAGCAACTTACATTCCAAGAAATCCCTCTGTATTAGTTACTTTATCGTTGTGATAAGCCTATAATATAAAGTGATTTATAGAAGAAAGGGGTTATTTTTGCTTAGAGAGAGAATCAGTGATAACAGTATAGGCAAGGCAGGGCAGCAGTAAGCTGATAAAAATCACATCTTCCACCACATGCAGGAAACAGAGAGGGAACTAGAATTGGTGAGAAGTAATAAACTCTAAAGACTCAGCACCAGTAACATACATTCTCCTGCAAGACTCCATAACATATGAGTTCCAGAATCTTCTTAAACAGTACCACCTACTGGGAGGCCAAGAGTTTATATATCTGAGACTATGGGAGACATTTCCTATTCAAACATCACATCTTTAAAAAAAAAACTATGGAGCAATTTTAATTTCCTTCCTCTTTTATTTCCTTCCTTAATTTACTTAAGAAAAATTTTGAATTGTGTGTTCCAGGAAACACTAGAAAGCAAAATTCTAGTCCACAGGTAGCCATTTTTTGCTTATAAACAAACTTGATTTAGAGCTTTAGTGTATGGGCAGTAGACATGGCTCAACTGGTCAAGGTTTTTCATGCCAAGTCTGACAATCTGACATTTTGATTGCTAGGACCTACACTGTAATGGATAAAACTGACTCCTGCAGTTGTCCTCTGACCTTGCATGCACAGTATGACACATGCCTCCCACACACACAAAGAAAAAGACGTTTTCTCTCATTTTAAAATTTATTTACTAACAGGGTGTGAGTAAGTATGACCCTCATAAGTTCATATATTTGAATGCTTAGCGAGTGGCATTCTTTGAAAAGAATAGGAGGTATGGCCTTATTGGAATAGATGTGATCTTGTTGGAATAGGTGTGATCTTATTGGTGGAAGTGTCACCGGGAGTGGATTTTTAGGTTTCTAAATTTCCATTCCAAGACCAGATTTTCTCTCTTCCTGCAGATCTTCTCAGCTACTGCTTCAGCAACATGTCTGCCTGCATGCTACCATGCCACCCACTATGATGAGCATAGACTAAATCAGTAGATTAGTGAATCTACACCTCAATTTAATGCTTTAATTGTTACAAGGTTATTCTTAATTCTCTGGTATAGAATTTTGTATATTCATGCAAAATATGTTTAATAATTTAGATAAATTGGTATAGAATTCAAATTTAATAGTATTCTTCACACACATTATATGTATTTCCACTCTAACATGAGTTAGGTTACCCATACCCTCAATTATAATACAAGGTTTACCTCCAGTATTTTGAAAGTGCTATTGCACACTTTGAGAATAATTAAGTATATAAGTTAATTGTTAGTTGATCAAATCAAGCTCATATCTATTACTAGTCTATTTTTATGACAAGAATATACATCTTAAGTGTAACAAATAGATATGATTCTATAGAGATATGATAAGACTAAATCTCTGGCAATGTAAACAAGCCGCAGTTAAATGTTTTATTTTATAAAAGTTGCATTATCATGATATCTCTTTATAGGAATAGAACAGTAACTAAGACACAGAATCTCACTGTATAGAACAAATTGTCTTGGAACCAGTGATTTTCCTGCTTTAGCTTCCTAAATATAGGAATAACTATGTCCCACCACCCCCAATTATTTTTCCCATTGGAAGAGAATGGCCAAAAGTCTAGAGTAGGAAATGATTTTCCTTATAAAAGTGTCATTTCATATCAACTTCAATAACTATTATTATCTCTTATTTTAAATAACTTTTTAAAAATACTTTTGTGAATTAATTAGTAATCTCAAAACTATTTTTGTTCAACATTCCTGTTCTATTTATCTTCTGATTCTATGGAATGATTGAGATAAAATATTATATGCTTTCTGGTCTGGTAGAATTCACTCTGTGATGCACTAACCAAACGGGAAAATGTTGCATAATCTAAAGCTTACCTTGACCAAATCCTTAATGATTTATAGATGCTTATGATACCTTGTTTAAATTCACAGGAATCGCAAAACTGTAAAACTAGAGGATTTTTGTTATGAGTCTATATTAACAGAAGGCTACCTGAAGAGATGGCTTAGCTTAACAGTTACCATAGCTTGTTTGCTCAACCATGTTCGTAGCAGCCTTATTCATAATAGCCAGATCATGTAAACAGCCTAAGTGTCCCTCAATAGAAGAATGGATAAAGAAACTGTGGTACATATACACTATGGAATACTACTCAGCCATTTAAAACAAGGAGTTCCCGAAATTTGTGGACAAATGGATTGAACTAGAAATGATCATAATTAGTGAGCTAACCCAAAAGCATAGAGATTCAAATGGTATATACTCACTTATATCTGCATATTAGCCCAAGGGACATGTCCCATGAAACCCTTCACTTACCAGGAAACTGAGACAGAGGGGAGGACATCCTATTGGGACTCTAGATGAGAGAAGCATGGGAGAATAGCAAAGTGGAAGGATCCAGAGGGTCCTAGAAACCTACAAGTAGAACATTATGATAGGCAGATTTGGGCCCAGGGGTCCCGCTCAAAGTAAGGCACCAGTCAAGGACAATACAGGCGGCAAACTTTAAACCCCTACTCAGATCTAGCCAATGGGCAGAACATTCTCCACAGTTGAGTGGAGAGTGGGGTATGACTTTCTCATGTACTCTGGTGCCTCATATTTGACCATGTCCCCTGGAAGGGGAGACCTGGTGGCACTCAGAGGAAGGATAGCAGGCTACCAAGAAGAGACTTGATACCCTATGAGCATATACAGGGGGAGGAAATCCTCCTCAGGAACAGTCATAGGGGAGGGGAAAAAGGGGAAAATGGGAGAGAGGGAAGAATGGGAGGATACAAGGGATGGGCTAACAGCTGAGATGTAACAAGAATAAGTTAATAAAAAATTTTAAAAAATTAAACATATCAAATCAGAATAAAATCAGACTATTTTATTCAGTCTTCAATAACCTGCATGACAAGAGGAGTGGAAATTACAGTTAACATCTTATATTAGTCAAACAATTTAAGATATAAATGAAGCATATTCTCAGAGGGTTGACATTATATTACAGTAAGGATTTTATCTATAGCTTCAAACTTGAGGAATTCTAGAAAAGACAGCTTGTCCTAGAGAAATAAGCTTCTTGAATTGGAGAGATTGGACAGTAGTAAGGAGTGATGGTCAAAGCTACTCCTCCAGGGAAGACATTTGATTTTCAACACCCTTTTAGTAGCTTGAAATCATCTGCGACACTACTTTCAGGGATATGATACAGGCATTAGTCATGGAAGCTATCCAAAGGAATACATGCAGGCCACAGGCCTATACACATAAAGTTAAGTTTAATTAAAAAAAAAAAACTCATTTATCTCATTCTTCACCCCCTAAGAATAATGTAATGGTTATTATCAAAATGTTGTCATTTTCTTAATGAATATTTTATTCACTTCTTTTACTTTGATTTCTTTATTGTAGGTGTAGTAAGAGGGATAAATATGTATAGACCATGTTTAATGTGTAGAAATTACAGGAAAATTTTCACACATTGCTTCTTTTCTTCTACCATGTGGGTTTTCTTCATAACTCAAATATATTTGTAGCAAATACAATTATTTGCTGACTCAACCCTGAAGCCCTAAAAGGGGAGGAGGAAAAGTGTATTTGAGCATAGAATACTCATGATTGGATTTTTTACAAACAATATTTGTGCTAGCCTTAACGAAAAGTATATTTGAGCATAGAATACTCATGATTTCAGTTTATGCAAACCATATTTGTGGTGGCCTTAATGATTGTTTTGAGAAAAAATGAGGCCAAACTATCTTTTTAAAAGAAGCTTAAAAAACTGAGTGTGGTGGCACAAGCATGTAATCTCATCACTTGGGGAGGTAGAGGCAGTAGGATCTCTGTTCGTTTGAGACCATCCTGGTCTACAAAGGAAGTTCAGGACAGCCAAGGCCACAGAGGAGCCATATTTTAAAAAACCAAAATAAAGAAAAGATGGTAAGAGTAGGATAAATAGATGTTCAAAAGAAAAAGTACTTTTCATAGAGAATATCCTTTATATGTTATATTACTTCATTTGACAGATAATGAAATGAGCTTAAGGGAAGTTGTATTACTAAACAAAAATATAAAATGGGATATGACACTACACTATTGTGCACATAGTTCAGTGATTTTTGTTATGATATATTATGGTTCTTTGATTTTATTAAAAGTGGTCATTAAAATACTTTATATTGTATAGCTTTTAGTCTGTTCTATATATAAGTAGTTATATACTTATAATTCTTTAAATTTTATTGTTTTTATATATCCTAAAAACTCCTGTCATTTGAGGTTTAATGGAACTGACAACCTTATTAATATACTATCTGCAATTTTAAATGAAACAATTTGGGACTTTTGAGTTTAAAAGCCTTAAAGTTCTAAGACATGTAAACATGCCATGATGTTCAAGACAGTGTAAAGTACCCAAATCATTGGTTTAATTTAATAAAAGTTTTTTACATTGAAAGATATTTCTTTGCTAACATTTTAAAACTTATTTCAACATCAATAGGCCAGTCAAGTAGTTATTTTTTTTTTGTACTTGGCAGCACTGATGATGAAAAGGCCAATTTGAAGGAAGAATAATAATTCATCTGTGTGTCAAAGGAAAGCATGTCAGTTTTGACATACTAATAATAACTGCAAAAATAAGCTAATCCTTTACAGTGTGCTTAAAACTGATTTCATGGCCATATACTTTCAAATAGTCTTTAAATATTTCACTAAATTTTGAAATTATACTTATATTAGCAAATACTGTCTTAAACTACTTCACTGTATTAGGCAAATTTGATGTTTTTATATTACAATGGTTTTCTTTTCTTTTTTCTTTTTTTGAAAATATTTTTTATTATGTTTCTTTTTTAAAATATACATTTATATTATTACACATGAGTAAAATAAACTACAAACAGTAAGAAGAACCATGAGACAGTCAGGAATTATATAAATGTTACATTCATAGTGATTTGGCCATTTGTATTTGGCAGACTTGAAGTAAACATCTTTCCTGTCTTGTTGGGTCTAAATTTCTGAATGGAGGTTAATATCTATCATATATGATCTCTATTAACTTAAAACATCTATCTTGATCTAAAAACTTCTTAACCCCTAACCTACTAAACTTATTTGAAAGATTAAACTATCTGGTTTTCAAATCCATCAGACACTTGAGAAGGGATACAACTTAAACACCTAAGTGAACCCAGAGTGTGGGTTAGCAGGTTAGAAAATGACAAAATGATTGAGACAGTTTACTGCCTGAACAGTCACACAATACTCTATAATGTTGGAGCATCATCTTGGCCATCTGGCTCAATATATCTGACAGACATAATTTTGAGGCAGGAACTATTGAGGACTTTCTTACCCTGTTTTGGCAGAGTTTGCCATCGACTCTGCCTGCATCTAAACTTGACGATTTTTAAGCAGAATTCTGTCTGTGACAGAAATGAGGACATTTTACTCAGTGGCTTGTTTGCCACATTTGAGGCCAACTCCATAAGGAGGTTCTTTGATGCTCATCTTCTTTGAATCAGGATGGTTGTTGCCAGGAGCACACCTCATACCATCACAATGTTAGAACTGTATAATTCTTGTGAGAAGTTACATTTTCCGAAAAAAAGAGCTGGACACTGACACTGGATCAGATCTGAAAGAATTCATTCCTGTCAGCAAGCTGGATGCTGACAGCCTGCATCCTCCATGTCCCATCCCCAGAAGTCTCAGTTGCTGTTACCTATCAGAACAAGACAGCTTCCAGGACAGCATTGTAGAAAGCTTCTGATCCCAATTGGTCCAGCAGTTCAGACTGTCCCACACAGGACTCCTATTAAGCCTGAAATTTCACAACTTAGGAAAAATGAACCACAAATGCTATTGCTGGCTTACATAACCATTTCCCTCAATTTTTAGGGAGGGTCCCTTCAAAGGAATTATTTGCCCTAAGTCAGCCTGAGAAAGTTTAAGAGAGTGACATCCATTTATTCTAAGACAGGTTGGATGGTTTTCTGTTTACTCTCTTGGTCTACGATGTTTATTTTCATTAAGAATTGGTTATTCATCTTTTACAGAAAGGAAAAAAGGTTTGACTCAGGGATGTATCTCTTTTCCTTTATCTTTCTTTTGTAGGTAAGGAGATAGGAGATGAAAATAAGGAAAGGGGGAAATAGAAATATAGAAGGAGGATAGAACAAAAGGCAGATTATTGAATCTACTCCTCATCTCAAGGCTCTATTTGTTACTCACAAATAAGGTTATATTTTAATTCAATGATATTGAATTTTGTATATTGATGCAAATTATGCTCATGTCAAAAACTTGTCTAATTTTATCACAAGAATATATACTGTCGGTCTAATAGATAGATATGATTCTATAGATATATGAGGTAAAATAGTTAAATAGGGTCTTCAAAAACCTCAGGGACCTAAAGAATATGGCATTAAAGATGTTTTATTTTTCTAAAGATTATCTGACAACAAGGCGATTTTGATTTTTATGTGGAATTTTATACCATTGCAACTATCTTTTCCATAGTCTTGTGCAACACTAGCCGCCCAGAAACTATAACTTTTAACCTCCTACTTTAAAAAAATACATTTGGTTTCTTAGTCCTGTTATAGATCTTCTGGCCTTATAAAAATGATACTTTTATGTTGTCTATATATTAACTTTCTGTTTTGCCATACAAGGGGTATTTATTAGGTTTACTTACCTAATAATAACCTTAATTGCATTTACTAACTTCATATTTCTGTTCAAGTCTTTCCAATGTAAAAGTTGTTCATAATGCCATCCAGACATTTTCATATTTGTATATTATATGTAATCATTTTTTGTCTTTCAGGCGCAGGTTTATATTCAGGAAACAATTGTGTTCAGGGAGAAAGTAAACTATAGATGATCTCATATCTAAGCTCAGAGAGAATTTCACCCTAATTCTTGCCAGGTCTGTGTTTAATGAACATTGAAACATTTCTGCTAATGGAAGCAGGTTATGAAATTTTCTTTAACATGTGAAAAATAATGTAGGTATTTGATTGGTAAATTGTTGACTTTAATATCCTTACATACCACTGTCATAGAAAAAATTTGAAAAATCAGAATGCATCAAGTAACACACTTATATGTAGTGGGAGAGCTAATATAAAATTAGCAAATTTTCAAAATAGTGATTCAGAAAACTTTAATATACTAACCAATTGATTTAAGGGGTAGGATTAAATCTCAATCAGTAATAAAATCAAATATTGTATCGTTCTAGTCATTTACCACCTCTAACTCTTATTTCAGGCACTGAAATTCAGCATACCATCTCAAACTTAGATTCATAAAATGAAGACAATAATATCTAAAAAAGTGATGAATATTAGAGACAGCATATATTTTAAGTAAAATTATTACTTCACTTATGTTTAATTTTATTAAAGCAATATTTTCTAATAGCAATAATACTTATCTTAATATTTTAGTGATTTCAATAAATAGTCATTTCTTTTTCAAATTGGTAACATCATTTCTGAATGCATTAACAGAAACCTTTAAATTATGGGTACTTACTAATATTAGAAAATCCTTAAATGCTTATATTAGTATATTAGTAATTCCATGGTTGGAATGGAAACATTGGTAAAGATAATGTCTCTTAGAAAAGACAGGTACACATATTATGTATGTATGTATGTATGTATGTATGTATGTATGTATGTATGTATATATGTATATATATATGTATTCTGTATATATTATATAAACATATATGCATGTGCATATGTATATATATTATATAAACATAATATATACATGCTATTGTTCTAAAATGACAAATATGTTCTTATTTTTTAATTATAATTTCATAAGAAAATGGTTTCCTTTTCATTGTCTTCAAAACACAATGGAACTGAAGCACAAATGGACTCATGGAGATAGTGACAGAACATACAATGTCTGCACAAATTCAAGTCAGATAGAGTCTCAATACTGGTAAGGGTAAATTGTCACAGAACCAATACTCAATTAATACCTGATGGCAAAGGGAAGCACAGCTTTCTCCAATGGAATGTCAGTGGGTGTGTCAAGCATATCCAGAGCAGGCCTTATTCCTATGGATGGGATAGTTGGCAAACACAAAATAAACTCAGTGCTATTTTAGCGGATTTTTTTTTTTAGTTTTCATTTTTTGTCTTTTATCTATGTGTTTTGTTTTTTGTGATTTTTTCTGGGGCTTTTTGATTTCTTGTTTTTTATTGTTTCAGGGTCTTTTGCATTTTAGAAAGAAAGAGAGTACATAAAATTGGGTAAGTATAAAGGTTAGAAAAATGTGGGAAGTTTTTCATAACTACAAACATGATCAAAATATATTGTATGAAACATTGTTTGATACTACTAATAATCAAATGATTGCATCATAATATATGTATATATATGTATATGTATATATATATATATATATATATATACTTTTTAAATACCCACAAACCATCATTGCAAAGAAGTCCCAAGTTATCAGAACAACAATAAAAAGGCATTTCATCTCAATATTGGATGCATATTTTTCGTCTTATTATGTTAATATCACCAAACTAGAATAAAGACCTTTACTGAACTTCTTTTGTCAAATTAAGCAAGCTTTATTTTCTGCCAGACAGAGGTATTGCTCTAAAATGTGGTTAAAAAATAACATAGAACAGAAGAGAGTGTAGGGTTCCTATAGTCCAAAACGTTCAAGGCAAGGGGGTTTTCAACAGTCGGGTATTTCCAGATGAATCTTGGTTACTTTGGTTATATAGGAACTTGCTTGAACATTTCAAAATTATTTTCCAGAACATCTTATCTTCTCAGGGTACATTCACGACGGGAGACAAACTCTAAAGGGTAAGAAGCATTTTAAATACCAGAAATGAATTGTTGGCGTATTTTTATCCAACAATTTTTATTTTGTGTTCCTTATATCTCTTTCTCCCTTTTCCACCCCAATCCCATCCCAAACCCCAACACCAGGTAGGAGGGAAAGAAGGCTAATGAAGAGAAGGGGTGTAGTTGTCCTTAGCTGTTTTTTGCTGTTTAGGGTCTTCATGTTCCTTGGGGCATGTCCAATTTTTGTTTCTGAATATCTCTGACTTCTTCTCATCACTGTGCATCAGGAGTAGCAACCAGGAGCATCAGAGGGAAGTACTAGCAGCTTCTTCTTTCTTTGATCCCCTAGTCTCTCTTTAGGTCTGGCTTTTATACCCACTGACAAAGACCATGCCCCCTGCACAAGGTAGTTCACAGCTGACAAACACCATGATTGCTCTTAGGAGGCAGTTATCAGCCGTGGCCAAACTGTAACAGCCCACATATCCCACACCTGGGATTAGAACAAAAACACGCTTACATATAAACCAAAACTTCCACAACAATGAACTTGTTCTGACTTTATAAAAATGGCTTCCATCTTTAAGTTATGTTGGTCCATTAATAGTAAAAACAACATCTTCCCCAAAGGTATATATGACCGCCAATCTCGATAGTCTTCTTGACATATTTCGACAGAGGGAACCTCATTTGAGGAACTGATTCCATCACATTGTTTTGTGGTACTGTCTATGGGGCATTATTAATGATTGATGCATGGCCGCTCAGTCCTCTCTGACTGATGCTATTCATGGGAAGGAGAGTCTGGGCTGTATAATAAATATAACTGAGCAAGCTATGGAAAACAATCCAGGATGCAATAGTCTCTATGGCCTGTGGTACATTTATACCTCCATGTTCTTGGCTTCTCTTAATGATGGAGGGTAAATAAACATTTTCCTCTTTAATCTTATTTTGGTCAGTGTATTATTATATCAATAAAACCAAACTAAATCACTATAGAAACTTTTTACTATCTTAAATAATGCTTTAATTTTTAATTGAGTTTTATTTAATATTTGTTTTGTTTTGTTTTGTTTTTTAAGTATTTAAGGGATTGTGAATTTTATATGTTGTATTTTGATCATAGTTATCCAAGACCCTTGTCCAAGATCCAGTCATCCAGTCTCCATTCCATGCTCACAACACTTTACATCTTCATTCTTTTTTTTTTACCTTATTGAGTCTAATTAGTACTATCTATATATTATTGAATGGATGCCCTTTCAGTGGAGCATGTTAGACAAATCAGGGGACATATCCTTAAATAAACTAACTCCTGCACTTCCAGGAACTATCATTTACCGACAGTTCCACAGCTAGTGGTGGGATTTTGGGATCACTTACCCACCACGTGCTAGGATTTTGTCTGTCTGGACCTTTTACAGATCTTGGGCATAGGGTCACAAACTGCTGTGATTAATAAAAGCAGTTGCCTTTCAGGTACTAAAAACACTGTTTTCCTGTTATAATCTACAGCCTCTATGTCCTGTAATCTTTTTACATTCTGTTTTCACAATAATCTTTGAGTCTTAACAGGAGATGTGGTACAGCTATCCTTTTTAGGCCTGAGTACTCTGAAATCATATGTTCTTTGCATCTTAAACAGCTGTGAGTCTCCATGTTATTTTCTAAGTACTGAAAAAGAAGCTTCATTGACAAAGTTTGAGGAATGCCCTGATCAGAAAGTGTTATGAGAAGTTGTTAGGGGTCAGTTTAATACACCATACTATTAGCAAAGTAATAGTAATAGGTTCTTCCTTATGACCTACGACCAGGAATTGGTTCTTTGAACAATAACTGTGTTAGGCATGGGTTACATCTTGTGGAACAGGCCTCAAATGCAACCCAAAAGTGACAGTTTACTTCTGTGATATTCATGATACTATTATGACAGTGGCCATATATTTCTAGCTAGGTCATCATTGTAGCTTTCAAGGCTCACAAATGGATGAGAGTGATAAGAACTTTTTACTTGAAATGTTGTGCACAGTACCTTCTAGTTCTATGAAAACTAGCCAGGGTATCAAGTCTCTCCTTGGTCACCTATTATCCTTCCTCTGAGTGCCACCAGGCGTCTCCATCCAAGGGACATGGTAGGGGAGGGAAGTAGGAGGGGAAGCAGGAGGAAGGGAGGAATGGGAGGTTACAAGGGATGGGCTAACAACTGAGATGTAATATAAATAAATTAATAAACTAAAAAAGGAAAAAAACAAAATAAATGTTAATTAAACCAACAAAACAAAACAAAACAAAACCAAAAAAAAAGAAAGAAAAAAAAAAAAGAAAAAAGAAAAACTAGCCAGTAGTGATAAAGCTTCCAAATCAATACAAGCATTATTTCTTTATGTTTTATGACTGGAGTATATGATGGCTATAGCATAAGGGAAAACACTCACATTCTGGAAAAGTGATTACTTACTTAGTCCTGTGACTTCATACTAGTGCCACTGCTAGGGAAATCAGGGATAACCATTTCTCAAAAAGCTAGAAATAGATCTAATACATGAACCAGTTATATCACTCTGGTGTATATATCCAAAAGACTACATCATATTATAGAGATATTTTGGGATCAGGAGTGGGGGGAAGGAGGGCAAATAGCGACAGAGCCAACACAGAATCCCAAGAATCAGATTCTGGAGACCAGACCCAAATATGCAATTTTAACTTTATTGTTCAGGGTATAAGATTGGGCCCAGGGGTCCCACTCAAACTATGGCACCAGCCAAGGACAATACAGGCTGTAAACTTCAAACCCCTACCCAGATCTAGCCAATGGTCAGGACGTTCTCCAAAGTTGAGTGGAGAGTGGGGTATGACTTTCACATGAACTCTGGTGCCCCATATTTGACCACGTCTCCTGGATGGGGAGACCTGGTGGCACTCAAAGGAAGGATAGCAGGCTACCAAGAAGAAACTTGATACCCTATGAGCATATACGGGGAGAGGAGGTCCCCCTCAGTCATAGTCATAGGGGAGGGGAGTAAGGGGGAAAGAGGGAGGGAGGGAGGAATGGGAGGATACAAGGGATGGGATAACGATTGAGATGCAATATGAATAAATTAATTAAAAAAAGACTTTAAAAGCTTGACGGCTCAATCAGATGACCCCATGCTAGCTTCAAGCACCAATAGCAATCAATCAACTTTGTGTAGCCATGAGCGATTGTGGCAGAGGTGGGGTGTCACTTCAGGAGACTTCCATAAAGAAGGGAGGAACAGTCAACATCCTAGCCTTGAATCCATTTTGAGGCTTCACTAGTATGCTAGGAGTCCCTAGTAGATCAACACTGTGTGCAGTGGATCATGACTCATCATTCTCTGTGAGCCTCCCTAAGGCTTATCGCAACACTCACATAGAGATATTTGTTCATGCATATTCATTGTTGCTATATTCGCTATATTTGCTATATTTAGGAAATAGAAAGAGCCCATATATTTATGATTTGATGAATGGATAAAGAAAATGGGGTAAATTTACATACTGGAATATTATTCAGTTGTTAATAAAAGTAGCACTGAAATTAGAAGGTAAATGAATGTAGCTGGAAATCCAGAAGGATTTCATGTTTTTTTTCTCATTTGTGGATGAGACATTTTGAATTTTTAGATATGTGGCTTCATTTAGAATTGTTACAAAGGTCAGACCATTAGTAAAAAGCCTTGGATATTGGTAGCTTTCAGGGAAAGATCACAAAAATGTTTTGGACTAAAGACCTCAGTGATGTTTCAAAGATATCTATATTACACTGACAATAAAAAAGCAGAAATAGGTAAAAATATAGGATTAAAATTGACTTGGCTCTCACTTTGAAATTTGGAAAAAATATTTATCTTTGAGAAAGAAGTAGTTTATTATTAGACTGCATCAGTTATGACAAAAGAAAATAATAGCTAGAAAATGTATGGTATTTTCAGACTAGTTTCATATTTGAAGCTGAATATTTCATCTTCCATAAGTTTTTAAAACCTTATATTCGTTTTTATCACCAAGCCACACTCTTTGAAATGGTACATTTGTTAAAAAATTAGTTCATATCAAAAGGCTCTGTTAAAATTGTTTGAAAATAAAATTACTGCCTCCTACAATTTAAAACTGATTAAATAGCTTTGCAAAATGTGTATCTGCCAAGAGCCACCCTGTTAAGGGTGCTCACTAGCCATGTGGGCTGTGTAGGGGGTGATCCAGTATATGCAAGGTCCTGTACCAAGTGCAACCCCAGAACTGCTTGCAGCTTCTGACATGCTCTCAGGAGCAATTGACTTGGAGATGTTCAGTAGGCATGAAAGATCTCTGGAGGTGATCCAGTATTTGCAAGGTCTGTATCATGATGTACCCTAGAATTGCTTCCAACCTCTGACTACTTTGTTAATTGTGCATTGCTGCATCTCTCTAAAATCTGGCATTAGAATCAGGCATGGTGGTGTATGCCTTTAATCCCAGCACCCCAGGAAGCAGAGGCAGGTGGATCACTGTGAGTCTAAGGCCAGCTTGGTCTACAAAGTGAGTCCAGGACAACCAAGATTACACAGAGAAACCCGGTTTCAAAAATCCAAAAAGAAAAAACATGTGACATCGGTGTTAGTTTCCAGGTATTGACCAGCTCTGATTGAGCAAACTTCCTACAGGATCTTGTTGAAGATATATTATTTGTTATTAACATGAATTAATCCCTGATTATAGAATTCCTGATTTGATTAAAATAGTTTTAAAAGTTAAATTGTTTTAGGTCTTCTAAAACAATTTTAGAGAGTATATGGCTGCAATAAATACATTTGTGGACCTCAAGATGCCTCACTAGGGATAGCCTTATACCAGATTTGTGGCTTCAGATAAGCCCCCACTCCAGATGGCACCAGGAATCCTGGTATTTTCCCATGAATATACACGAGTTGCTTTAAAGTTCCCATGATCCCAAGCTGGAATGAAACTACCTAGAGATGTCTGAATTTATTCTGTTTCTTAGAATGAAAGACAGACAAAATTATTGTCCTGAATGCATTATGAACTAAGAGATAGCTGGATAATGTATAGGTCAGTCTTAATTGATAAGTCATACATTCTTGTAAGTTTCAGACCCTATTAACATTAGAGTTATCATTCTGAACTCACTATGAATTTATGTAATGGATACATAGATATAAAATGGTTAGCTTTAAAGCATGTAACCTGTTGTACTTTAGAATTCTTCTGATTTTGTGATTAATTGTCTTCTTTTGACTATGAGCTAATTCCCTTTTCTCAGAAGTATAAGTATGATCACCAACAATAAATGGTGTTGAGATTGTGAAACTTCTGTTGAAGTCGAGATGCCTATTTTCACCCACTTTTTCTCTTGAATGTATGTGTGTGTGAGTGGTTTATTTTTTATTTCTCTCTTATTTCTTATTTCCCTGTAGATTCCCAAGTAAGATAGCAGGCTCAGGGCTTATCAACAGCCTTTTAGGATTAACAGGCCTAAGTTTACACTAGCTTATTGGAGATCTCTGCAAAAAGGCATATCTACAGATCAAAGACACTCCTTTTACAACGCCCTTGCAGTCTCTATCCAGAAGCCGCTTTTACAACTTCAGCCATAAGAAAATTGTGGTCATTTTAAGCTCTCCTCCTCAACTGCAGTATAACCAGTCCCTAGAGAAGAAACTTTGGGTTCCCTTCCCTCTTTCTTCTTTCAATCCTGATTGGTTGCCTGAGCAACTGGAAGGGCATCCATATCCAGCCCCAGAGACCCTAACCTGGACCTCTTCACAGCCACAGCTGGCCATTAACATGTATGTTTAGCAATTCCTAGTGATACTAGGGCTGGTGAAATATGATCAATCATCTCAGAAACAGTAACTCTGGAGATGGTATCAAAGGATAACATACTGAGTCAAAAAACATAGATTAGGTAATTGGGACTATTGCATTTAAAAGAATTAGCAATATAAATCTTGGTTAAATGAGATAAACAGCTTTCTAATTGAACATAAGGCCAACTAAACAGGAATAAATCATATCTGGTATTAGAAACTTACCCAACTTTCCTCACACCAGTGAAGTTAGGCATCTCAGAAGAGAATCTACTATAGCCACTTTTCTAGATGAGCACAATTCATAACTATATTCTAAATCTTATGCTTATACTCACAGATATGTGTACTTCTTAGCCCTCATCAAAGAAGCTTCTCTTTGCCATAAATGAAAACCATTACAGAAAACCACAAAAGGTGTCAGAGAAAGTATAAGATCTAGAATACCAGAAAGTTTCCTATGAGACCATCTCTCCTACAAATAGCCACTGAAACAAATCCCAAACTAAAACAATATCAGTAAACATGGTAATGTGGAAAGGGAAAATCTCAAGGGTCTCAACCCTAGACAGCTAACTAACAGCAACTAGTGACTAATAAGAAAGAAAGCATTAATTTCTCAGACCATAACTGTTTATCCATCAAGCCTTAAGCCATATACACACAAACCACAAAGATGAACTGAGCAGTTTATGTGTGTGTGTGTGTGTGTGTATGTGTGTGTGTGTAACAATAATAACAAAGAAAAGAAGGCTCTGAATTTCAGAGTGAAGGGGGACATGGGAGAGGCTAGAGGGATTAAATGTAAAGGGAAGAGAGATATAATTATATTTTAAATAAATTTATTAAAATTAAAAACAGTATTAGAACAACTCCACCTTGTGTGAAAAAAAATTAAAATATTTTAAGAGAACTTTCTAAACTTGCAGTTTTATGGAGCAACTTCAAGGATGAAAAAATAAAGGAAAATAAAGCTGTTAGCCACATTGCTTCATAGTTAAGATAACAATAACTTAAAGCACTAAACCTGACCATGTGGCTTTTAAGCTTTTGTGGCTACATTGCAGTAGGCATATAAAAGAATTTGGAACTTTTTGATATAAAAGCAATTGAATGCTGTTAAACTGACATTAATAGGCTGTGTTGGTGGGAGCTTGAAAGAGTGTTGAGAGAAATGCAGCACTGGAGACCAACTCAAGATGTTTCAAGGGAAAAAGACTCCTATCTATAATAAGGCTAAGGATAATTTGTGTGATATTTGGCTAAGAATCTGTCTTTACTCTGCCTTTGTCCTGTGAATCTGAGTGAAGGTGAGTTTAGAGATAATGAATTAACTTGTTTTGTGAAGGAATTATATCTGGGCAAGCTGAAAGGTTAGGGAAAGCAGAGTACAACAAAGCAGCTATGATTTTAACAAAGCAGCACCATTAAAGACAAAGATGCTCTTTTCATAGGAGAATGTTTCCTAAGAGTCAGCACACAGAAGCTGATATAGCTATAGTCCATAGCTAGATTACTTTTCAAGACAATTACAGAATTTGGTGGCAATGTCTACATTTTCCTACATTTAAGACATGAAAGATGCAAGATTAAGGTGGTCCTTAAGAGCAGCTGAATCCAAGCACTGTTCAAGTCCCTGAAAGAAGCTCTGAGAGGCCATTGCATGAAGTTATAAAAATAAAGTTTGAGTTACAGTGAAGACGCCAGGATATTGGAAATGCCAAAATGATGTGACATCTGACAAGAATGTCTGGAGGTGGGAAAGAGAACCAGTTTAAGTGTAAGCAGGAAGCTGTCTGTGCTGAGAATGGGAGAAGTGGAAGGACTGGGAAACCGCAGCTGATTTCTCCATCAGAAGCCCCAGACTCTGAACACAGAAGTTGAAGGAATTGGTTTCTCTGCTTGGCTTTAGGCTTTCGATATAATCTTTTCTTGATATTGTCAGATAATTCCATTTGTGATGTTCACATTATGCCATTATACATTGTAATCACAGACATTTTTATTTTATAGGAGTTCATAGATAGATTTTAGGTGTGATGAAGTTTTTATTTTAAAACAATGGGAATTTTTTAAGTTGGACTGTAGTTTACATTATGAAACACACATAGAACTTTTGTGACAAAGTGTGGTATGTTATATCTAAAAAGTAATGTATCTGTGTGACAGGTTAACAATGAATGAAACTGTGATGGTTAGTGTAGTGTACTTAACATCATATAGAATTGCTTGGAAAGGAAATCTAAATGAAGGACATTCAGTGAGCATGTTTATGGGCATGTATCATGATTTTTATTAATTGAGGTGGGAAGAACATCCTTTGTGGTGGTACCAGTACCTAGGATGGGATCCTGGAATGTATGAGAGTGGGAAAAGCAAACTAAGCACTAGTGAATATGCATACAATAATTTCTTGATCTCTGCCTTTGACTCATTGTTCCTAGCTTTTTCTATTTCCTATTACACTTATGCCCCCAACAATGGTGGACTATAGCCTGAACTTGTATGTGAAATAAACTTTCATTTACGTTGTTTGGACAGGGTATTTATTTTATTTTATTAACTATTCAAGAAATACTTATCCTTTGGGAAAAGTTCAATTCCAGTTTTTCATAGTCTATCTTACAAGACTCATGCAATGCGCATATGGCTGCTTCACCTGGCAAGTTTGTCAGGAGCCACACTCCTCCAGGCTGATGCAAAGGATGCTGCTTGTTCCTGAGCACAATTTGACAAGTGTAGCACTGACCCCTGCATGCTGCTTTTCATCAAGCCTCCTTCTCTAACAGGGGATGTTTGTGCCCTTGAGAGCCTCCATTCACAGTGAGGTGCCAGTTATTTTTTCAAAAGCTTTGATGATAAGAAAAGGACATCTAATCTCAAGCCCCTAGGCAATGTTTGATTCACCATGACCTGGTCCTGTAGAGATTAAAAACAAGGAAAAGAGCCTTCTGGATGTCAGAACAGCACCATTCTCTCCAGGGCCCAGGCTTGCTGGATGCTACTTGGAAGCCTTGCTGTTTGCCTTGCCTTTTTCCCTTCATGCCATGGGACTCTTGGCTGCTTGAATATTCTGAGTGCAAGATTTCAGGAAGTAAAAGGTGATGCTTGCTCTGGGTCTTCCTTTGAGGGTAGGGCCTTTTTCAGCTTGACACCCCCCTTCTCCTCCTTCTTCTCCTTCTCCTCCTCCTCCTTCTTCACAGAAGAGAAACTGAGTTTTTTAGGAGCATCATTTAGCCTGAAACTCTTAGCCACATGACCAAGGTGTAGGTGTAGGGATCATACATGGAAGATGGGCTTCAGTCCCTTGGGTAGGTCATTTAGGCTTGGATGAAGGACTGCAGGGCTTTCTTTTCCCAGGAGACTATCCTCTAAGTGGAGTGCATGTAATGTGTGATCTTCAAACACTGTCTGCAATACTATGGCTTGTTCTCAGATTTCCAGGGGGATCATGGCATGGCATTTCTAGTCTGTTTCCTCTTAAAACAATCCCTCCCTCTGCTTCCTTTTAAAACAATCATCCTTTGGCAAGACAGCCAAAATGTCTTCCATCTTGATCTCAGAAATGCTGATTTTGATACACCAACTAGTTGACATATTCTGCCTCTGAAGGAGCCAAAATGAGCAGGCTGCTCCCAGAAGAGCCAGTCCAGGCAGTTCTTCCAATTTGGTGAGTATATTCTGCAGGGGAAGGTAGAGTGCTGTACTGAACAATCCAGGTGACTTGTGTGAGATCCAAGCCTCATACTACAACAACCTTACACTTCTGCAGGATGAAGACTGCGAGGCAGATGAGGCTCAACTTTCAGGGAACCAATACCACATGCTGTTGGAGACTCTGGGAAGGCCAAAGCTGTCACTAGCAACTTCCTTAGGATTGGACTGGTCCCAGCTTTTGCCCAGGACAGAGATACTGACTGGAATGTGCAAACTGTATCAGCTAGTCTTGTTACACCTTCTGTGAGTGTAGCTGATAGCAACACACTCTGCCATTTCAGATACTCAGCATTTAGAGCATTCGGATACACCATGATCTCCTTTTCAAAACCCAAATCCAAGATCCTGTCTGCTTCATTCATATCCAGCCACCATATTCAGTTAAAGTGAATGTTCTTTGTGGATTTTATATGATTTAGGAGTTGACATAGGGATGTTTATGCCTTTGCAGAGCCTAGCATTTTCCAATTTCTTCTTCTCTCTGCCTATCCACACTCCAGGTGAATAGCTTAAGCAGCTTCTGAGCAGTGTCAAGGCTTTGCAGAGCCAACTCTTTGGTGGGCACTAGGACCAAAGCATAGGGGCTGTCATTGCACTGTAATTTTGATGTCTGAGCTTGAAGAGACTGGGCCACAGGGAGGCAATAAACAAAAAGTTTACCTGGGCCCATCTGGGATAAGGCAACGGCATCTATAACTTCCAACAGCGCTGGGATAAACTGCTTCTGAACACTGGTCATACTGGACATTTCAAAGACTGGATTTATTGTGAAAATTAGATGCAGGTGATGGTCCAGCTGCTGGAAAGCTTCTGGAGTGAACACTTGCTCTCAAGCATGCTTCACTACAGTTCTGTGGAATTCTGGGTTCTCAGCATTGTTTTTAAACAGCAATGAAGTCTTGATTCTTGACTTCTCCTCTTGCCTTCCATTCCTTGTACTGTCCAAATACTTCTTTCTAGAAAATGTTTTGTGTGCACTACCCTTAAAAGTTCTCTGAATTTATCTTGGTTTTCTTGGCAGAATGAATGGATATTTCATTCCTCTGTTTTTGTTGTTGGAGCATCACTGGACACTTGATGTGATCTCTTGGTAGTCATTGCTTGACACTTCATTTGGGCCTGGGGGAGTCCAAAGCATTTACTGGGAGGGTGGTCATGGAGAGAGCTATAGGAAGTATCCATTGCTCAGCCATAGAACCGTGGTCTGAACAGGGAGTCTGAGCAGCATGCGGGGAGTGAAGTTCTTTGCCAAAAGCTATGCAGCCCACTATTGTCTAAACTGTCAAAACGACTACTTTTTCCCTTCCTCAGTATTAAGATTATAGACATAATATAATTTGGCTAAATAAAGTTCTTTATTTTCCTTTTAAAGCATTTTATTTATTATATTATATATGTGATGTGTTGAGTTGGCACACATGTTCCACAGCATATGTTGAAGTAAGAGAATGACTTTGTTGGGTGCAGTTCTCTCTCTCCAACTTTATTTAGGTTCTGAGCACAGAATTAAGGACATCAAGCTTGGTTAGCAAGTGCTTTACTTGCTTAGCATCTCATTTGCCTACTTTTTGTGTTACTCTTTGTTTAGTTTTTGATACAAAGCCTCCCTATGTAGCTTAGTTTTTCACTGAACTTACAATCATCTTCTTTTCTTTCAAGTCCTGGGACTGTAGGTATGCTGCTGAATACCGGCTTTGATACCAGAAGGAAAACTGAAGCAGGGAGTAGACCTGTCAGCTGGCTGGTTACCCAACAGACTTTCTCTGAGTGCGACTTTCCAGGATAGAACTGATTCTTACATGCAGTTGCTTCCACTGATAGTGGTGGATGAGGTTCAGAACTTAACTGTTCTTGGTGGTGGACAAGTGCTGATAGCTTCCTGGTGAGGGCTTACACTTATTATGGTATACCAGGACTAGGGATATTAGCTCCTAGTGGGTGCTTTCCACGGTAGTGGCAAAGCATCTCAAAAAGAAAGAAAAGAAGGAGAGAAAAGAAATAGACACACACACACATACACACACACACACACACACACACACACACACACACACACACATACTTTCACTTAATAAGACAGACTCAAACAAATAGGTTCCAATAAGAGGCTTTTTCGCTTTATTTTTTCCTTTTTCTTCTAAATTTATTTTTTCTCCCTCTGTTTACATACCCCAGCAAAATATTTCAAATATTACAAAAATCACAGTGTGGCTACATTCCATTTTCTTTAAATGAACAATTAAAATGAGTATATGTAAGAAAAATATGTTCCCCCAAAACCTTCACATGATCAAATATTTTACATATTATGTGTAAGAAACAAATATGATAAACAAGTTATTCCTAAAAACCCATAAACATTTGTATACAAGCAATTTGTTATACATTAACAAAGTGTGAGCAAGCACGGTAACTTCTCAGCCAGTTATTCTTTGCTGGCAGGTTGTAATTTGTGATTACAAAGAAAGAATCAATTATCTTAAAAAGTAGTCTTGTAGAAATCTTTTTAAAATATATTTTATTAATTTATTCATATTACAACTTAATTGTTATCCCATCCCTTCTATCCTCCCATTCTTTCCTTCTTCCCTCCCATTTTTCCCTTACTCCCCTCCCCTTTGACTGTGACTGAAGAGGAACTCTTCCCCCTGTATATGCTCATAGAATATCAAGTCTCTTCTTGGTAGCCTGCTATCCTTCCTCTGAGTGCTACCAGGTCTCCCTATCCAGGGGACGTGGTCCAATATGGGGAACCAGAGTTCGTGTGGATATAGAAATCTTAAAAGAATCACATACCTAAACTTTTATATGAAAACCAATCAGTCATTTCTCTTTAAGCATCTACTCATTAATATTTTTATTAAATCATATCAGGATACTGAGAGCAAAAATAAGTATAAGAAAATCAATCTTCATATTAGTCTCCAGCCCAGCTTGAAAAAATCATGTCAACCAGTGCTGCTCTGGACTATTATTACTTCTTGCCAACTTCAAAACAAATTCTAGCTTTATGATAATGAGTGTACATTTTATAACTTCAAATTGTTACCTGAGATTTTCTACGTCAGAACCATAAGCAAAAACATCTTTACCTAACCTTGCTAAGCAATCTATTTTTCCAAATTATTTTTTAAGGGTTGTGGTCATTGCTAACAACCTACATCTGTAAGTTCTTTTCAAGGGTGGTGTTTGAAACATTAATATCTGCCAATAGCAATGCCTGAAAGAGATCAAACATTAGTATTGTGAGTGGCAGTGATAATGCCCAGTGAGGGGCTGGAAGCCCCTTATAGTCCTTACAGAATTCATATATTAGAAGGATGATTAAGACTGCAAGGGTAACAAGCAGTGCAGGCTCCATAACATCATGAAGTCCTCAGGACATTAGTTATCCATGTTTTGCATCACTGAGCTACATCTACCACGTGGATTCTGAGCAGTGGGCTACATTCCATGACCTCTAGAGCTATTTTGTTTTTCCTTCTACAAATCCCTGACAGTATACATTATCCTGACCAGCAAAGGTTATTATTTCTGTGCTATATCTGGCCTGCTCTGAACATTAAATACTTGATACTGTACATGTGCTACATTGGCATAGAGACTTGTCTTAGTTATGGATCCTATTTGTGTGATAAGACATCATGACCAAAATCAACTTGGAGAAGAAAAGGTTTATTTCATATTACAGTTTATAGTTCATCATCTAGTAAATTCATAAAGAAACCCATGACAAAAATCTGGAGAAGGCAAGTATTGAAAGAGAGGTCATATAGGAAAATGTCATACTGTAATAATCCACATGACTTGTTTAGCTTACTTTTTACTGCACCTTGGACCAACAGTCCAAATCTGACACTGCCAACAGAGATAAAGAGAGAGGCCCTCCCACATTAACCATCAAATAATAAAATGTGACACAGCTTTGACAGAAAAATTTTGGGTAGGAATATTTTCTCAATTTAAGTTCCCTTTTCTCAAAGTACTCTGCTTGTGTGAAACTGACATTAAACTAGACATCATGGGGCTATAACGGAGACTCAAAAAGGTGTGTTGGTAGAATACTTTCCTCTCATGCATGAAGCCTTGGGTTTGATACCTAGCACGCCATAAAACAGGGCATTGTGGAACATATCTTTAATCTCAGCAGTGCTGGAAGGTGAAAACAGGAGGGTCAGAAGTTCAAGGACAATTTTAGGTATGTAGTGAATTAGAGGCCCGTTGGAGTTATGTGTATGTGCAATATTTTCATAAACACAAGTATGGTATGGATTATTCTGTTAAAAAATATAGGATGTTCATCACAAGATACTGTGTCTTTCAGGTTTAGGTGAGCCTCCCATATGATATACAAAAGTTCTAACTTTTTTAAAATCTCTATTTATCTCCATTCACAGTTGATTCAGGGGACCTCACTGTTGGCCATGTCAAAGGTCTAGTTAATATGACTCATGGCTCGAAACCACCTGACTTGTGGAAGACTGGAATATTTCATACGGTGATTATGTGGTACCTCTTCCAAACATATTCAACACAGAGACTTCCTATGGATAGATAAACAAAAACCCTTTTCCTTATTCATTTTGTAAGTGTGTGTGTGTATGTGTATGTGTGTATGTTCATAATTACATATGTGTAAAAGTAATTTAATTCTCTGGTTCAGTAGTTATCTGGGAAGTTAACTGCCTCCTTCTGCTAATGTATGCCTATTCCTAGAAGCTTCTAGACTCCTTACAATCTAATTTAGGCCTAGAATGTTTTCAGCCTCTGAGACTTACTGCTTAATAAGCTCACTCTTACTTGTTCTTACTGAGCTCTGGGCTGGCTGGTTCAACTCAGCCGTTCTGGCTCAAATTCTTCTCCCAGCTGACTCATTTAATCCGGCTTCTCTATTAGCCCAGAATTTCTCTGCTTGGCCTAAACTAACTCATCAATCTGTTCTAATCTTTTGGCTTCTTCTCATTTTCAGGCCTGTTCCATCTTCATCTGAGTTCTCATCTAAAATAGGGTAGCCCCAACTTATTGCATAACCAAGAATACCCTGTAGCTTCTAGTTCTCATTCCAACTCTAATTTATTCAGTGCTAATGATTCTATTTCCTAAAAGCACCTGGAAAGTAACTTTTAATATTTTGTGTCAATTTTCAATTCAAGATTTATAAATATCCAAGACTGTTTCACGTATATTACATCTTTCTTGTAGCAGTGTAAAGAATCTCTGTCTGATTCAGGTGTGACCTCTAATCTCATTAATCAAAGAAACCCTGTTTGCATCTGAGATTTACTTCACTAATTTAGAAAAAGGTAAACTTTACTCACTGTTTTTCAGAGCTACTTGTTATCAGCTCTTTTTTATGAACATCTTTGAGGGCTATATTGTGATATTGTGGCATATTTATATATTATGCAGTAATCAATAGAGTATGTTGACATAGTTATTATGACTGACATATAACATCTTTATAGATTAGAAGGGATCCAGAATATCTACATCAAAATATGCCCCAAACTCAAATACACATGTTTGAGGGTGTCAAGCAAATTTATAATAAAACTGAGGAATTTTATTCTGATTATTAACTCAAGGGAAAATATATTCACATGAACCTGTATACAAACATCTATAATAGCTTTGTTTGTAATCATTGTGAGATTAAAAACAAGTGTTTGATCTAGGAAATGACTAAAGCCCTAGTGTCAGTATTGCATAGTTTATTATGCAGCCATAAGAAGAGAAATTGGAGCATCATCTTCAGCCTCCTGGCCCAATATATTTGACAGACGAGGCAGGAACTATTGAGGACTTGCTTACCCTGTCTTGGCAGGGTTTGGTCTTCAACTCTACCTAAATCCAAGCTTACCCATTTTTAGGCAGAAATCTATCTGTGGTATAAACAAGATGTGTTTTCCAGTGGCTTATTTGCCATATATGAAGCCATCTCCATAAGGAGGTGGTTTTTTTTTTTTTTTTTTTTTTTTTTTTTTTTTTAATGTTCATTGTCTTCTTTAAGATAGGCTGGGTTTTGCCCAGGAGTTAAACTGTCTCATTATAAAATTATCTTTGAAATTATAAAAACATCTTCAAATGCCATATTCTATATGTCTCTGAGGTTTTTGATGACCTTGTCTATTTTACCTTATCTTTCTATAGAATTCTATCTACCTTTACACCTAGGATGTATATTCTTGTTATACAAAGTTATAGGGAATTTTCTGTGACTATTCCAGTAGCAAACTGTCTCTGTTATCTTCTCATTTGGGAAGCTGCTAACCTGCACTCTCTGTATGCTCAGATAATGAATTTTATTCCTTCCCAAGTCTCTGATGGGGCTGAATACTAGATAGTTCAGTTTTACAATTAAGCTTAGTTGTTTAGGGGTTAAGATATTTTTAGGTCTAGACAGATATTTTAAGTTGATAATGATGAGATATGATAGAAATTTATTTACCAAGATAAGAAAGAGATTTTCTTCAAGACTGCCAAATAAAAATAGCCAAATCACTGTGAATGTAATATAAATTCTGATTGTTTCATGGTTCTTCTTGCTGTAAGTAGTTTATTATGTGTAATAATATAAATGTATATGTACAAAATATTTAATAAAAAGTAAAACAAAAAAGAAGACAAAGTGGTAAATAGATTTGAACTCATTGGTATAGGAGACAACTTCTTAAACAGAGTACCAACAGCACAAGCTCTAAGATCAACAATTAATAAATGGGACCTCAAGACACTGAAAAGTTTCTGTTAAAAAAGGACACTGCCAATAAAACAAAGTGAGAGCCCATGGACTGGGAAAAGATCCTTACCAACCCTACATACAACAGAAAACTAATATCCATATTGAATGACCAAGAAGTACTTAAAGAAATGTTCAATGCCTTTAGCCATCAGGGAAATAAAAATCTAAGGAAAGCTGAGATTCCATCATAAACCTATCATAATGGCAAAGATAAACAACTCAAGTGATAGCACATGTTGTTGAGGATGTGGAGAAAGCAGAACACTTGTCCATTGTTGGTGAGAGTGCAAACTATGAAAACCACTTTGGAAAGCAATCTAGCTCTGCCTAAATTCTCTGCTGGACCACTCCTGTGCATATACACAAAAGATGTTCTACCATACAACAAGGACATTTGCTCAACTATGTTCATAGCAGCAGTATTCATAATAGCCAGAAACTGGAAGCAACCCAGATGTCCCTCACCAGAAGAATAGATGAAGATATTGTGGTACATCTACGCCATGGAATACTGTTCAGGTATCAAAAACAAGTACATCATGAAATTTGCAGGCATGTGGATGGAGTTGTAAAAGATCATCTTGAGTGAGATAATACATACACAGAAGGACATACATGGTATATACTCACTTATAAGTGTATATTAACCATAAAATACAGAATAATCATATTACAATCCACAGATTTTAAGAAGCTAAGTAACAACGAAGACTGAAGTAGATATAAACATGTTTTTGTTTTGATCCCAAGTGTAGGATGGAGAACAGACTAGTGAGAGATCAGGTGATGTTTATCCACTAGAAAATGAACCATCTTGTTCAGGGGCTTGGTTTTTGCCACTTGAAACACATTTTAGTACAGACTCTGAAAGGAGATATATATCTCTCCAAAAATAATGGGGGGACACTTTTTGGGTCTTGGATTGTTTGGCTGGTCATTGCTCCACTTTGAAACACTCCTAGAGAAACTGTCAGGGCTCTGGGTGCCTACTGTTCTTTCAGGTTCCAGCAGCAACTTTGTTTGTATTGCTGGTCTGCTAAAATCCTGCCAACTACACCAGGGGAATTGTTCCCAGGAACTGAATCCAAGAAGATCTACTTCCGTTCCCATTAATTTCTTTTCTTTCCTATCTTAGGGTAGGTGGGTTGGAAGGGAGGTATACACATTAAATGACTTCAAATAAAGTAAGTTTGGAAAAGGTAGAAACCTACAGAGGACCCTAGAAAGGATACTTAATTCTCATTGAGAAGGGCAAATATAATAGACACTGGAAGAAATTAAACAGAGGTAAGAGGATGGGAGCCTACCATAGATATCCTCTGAAAGACTCCATCCAGTAGGAGACTGAAGCAGAAGCTGAGTCCTATAGCCAAATTTTGGTCAGAGTATAGAGAGTCCCATGGAAGAGTGGAAGGATAGAAGGGCACAGGGGCCATAAGAGCTACACAGAAAGACCACCAGAGCCAACAAATCTGGGCCTAGTGGCTTGCAGAGACTGATGCAGCAAACAGGACTATGCATGGAGAGGACATGTGCCCTCCATTTAGATGTAGCTGATAGCTCAGTCTTCATATGGGTCCTTATTAAGGGGAGTATGGGATGTTTCTGCCATGACTCTGTTGCCTGCACTTTGATCACTTCCTCCTGGTGGGGTGCCTTATACTGTCACAGTGGAAGAGGATACAGCCAGTCCTGATGAGGCTTGATAGTCTGGTATCGTTTTGTAGTGGAGAAGGGCTTCCTCTCTCTGAGGACTAGGAGAGAAGAATTGCAGGGAGGGGGGAGGAGTAAGGAGGGTAAAGTGAATAAATATTAAAAAAATTAAATTAAAATTTAAATCCCTATGTTAATTTTCCTGATCCATGAGCAAGGAAGATCATTCCATCTTCTCATGTCATCTTCAGTCTCTTTATTCAGAGTTTTAAATTTTTTTTCAAACAAGTCCTTCACTTGCTTAGTTAGAGTAACTCCTAAATATTTCATATTGCTTGTGGCTAATATGAAGGGTGTGGTTTTCCTTATTTCTTCCTCTGCAAGCTTGTCATTTGTGTATAGGAAGGCTACAGACTTTTTTGAATTAATTTTGTATCCAGCCAATTTGCTGAAGGTGTTTATCAGCTGTAGGAGTTCTCTGGTGGAATTTTGAGGGTCTGGTGCCTCACATTTGACCATGTCCCCTGGAGGGGGAGACCTGGTGGCACTCAGAGGAAGGATAGCATACTACCAAGAAGAGACTTGATACCCTATGAGCATATGCAGGGGGAGGTAATCCCCCTCAGGAACAGTCATAGGGGAGGGGAATAAGGGGAAAATGGGAGGGAGGGAACAATGGGAGGATACAAGGGATGGGATAACCATTGAGATGTAACAGGAATAAATTTTATAAAAAGAAAAAAAATTTAAATCCCTCTTTCTATTTCTTTTTCTCTCACTCATATGGGCACAAATACATCAACAATTAACCACTACTTTGTTTTTTTATAATGCAAGCATGAGCGATCCCTCATAACGGTTATCATGGAAAGAATGCCCATCCAGAAGCTTAGTTCTACTGAAGCACATAGGGCATTTCAAAAATTCAAAAGTGCCCTAACATGAGCTCCAGAATCAAGCTTGCCCACACAAGAAAACTTTCAATTATACATTACAGAGAAATAGGGAATGTTAAGGTTATTTTTTTATAAACCTGTGTTTGTTTTTCTTACTTTCTTTCTTAAGCCAATCCTCATACAAATATTTGAGACTTTTATATTTGTTTAATAGTAATCTTCACAACACAATCCTGAGCAGTTGAAGTCTATGCCTAATTCACTATGCTATCCTGACTCCATCTTTGCTAAAATTTCCAAGTTACTTGGATTTAAGTTCTTTCTTTGCTCCAGCTGAGTATTCTTCATCTCACCTACACCTCTGCTTGTAGATGAATTTCCTTCTGAATCACTTACTTCCTATTCTAAATCTTCCTCCCCTGGCTGGCAAGAAGTACAGCCCTATTCTCTCCCCTGTTCAGTGATTGACTATAAGCTGCTTTATTGGCACATTGGGGGACAATTAATGAGCAGTAGTTATACAACATTGATACAAAATATTCTCAGAACAAGGATTACAACCAGAGAGGAGTGGAAGTGTGGTACAGAAATCAGCACTTGAAATCCACAATAACCTGTGCCAACAAGAGAACATACCTGAGCATGAATACTCAGCTCATAGGATCACCTCCCCAAAGAATGGGATACTTAGCAAAGTATTATACCTGGTGGTCAAAGGATGCTTTCTTTGTCTGCTATAGGAATTTTAATTGCAAAGGCCAAAATACTATTTTATTGTGACTTTTGAAGGTCTATATACATAACTACATTGGGTGTATTATCAATTCAGAATGTCACTTATGACTGACTGATAATTGACTGCTTAATTGGTAGTTTATCATGCTTGAAGGATCAGAAAATATATTCATATTAATGAGATTTCTCCCCCATGTTATAATCTAGTATCCTTATTCTTGTTGACACTTGTAGAAGTCCAGGAATATTCCTTAAACATTAGTCCTTGACAAACTCCAATAACCATTAACCTTCATATCTACAGGTGATTTATCCTTGCTGTCACAATGTATTTTCTGTCAATACTGTTAATGAATGTGAGCATATTGATAAAGATGGCCCAAAAGAAATGGAAAATTATAGGCTATATTCTACTATTGAATGGTCTTACATCAATCTGACAATTGCATAGGAGTTATTTCTTCATTATGGACTCCACAATAAAGGGCCCTCTAAGATCACACAAACAGGCCTAATATTGCCTGGAGATCCAAACAGACTTTCAGATTCCATCCATTTCTCATGATATTCAGTGGTACCATTACAGTTATTATCAGATTCTGTAAATGTACTAAAGGATAGAATACGATATACCACCAAAATCATTTAAAGAAACATGCCTTCTGAGTAGTCTTCTGTGGAATAAGTGGCTTACCCATATAAATTCTTAATAAGGATAATTCTGTATTTCTTGGAATAACCTGGTTGTCTCACAAACCCACCCAATCCACACCTCAAATCTAAGATATGAAAAACTATGAGAATTCTAATGGCAAATTAATACTTCAGCATATCTGGAGATGGTCCTCACAATACTATGTCTTGATTTTGAGCTACTACAAATGTTCTTATACCACCTTTATCAAAGATAACAATTTTCATGTTAGTCCTTTCAAATTGTCTCCAGTGAGTTGAGAACCAAATAGTCCTGACAATGTTGAAAAATCTTTCCATGGAGGGGTATTGGAACAGTATTAGGAATTGCTAGAGAAATAGAACAGGCCCACAGTAAGAAAATGTCTATAGAAAAAAATTAAAAACAGAACATCAAATGCATCTGAGTATATTAGCTGATGAAAATTAATAGAAGACCATGACAACACTGAACAAGAGCCTATAGGAAATGTACTCAATTTCTGATATGCTTTCTAGACATTGCACTTCTACTACTTGACAAAGGGCATTTGTTGAAACCTAATAGATGCTCCTAGATGCATTGGTTCAGATGGAATCTAAACTTGTCATATATATCAATGGCCTCATCTCTTAAATGCTGAAACAAAGTTAAAAAATCAATTTAAACTCTTAGTTCATACAGATGAACTAGAATTAGTTCAAAAAAGTAAAAACTCTCAAAATAACCCTCTATCTTTCAGTTTGCTCATGAGGCTAAAATCTCTAAAACTCTTTAGCCTACTTCTAGTTTCTAGATAGAAACAGAAAGCCTCTTTTAACTAATGTCAAACCAAGAAGAAGTAATTAACCACCAGAAGAAATAGTGTGCCAAGGAAGGCAATCTATATCATAAGATATAACTAAATGATAAAAGTCTATCAAGGATTTTTTTGTTGGTTTATAGTTTTACTTTTCTCCCAAAACTCTGATTCTCTAATCCAGTCAGATATAATTAGCCTGATGAGATTTCTGACTCTTATTGCACTATTTCTTTCAGAAATAACCCATTGTATCTTTCTCTCAGAAGTAACATATTGTATCTACCAGGGCTGTCAGCAACAATAACAATAAAAACAAGAAAAAAATGGCCATCGACAAAGGCCAACTCTTCTGATGTCAAGACCACTTGCCAAAAAAATTGCCTTCTGCTGAAGCATCTTGAACAATTCCACTTACTTGACAATAAGTTTTCTAAAAAGGATCAGAATACTGGGAACATCTCTGCTTACCCACAGGACAGTTTTCCCACTGAGTGAATCGAACTACAATAAACAGGCTAAATTAAAGCTGACTTACAATAATTAAATATTTTGTTGCATTATATAAATGGAACAATGAATAAAGGACAAAAATCTTTGTAACAGTTTTGTTGAAAAATCATATGACAAAATCCAGCATTTATTTTTGTTATACTCAACCGATAATAGAATTTTTTTCTAACCCAATGTTAACTTTCCACTCAATACTGTACTCCTTAAATTATCAGAACAAACCACAGAGTATACAAAAAACAATACAAGAAAATAAAAATGATTGGAACTTTTTTGTAAAAATTAGAGCTTTGTTCTTCAAAGGATGACATTAAGAATGTGTAAAGACAAATCACTAAGCGAGGGAAAATTGTTGCAAATTATATAGCTGTTGGGAGAATTTTATGTGTGATATGTAGAAAAATACTGATCAGTTGTGGTCAATAATGTATTTAAAATAAAGTAAATATGTTGAGCACACATTTCCTCAAAAATACATATAAATGGCAAATAAGCACATCAAATATTTTAACATCCTATATTTTTACTTCTATAACCACAATATAGGATAGAAATAATTGGAGTGGAAAGACTTATTTGGGCTTATTATATGAGAAAATTTCATTCCATTTAGAGTTGAAAGGCACCGTAAAACATCTCAGCCTCGAAGCATGTCAGGAGACTTTTAAAATTCCTGCTGGATCAAGAAGGAACAGAACTTGCTTATATAGCATCAGGTATAAACATTCAAAATCCCACCACTGTTGACTTAATTCCACCAGCTAATTTCCATGCATTGATGATTACACAGTCTGCCAAAATAGTGCCACAAACTCAGTAATGAGTATTCAAAACATTAATCTGTAAAGATCATTTCAGATTCAAACAATAATATGATTATTCATAGAAACAGCTAAAAACTATTAAATTATAAACTTTAGAATGGTGAATTATAAAATATAAATAATTTCTGGTAAACTAATAAATTAGTGAAAAATAGACATATAAGACTCTTATTTCTAATCTGTGGTATGGGAGTTCTCAGAATAGCTGGCAGGCAATGAAGGACTTATTTTGTTTTAATATTTAAGGAAAAGTGGTCAAAATAAGTCTTTCAGTGAGGATTATCTTAGTTTCAAACAGCCTGGGAAAACTATGTATCTAGCCTATTAGGAATATCCCCAAACAATAACAAATTAATTTATGATCTTTGGACATCACTAATAATGTTAGGTAGCTAGAGATATTAGCAGACTTGGAAGCCATTGACCACCCTTCCCCTTTCACTGGCTGGAAAGAGAAGTGCCTGATAGGATTTAAATAAGAAACGGTAGAGGTTAGTGGGCACTGTTGTCATTAAGCCAATCATATTTCTTCCTCTATGTTTTTACTAAGGCCTTGGATGAACATATAAAATTCCAAAATACCTAAAGGATCCCTTTATCTTTCCCTTATAACAGTTAATCCAGCTGGGCAGGTCAAACACCTCTGGAGGAGTACACCCTTGCTCACCCTCCAGAAAATATAATTCAGCTCAAATTGTGTTGAATTGAGTAAAGGAATAATTATCACCTTAAGGAGATAATGAACTCCTCTTTTTCAAAAGTCCCTCCCCTTATTGCAGATGTAAGCAGGCATTTGCTTGGTTTTCTTCAGAACTCTGCCATGTAACTTTGCTTTCCCTTCTGTCCTTTATTTAGATACTAAGAACTGGCCAGGATTCTCAGACATTCTCAGCTTTAATGGTACAAGACTCAACCCCTTCTACTTGCTAAACTCCATCACTGAACTTGCCTGCTTTCTCAGATCCTAGATTAAAAATCTGTAATTTTGTCTCCTTCTCTTGGGTATCTCCTCCTCTGCAACACTACAAAGATTTATAGCTCACTTATACTGTTGATTTTCTTTCAAACTATAATAAAATTGTCTCAAGCTTCCTTCAGGGTCTATTTTATTAATTAGACTTAAAACTCCAAAAGGAATTCCAATTCCCCATTAATGTATCAGATTTCCTATATTTCCCTGTAAAAATAATACAACTTGAATTCTGACTATGCTTAAAGCTGAATTATAATTATTTTCAAATAAACACTATCAACCACAATACTGTGCTAACCACTACCTTAAACACATGGTAACATTGTTTTCCTTCACTTTTGGGGGAAAAGGCTCCTTTTAAAAGTCAAAGGGCTTAGAAATAAAGAACTTTATTTTACTTGTGATAAAAATATTATGAATAGATGCTCCATGCACTAAACTATAACATGCTATTCTTCTGAGAACAATTTCATTTTTATGATTTTCCTCATAATGAAATTTGTGTCATCCCTTTCTACCTAAGATTGCCTTCTCTGAGTTTTTCTCTTGTCATTTGCTGTGGGAAAAATAAGCTCCAGTTATGGAAAACCTTTTCAAGTTAACTGGCAATGAAGATATGGAATAAAGCAGTGTTCCACAAAAAGGCAGGCCAAGTATACCCACTAGAAGTATAGAATTGTATATGAACATAAAGTCATTCCAAGTACTTTATTAACTCACAGTGTCAAAATATATTTGAGACTTTGTATCAGCAAAAAATACAAACATCTGTCGTTCTCAACTTCCTTAATACTATACATTTCATCAAGTTTTGGTGACCCCCAACCATAAACTTATTTTCATTGCTGTTTTATAGGTGACCCCTATAAAAAGGTCATTTAGCCCCACAAAAGAGTCCATGGGTTATGAAACACTGATCTCAGGGCCTTTGATGATAGGGGAATATTGGTTTGTCTTGGAGAACAATGGGTCTTTTCTCAACAAGTGAGTTTTAACTCAAGAGTTAGAGTGCTGGATACTCACAGCCATAGAATACTTCCACTTAGCAAATGACCCTTGGTTCTGTTCTTTCAAATTCAATAAATAAAATTAATAGACAGACCACAGAGAATGGGTTTCAAAAAGATTATTCCTTGTAGGGAGCTTACAAGAAAAAAAAAGGCAGAGCTCTTTTATGGAAGAATGGAGTCTTGGAGAATGAGACACAATTGAATGCCATTGTCTTGAAGTTACTAAAGCTAGATTAGATGGAGGTGGCATATGTAGGGGGAAATAGACCAGTCAGTAAAGTTTTCATTCCAATTATCCACATGTCTCTAAGTTTCAGTTATATATTCACATATGGTTTCCAAGACAGGAGCACTCCTTCAGGGTAAAAAAGTGAAGGCAAACAAACAAATAAACAAACAGATCTAAACCAAAGATATTTTGGCTTGTTTATTTCTACTCTCTCTGTCTTCTGGCAAAGAAAAAGCTATCAGGATGCCCACTGGTCTAAAGATATTTCTGGCCTTTAAAAGGCAATGGGAAAAACTGTTCATGGTTAGATTTCATTATGCTTAGATTTCATTGCCATAAACTGCTTAGCAACTTTTGTCTACTATTCTCATCATTACCATCTATATGAAAACCAACTCTCATGGATACTTCGGCTATATATGAACAAAAGCTTCCAATAAAAAGCTTAATTTTAAAACCTTCTGAAGGTCTGTTTAACTGATTAGAACTTCAGTGATTGTGGAGAGTTTAGAATGTTGCAGGTCCAAAACCGAATATCCTGTGACTAACAGATTAAAAATCTCTTGGGATTTATTAGCAAAACTACACTTTCAGCCAACCAAAACATATCAGATATCATGAGACCTATAGTTGAGATTTATAACTTTGCTGTACCTGCAAGCTCCCACAAATGTAATTGAACACCACCTTGATTTATGATTTTCTTTGTTCTATTACTATAAAGAGACTTTATGAAACTGACTTTATGAAACTTTATTGAGATATAGAATTTGAGGTAACCTAAATCTGTGTTTCTATACCATGGCCACTCATATTTGTCTCTAGAGAAACTTATCTATCTCCTTTGAGTTGAGAGTTTTGTTTTTGAATAGCAGTTATACTGGTTAGGTTTTTTTCCACCATGTACAAACAGGGGACACTTTAGTTCATCTTCTTTTGTAGTGATTGATATGAGAATACCCAATACTCTGTGGGCAGGGCCATTCATGGGTAGGGGAGGTTCTGGATTGTATAAACCAGCAGGCTGATAAAACCACATGGATAATCCAGTAGGCAGCACTTTTCAATTTTCTCTGTTTCATTCCCTGCCACTTGGTTCCCAGCTTGCATCCCCACATTGACTATCTTTAATGATGGGCTTTAACCTGTAAGCCAAATACACCCTTTTCTAGCCACGTTGCTTTTGGTCATGGTGTTTTTATTATATCAATAGTTATGGTGTAACAGTGTGGATGTTCCAACAATGATCCATTTTCACAGAAAGTAATCTCTATGGAAGGAAGGAACCTTCAGTGACCTATTAACTCCAAGCCATCTGTTTTTTTCTCCTCAGGTGAATTGCAGTGAGTTTTTTGCTGGTCTTTCATAAATTTCCCATGATCTGGTCAATGATCCCTTTACTTACTGTGAACTTATTATTTAATAATTGTGTTTCATAGATAATTTTGTTTCAGGATTTCTTTAAAGAGGTTTAGTTTAAAGTATCTGTTTTGGTTTCTTTGAAAGCATTTTGGTCTTGATGCTTGTTTTTTGTTTATTTCAAGGCAATTGTGATTCTTACCATTTGACTTGCTGGCAGGTTTTCTTCTATTTCTTTTTATGTACATATTTATCCCATATTTAATCTAAGAAGCATGGAAGTAGTTGGAGACAAACATATTTCACCACTCTGTTGGGGGATGGTCTGATGTATTTTGATGCTAATTATTGCTTGCTGTCTGATCCAACTTTTGCTTAATAAAAAATCATCCCACCTAGGCAGGGCAGGAGATAGGTGGGGCTAGGAAAGAGAGAGAGAGTAATTCTAGGAAGACTGCCAAGAGAGGAGGAAGGAGACCTGAAGTGAATAGAGGAAGGCCGCCATGGGTTAGCTGGAAGAGAAGCACATGGCCTGTGGTGTGGATGGAGAATCCAGTCCAGAGGAATAACACGAGCAAGTATTTGGGATTATGGATGGTAGGTAGCTTGATAGAAGTTATTAGAAGTATATGGCATGGAATTGAGACAGGGATCACATGTCTGCCCCACTATGGGAGGCAATTTAGAGGATTGATATCTGCCCTGCCCCAGGTTACCTAAGGCTATCTTAAAATATAACAAGTGTCTGTGTCTTGATTGATTGCTAGCCGGACCTACAGATAATACTTGTAATTTTAAAAATAATACCACTCCGGCCTGTTTTGTCTTTAATTATTGTGCTAATTCAATTTATAAGTAAGTATGAAATATTTAAAAAATCTGCTAAAGACAAGATTCCCCTTGCTAGAGAATCTTAACTAGCTTTAAGTTTTTTGTGTGCTTAAGTAAAAGTCCTTAGATGTGTTTTTTTAAAAAAGAAAACAAAAGTGTAGCCTGCTTTCATTAGAGTGTAAAATAATCTATAAAAGAAATGGTAAGATTGGTAAATTTCAGAACTTAATAAGACCTCAAAGAACTAAATGTGAGGCCAAAGAAGACACTAAAAGTAAATAAGAAATTGATAGAAAAATTTAGAGGTTATATCAGAACTAAAGATAATTTTTGCAACTAACTCCACAGTCTCATCTCTTTCTCAGACCTTGCCTCTTTAATCTATGTCTCCTAATATAAAAAAAAATATATATCTAAGGAAAACTGTGGCCTGAATTATGGTAAGAGTTCAAAAAGAGGGAAAGAGGGAGGGAGGGAGGGAGAGAGCAAGAGAGAGAGAGAAACAATTGATTCTATGCTATATTTAAAATTCCTATTTGTAAAGGTTACTTTCCCCTGGAATCATATGTTCATTTGGGGAAGGGGTATACTATAATTACAGACTCCTAAAATATACAGGCTGTTTCTATTGCTCTTGGTTGCATCCCTGAGATCTAAGGTAACTGCTAATACTCACACTTGACTACCTTATTTTGTTTTTCCTAAACATCTCATTTACCTTGAACATTCATGTTTAAGCCTACATTAAAAGTTATTTTTCTACCTGATCAGATAATGGTCACGTCAATTTCTGGTTCATTTTTATTACTAGAATATACATCTTAGGTGTGGCAGATATCATTCTATAGAAAGTAAAGTAGGATAGTTAGATAAGGTCTTCAAAAACCACAAAGACATGCAGAATATGGCATGTAAATTTTTTTTTACTAATTTAAAGATTCACTTATAATGAGGCAGGTTAACGCCTGGCAACACCAAACCTAACTCAAAAAAGATGATAAGCACCAAAAAACTTCCTTATGAAGATGGCTTCAAATGTGGCAAACAAGGAACTGGGAAAAATGTCCTCATTTATACAACAGACAGAATTCTGCCTTACAAAGGGCAAGCTTGGATGCAGGCAAAGTCTATGATCAAACTCTGCCAAGACAATATAAGCAAGTCCTCAATAGTTCCTGCCTCAGAAATATATTTTTCAGATGTACTGGGACAGAAAGCTGAAGATGTTCCAACACAATAGAGAGTTTTACATGACTCTTCAGGAAGCAAACTGTCTTTGTCATCTTCTCATTTGAAAAGCTACTAACCTGCACTACCACAGGTAATCAAGTTTATTCCTTCTCAAGTCTCTGATGGAGTTGAAGACCAGGTAGCTTAGTTTTATAACAAAGCTTAATTGTTTAGGGGTTAAGATTTTTTTTAGATCTAGATAGATGTTTAAAGTTTATAATGACAAGATGTGATGGTGATTGATTTACATTCAGAATTTCAGACTCACCAAGTTAGGAAAGGTGCTTTCTTCAAGGCTGCCAAATACAAATAGCCAAAACACTAAGAATGTAACATTTATGTAATTCCTGATTGTGTCATGGTTCTTTTTGCTATAAGTAGTTTATTGTATATATGTGTAATAATATAAATGTATATGTAAAAAATAAAAAAATGTTTAATTAATAAAAAGAAAAAAAATTTAAAAAGTTCTTTTTTGTAAAAGCCATTCTTAACATATTCTTTCATGGTGAAATCTGTGAATCCCCACTTAGCCTGAGTCACAGCTCTAATGCTTAGAAGAACTCTTTAGACTGCCAGCAGTGACCACCTGGAATTGGTTTTCCAGTCACTGATAATAGTCCTTCAGGTTCATATTGATGTCAGTCTTGAAGCATTGCTGGTGAATTTTCCTGTTTGATGCTTTGTTGTTCTACCATGCTAAGCATAGCTTGCATACCATAGATTCCTTCATTTCTGTGATTTTAGCTTAGAAACCCACTTAATGTTTATTAACTGACATTGCCAACAAGAATAAAAGTCTTCTAAGTTTATCTATCTTCAATTCCTGGGTCATATATTATAGTGCATGGCTTTTCAGATGGAAACAACTCATAAAATCTGGTCTCTTATATATATCTTAAGGCAGTCTCTTATATTCAAGAGTGGATACCAAGACACAGTAGAAAATTACTAACAAAAGTAGCATAAGAGAGATAAATATTTCTCTAATTTTCTTAACTTAAAATATTAAAAGTATTCTACTTTTAAAATAATATTGTAATTTGCTTTGGCTGAATTAATAATCTTATTGAACCTATATATTAAACTAACCAAAAAATACTAAACAGGTGTAACTTAAATTATAAAGTTTGTGTATTGCTTAGTATATCTGCTAACATTATTTTCATAACCATTTGCCTATTTTTTGTTTTCTACATAAAGATAATCTTATGAAGGATGTAATTTAAAGTCCATTTTTAGAACAGCTGAAGTTCACATCACTAAAAATTCAGCTAATTCACAAAATTTATTTTAATTTATTTTAAAAATTCTATATTTCATGGTTAGCCTATGGAAATAAAAATTTATTTCTCCAATAAACCAGTAAATGAGAAACATGAATACATAACACGTTAGGCAAAGGAGAAATCACAAACTGTACTACAGAGCAATGGTAACAAAAACTGCATGGTATTGACATCGAAACAGACAGGTTGATCACAGGAATATAACTGAAGGCCCAGAAATAAACCCATGCACCTATAGACACAAGATTTCTCACAAATAAGCCAAAACCATGCAATGGAAAAAAGAAAGCATCATCAACAAATGGTGCTGGCGTAACTGATGGTGTGCATATTGAAAATGCAATTAGATCCATATTTATCACCCTGCACAAAACTTAAGTCCAAGTGTGTGAAAGACCACAACTTAAAACCAGATGTGTTCTCTGGTGCCTCATATTTGACCATGTCCCCTGGAGGGGGAGACCTGATGGCACTTAGAGGAAGGATAGCAGGTTACCAAGAAGAGACTTGATACCTTATGAGCATATACAGGGGGAGGAAGTCCCTCTCACGAGCTGTCATAGGGGAGGGGAATAAGGGGAAAATGGGAAGGAGGGAAGAATGGGAGGATACAAGGGATGGGATAACCATTGAGATGTAACAAGAATAAATTAATTTTTTTAAGAGAAAAAAAAAACAGATGCACTAAATTTAATAGAAAAGAAAATGAGAATCACCCTTGAACTCATTGGCACAGGAAACAACTTCCTGAAAACACCTATAGATCAGACACTAAGATAAACAATTAATAAATGGGAACTCATGAAACTAAACGATTAATAAAGGGAATTCATATATTATTTTGTCAATAAGACAGAACAGCAGCCAACCAAATGGGAAATAATCTTCAGCAATGGTACATCTGACAAAGGGCTAATATCCAAAATATATAAAAATCTCAAGAAATTAGATACCAACAACTCAAATAACCAAATTAAAAATGGGGTACCAGGCTAAACATAATTCTCAACAGAGCAATTTGGAATGGCAGAGAAACACTTGAAAAATAGTCAAACTTCTTAGTCATTGAGGAAATGCAAAGGAAAACAACCCTAAGATTTCATCTTACACACTGCAGGACAGCTAGGATCAAAAACTGAAGCAGAAGCGCAGGGTGGCGAGATTGTGGAGAAAGGGGAACACTCCTGTATTGATGGTGGGAGTGTAAACTTATGCAACCACTGTGGAAATTAATCTGGGAGTTTCTCATAAAATTGGGAATAATTCTGTCTCAAGATCCAGTTATACAACTTCTGGATATATACCCAAAACATGCTTGACGATACTACAAGGTCTGCTCACCTATGTTCTTAACAGCTTTATTCCTTATTTTTTATTTAGTTTTCATGCTGGTCATGAAGCCTCATCCCTCCTAACCTCCCAATCCTCCGCTGTTGCCTATCAAGGCAGTTCTTTCAGGGGGAACTAATCAAAAACCTAGCAGGGAAGTCCATCTCAGAGAGAGTTACCACTCCCCTTACTACAGGAACCACATGAAGCCTGAGCTGCCCATAAGCTACATCTTTGTAGGGGGACCTATGGCCAGTTCATACAAAGTCCTTGGTTGGCACTTCAGTCTCAGGAGGCCCACCAGGGCCTTGGTTATTTGGCTGTATTGATCTTCTTGGGAAGCTCATATCACCTCCAGAATAGCCAGGAACTGGAAACCACCTAGATGTAATTCAACCAAAGAATGGATAAAGGAACTGTGCTACATTTATACATGGAATACTACTTAGCTATTAAAAACAAGGGCATCTTGAAATTTTCAAGAAAATGGGTGGAACTGGGGAAAGAATCATCCTGAGTGAGGTAACACAAACCCAGAAAGACATGAATGGTATTTGCCCACTTATAAGTAAAAGAATCTCTCCTTCAGCTACTTAGTTCTTAAAAAAACTATAAGGCTGGCCCTGAAAATATACACACAAATAGCATGAAACAGGCTGAACAGGCTCCATTTACAGATTTAGGAATACGTGTGTGTGTGTGTGTGTGTGTGTGTGTGTGTGTGTGTGTGAGTGTGCGCGCGAGTGTGTATATGTGTAACAATTAATGAAAAATAGACTATAAATTTGATAGAGAATTGATGGAAAAACATGGGAAAGTCTAAAAGAGGGGGACGTCATGTAATTATATTATAGTCTCAGAAAATTTAAGAAAGAATTACAATACTTTAAAAATATATGGGATACTTTAGAGGGAAGAAAGTAATGGGAAATTATGTAATCATATTGTAATCTAAGAAAATAAAAAAAGGAGCTCCAAGATGGCATCAACCAGTATGCACCATATCTGATCTCCTGCGTGGAGACCAGGGGCTTGAATGGAGCCACAGACTGCTGGATCTTGAGAACTGTAGGTAAGTGGGGTTCCAAACTCTGCAGACCATCAGTAGGCCTAGCCCTGGGACAAGCAACAGCCTGGAGGTCCTGAACCCACTTCCCAGATGCTCAAATGGAACACACATGTGGGCTGCAGCCAGCCTATAAAGCACAAACTCGCTGTGTAGAGAGATGATACTCCAAAGCCCCTGGCCTGAAGAGTCTCAGCAAACAGGGTGAAACTTCCCTGGGATCCTTCCACCCACCCCACGCCAAACTGCGGAGGTCCCCCAGGCCAAGTGGAAACACAGGTGGCGGGGCCCACCAAAAACAGCTAGAGTGGGCGTTCAGCTTGAGGAGCCATCCTGGGCCCAATCTAGAGCCAGTTGCAATGGAGTGAGCCTGCAAAGGGCAGTTAGAAACCAGCTTGGATTGCTCCCACAGGCCCAGCAGGATCCCATGCTATTGGGAGAGGTTGGCCACCCCTGCGGTGTCTAATCACTGACCTAAAGGTAAATACAGCTCTGAGGATCTGTGAGTGGTCCTGGCTACAGGGTCACAGAAAGTGCAGGCAGCTTGGAGCTAAGCTGTGGTCTGAAACAGTCCTCTCTCTGGGCTGCCGCTACTGATCGGCACTCTCCAACAGACAGATCCTAACTGGATCAGCTCTCACAGACACTGCAGGATCTCCCATGCTCTCAGGAGAGGCTGGATGCTTCTGCAGTGTTTAGAGACAGAGCTAAAAGAAAGCTACAGCCCACAAGATCTGATCCAGCTGAGGTCTTGGCTACAAAGTGACAGGAAGGACAGGCCACTGGGACCAACCTACCCAACCAGAGCGCTTTTGTGCTGATGTTCTAAGTCCCAAAACAGCTGATCTGAATTACAGCTGTAAGGTTGAAAGAGCCCAGACAGAAATCTACTTCTGCTGACTCAGTCTGGAGCCTAAGGTGTAGAGCAAAATCTCCAGGAGTGAAAACCATATCAACAGCCTGTTCCCGGGAAATACTCCTTGATCCCCAAAGAAAAGGGCACCCAACCTATAATCATTCACCAACTATCCACTGTTAACCAGTGAAGGACACCAGAAGCTATCTCCAACATCAGAGACACCAAAATGACAAGCGGACAGTGGAAGAAAGCAAACAAATCCAAAACAGTTTGTAATCTCCAGATCACAGCAATTCCAATGAAAGCAACCCAGAGAACCCAAAAAACAATCAAAATACAAGAAAATGACCTCAAGTACTTAGTAAGGAAGATGATAACACAAGAAACAAAATCTGTAAACAACTGCAGAAGGATGCAAATAAGAGGGTTGAAGACATAAAAGTGTCATATAAAGAAGCACTGGAAGAATTTCAGAAAAACACCAACAAACCAGATGAAGGAAATCATTAAAACAGTTCAAGATCTGAAGATAAAAATGGAAGCTATGATAAAGAAACACACAGAAGAGAAGCTTGATCGAGAGGCATCAGAAAAGAAAGCGAGCATCACAGAGGTGACCTTATCTAACAGAATCCAAGATATGGAGGAACAAATATTGGGACTTGAAGACACAATCGTAGAATTTGAAAACTATCAAAGAAAATGCTAAATCTGAAAAGTTCCTGACACAGATCATCCAAGAAATCAAGGACAACATGAAAAGACGAAACTTGAGAATAATAGGTATTGAAGAAAGAGAGGACACCCGACTCCACAGCCCAGGGAATATCTTTAACAAAATCATAGAATAAAATTCCCCCAACCTGAAGAAGATGATGCATATGAGCATGCAAGAGGCATACAGAACACCAAATAGAATAGACCAGAAAAGAAAATCTTCCTGCCACATAATAATAAAAACACAAAATATACAGAACAAGAAAAAAACATTGAAAGCGACAAGAGAAAAAGGTCTAGTAATATAGGATAGAAAACCTATCAGAATTACACCCGACTTCTCACAGAAACCATGAAAGCCAGAAGGGCCTGGATAGAGGTCCTCAAACCCTAAGAGAACACAGATGCCAGGCCAGACTACTATACCCAGCAAAATTATCAATAATCATTGATGGAGAAAACAAGATATTCCATGACAAAAACAAATTCAAACAGTACCTATCCTCAAATCCGGCTTTACAGAAGTTGCCAGAAAGAAAACTCCACCCAAAGGGTCAAATTACAACAAAAACTACATAGGAAATAGATAACTACACCATCACAAAATCACAAACTCTTGACTCTAACAAACAGTAAAAATGAAGGGACTTAACAGTCACTGGTCACTAATATCTCTCAACATCAATGGTCTCAATTATCAAATAAAAAGAAACAGACTAGCAGAGTGGATGCATAAACATGACCCAACATTCTTCTGCATTCAAGAAACACATGTCACCCACAAGGACAGATATTACCTCAGAGTAAAAGGTTGGGGAAAAATATTCCAAGCAAATTGTCACAAGAAGCAAGCTGATGTAGCTATTCTAATATCTAATGAAATATACTTTCAACCAAAATTAGTGAAAAGGGATGAGGAATGACACTTCATACTCATCAAAGATAAAGTCAACCAAGAACACATCACAATTTTGTACATCTATGCTCCAAATACAAGGGCACTCACATTTGTAAAAGAACTATAAACAAAGCTTAAACCACTCATCGATCCCCACACATTAATAGTGGGAGACTTCAACATCCCACTTTCACTGAAGGATAGGTCTTTGAATCAGAAGCTAAGCCAGTAAATAACTTCATTACCCAACATCTTGAATCAAATGGATCTAACAGATATCTACAGAACTTTTCCCCCAAACACAAATGATTATACCTTCTTCTCAGCACTCCATGTAATGTACTCTAAAATTGATCACATAGTAAGTCATGAAGCAAGCCTCAACAGATACAAGAAGATTGAAATAATACCTTGGATCCTATTAGACCACCAGGGTCTAAGGCTGGACTCAACAACAACAGAAATAACAAAAAGTCTACACACACATGGAAATTAAACAACTCTCTACTTAATGACACCTGGGTCAAGGAAGAAATAAAAGACTTCCTGAAATTCAATGAAAATGTAGGAAAAACATACCCAAATTTGTGGGACACAATGAAGGTGGTGCTAAGAGGAAAATTCATAGCACTAAGTGCCTTTAGAAAGAAAATAGAAACATCCCACATAAACACTTTATCAACACATCTGCCAGCCCTAGGAAAAAAAAGAAGCAGAAACACTCAAGAGGAGTAGATGTCTGGAAATAATCAAACTCAGGGCTGAAATCAATAAATTAGAAACAAAGAGAACACTTCAAAGAATCAACAAAACCAGGAGCTGGTCCTTTGAGAAAATTAAGGAGATAGACAAACTGTTAGCCAAACTAACTAAAAGAGAGAGAAACAGTATCCAAATCAACAAAATCAGAAATGAAAAGGAGACATAACAACAGACACAGAAGAAATACAAAGAATCATAAGAACCTACTTTAAAGGTATGTATGCCACAAAATTTGAAAATCTAAGGGAAATGGACAATTTTCTCAACCAATTCCATTTGCCAAAATTGAATCAAGATCAGATAAACAAATTAAATAGCCCTATTTCACCTATAGAAATAGAAGTAATCTTTGTAGTCTCCCAACAACAACAACAACAACAACAACAACAACAAAAAAAAAAAAAAAGCCCAGGGCAGATGGCTACAGTCCAGAATTCTACCAGACCTTCAAAGAGGAACTTATACTGATACTCTTCAAGCTACTCCAAAAGATAGACATTGATGGAACATTACCAAATTCTTTCTATGAGGCCATAGTCACATTGATACCTAAACCTCACAAAGGCCCAACAAAAAAAGAATTTCAGACCAAGTTCTGTTATGAACATTAATGCAAAAATACTCAATAAAATACTCACAAAATGAATACAAGAACATATTAAAGACATCATTCACCATGACCAGATAAGCTTCATTCCAGGCACGCAAAGAAGGTTCAACATATGAAAATACATCAATGTAATCCACCATATAAACAAACTGAAATAGAAAAATCACATGATCATCTCCTTAGATGCAGAAAAAGCATTTGATATAATACAATACCCATTCCTGATTAAAATTATTGAGAAATTGGGAATAAAAGGCACATACCTAAACATAATGAAGGCTATATACAGAAAGTCAATATCCAACATCAAATTAAATGGTGAGATACTCAAGGAAATTCCTCTAAAATCTGGGATGAGACAAGGCTCCTCACTTTCTCCATATCCCTTCAATATAGTCCTTGAAGTTCTAGCCAGAGCAAAAAGACATCAAAAGGAGATCAAGGGAATCCAATTGGGAAAGGAAGAAGTAAAATTATCCCAATTTGCAAATGATATGATAGTGTATATAATTGACCTCCAAAATTCCACCAGAGAACTAATACAGCTGATAAACATCTTCAACAAATTGGATGGATACAAAATTAATTCAAAAAAGTCAGTAGATTTCCTATATACAAATCACAAACATGCAGAGGAAGAAATTAGGGAAACTACACCCTTCACGATAGCCACAAGCAATATAAAATATCTAGGAGAAACTCTAACCAAGCAAGTGAATGACTTATTTGAAAAAAAAAAAAACTTTAAATCTCTGAAGAAAGAGATTGAAGATGACATCAAAAGATGGAGAGATCTACCTTGTTCATAGATTGGGAGAATTAACATAGTAAAAATGGCATCTTACCAAAAGCAATTTACAGATTCAATGTAATCCCTATCAAAATACCTACAAAATATTTTGAAAATATTGAAAGATGAATTCTCAACTTCATATGGAGAAACAAAAAATCCAGAATATCAAAAACAATCCTATACAATGAAAGATCCTCTGGAGGAATCTCCATACCCAATCTCAAGCTGTACTATAGAGCAACAGTAATTAAAATAGCATGATACTGGTATAGCAATAGGCTGGTGAATCAATGCAATTGAATTGAAGTACCAGAGATGAAACAACACACTTTTGGCTACTTGATTTTTGACAAAGAAGCCAAATCTACTCAATGGAAAAGCGATAGCATCTTCAACAGATGGTGCTGGTCTAACTGGATGTCTACATGAGGAAAAATGCAATTAGACCCATATTTGTCACCATGTACAAAACTCAAGTCCAAGTGGATTAAAGACCTCAACATAAAACCAGAGACATAAAATCAGTTCGAGGAAAAAGTGGAGAAGAGCCTGGAATACATTGCCACTGGAAATAACTTCCTGAACACAACACCAACAGCCTGACCTTAAGGTCAACAGTTAATAAATGGGACCTCATGAGGCTGAGAAGCTTCTGTAAGGCAGGAGACATTGTCAAAAGAATGAAGCGACAGCCTACAGACTGGGAAAATATCTTCACCAACCTTACATCTGACAAAAGTCTAATATGCAAAATATATAAAGAACTCAAGAAATTAAACACCATCAAACCAAATAACCCAACTGAGAAATGGAGTTCAGAACTAAATAGAGAATTCTCAATAGAGGAATATCAAATGGCTGAGAAACACTTAAAGAAATGCTTAACCTCCTTAGTTATAAGAGAAAAGTAAATCGAAATAACACTGACATTCCATCTTAAATGCATCAGAATGGCTAAGATAAAAAACTCAAGTGAAACCACAAGTTGGCAAGGATGTGGGGAGAGAGGAACACTCCTTCATTTCTGGTGGGAATGCAAACTAGTACAGCTACTTTGGAAATCTATCTGGTGCTTTCTCAGAGAACTGGGAATAGGGCTTACTCAAGATCCAGCTATTCCACTCCTTGGAATATACCCATAAAATGCTCCACCACACAACAGGGACATATGCTCAACCATGTTCATAGTTGCCTTATTCATAATAGCCAGAACCTGGAAACAGCCTAAGCTTCCCTCAGTAGAAGAATGGATAAAGAAATTGTGGTACATTTATGCTATGGAATACTACTCAGCTTTAAAAACAAGGAAGTCCCAAAATTTGTGGACAAATGGATTGAACTAGAAATTATCATAATGAGTGAGTTCACCCAGAAGCAAAAAGAGTCAAATGGTATATACTCACTTATCAAGACACTAGCCCAAGGGGCATGTCCCATGAAAGTCTTCACTTACCAGGAAAGTGGGACACACGGCAAGACATCCTATTGGGACTTTAGGTGAGAGAAGCATTGAAAAATGGGGAAATACAAGGATCCAGAACGTCCTAGAACTCTACAAGTATAACATTATGATGCGTGGATCTGGGTCCAGGGGTCCTGCTCAAACTATGACACCAGCCAAGGACAATATAGGCAGTAAACATTGAACCCCTATTCAGATCTAGCTGATGGACAGGGTATTCTCCACCGTTGAGTGGAGAGTGTGGTCTGACTTTCATGTGAACTCTAGTGCCCCATTTTTTTACCACATCTCTTTGATGGGGAGGCCTGGTGGCATTCAGAGGATAGCAGATTACCAAGAAGAGACTTAATACCCTATGAACACATACAGGGGAGGAGGTCCCCCTCAGTCACAGTCATAGGGGAGGGGAGTAAGGGGAAATGGGAGGGAGGGAGGAATGGGAGGATACAAGGGATGAGTTAACAAGTGAGATGTAATATGAATAAGTTAATAAAATATTTTTTAAAAAGAAAATAAAAACAGAATCAAAATATTTTTATAGAAATATATTAGTTTATGTTTACATGAAAAACTTGTTTTTTTTTTTTTTTTTGTTTTTTTAGGCAACAAAGCATTTCTACTATCTAAAGAGATAAGGGATATAAATGTTTTACCTTTCTCCGAAGAACTGAGTGCACATAGAGTTTATGTAATTATGTCATGGGTATTTATGATTATTGTTTCATGCATTATTTGTGCCTAAATATATATAACATACCATTGCCAATTCAAGGTTTTATTTACTTTTTATTGTGTGCTAAAATTGCTGATATTCTTGGTACTCCTAGTTAAATTATGTATGTTCAGATTTACAAATATTAGGATTTGGGTGATTCATTAAAATGTCTGACAATTGTTAACTGCCTTTATATATGCAGGCACTCTCAAAACCAAAAAGTTCTTCGTATGATATCTTTTGGTCTCATGAAACTTTAAAATGGTAACTGTTCCCAGAGGAACCAAGATAAAAGATTTCATTAAGATAAGAAATTAAAAATATATGAAAAGATTTTGATAAGGAGTTTTTGCCCACTTTTCTTAAGGTTTTATCACTGAAGAAACACTATAACCTTGGCAACTTTCAAAAAGGAAAACATTTAATTACAGCTGGCTTACAGTTTCATAGGTTTAGCCCATTATCATCAATGGTGTTAAGCATAGTGACATGCAGGTAGGACATGGTATTGAAGGAGGTGATAGTTCTGTCTTTATCTGTAGGCAGCAGAAGTTAACTACCAGACTGGACATGGCTTGAGCATCTGAAACTTCAAAGCCCATCCACTGAGGCCAGTTCCTCCAACAAAGAATAGAATCTAACCGATTCTACACTATTTCCTACTTGTGCCACTCCCTTTGTGCCTATGTGGCCATTTTCTTTCAAACCACTGCCAAGAGCCACTCTGCTAAGGGAGTTCACTAGGCATGTGGCCTGTCTAGGAGGTGATCTGGTGTTTACAAGGTCTTATACCAGGATGCACCCCCAAACTGCTTCCAGCTTCTGGCATGCTGTCAGGAGCCATTGATTTGGGAAAGTCCAGTAGACATGAGAGATCTCTGCAGGTGATGTGGTATTTGCAAAGTCTGTATCTTGAAGTACACCAGAACCGCTTCCAACCTCTGACTACCCTGCCAATTATATTTTGTTGCATCTCTCTAAAATCTGGCATCAGAGCAGGGCATGGTGGCACATTCCATTAATCCCAGCACCCAGGGAGGCAGAGGCAGGTGGATCACTGTGAGTCTAAGGCCAGCTTGGTCTACAAAAGTGAGTCCAGGAGAGCCAGGACTACATTCAGGGCCAGCCTGGTCTACAAAGTGAGTCCAGGATAGCCAAGATTACACAGAGAAACCTTGTCTTGAAAAACCAAAAGTAAATACACCTAGCATTGGTATGAATTGTTATTTTCTGGGCACTGACCAGCTCTGATTGAGGAAACTTCCTACATGATATTTTTGAAGATGTACTGTTTGTTACTCACTGAATTAATCTCTGATTATGGAATTCCTGATTTGATTCAAATAGTTTTAAAAGTTAAAGTTGGTTTATGGCTGCTTCACTAAGGATAGCCTACTAGCAGATTTGTGTCTTCAGATAAGCCTTCACTGCAGATGGCACCATGAATCCTGATATTTCACCATAAATATAGGCAAGTTTGTTTAAACTTTACAAGTATGAATGAAGTTACCTAGAGATGTCTGAATTTATTCTGTTTCTTAGAATGAAAAACAGATAAACTTATTGTCCTGGGCTCATTATGAACTAAGAGATAGCTGGATAATGTATAGTCAGGTCCGTCCTAATTGATAAGTTGTATACTCTTGTAAGTTTCAGACCTTATTAACTTTAGACCCTGTCAATCTTTGTCATTCTAAACTCACCATGAACTTATGTTATGGATATATAGATAAGAAATATTTAGATTTAAAACATGTAACCTGTTATATTTTAGAATTCATCTGTTTTTGTGATTAATTGTACTCTTTTGACTATGAGGTAATTCCCTTTTCTCAGAAGTAAAAGTATGGTCTTCTACAATAAACGTGGCTGGGAAAATTTGGAAGCTTAACTTCAGTGGAAGTTAAGATGCCTGACTTCATTCACTTCTTCTCTTGATCCTTTTATCTTGAATGTATGTGCTGAAAATTGGGAAAGCTGACTTCAGTTGAAGTCAAGATGCGTAATTCCAGCTACCGTTTGTCTTGAATGTATGTGTGTGAGTGGTTTATTTTCTCTCTCCTACTTCTTATTTCTCTGTAGATTCACAACTAAGTTGGCAGACTCAGGGCCATCAGCCTTCTATGGCTAATAAGCTTAAGTTTACACCAACTTATTAGAGATCTGTGCAAAGAGGCCTGTCTACAGATCAAAAAGCCTCCTTTTATGACTCCAGTACAGTTTCTAGCCAGAAGCCACTTTTACAGCCTCATCCATAGGAAACTTGTTGTCAGTTTAAGTTCTCCTCCTTGGCCTTAGCACAGCCAGTCACTAGAGAAGAAACCTTGGACTCTTTTTCTCCTTCCCTCCTTTCTCTTTCAATCCTGATTGGTTACCTGAGCCATCAGCTCTGGCCACACAAGAGATGAAGAGAACTGGAAGGGCATCCACATCCAGCACCAGAGACACTACCCTGGACCCTTTTCAGAGCACCAGCTGGGCATTAACAAACCACCATACTACCTATGTGTAAGATTTTAAATGATTAAATGTTTAAGAAATTTCAAACCTCTTAGAATTTATTAGCAAAACTATACCGTATTTTCTACCAACTAAAACCGAGAGTCATCAGAGAGTGTCTGAGGCCTATAACAGAAGTTCTTAATTCTGCTACTGCACACTTAATAGTCTCATGGACTTAATGATATTTGGTTTATAACTTTTTTTGTTCTGTTACTATAAAAACTTCATGAAACTGCTTCCACATTAGTATATGGAATTTTAATAACCTAAATCTCTGTTTCTGGGCATCATCACTCATATTTAGCACCAAAATAAAATATCTCTTTTCCTTTTGAGGTAAGAGATGTGTTTTTTGTTGACAAACCAACAAGAATATATTTTTAGTGTATAAGTGTTTCTGTTTTCATGAGACAGCATTTTAATTTACATAAACTTGGTCCAAAGAGAGAAATGAAGCAGTTAAGGACTTCCACTACACACGTGACATAATAATAAACACCTATGTTTGGGATTTTTGTTATTTTATTTGGTGATATAATTAGTTGCTCTGAAGAACAAGTTGAAAAAAAAGACAAAATGAAACAAAGTAACCATGGTTGATGTTTAAAGACATATTCCTGCTGACACCAGTTTTTTTTGCCACCTAAGGTATTAATTAGATAACATATTGATAGTTATTTTATTCCAGTTATGACTGTAATAGGACTGGAACACAAATTAAAGTTTCAAATTATGCTTTCTCCAAGGGAAGTCATTTAAAATATGACATATTCATGTAAATTATTCTGTTTTATTTTAATTCTATTTAGAAAAATTATCTAAATTCAACACCAAAAATTAGGATCTCATGTTAGTGTTTCTACTTAGATACTTTAAAAAAGATTTAAATTGCCAATAAGGGAGGAACTTATGTTATTTATATATTGGTTATCTCCAGATTATATATATATATACTATTAAATGAGATGATTTAGTCTCATAAATAAAATAATAGTCATTTATTCATTTCAAAGCTTCATTTAAAATGGAGAATAAGGATGTCAAGTGAAACAAAATTTTTACTCTCCACTTCTTTGAATTTAACTTATAGAAAGGTACACATTTTGGAAACTTGTGCAGATGACTAACGCTGTCACATTGGAGCTTCCGGATAGTTTCTAATATAGTTTGTAATTTTAATAAGTGGATTATTCTATTAAAACTATATGACAAATTGAAGTGTGACCATTATTTTTAAAGTTTACTTCTGGGGTTCTTAAGACAAAATATATTTTGAAAGGACCATCAGAAATGATTATTAACAAAAGGAAATCTTTAATTGGTCTCCTTGCCACTGGAATATTATATGGCCCTATAATCTTAGGTACTTGCTTCTTCAAAAACACCCAGACAAAGAGAAGATGCAGAAATAACCATGTTTACCAAAAGCATGAGAATTCAACCCCAAAAAAGACCTTTAAATTTAGTTCTTGCTTTCTCTACAAAGAAAGGAATCTTAAGAAGGATAATGTCTTATGTTACAAAGTAAGGATGTGTCTTCAGGTCCAATGATGGCTACTCTTGTTGTTGTTGTTGTTGTTGTTGTTGTTCCTTTTCTGTCCATTGGTATTTTTCCCCTGGATTTCTGAGAGATTGCACGCACTAAAGCTGAGCTTAGAGAGCCTTGTGAGGAGCTATAGAAGACACTAGTAACCGAGCTCGGTTGTCGGGTTCTCTGCTAGAACAAGCTATGTTCATAACCACTGAGCCATCTCTCCAGCCGACGGCTACTCTTAAAGATGTTTCCCAAATTGGTTTGATAAACACCCTACTTGAACAACATTAGATAATCATAAAGGCATCTCATGTAACTCTTGATATGGTAGTTAAAGAGCAATAATTTTCTTTTTAATATAAGGGCCTTCTCCTTATCAATAAACAAAGATCCATTTCTTAACTAACCTGTGTAGTAACTTGTTTTGATTGGAATGTCCAAACTCAAAGAAGTGGATCTCTTCTTGTAATTGCTCTTCTTTACTTTTCTATAGAATCCATATGTAACCATCAGTGTGCTCTTTCCACAGCTTTTGGAAACTCACACTAACTTCAAAATTAAGATGTTAATGATAGCTACAATACAAAATATGATGTATCTTAATACTCTGTTAATACAGGAAACTATGCCAGTAGTGTGCTTCAAATATATACCTAAAAACTGTGATAGAGTTCTTTTAGTCTTTCAAGGTTTACATATTCAAATCAAATATCTGTCATATTGAATGTTAAGCTTAAGCTTTAATGATCTATTATGATAATCAGGCATGTCACCAGCCATGCTAGGCTTTGGTGCTAATTTAGTCATAACTGTTTAATATATGTTATTTCAGGTACCAAGCCATGACATCTTTTCTTCCAGAATTGCCTGTAATGATGGTGATCTTACTAGCCTCAAGCTCCTTAGATCTTCCCATTTCTCATGTAGATGGGACTAGATAAGAATTCTGATTCTGGGATTAGTAAGCCTGCCACCATGTTCGACTCTGTTACAGTAAATTGTATCAGTTCGGCCTAAAATGGCTAATAACTGACACAGAGTCTGAAACATACTTTAAAGTTGCCAGAACTACACTTGGCAGAATCTAAACTGATACAAATATACTTGTAAACTAACATAGACAAACTAGTCTAAACCTTATAACTTACATATATCCTGAACACTTGCCACTGTGCTCCTTGGAGACTTCTCTCTCCTTCCCTGTCAACCATAAACCAGTTTCTTTCTCTCTTTCCTCTCAATCTTGGGTCCCCCCCCCCACCTCCAGGAAATTCTGCCTTCCACTTCCTGTCCTTCTGCCAACCTGATTGGCTAAACAGCACTTTATTGACAGTTGTTACATCCACTCAAGACATTCTTCCACAAGCTCTAAAGAAATTATAAGAAACTGATCAAGGAAACTGTCTTGGGTGGAGAAGTAATTGATAGACAGATAGAAAACAATGGCTATGTGAAGAGAAAAGCCTGATAGAAGGGCAACACTGTTCTCCTGAGATCTGGTCTTCTTTTATTGATAAGAAATAAAAGACTTATGCTTCAAATGACACTGATAGGGATGAAATGATCCACTTACACAATACATGCCTTCTATAAGGTATCTTATCAGAGCCAATACATAAATTATGCTCAGTCATGGCAAGGTGATTCAGTCTCAGAAAAAGACTGTAATTAGGCTATGATTACCTAGGGAAAAATTATGCATAACTTTGTGATATTAGCATATTTCCATCCTAGACCCAATGTTGCCTGTCATAAGTCTACCTTTAAGGATACTTTAATGAGAAAAATTCCTTAAATCTTAAGTTTGTTACATAATAAATTTGTATTTTGTTATGAATATGTGTGTTTTGCCTCCATGTATGCTTATGCATCATGTGCATGGCTGATGTCTGTGCAGGTAAGGGCATCAGATTCTCTGAAACTGGATTTGCAGATGGTTGTAAGCTGCCATGTAGGTACTAGAAATCAAACTCTAGTCCTCTATAAGAATAAATGTCCTTAATCATAGAAATATCATATGTCCATGCCTAAGAGATTGACATTTTATTTTTCTTTTCTTTTGTTTTGCTTCGTTTTGTTTTTTTGAGACAGGAATTCTCTGTGTGGCTTTGGCTGTACTTGATTCACTTTGTAGACCAGGCTGGCATTGAACTCATAGAGCTCTGCCTGCCTCTGCTTCCCAGAGTGATCAGATTATTAGGCATATGCTACCCACCTTGCAGGGGATGGACATTTTATTAGAAACTTTTAGAGCTGTAACTTGAGAACCACAAAAATCCCTTACAAAGTGTGTTGGATTGAATAAGAATGGCCCCCATAGGCTCATAAATATGAATGCTTACTCAACAGGGAGTGGTATTACCTGATAAGGATTAGGAAGTATAGCCTTGTTGGAGTAGGTGTGGCATGGTTGGAAGAAGTGTGTCACTAGGGATAAACATTGAAGGTTCAAGTAACAGGCCCAGGGGCTTTATATTCTGATGTCTATGGATATATAGGTATTACTCTCAGCTACTTCTCCAGCATCATGTCTGTCTGCATGGCACCATTCTCCTTGCTATGAAGATTATGGACTAAACCTCTGAAACTGTAAGACAGGCACAATTAAGTGTTTTGCTGTATAAAAAGTTTCCTGGATATGCTCTCTTTCCAGCATTAGAAAAATAACTAAACAAAAATTAATTGTGTGAAGTGATGTATTGCTGTGACAAGGCTGATAATACTGGTTATTGGCAAAATATGAACTTCAGGTCTTTGGATAAAAAACACAGTTGAATGCTTTAATCAGGGCTTAATGAGCATGGGAGACAGTGGTGATGAAAGCAATGTAGATTATGATGGCATTAATCAAGAAATTTCAGAGAAGTGGCCTAGAGATTATTCTTATAATATTTTGGCAAAGAATGTGACTGGTTTTTGCCCTTGTCCAAAAAATTTCTGTCTAATGCCAAATTGGAGAGTTTTGGATTAATGACCCTGGCAGAGATTTCAAAATCACCACTTATTGACTATGTTTCTTGATAAGTAGTGGCCACTCATATGCACATATATAATAAAAAAGAGCAAACAGAACAAGAAAAAATACAAAATGTAAAGTTTGAAAAGGAGCACAAGGAAAAAATTGAAAGAAAATCCCAATGTTAAATGGAATAAAGGATGTGATGACCTTATGGCAATACCAAATCCAGTTGTGAAAAGGAATTAAAGAAAAACATAAGCAGTTAAGGAAACAATCAAAAACAGAACAAGCAGAAGAATGTGCAAGCTTTGGTCATGTGTTTCTGGCTTTCAAGTCAATAACACAAGAAACGATGCAAAAACACAAATTTCTCCCTTTGTTGTTGCAGACATGAGGATAAGTTGTAGAGGCTTTGCTTGACAAAGTTCCAGAGACCTCCAACTATCCAGCATGTTCTATAGAGATCTAGAATAGCTGGTGAGGTTTTGCTTGACAAAGTTCCAAAGATCTCCAGCTGATCACCATTGCCCCCAAATATTTTGTATGGTCCAGTTGTAATGTTGTTTAGAAAGCTACTATTTCTCCTAAAACTTTTTTATCTTTATTTTTTAGCCCTAACAAAAATCACACAGGGAAAAACTGTTTTCTACAGAAAATATAGAAAGAGGGCATCTGGTCAAAGTCTTGAGACAATGATAGCATTTTTGCTCTGACTGTGAACACTCAAGGAGAAACTGCATGTAAGAAAGTTAAGACATAGACATAACAGTACATGACTAGATACTTTTACCTATAGAAATGTTTCTTTAGAATCTGCTTTGAGAGCACTAGAAAGTGGGCTTGAAATGTCATGTCTTATAGTTATTTTACAATAGAAGACCCATTGGCAGTTAGCCTATGCTTGTATTCCACACCTGTTCATTTGGGACTGGGAGTAACTCAAGTTTATTTTCTTAATAGAGAAGATTTAGCTCAAGTTATTTTTCTATGATAGTCTTGTAAAGAGAATTTCTTTAGCCTAAGGAGATTTATGATTAAACTTTCCTGAATATTGTTTAAGAAGTAATAATCAGGTTTTGCTGAACATTGTTTGAAAATTGATGGCTTTTTGTTGTATGCTTTCTTGAAGGTAACAGAATTATTGGTATTTCCTTGTTACTCTGTGGATATTTTATTGCTTTAGTGATTGTAAAAGATGGAGAACAATCATGATGTAATCTGTAATGGAAAAAAAATGAACTTCATTTCAATAAAATACTGAGGTTGGCCCAAGGAGAGAGAGCAAACAAGGAACCGACATGAGAGAGTAAATTAGAGTGAAATTTAGAACAGCAATAGAGATAGAGAGATGAGGAATAGCAATAGAGATAGAGAGGTATGGAACAAGCAAGATTAGAAAGATGGGCAACAACAAGAAAGGAGCTAGAAAGATGGGGAAAAGCAGGAAGAGAATTATAAAGATGGGTAACAGCAAGCAAGAAGTGAGTTAGAAAGACAGGATACAGCAAGTAAGAAGAGAGATAAAAAGATGGGTAATGGGGTGACTCAGCTGTCTGGTCCCTGAGGACTTGCCCCCCTGCAGGTTCCATAAGCAACGTGACTGGACAGTGAGCAGGCAGTATTGATTCCCTCCCCCCCAGAAGGGCTGTCCTTCCCTCGGTCACTCCAAGCCCAACCTGGAGGACCGGTCAGACCCCTTAACTGTGAATGAGATCATCCTGGGCGGCTTGTCCACAAGCCATGCTGAAATCTAAAACCCTGTTGTAGAGTGGGGGACATGCAAGCACTTTCAGCTCCATCCTACCAGGTGAACTGACCGCTCTGACTCCTTTCCCAACTGTCAATGCCAGGATTTTGTATTCTGTTTTGTAAGGATTTAATAAAAGTCATTTAAAAATCTCTGTGCAGTGACAGCAGCAGAGGTGGTGGCTGCCTGAAAAAAAAGATGGGTAACAACAAGCAGGAAGAGGGATTGAACGATGGGTGACAATGAGCCAGGAGCCAGGCAGACAGCAAGCAAGATAGAGACAGAGAGAGATAGAGAGACAAAATAAAAATTTCCTGGGCTTTAAGGCCTTCAACTTGTACCACATATGCCTGAGTCTTTGAGTATTTCCTCTTCCTTCATTCTTCAACCTCTCCTCAACAACGGTTCCTATAGTTAATTGTTCAGTCAACCATTGGTTTCCCTTAATGAGCCATTCACTGCCTGATCAATTCTCACTACCATGGATCTCTTCTCTCCTCTTCACTGTTCCTGGAGCTGGTTTTGGGGAGCAGCATTTTGTGACCAAGGAATGCTTCTGAGGCCAAGCATAAGTCAGGGGGCTGAGAAAGACAATTTCACAAAGTTATGAAGGTAATGTCTAGACTGCCTTGAGAGCCCAAGATGTTAAGAGTTTCCAGACTTGTGGAATGCCTGTCAAGGTAAGCTGTAACAAGGTATGGAACCACTGTAACAGAGAAGTGTGTTATAGTCAACAGAGCTGAAAGGAGTAGATGAAGATCAGCAGAATACTTTGACATCAGACACGGAAAGGGACAATTTGGAGTTTCCCCTACTTGTTATTGGCTTTCTTTTGTTACAACATTATTGTACAACTTTTACTTAATTTTGTGAGTATATTAGAAGTATGCTGATTTTTATTTTTGATTTTATGTTAGGTTACAGTTAAGTGGTTTCCATGAGCCTCAGAAAAGTCTTTGAACTTTGGACTTTCAAACAGTATTGAGACTGTAGTATACTAAATTGAACCTAGTGCATTTTTTATGCATTATGATATAGCCACAAACATAGTGGTGACAGGGAATAGAATATCGTGGCTTGAATAAGGATGGCCCCCATAGGCTCTGAGATTTGAAACTGTAACTCGGCCTCAATTATATGTTTTCTTTTATAAGAATTGCCTGGATGATGCCATCTTTTCACAGAAAGAGAACAGTAACTAAGACACATACTTATTATATAAAATCTTAATGATGAATCTTTGTTTTGAAGCCCAGATTTTTTTCTTTCAACATATTTTTTGTGCTTTTAATAAAAACAAATCTCTTTTTTATGTGAGCTACCTTAAATTAAGAAATTGAAAGCCATCTTGTGTGACATAGAAAGTCTGTCTCCAAACAAACAAATCCAAGAGAAAGGAACTGGTGGAGGGAAGAAAAGTGAGTGTGAGAAGAGGCAATGAAAGAAAGGATGGGGAGAGTAAAGGAAAGGTTTTAGACAGTAGCTTCTTTGTTATATTATCAGTGTGCTTGGGTAGGAGGAATATGTTCCCCTTTTCAAAATGTATATTACAATTTCTTTACCATCAACCATGGCTCTGACTTGATCTAAGGCCACAAGCCTGATAAAGAAAAGCCACTGGAGACCAAGAACATGATAAAATTTAGTTATAGCTTCAATAAGCATATTAACCTTGTTTGGTGAATGTGATTTTCAAGCTGTGTAGCATAAATGGTGGGGTTTTTTTGAGCTGGCAGTGGTCTCCAATGACAAAGAGAAACTCAAGGGAAGGGTGGAGAAACACATTTCTACCAATGTGAAGCTAGAGGTGGAAGGCATCATCAAGGTTTTTATTAGGAAATCATGTACCAAGGATAGGCCTTCATTGACTTTGTGTGTACTAAATCCATTATACAATAAAAAATTATTGAATGGCATAGTCATACTAGAGCTGTATCACTAGCTAATCCAAGACATGAATTGAGAAAAGGACATAGAGTACATGTAATCATGCCTGGTCATGAATTGATCATTATTGAATCTAAAACCACGGCCTATAGTTAGAGTAAATTTATGTTTTCTATTTTCTGAAGATTTTATTTTATTATATGTGTGCAAATATTTTGCCTATATCTATATCTGTGCACCATGCACACATCTAGTACTGATGGAGGACCAAAGACAGTGTCAGATTCCCTGGGTCTGGAGTTACAGGCACATGTGAGCTACTATGTGCTTGCTACGTATCAAACTCCAGGTGCTTGGCAAGAGCAACAAGTGCCCTTAACCACTGGGAAAACTTCTCAGCCTTTGTTTGTTTATAAGTGCTTGGGATGAAACATGGGGAGTACAACTAATGTTCTGTGTAAATACACCTCAAGGCCTTGATCATTTCCACACCTTAAAAAATGGAGAAAGTGAATTCATTCATGAAACATCAAGAATTGAGTCAATATTAAAAAAAAAATGTAAAAACAAGACCCAATGTACTGTGTATTTTTATTAATTCTTGAAATTAATTAGAGTTAAAGGATGAAGCAATTACACCACCATCTTTATATGCATCAGGTTGTAGAATGACCAGTCATACTAGGTGAATTAAAATTCTCCAAAAGCTAATTAGAGACACATCAGAGTAGGACTTTGAGGAATGCTAATTTATCATTGATGCAAACATGGAACACCTGGAGATGAAACTATTAATTGAAGAAACCATGATACTTAGGAGAGGATAAGCTTTCTCCTCAAGTATCCACCAATAATTGCATCAAATGTTGTATCACTAAGTGGCAGGTAGTATAAGACAGCTGTATAACCTTCAGTATAAAGTACATGGCACCACCCAGAGAGCTTTTTTTCAAAGAGCTCACCCAGAGTTAGTTAACTGACAAGATAATTGATTCTAGTTCAGCAAACAAAATCATTAAAATTGTTGGTGACGGGCTATATGGCCAATGTTCTTCCATCTTGTCAGAGCCTAGGTTCCTATTTCTCCAGCAGTCTGCCATTTACCAGAAGCCAGCTGACCCTGTCATGGTTTGGCAGTTAGACACCTGTTGTGGTTTATTGTGGGGGATGGTCATTCTAAGACCCCCCAAAGCTCATAATAAGAGCTACTTCTTTCTGGCTATAAACTAGCTTTTTCAGTAAGACTACTGGTAAAATCAGATTAAAGGCCAGCTGCCTGCGAGCAGCAGTTCTGGGAACTTTTTCCTGACTAACTCCATCTTTTACAACTTCCCTTTCTCTCTGGAATTTCTCTATCTTCTGTGATTACATCAGCTGTAAAGGTAGACACCTGCTGGAGCACTCCAGAGTTAAATATCCATAGCAACTCTCGCTTATGCAAGTACCCATGCCCCTGTGCCTATAAAAACTCTGTGAAACTTTTCAATAAACGGGGCTTGATCAGAATCCAGACCTGCCCTTATTTCTTTGTGTCTCCTGTCCCCCCACTTATCTGCCCCCTCCACAGGTACCCATTGAAGACCTCGCAGTCCCAGGCCATAAAATCACAATGTAGGATGCAAAAGGGGACATTGCAGAAATATATCTGTATGTCTAAGTGTTGTCAATCATAAACTTAAAAGGCAGACTGAGTAAATTATGTGCAACAAAACTATGGAAAAATAAAAACTTCAAAAGAATTGAGTCTTATAATGCTTTGGGAACATCCCTTACACCAGTTTTTCAACTTAATGTATTTTAGAACAGTTCATATGGTAGAGAAAAACTATTATGGCACTGAAAATAGGTTGGCTTTTGTTTTTAGCACTGAATTCAGAGGACAATGTGAGATGTTAATGAATTATGATACTCATGTTAATAAATACTATTTTGATGGTTATTCTTGCTTGTCAACAGGACGATATCTGGAACTAAAGCCAAAAAATAGAGTACACAGCTGTGAGAGATTTTTGTTTTATTTGAAGTAGGAAGACCCATTTCTAATCCATATTTTAAAGATAGGAATATACACATTTTATGGATAATTTTTGAGATGGGGAAGATGTGCCTTTGATCCAGGTCTTGAGATGGGAAGACAAAACTTTAATCTGGGATACTCCTTCTGTTGGAAGCCTCTATAAGGGCATGGAAGAAGGAAATCTTTTGCTGTTTGCTTGCCTTCACCTAGCTAGCAAGTCCATTCCTTCACTAACATAAAGATTCTAGTGTATACTGAAGAGCAACTGAGCCTTGTGGACTGACCAACTACTGGATTCTTAAACTTTCTGTATGTAGCCAGACATTATTTGACTCCAGCCTGCAAGTCATTCTAATAAGTGTGTGTGTGTGTGTGTGTGTGTGTGTGTGTGTGTGTTTGTGTGTGTGTGTGTGTGTTTGTGTGTGTGTGTGTGTGTGTGTGTGAGAGAGAGAGAGAGAGAGAGAGAGAGAGAGAGAGAGAACATTTTATGAGTGATAAAGATTCATTCTATAAATTTTGTTACTTTTTGGAACCCTTTCTGATGCAACTATGTTTGTATATTATTTACCTTGAACAATAATAATTAAAACTTTGATTTTATTGCACAATTGGCCAGAAAAAAAACAGGAAACAAAATCAAAATAAAGACTAAATCCAACAACTCAACTAATGAAGTCATGAACCAAATAAGAAAGAATGTTAGAAGGTGTCATTTTGTCATTTTCTGTCATAGGCTACCTGGGGCAGGATTTGATGTCCATGGAAAATCTAGTTAAAGAACTCAATAATACCTTCCATTATCCCCCTGTCCCTGCACCCATTGCCACTGTCAAGAATTTTAGACTTTCAAGGTTTTGCATGCTGTAAATTTATTTTCAGACATCAGGAAGTATACCGCCTTCCAAGGAAGGACAGTAAGAAATAAAAATCATAGCACTTAACAAAAACAGTATAGCAGCTATGCTTGCCACTCCCATGGCACTTCCTCCTCTTTGAGCATAGTAAAAAACTGGCATTTGGAAAGAAGGGATAAAAGCTACCCCCTCCTTGTTGGACACTGAGAAGTAATTACACATAACTGCAAGAAAAATAAAGCTGCTTGAAATAGCATTGAGAACGGCTGAAAGGACAAATGGATTGTAATTGTCATTCTTCCTTGGCTTCTTCGAGAATACTTGCTGTAGAGCAAGGACAGCAGAAGCTGTACCAATCAGACCAATAATGTTTGCAACTAGGAGCAGATGTTGAGATGCCCGGATATCCAAAGGAATAAGCGTGTCATGGTAGTTGTAGCGATGACAAACTCTTAGGTGGCTGGAGTTGTCGAGGTGGTGGCAGATACAGGACCTCCACATACCTATAAATGCCATGCTTGGGTACGAAAGCATGGGTTCTTCCATGTACCACACTCTCCACTGTGGAAGGCTCATAGACGTGATGCACATTATCCATCCTATGGTGGCCAAGGCGATACCTCTTATTTGGTGATTGGCAACTTTGTTGAAAAAGACCATCCTAGCATCAAATATTTGGAAACTGAAAATAAATACAGGAGCATGTAAGAGTGACATCTTTCAGCCTTAGGCAGTGCCGCTAAGAAGAGCAGTATCAGAATGGAATCTTGTGTTTGAAAAAGTAGGCCTTTCTCATTAAGATCTGCTTCTGGGAGTGTGGCCTGAAAAGCCAGGTAAAAGGGCACTGTCATGGTATTTCCTGATAATTTCACAATAATCAAAGGTTAGCTGATTCTGGTACATACAGTTTACTACTTGATATACATTACCTTAAAGCCAATCCTTTCACTTGAATATTTACCACACATCTCACTAGATGACAACTGACAATTTTGAAACTAGGGCAATTTATACCAGGAAGCAAATTTTCAGTAAAGAGAGAATATTAAGTACATACTGCAGTATAATTTTTTTATTTATTTTCTTTTGACTGTCATAAAATGTGTTAGAAAAATACAAAACAAGATATATTTGAATTTTGAGATGATGTTCTGTTTCTTTTTTTATGTTAAAAGTCTAGAGTGTGTGTGTGTGTGTGTGTGTGTGTGTGTGTGTGTGTGTGTGTAAGAAGATACTCAATAGAATCCAAACTTTGAACTTTGAATTTTGAGTTTACTTTTTCTGTGGGCTTTCAAATTTCAGTGTGATCTACTACTTCTTGTAGTGCCTGGCAATGGTAGCAATTTCTGTATCTCTGTGTCTGTATCTCTCTGTCCTTGCCTATCTATTTTTTTTATAACCATAGTCCCTATGTTTCTTAATCTTAGTCAGGGCCTGAGTCTTTAATGTAAATCACCCATTCTTGGCATTATTTATTCTTGGTGTGTGTGGTGAGGGATGGCATCATGGCAGAAGGTGAATGTGACAGAGAGTACTTACCTCATAATGGACAGGAATCACAACATAATATTTAATTAGAGTTTAAATATAAATAGGCAGAGCCTCTGGTATTTGTTTACTGTAGCTATGACACAACTTCTTAATTGTCCCAAACCTTCAATAACATGATCATCTTACAGCCAAGGATTTAACACTTAAGCTACATGGTAAATTAGGGCCTGTCTTTACAAAAGGTAAAAATCTTTTCTTATTTTTAACCTTGGAAGGATGATAAATTCTCAAATAGTTGACATCATGGATGAACCTTGAGGATATTCATCTAAGTGAAATAAGTCAGTCACAAATCAAGTACTGATCAAATTCCACTAGAAAGGTCCCTTGTAGGATCAATTCTAGAGAGATATAAAGTAGAATGGTGGTTGATTAGGGCTGTGGAAGTCAGCAAAGAGATACCGTAATGATTCGACAGCACTGTTAACGTACTTACTGCCATGGAATTGTATACATGATAGTTATTGTTAAAATTTATGTATATATTTATCCACATTAAAAAAATACAAAACAAGGAAGACTAGGCCATATACTAACCAGCAATGCTGTCTTCAAGTTAACCAGTGACCAGTATCTTGGCAGGAACCCAGAATGGCTGCTCTCTGTTCCAAGAGAGCCAAGAAGGACACAGAGCTACCAGTTGTCCCTCCTGCTTGAGAGACTTCTTGACAACACTAGTGAATTCTTCAAAGCTCTGAGCCTTTTCTTGTACCATCACATTCTAATGCTCTGTGACCTCATCATCCCTCTCTCCTCTCTCTCCTCTCTCCCCCTCATTTCTCCCCACCCCTCTCTCCTTTATCTTTTCTATGTAACCCTCCTCTCTTCTTTTTACATCTCATACCCCTCCCTTCTCTCTCCATCTTCTCTACCCTCTCTTGCATCCTACCATTCTCTTCCTTCTCTTTCCTCTCCCAATTTCCCTCTTTATCCATTTCTTCTCTTGCTATCTCTCAATCTTTTCTCTTACCTCTCTCTACTCTATCTCCCCTCCTTGTTCTCTGCCCTCTTTTTCTCTCTCTTCCCTTCCCTCTATCTCCCATTGTCTCTCAGTATCTATTGATAGAGGATTAGAACACTCTATTACTTTCCTTAGCTATCTCTTCCTAGCTCTCTTCCTCCCTCCCTTTCTATCTCTCTTCCTCCTTTTTCTCATACTCACTTTTGCTCTGTCTTTTTTTCATACTCTCATCCCCCTCTCTCTCTCCTAGTTTCATTTTCTTTCTGTCTTTTGGTGCCATTCCATTTATCACTGACTCACTCCTTCTCCTCCTCCTTCTCCTCCTCCTCATCCTCTTCTTCTTCTTCTTCTTCTTCTTCTTCTTCTTCTTCTTCTTCTTCTCTCTCTCTCTCTCTCTCTCTCTCTCTCTCTCTCTCTCTCTCTCTCCCCTCTGTAGCACTTTTTGCTCTGAGGGATGGGATGGAGCATGAAGATGGATAAAAAAAATAGTGCGAGAATGGTAGAGAAAAAAGAGGAGAGAAGAGGAGAAAGGGAGAACGGGGAAATGGAAGACAGAGAAGGCAGTATTGGGAAAAAGAACAAAAAGAAAGTGAAAAAAGAGGAATTGAGGAAGAGAAAGAGAGATTGGGAGTGAAATGAAGGAAGTGAAAAGAGAGATACAGAGAGAAAAGAAAAGAGAAATAGAAAGAGAGAAGGTAGAATGAAGAAAGAAGTAGGGATAAATGGAGAAAAAGAAGTAATGAGAGAAGGGGAGAGAGAAGAACACAGTGAAAGAGAGAATGGAGAGAATGAAATTGTGAGAAATGAAGAGAGTGAAAGGGGAGAAAAGAGGGACTATAAAGGGAGAAAGATACCAGGTGAATGAGACAGAAAGATGGAGAAAGGACAGAGAGTGAGGTAAAGAGAAGAAAAGAATGGAGAGACATGTGAGAGAAAGATGGAAGGTGGGAATGATAAAGAAATGGAGAGAGAAAAGGGGGAGATGCATAGGAAGACAGGGACAAAGAAAAAAGAAATGAGAGAAAGAGGGAGGGAAAAAGTGCCAGAGAGACAGAAAATGAGAGAAGAGGAAAAAGAACGAGGAAGTGTGACAGTGAAAGATATACAGAGAAAGAGAAAAAAGTAAGTCAGAGAGGAGAGAGAAGTAAAGAGGAGCAAAAAGGCAGGAGAGAGTTTGTGTGAGACAGGTAGAGAGGAAGAAAGAGGGGAGGATAGAAGAAAGGGAATAAGAGAGGGAGGAAGGGAAGAAAAGGCATGGATGGTTAGAGAGGGAGGCAGAGACATGAGAATCAGAGAAAAGGTATATAATATCACACACAGAGAGCAAGAGAGAGAGAGAGAGAGAGAGAGAGAGAGAGAGAGACAGACAGACAGACAGACAGACAGACAGAGACAGAGACAGAGACAGAGACAGAGACAGATACAGAGAGAGAGGGAGGAGAGCTAGAAACAGGAGAATGGGATACCTTTCCTTGCTCTCTTTCATTCCCCCATTTCTCCCTCCTATAACTTTTCTCCTCACTATCCATCTTTCTTTTTCTACTTCTCCCTTGACTCTTTCCTTCTGCATGTCTTTCCTTCCTATTCTCTGCCTCTTTCTCTCCCTTCCTTTTTCTGACTCATATTCTGTCTTTCACCTTTTATTTACCTATCCTCCTCTCAACTTTACTCACCATCTCTCTTCTCTCTTTCTTTCTCCCCTAACTTCTGCAACTTTCTCCTTTCTTTCTCTTCTCTCCATTCACTCTCACTTCTTTTCCATCTCTCACTCCCACTCTTTATCCCTGTTTGCATCTTTCTTTTAAACTAACCCTCCTCACCTATCTTTCCTTCTCTTTCTCTCTCCTTTTCTCTTTCCCTCTCTATAACAGTCATTCCTCCCTCTCATCCTGTCTCAATCTCTTTTTATTTCTTCTTTTCTTATTCTCTCATACTCTTTATTCTTTCTTTCTCATTTTCTCTATCTACATATCCTTTTCTATTCCTCTCACAGTTTCTCTGTATTTATCCATCTTTGTTTCTGACTCCACTATCTCCCTGTATCAATATACATATTTATGTCTTTTTCGTTTTTAAAATTTTTTATTAATGTATTCTTATTACATCTCAATGGTTATCCCATCCCTTGTATCCTCCCATTCTTCCCTCCCTCCCACTTTCCCCTTATTTCCCTCCCCTATGACTGTTCCTGAGGGGGATTTCCTCACCCTGTATATGCTCTTAGGGTATCAAGTCTCTTCTTGGTAACCTGCTGTCCTTCCTCTGAGTGCCACCAGGCCTCCCCCTCCAGGGGACATGGTCAAAAGTGAGGCACCAGAGTATGTGAGAAAGTCATATCCCACTCTCCACTCATCTATGGAGAATGTTCTTACCCTTGGCTAGATCTGGGTAGGGGTTTAAAGTTTACGGCCTGAATTGTACTTGGCTGGTGCCTTAGTTTGAGCGGGATCCCTGGGCCCAAATCTGCCTATCATAATGTTCTACTTGTAGGTTTCTAGGACCCTCTGGATCCTTCTACTTTGCCATTCTCCCATGCCTCTCTCATCTAGAGTCTCAATAGGATGTCCTTCCCTCTGTCTCAGTTTCCTGGTAAGTGAAGGTTTTTGTGGGACATGTCCCTTGGGCTAGTATGCAGATATAAGTGAATATATACCATTTGAGTCTTTCTGCTTCTGGGTTAATTCACTCATTATGATCATTTCTAGCTCAATCCATTTGTCCACAAATTTCGGGAATTCCTTGTTTTTAATAGCTGATTAATATTCCATAGTATATATGTACCACTGTTTCTTTATCCATTCTTCTATTGATAGACACTTAGGCTGTTTCCATGTTCTGGCTATTATGAATAAGGCTGTTATGAACATGGTTGAAAAAATGTTCTTGTTGTGTGCTGGAGCATCTTCTGGGTATATTCCAAGGAGTGGAATAGCTGGGTCTTTAGGAAGCCCTATTCTCATTTTTCTGAGATAGCAATAGATAGATTTCCAAAGTTGCTGTACTAGTTTGCATTCCCATGAGCAATGAAGGAGTGTTCTTCTCTCCCCACATCCTTGCCAGCATGTGGTGTCACTTGAATTTTTGATCTTAGCCATTCTGATGGGTGCAAGATGTAATCTCAGAGTTGTTTTGATTTGCATTTCCCTGATGTATGTCTTTTTCTTTCACAATTTCTCTTCCTCATTGCATCTTTTTTCTTCCCTTCTTTTTCTCTTCCCTTCTTTTTCTCTTTCTGTCTCAATGTCCCAGATTTCTCTTTCCTCTTCGGTTCTATCTCTCTCCTTTTATCACTATCACTTTTATCCCTCTCTTCTCTATTCTTCCAAATTGTAACTCACTCTGTCTTAAGGAAGAGGAAATGACCAGGAGAGAGAAAAGGGGAAGACAGAGGGAACTGATGTAGGAGGATGCTGTAGGAGAAAGCAAGAAATAGATGCAGAGGGAGAGAGAGAATGAGAAAAAGACAGAGTAAGGGAGATGAACACAAATTGAGATAGAGAGAAGAGATAGAGGAAAAAGAGTGTGAGAGAGATAAAAGGAAATAAAGAGAAGAGAAGAAATGGGGTCAAGGATGGGGAAAGACAGAATGAGAGAGAAAGGGAAGAGATACAGGAAATGAGGGTAAAAAGGAATGACAGGAAAAAAGAGAAGTAAAGAAGGAAGATAGAAGGAAGGAAAGTTTCAGATGGGGAAAAAGATAGAAGAATAGAAGAGAAAGAAATAGAGATGAAAAAGACCTTTGGGGAGAGAGAGAGAGAGAGAGAGAGAGAGAGAGAGAGAGAGAGAGAGAGAGAGAGAAAGCCTGGGGATTTGGGGTAGAGAGAGGAGGTGAGGGATTAATGGAGAAAGTAAAATTGCTAAGAAGAGGAGGAGAGTGAGACATGAAGAGAGCGGGAAAGACAGTAAACATGAGACAAGGAAAAGAAAAGCAAAATGAAGAGAAGAAAATGGGATAAATACATAGGGAAGGAGAAATAAGGAAGGAGAGAAGATAGAGGGAAAGTAAGAGAGCAAAGGTAGAGCAAGAAATAGAGTAAAAGAAAAAAGAGAGATAGTTGGTGGAAGAAAGAGCAAAGGAGAGAATAAGAGAGTAATGGTTAGAGACTTAGACTGAGAGAGACACAAGGAAAGTTAGACAGGATGAAAGAGGTGATGAGAAGGGATAAAGCTGCAGAGATAAAAATGGGGGAATGAAAGAAAGGTAGAGAGAGGCTGAGAGAGAATGAAGGATAGACAAAGAAAAACATGGAAGTGAAAGGGAAGTGACATGGGGACAGAGAGGGAGGAGAAAAAGTTAGGGTGAGAAAGTGAGAGAAAGCAGAGAAAGAAAGAGGCTGGTGTACCACACTCTCTCCCTTTTTTATTCCTCTGTCTAACCCCCTCTATATTCCTCTTCCTTTATCACTTATTCTCTCTCTCTCTCTCTCTCTCTCTCTCTCTCTCTCTCTCTCTCTCTCTCTCTCTCAATTCTTTCACTTTTTCTCTTCCTCACTTACTCTCTCTTTTCCCTTCCTATTCTTTCATACTATAACACTTTCTATAACTCTTTCTCCAGCTTTCTGTCATACTGTGTCTTCTCTCTTCTGTCTTCTTCTATCTTACTTACATTCTCTTGCCTCTCCATTCATTACCTCCTTTCCCTCTCTCTCTTTCTCTCTCATTTTCATATCCTACACTTTGTCTTCTATTCCTCTGCTCCTCTATTTCTCTTTCTATAACCCTCTTTCCCTCTCTTACTCTCCCCTTTTAACTCTCTAATTCTCTGTCTCTTCTATTCTGAACCTCTTATTTCTTTCTTTTCTCTTATTTTTCTCTCTTTGCCTGTTTTATCTTCTATTTCTCTCACTTCCTCTCTCTCTATATTTATACCTGTTCTCTCTCTCTCTCTCTCTCTCTCTCTCTCTCTCTCTCTCTCTCTCTCTCTCTCTCTCTCTCTTTCCCCCTTGATCACTACATCCCTATTGCTTTAAATCTCACCCATAGTACCTCCTTATCTTTCTTCCTATCTCTTCCTATCACCTTTTTTTACTCCATATCTCTCCACTCTCTATTTTTTTCTTCCTTTCTTTCTCTCACTCTCATTTTCCTCCTTTCACTTGACCTCCATTTTGAGTACCCTTTCTGTTCCCAGCAATTCTTTTTCTCTCTCCCTCTCATTTTTTCTTTCTTTATTCTCCAACTTTCCTTCTTTCTCCATTTATATCCTCTCTCCTCCTCTCTACCTTATCTTGTCTCACTAGCCTTCTCTGTCTCTTACTCACACCTTCTTGCTTATTTTTCTATTCTTCTTTCTCTCCCCTTTCTCAGTAACATTGTCTGATTAAATCTCTCACACTCATCTTTTCTTTCAGTTTGTCTTCCTCTCTTTAGTGAGTATAGTGAGTCAAAAATAGGGAAAGAGGAAAATAAATTGGAAAAATAGTAAGTGGGGAGAGGAGAAATGGTGGAGTAGGAGATATTAGGGGAGGAAGGGTAGAAAGTAAGAGAAATAGGTTGAGAAAGATGATTAAGTATGGAGAAGGGACAGTAATAGAATGTAGGAGGAAGAGAGTGAAGAATGGAGAGAAGGGTGTAGTTGTGGAGGAAAGAGGGAAATAGAAGAAATTTGGAATTGTGCAAAGAGATTAAAAGTGAAAGTAAAAGGAAGGATTAGAGAGAGGGACAAAGGGAGAACTGGAGAGACACAGAAGTATAGAGAGAGAAAAGGGGAAAATGAGACAGGGAGTTAGAGAAAGAGACATGGAGAGAAAGTGATAGAGTGACTGTAAAGGTTAGAAAGATAGAAAGTGAGTAGGAAAGTGATGGAAATGAGTGAAAGAGGGAATATGAGAGATTTAGAGGGTGAATTACAGAGCAGAATGAGATAGAAATTGGGACATAGAGTAGAAGAGGGGGTTAAAGATAGGGGAAATAACAGTAGAGATAGAGCTAAAGGAAGACAGACCAGGATAATAGGGAAGAAATACAAAGAGAGGAAGGGAGATAGTCAAAAGCAAAGGGGTAGAAAAGGATAATGAGAGAGGGCAAGAGAAAATGAGAAAGGAGAGTAAGTGGGGGAAAGGGGTGAAAGGAGATGGAGAAATAGAGAAGAATAGATTAGAGATTCAGGGAGAAAGAGAAAAAGAGAGAAGATGTGTGGGGGAGAAAAAGATTAAAAAGAGTAAGAAGAAAAATAGGATAGATAGACTCTCCTCTCTTTCTTCCTTTCCTTCACATGGCTTACAACTTTCTCTCCCTTCAATATCTATAACCCCATTTCCCTCCTTCTCTTTCACCAATTCTATCTTCTCTTTTTGCTTCACATCCTCTCTTCATGTCTTTGTCCTCCCTCTTTCTCTTCTGTATATCCCTCAATATCTCTCCTTCTTTACCCATCACAATCTATCTTTCCTACTGCCTCTCTCACTTACCATCCCTCACTGTTTTTATCCCTTGTAGACTCTTTTTTCCCTTCCTTCCTCTCTCTCCACCTCTTTCTTGTTCTCTTTCCTTTTCTCCTCCTTCTCTCACCTTCTTTTTTATCTCAGTTGCTACTACTTCCTCCCTTTTTCTCTGCCACTTCTCCCTCTATTCTCATTACATCTATTTACTCACTTTCTCCCCATCTCCCTTTCTTCCTAACTCATACTATTTTCTATAACTTTTGTCTGTAATTCTCTCATATTCTATATATTTTCTTCATTTCTCTTTGTTTATAACTATCTATCCCTCTCTCAAACTCTATTGTTCTATCTCATTCTATCTCTTCTCTCATGCTATGTCTTTTCACTCATTCAGTCTCCCTCTCACCTTTTATCTCTCTTTTCTTCTCTGGCATGTATCCCTTTTCTTTTACTCTTTTTATGCTTATTTGTTCCCTCCTTATTCATAAATCTCATTCTCCCCAATGTTTAGAAAGATAGGGAGTTGGTGGAAAGAAAAGTAGAGAAAGAGAAGGACAAAAGGGGAAAGGGATTTTGAAGAAGACAGAGAAAATGGGAGAAAATTAAAGAAAGGATGAAGGGAGACAAAGTGACTAAAAGGGAAGTGATGGAGCTGGGGAAAGATAAAAGAGATGTGAGAGAGAAAGGGGACAATAGAAAGATGGAGAAAGCAAAAGATAGGGAAAGGAGTAGAGAATGACTGATAGAGAAGGATGGAGGAGAGAGAGATGAAGAAAGAGTGAGAGATTGTGAATGAATGGGAAAGATAATAAAATAGGAAGAAAGGAAGAGAGGAAGACAAAGACTTTCTCTACTTTTTCATTCCATCTCTGATTTAATCTGTATTTCTTCCCCATTTCTCCATATATATTCCCTCTACGTCACTGTCTCTCTTTATCACACTCTATGTCTCTCTCGGTCACATCATCCTTCCCTTAGTCTTTTTCTCTTACCTCAACTCAGTTTCATTTCTCCCCCTCTTTATCATCTCTCTTCCACCCTTGTTCTTCCCCACTCATTGCCTCTCCCCTTTTCTCTTTTTCTATCTCCCTCTTTCTCTCCATCTTCTTTTCATTAAACCTTCTCACACCCTCTTACTGTCTTGTTCTTCTTTTTTCCTTTTCCCCACAAAACTTACCCTCTCTATCACTTCTTTTTTACTCTGCCTCTCCCTCACCATCTTTCTCTTCCTTTCTAACTCTTTCTTACATTCTTTAACTCTCTATATCACTCTCATCTGTCCATTCTCCCCCTCTCTTCCTGTCTCTCTCTCCTCCCTCTCCCTTTCTCTCTCAATTTATTGCTGTGTCTTACTCTCTCCCTCTCTTTATTTCCACTCCCTATATAAAAACCTATCTATCTTTCTCTCTCCATAGGGAGATGTTAGGGGTTAGATTGAGAAGGCAAGTGGAGGACATGAAAGAGAAAAAGGGAGAAAGAGAGGAAGATAGAAAGAAGAAGAAGGTACAGATGTGGAAGAAGACAGGAGATACTGGGAGGAAGATAGAAAAAAACAGATTGGAATAAGAGAGAAAAGTGGGGACAGAAATCCATGAGAAAGATAAAATGATGGAGAGAAAAAGGAAGAGAGGGTGAGAGACACATATGTGGACAGGGAGAGAGAAAAGAAGAAAAGAAGAAAAGAGAAAGTGAGGTAGAAAGAGAGAGAGAGAAAGGGAGGGCTATATCAAAGAAACAAAGCAAGATGAGAGAAAGTCCTTTCTCTCTCTCTCTCTCTCTCTCTCTCTCTCTCTCTCTCTCTCTCTCTCATCACCACTTATTACCTTTCTCATCTCTCCAACTCTCACATACTCTATTTTCTTCTCTTTCTTTCCTATCCTTTCTGTCTTTATTAACTTATGCTGAAGTAAGGCAGGCATAGAGAGAATGAGAGGGGAACGAGAAAGAGATATGAGTGAGAGAGAAATCAAGAGAGAATGATGGGAGAGGAGTATAGATGTGGAGACAGACAGAAAAAGGGAGCAAGAAATCGGATAGGAGAGATAGAATGACAGAGGAAGTGAAGTAGATTGAGACAGGAATTAGGGATGCAGGGGGTAGAGAAAAAGAGAAAAGGAGGGAGAAAGGGAAAGAGATTAATGAATGGAAAGAGACAGATGTGGAGAAAGATGGATAGTGAGACAGTGTGATAAAAATAGGGAGAGAGGAGATAGTGTGAAAGAGGATGGAGAGAAACACTAAGATGGAGAGAGAGATAAGAAAAGAGGCAGGAAAGGGCAGTAATAAAATAAGTGGGGTGGAGTTGGACAGAAGAGGAAAGAGAGGAAAGAAGGGAGTGAGAGAGCAAACAGAAGAAGAGTGAAGGAAAAGGAAAGAGAAAAGGGAGAAGGATAGATATTATCAGACATATGGAGGAAAGGAAATGGTGAGAGAGCAAAGTGAAAGAGAGATAGGAGCATATAAAGAGGGAGAATAAGAAAGAGTAGGAAAGAAGGGTAAGATAGAGCAATAGGTAAGAGGCAGAGAAAAGCAGGGAACAAAACCAAGATATCGAGACAGGGAGAGGGAGAGAAAAAACAAAGAAAGAGAGGGGTAGAGGGATATAGAGGTGGATAGAGTAAGTCACACAGGGACAAAATGGGGATAAATGAAGAGAGACAAAGAAAAAAGGAAAGAGAGAGGAGAATAAAAGAGAGTGAAAGAGTGGAAAAGACAAGAAAGGTAAGATGAAAAGGAAGAGTATGAGAGAGAAAAGGAGAGAGATGGGGAATAAGAGGGAAAGAAATGGATAAAAAAAGAAAAGAGGAGGAGATATAATTCTGAGAGATATAAAGAGAGGAGAAAATATGTTGGGCAGAGATGGAGGAAAGGAGGAGAGATAGGAATGGACAGGAGAAAAATAGAGAGAAAAAGAGGAAAGGGAAAGGGAGTAAGAAAGATATAAATGGATTAATAGAGGGAGAAGGAGGATGATAAAAGGGAGAGAGTGAGAGAATAAGGAAGAGAAGGAAGGAGACAAAGGCATAGAGGGAAGGTAAGGGAAGCAGAGAGAGGTGAGCAAAAGCTGTGGAAAATGTTACATGTGTCTTTCTATGGGTAGTGACACATTGAGAGATGGAGTGCACATGGAGGCAATCCCAGGATAACAGTCTTCAAGAATGAGGTATGAGATGGCATATCTGATTAATATGTGGTATCTACCATGAGAGTATGGACAATCTCTGTAATCTTTTTGAATGTTCAAAGCATGTTTTACATTCCTTAAAATCAACAAAGAGTCTTAGGTCAAGGTGACTTGAGTCAACATAGATTGTTGCAGAAATATTTTTTAAAAGGATGAAGATGTTTCTGTCCTAGAATTAATATACCTTTCCTGGGAGAAACCACTGCACATACAATTAAAAGATTAACTCAGAAAAGTAACCTAAGGGATTAGGATATCAGGAAGCTGATGAGGAATTTGCATGGCTATGGTTATTTGTAACAAGATGTACTATACAAATGAGGCTGAAATGGCAGAAGTTACCTAGTGTAAGATAATAATTACAACAGAAAAATGAAATGTAAGTAACCTCCTCTATGTTGCCTCTTGACTAAAAGAAGATTAGATAAAAGAGAAGATGTAATAAATGAAATCATTTGACATTTTTATGGCAGTGGGGCCAAAAAGAAAAGAGAATAAAGTTTATAAATGTTTAAATATGCCCTTTCTGGGATAAAAATACTTGAAGCCTGTGATAGGGATCAGTTAGGAGGGAAGAATTCATGGTAGAACTAATAAAATATATTCCTAAAATCAGACCATTAATAGAGACGAAAGGAAAATTACTTATTCAGCATGGAGATGATAGTCATAACAATGGTCTGTTACAAGAAACTATGGTAACAGGAAATATTCAGCAACTGGGCACTTGAGGAATCTTTCAGAGCCAAGCTTGTGATGCTATTTGAACTTGGGAGAGAATGGGCCAATCTCAGAAGCAGAGAAACAACATAACTCTCTAGCCATCCTCAAGACAACTGCTGAATAATGCTGAATAACTTGAGGCAATATGATAGGAACTAGGCCCTGAAGAATTGTTTCATACAGGTTATTAAATATAGATATTAGTTCATGTGCTGAGGTTCTCAGAGCCTGGGTCGACTCCCACCTTTGGGGCCCCTTCCTTTACCTTGATGAGATATATTGTCTCTTTTAAAAAGAGTTTGTAGGAATGATGCTGCATCAGACCTGACAGGATTCATTCCTCTCAGCATGCTAGATGCTGATATCCTGCATCCTTAATGTTACAGACTTCAGCACTTCAGTTGTTGCTATTCATCAGAACAGGACAGCTCCCAGGAGAGTTTCCAAGAAAGCTTCTGATTCCAATTAGTCCAGCATTTCACAATGCCCCACATAGGACTTCTATTAAGCCTGGAATTTCTCCACACTTAGAAACTGGACCATTTTCCCCAATTTTATTTGGGCCCCTACAAAGTTATTACTAGCCTCAAAACAGCCAAAAGAAACATTAAGAGAATTATACTCCATTTCCCCTAAGGAGTTTGGGTAGGTTTTTGTTTGCTCTTTTGGGCTACAGAAGCTGATTTTCATAGTGAGTTGGTTATAAGTTATTACTGGTCTTATTCAGAAAGAAAATGAATTTGGACTCAGAAATGTCTCTCTTTCTCCTTTTCGTCTGTAGGTATGGAGATAGGGGCTGAAAAGAAAGAAGTGGGAATATAGAAATATATAGGGATGACTGGACAAAGAATAGATTATTGAATATATTCCTCAACTTAAGGTCTTAATTGTTATTCACAAATAAGGTTATTTTTAAGACATTGGTATAAAATTTTGTATATTTATGCAAAATAATTGTAATTTTGATACATTGGTATATAATTCAAATTGAAGATTATTCTTCATACACATGATATATATTTCTACTCTAATGTGAGTTATTTTACCCACATAACTCAATTATAATAAAAGGTTTACTTTCCACACTTTGAAAGTGCTATTCTAGGCAGTTTAGGATAAACAAATTATACAAGCTAATTGTTAGTTGATAAAATCATGGTCATATCAGTTACTCATCTATTTTTATCACAAGAATATACATTTAAGGTACAACAGATAGATATGATTCTATAGAAAGATAAGGTAATAGTTAGATAAAGTCTTAAAAACCTCAGACATACAGAATATGACACTTAAAATGTATTTATTATTTTAAAGATTCATTGACAATGAGACAGGTTAACTCCTGGCAACAATCAGCCTACCTAAAAGAGGATGAGAAATGTCAAAGGAATTGATTGGATTCAAATGTGGCAAACAAGCCACTGTGAAAAATGTTCTCATTTCTACCACAGATAGAATTCTGCCTAAAAAAAGAGCAAGTTTGGATGCAGGCAGAGTAGATAGCCAAACTCTGTCAAGACAGCATAAGCAAGTCCTCAATAGTTCCTGCCTCATCAATATGTCAGACATATTGGACGAGAAAGCTGAAGATGATGCTCCAACCTTATAGAGAGTTTTGGGTGACTATTCAGGTAGCAAATTGTCTCTGCCATCTTCTCATTTGAGAAGCTGCTAAACTGCATTCCCTGTATACACAGATAATTAAATTTATTCTTTCTCAAGTCTCTGATGTGCTTGAAGACCACACAGTTTACTTTTACAATTAAGCTTAGTCGTTTAGTGTTTAAGATGTATTTAGGTCTAGACTGATATTTTAAGTGGATAGAGATGAAATATGATAGATATTGATTTACATTCATAATTCTAGACTCACCAAGAGTAGAAAGATGTGTCCTACAAGGTTACCAAATAAATTTAGCAGAAACAGGATGAATGTAACACATATAATCCCTGATTGTTTTATGGTTCTTCTTCCTGTATGTAGTTTATTTTATTTATGGGTAATAATATAAATGTATATGTAAAATGTAACATAATGAAAATAAAGCAATAGATAAAAGTGGAAAAAAGAATATGCATTTAGAATGCAGTTAGAAACTATATTGATTTAGGAAAATGGTAGTATCAGGTACTCCTCTAGTAATGCTAACACCTATGGTAAAGAGTAATTAACTAGATTTGCAATACCTGTTATGACTCTTCAGTGATTGAGCTGACCTTACATCAAGCTAGGAAGCTGCTTAAAGCTTCCAAAATATAGAACATTGTACCATTGGGGAGATCTTGCTGGGAAAGTCATTGTTATGGTTTGTAGGTTTTACATCTGATTAGGACTATAGACTGCGTTTCTCCCTTGGAAGCTTGCAGCTTGCAGCTTGCAAAGCACATGTGGATATTGAGAGCTAGTCTTCAGAGAGGAGATTCCAGGTCAGACATAGTTAAAATCTTCCATGTTTTGTGTCCAAAGTGGGTTGTGTCTTTATCAATAGGGTATGACCTTTGATTTCTGGAAGACAACTAAGGTAAAGATGATAGACCATATTATTTTGGGAACTATTGGACACCCCTCCTCTGGTTAACAACTAAAATGGAGGTTTCTCTTCTCTTGTACTTCTAATCTACATCTGTTGGAGAAGCATTGCACTCCATGCTGTGTACCTCTGTTACTTTATATAAAAAATACCCCTTATACATAAGGGCCAATTAACATTGTGGATCAGGGGCCGAAACACTCTAAGAAGCAGAAGAGCAGGATGACACCTTCTAGATAATGTCTACTAGACATAATAAGGATGATACAGCCATGAGATCTCAGCAATATGGTTGCCTATACAAGACCTGCAGAATAAAAATAACTGTCAACACTCCAACATGAAGGGTAGAAATTTCCTAAGGCCCTAGCTATAGGAGAAGAGCTGTAAGCAATCAATAGCTGCTAATATGCTATAAAATTCAAGTGGTGAGCATCAAACAAGCAAAACTAAACACATTCAGTAGGGGCTGTGTGTGTATTTATATATAATAATATAATTAAAGAAGAGGTCTTGAATTTGAGGAGTTGGGAGCATGACGGTAATTGGATGGGGGAGAAGGAGGAGTAGTATACATGGTATATTAATCATGTATGAAATTCTGTGGAAAAGTTATTTAAAATAAATCTGCTGTATATGTATAATCATTGAAAATTTTCAAACAACTGAAGCTATCCTCACTTTCTGACTCTGTATATTAAAATGGAGTACTTTCTACCCATAAATATGAATAAATATCCTTTAGGATAAAAGCATTTTTAAAAAGCATTTGTATGTTTTTCTTTTTCCCTTTTTATTTCTCCAGTAGCTGGTATTTGTTTACACTATGTCAGCTGCCATCACAATCTATCTTGGTTGTTTGGTTTCTGTTATGGAGTCCTCTTTAATTCAATATAATTCAAACATCAGGTCAATACTGATAACAAAAATTCATGGTAGTCAAGCTCCTAATGATGATCAGAGATTCAGAAAAGATTCAGCAGCTGAACTGAATCTCTGAAAAGGCATTGCATAGCTTATTGAAAAGATGAAACCAAAAAGCAATGGGGAGTGGGGTGAGCTGTAGCATTGTCCAATCACATTTTGTTCGGCCTGGGAACATGATCTGAGTTTGATATTGCTAACAAGATGTAAAAGTTGTCCTTGAGATTGCTGGACTCAGACAACAGTTTCCTTATAATAGAATCTGTTCATTTATTGGGTCTAGGACCTTGAGCTAGCTTTCACCCTATGATTAAATTGTGTCTGAAAATGAAATGGTAGTTGTTAGAATAAATTATTTTTGATTGTTCACAATATTCTCCCCTTTTCTTTCTACTTTAATATAACCTATGATGTTACTACTTTTGTCTTATATAAGGAATTGTATTATGGCCACACAACCATTGTGGTATTTGGAAAATGTAAAATGAAATTTGTCATGCATGAGGCATAAAGCAAAGACAGGAGGAACAAGACTGAGGACCCAGTCTGGTGACAAGAGTGGTTGGCCATGGGGAAAAGTTGACAAGATATTGTTGGTCCAGTTTTGATCATTCATTTCATCCTGTTCCTTCTGCAAGAGAGTTTTCTTAATTCTAGAGTGTCCCTAATAACTCTTGAAGGGTTAGTATAGAAATATTTTTTTAAAAATCATATAATATATTTTGTTTAGCATAAAACAGGTTAAGTGTCCTATTATATTGTAGAACTATTTTAGTTAATGAATGTAACGGTTGACAAATCTTGACCCATTTTTGGCATGTCAATTGGCATTATAGGTACCCATTTATCCCTTATGTCATTTAGCCTGTTACATAGGACAATAAATGAGGAATTCTCTTCTGTAATTGCTTCAAGCCCACATTAGGTGTTGTTATTGGGGCCTAGGAGGGCTGAAAGGCTAGTCAAAGGCTGGAAAATGAAGCATTTACCAGAAGCATCTGAGAAGAAAATCCAGCTGAAAGATAGTAAGTAAACCACTGGCTGGACTGGCTTACATCAGATTTCAGGAAGTTCAGAGCTCAGCAGTTGGCAGACTACAGACCATCCTTGTATAGAGAATGTCAAGAAACTGAAAATATGCTGAAATAAATATAAACTAGGGACATAATTAAAATTTCCTGCTAATTGTGGAAAGTGAAGTATCCTAAGACCAGGGGAAAATTCTCATTTTCAGGAACAGGTATGTGTAATTAAAAGGAGTCCATTTGACCTGCACCAGGTGGATCCAAGTCATTCTCTGAATTTTATACCAATCTTTTTAAATTTATAAAAAGCTAAATTTTAGATATGTTATTATTACCATTGTTTGTGATCTGTACTGAAATCCACATAGTAGAATCTTAGGATATGGTTTGGTGTTAAAAGTATGAACACTCTTTTAAACTTTATTTATTTATTCATTCACTTTACATCTTGGTCATAACCCTATCACTTATTACCTCCCAGTCCAACCCTCCCTCCATATTCCCCACCACCTTCCCATATTCCTCAGTAAAAGGGACCCCGCCCCCTTCCCAACCACCTCAGCTCATCACTCTGTAAAAAGAGCTTATTGAAAAGGAAAGCCTTCCATGGATCAGCAAGGGTAAAAGGTCATTTGATCTTGAGTTTCAGTAAGACTACACACTATGAAAAAGGGGCTTTTTTGTTCTATCCAAAACATTAGATGTATATATATTTAGCACAATGAAAAACTTTTTTAAATTACACCAATGGAAATTTGAAATCTTGAGCTTATGACTGAATAGTAAGAAGCCAGTGCTCCACCAGCTTATCAGAACTCTATTGATCAACGTTAAAATTCTGAAGTTTGAAATCTTAGTATAAAGGTAGCATAGAGAAGGGAAAGAAATATGCATTATTTTCCATTTTAAACATATCTTAAAGAATTTTCTTGTAATCATTTAAGTTTTTACATCCTCCGATCTTCATAAGTTGCAAACCTTAAAATACACTTGTAGAGTCTCAAATATTTTTTTCATTTTTTCATTTTTAAAATTTTTTATTAATTTATTCTTGTTACATCTCAATGGTTATCCCATCCCTTGTATCCTCCCATTCTTCCCTCCCTCCCATTTTCCCCTTATTCCCCTCCACTATGACTGTTCCTGGGGGGAATTTCCTCACCCTGTATATGCTCATAGGGTATCAAGTCTCTTCTTGGTAACCTGCTGTCCTTCCTCTGAGTGCCACCAGATCTCTCCCTCCAGGGGACATGGTCAAATGTGAGGCCCCAGAATAAGTGAGAAAGTCATATCCCACTCTCCACTCATCTATGGAGATTGTTCTGACCATTGGCTAGATCTGGGTAGGAGTTTAAAGTTTACCGCCTGTATTGTCCTTGGCTGGTGCCTTAGTTTGAGCAGGACACCTGGGCCCAAATCTGCCTATCATAATGTTCTACTTGTAGGTTTCTAGGACCCTCTGGATCCTTCTACTTTGCTATTCTCCCATGCTTCTCTCATCTAGAGTCCCATTAGGATGTCCTCCCCTCTGTCCCAGTTTCCTGGTAAGTGAAGGCTTTCATGGGACATGCCCCTTGGGCTAGTATGCAGATATAAGTGAGTATATACCATTTGAGTCTTTCTACTTCTGGGTTAACTCACTCATTATGATCATTTCTAGCTCAATCCATTTGTCCACAAATTTCGGGAATTCCTTGTTTTTAATAGCTGAGTAATATTCTATAGTGTATATGTACCACAGTTTCTTTATCCATTCTTCTACTGATGCTATCTCAGAAAAATGGGAATAGGGCTTCTTCAAACATTTTTTAAAGATCATCTTAGATCAGCTTTCATATCCTCAGAACTTACATAACTTAACATTTTTTCTCCATTCTATTATTTACCATAAGGCATAGGCAGTTGATTACTGGGAGCAGTCACTCTAAAGTGACTACCTTTAGATAAAGGAATAGCAAAAAGTTATTTGAAACGTGTTTTCTCTGTCTAGAAATGAGGTAGACTTCATCTACGCCTAGTTTTGACAGCTCTAGGAGAGTGAGGTCTTTGGTCAGATTTTTACATATGACGATATCAGAGAAGGCAGCTGAAGCCTTGGTAGCTGCTATCAAACTAATAAATCTTTCTTTAGTCTAGTTTTCAAAGCCATTATAGACCTGAGAAGAATAGATTTCACCTGAGTAAGCAGGAAGTGCAGACCACCAGCTTCTAAGCTTATTAAAAATGATAGAGACTGACTAACTGGACTCCATGTTCCTCTGTGTAGGTGAGACAACAGTAGTCAGCTGGCAGATTATACAGACTTTTTGTGAATCAAGAATTTTGAAGGTATGGCCTACATTGTCTTGACAATGTGGTGTTGTCAATGTTCCAGGATCCTGCTTGTTTCCAGTTTGGACAGCATGTTGGGAAGAGTTGAGATGTAGGGCAGTTTACAACCCACTGGCCTGATTTACCATATATGAAGCAAGCTTCAGTTGGAAGTTCTTTTGTGTCCATCTTCTTTGGCAGAGATTAAGAACAGAGTCAGGAGCTGGCATGTCTATCATGAAAAGCTATTTTACTAAACATTTTAATGCTATATCGTGCAGATCAATGAAGTGTTTAAGGATCATCTATCCATCAAAGATATATTTCAATAGAAAAATATTTGCTTATTTCTAGTTACCTATCCTAGGCTTAACCTTGAAACATATACAGGTGGTTAAATAAGGTTTATTCTTGCAATGAATTACATTAACACTTAGAATAATTATAAATATTTTTTCTGAATATCTTAAACAATTTGATATTTATAAAGTGACTATTAATTTGTATATATTTTTAATTATCCTTATCAGTTTATAATAATATGACAATTTCTGAATTGAAGCTCTTTCAATATCAAGATAAGACTTTGAAAGCTAGCGACAGGGAACTTTCTTGATCCTTACATGACCCTTATATTACATAGAGTTCTTTGTATGACTTAGTTTACAAAAATAGCTATATAATAATAATGCTATTAAAAACAAGGATATTAAATGTATATCTTTAAATCTGTATCTGTTAGCATAAGAAGACCTTATGTAGGGAGAGGCATATTTTTAAGCCAGTGATTCTCATTTTTACTTATTTATTTTTCAAAATGTTTTATTTAAATAATTTATTCCGATTATATCTCAATTGTTATCCCCTACCTTGTACCTTCCCTTTCCCCCTCCCTCTCCTCTGCCTTTCACCCTATTCCCCTCCCCTAGGCTTGTGACAGAAGGGAACCACCTTCCACACCATATGATCACAGTCTATCAGGTCTCATCCTGGGAGTCTGCTTACCTTTCCTCTGAGTGCCACCAGGCCTCCCCTCCAAGGGGAACTGAGCAAATACATGGCATCAGAGTTCATATCAGAGTTAGTCCCTGCTCTCTACACAACTAGTGAGAATGCACTGTCCATTGGTTAGATCTGAATAGGGGTCTAGGTTTACTGCATGCATTGTCCTTGGTTGGTGCAGTAGTTTGTGCAGGCCCTCCTGGGTCCAGATCTGCCAGCCTTGATTGTCTTCTTGTAAGGTTCCAGGGCCCTCTGGGCCCTTCTATTTATCCACTTTCCCATATCTATCTCACCTGGAGTCCAAATAGGAAGTCCCAGCATCTGTCCCAATCCACCACTGAGTGAAGACTCTCAGATGACATCTAGGCTGAGCTAGTGTACAATTAAAAGTGAATATATACCATGTGTATCTTTCTGGGTCTGGGTTAATTCACTCAGGCTGATCATTTTTATTTCCTTCCATTTGCCTGCAAATTTCAAGATTTCCTTGTTTTTAATTGCTGAGTAGTTTCCATGGTGTAAATGTATCACAGTTTCTTTCTCGATTCTTCAACAGAGGGACATCTAGGTTGTTTCCAGATTCTGGCTATTATCAATAAGGCCGCCATGAACATAGTGGAGCAAATCTTTTGGGTATAATCCAAGGAGTGGAATAGCTTGGTTTTGAGGTAGCCCTATTCCCAGGTTTTAGAGAAAGTGCCAGATTGATTTCCAACATGTTTGTACCAGTTTGCACTCCCACCAGCAATAAAAAGGACTGTATTGACACATTGAACAAAATATTTGAAACAAATCTTTTATGGAAGTTCTAATTGTCAAGCCCGTCACAGCTCATTGGCTATATTCTCACTTTCTGTCAGTTTCTCTTATTCTGTTTATTCTGAGGAACATAAAATGCATGTTTATTATTGAATTTCAAATTTCTCATAAGCATTCTTGTCTGCCTTTTATTGCTTTTTATTTTAACTATGGATGACTATAAATTGTCTGTCTTCTATTCACTGATTCTTCCTTCCTTTCATCTAGTCTTCTATTGAGCCTATTCATTGAAATTTTGAATTCATCATTTTATTATTTCTACTGGAGTATTATTATTTGCTTCCTGTTTTTGTACTAAAATTTCCATTTTGTTCATTCATCATTTCTCTAATCATCTTTTTATGTTCTCTTGTGCCTCATAGCCATTCATTAAGATGAGTATTTTAAATTATTTATTAGCCAATTTAGAGATTTCCATTTCCTTGGAGTCAGACATGATTTTTTTTTACTCTGCTGACATAATATTTCTAAGAGTCTGTTAAGTTTCTCACAGCCCCACATGGCCCTTTAATTTGAAAAATGTTCACTTCTTCTACCTTTTACAAACTGTATATATAGAGAAAGAACTTTATCAGGTACTCTTGCCAGAGAAGTTGGTCATGGACTTTTGTTTATAGACAGACGTGTTCTGTTTCTCTTGTTCTCTGTTATAGTTAACTGAATGCAGTAATAAAAATCCTTATACAGTGTTTTAGTGTGTGTGTGTGTGTGTGTGTGTGTGTGTGTGTGTGTGTGTGTGTCTGTGTGTGTATGAGAGAGAGAGACAGAGACAGAGACAGACAGACAGACAGAGATGGACAGAAGTGCATATGTAGATGTGGTGTATATGTGGAGTCAGATAGTATAAGAGGGTAAGAGAGGAAACAGAGAAACCACCAAACTAACGCACTCCCTAGCAAGAAAGAAAGGTTTACTGGGGATCAAACTGCCAAGTATATCTCTCTATGGGTAGAGAGGATCAAAATAATGGATAAGCAAGCAGACCATGTCCCCTGGAGGGGGAGACCTGGTAGCACTCAGAGGAAGGACAGCAGGTTACCAAGAAGAGACTTGATAACCTATGAGCATATACAGGGGGAGGTAATCCCCCTCAGGAACAATCATAGGGGAGGGGAATAACGGGAAAAGAGGAGGGAGGGAAGAATGAGAGGACACAAGGGATGGGATAACCATTGAGATGTAACAAGAATAAATTAATAAAGGAAAAAAAGCAAGCAGATTTTATATGCTGTTCAACAGGATAGAGGTTTTTTTTTTTCTGACACATGGTATTTTTATTGACAAAAAACTTTGTCTTTACTTCCTGCTTGCTCTCATTAAACTTATCCTTCTCAGATTTTTGTTATTGTGTTGATGGTCAGCCCTACCAGCCTTTGGGTACAAGTCCCAGCCTCTGTTCCTCACTATGCTTAGATGCCCAATCTCATTATTGGACAGAAATATAATGGTGAAATTGCTTTTTATTCAATTCCTTCCAGAATTTTCCCTCTCCTTCTAGCCTCTGAAGAGCCTCTTTGCCTATTATCTGAAACAAATGTTTGAATCTATATTCTTTCAGACTAGAATGGGATACCTCTTATACATTGGTAGTTTGCCGTCGTGCCCCAATTAATATCCTATTTCAACCTTACTTCCTTTCCCTGTACTGCTTAATACCCTATTTCTTTAAAACACAGATGATGCTTCAATTTTATCACACAATAAACCTTCTAAATAAATGCATTCACAAACAAACTCACTGTCTTATGGTACTGCAATCTTGTTGATCTAGAGCCTGATGGCTTCTACCATCTGATCCTGGGCCTCCCTTTACAAGAAACCCTTTGGAAATCTATTATGAGACAAATAACTCTTTTTTCTCAAGCTGGTAATTTCAGTGGGGTTCCACCATGGGAATTGCGAGAAATCTCGTGGAATAAGAAATATCATTATGGTGGACTTCATCTGTATTGTCTTGGGTAGCTGTTTAGACGCGTTTCTTTCCCTCTGGGTTGAAAGTAGAGAGAATAGCATAAAGATTATTCCAAGATGAGGCTATATTTGAGTAAAGCTCCTGATCTCCTTGATGAATATAGAAGAATCTGCAAAGAAAAAACTGAGGCACTTTTCTACCTGGGATAGTTCAGCTATAAAAAAAATAGGCACATGTACCATGGAGTATGCAGTTAGGGAATGCCACTTCTCTAAAAGGAGAAAGTCCATCTATATGGGAGCAGATGTGAGCTTCCTAAAGCAATGAAGAGAATGAGATTGAGGTTGAGTCAATATAAGGAAGAGGGGTGATCTGGGAAGGTGCTGTGGGGTGAGGTTTAAGTGGTACCCAAAAAGAGTCTGGCAGAGGAGACACACACAGAAGAAGGAGCAGGTCTGTTACATCAAAGTGTAGAGGAGAAGGAACCAGGATTCTGGGCCTTGGTCAGATTTAGAAGGTGGTTTGGCCTTTGGTAAGTATGGCACAAGGTACACAAGGAATAAAAAAATGTACTGAAAAGAATACCTGAACGTAGGAGTCTCTGATCATTTGCCTATTGGTTAGCAGAATTTGTCAAGATCAGTAAGAAATATTTTTGGAAATTGTGCCACTTTCTGACCATTGTGACTGATTGTTACATTTTTATTGAGGCTATTGCATATTCCAGTTTAAAAACAAAGAGGGCTGTGAGGTTTCGTGTTATCTTTAAGTCCAAGCAGGGGAAAAAGACTTAAGGATAGAGGCATATGGAGCTGAAGAGTATGTTTTTGAGTTGTAAGAGTTCATGATTAGTTTGAATGTGGGAGGCAGATACTCTTGAAAATGAAGCAGTGGAGAATCAGCATAGGATAAGATATATGAGGAGGGAAAGAATAAATGCTATATGACAAAGTCTCAGTCTGATGGTGTTCTCAAGAGATCTAGATTTGTCGGAGAAATGCCCAGAATCACAGTGGAAAGGCATCCCTTTTCACAGAATTATGTACTCAGAATGGCATAGGGAAGCTTCCTGATGCACCACTGAACTTTGCTTTAATAGGCTGCAGTGAACAAGCAAGAAACAGAACAGGAAGTTTAAAGAGAGAATTTACCGAAGTAAGAAATGATAAATGAATGGTTAGAGTAGGTAGAGGGGAGAAACTGCTAAGAGGCAGATTCTAATATTTTGAGTCAAGTATGGTTAGTGTCAAGATCCAGGATAGGCAAAGTATTTGGAACTAGAAGGATCAAATGGACCTTTTGATTCAGTTAGCAGGGGCAGAACCTTTTGTGGAGAAATTTTCTTCTGTTCAGTTTTGGCATTAAATGTAAGTGAGGACACAGAGAAATCACCAAACTAGACCACTTTGTGGTTAGAAAGATTTATTTGGGATCAAAGTACAAAAGCTATCTGATGGAGGGTGCACAAAATTTCAGAAAAGCAAATGGCGTTTTATATGATAAATAATACAGTGGGAGTCTTTGAGCTAATGCAGCATGTTAATATTGACTTGGAACTACATGCCCTTGGCCAAGTGGGTTGAACCTTTGGGCCAGATTAAGGGAGGTTCCTGGTAAAGGGAAATCTACCTTCCTGAGATACCTGAATTAAGCTTCTGTTTAACCAACACACAATCCTTCTGTAACCTGGTCAGAGTCCTGCTCAGAACATTGTCATTTTGGGTGTCCAGTTTGGACCTAACAAGTATTTCTCACTAAATTTAAAACTTGAACTTTTGGCTGTACTGAGTGGCCAACAAACCACCTAATATCTGTCAGTGTCTATCCACTCCCAAAAGCTGGAGTTACAATCACATGCCTGAATTTTTATGTGAGTGCTAGAGATCCAAACTCAGGTCCCCACCCTTGTACAGCAAGCACTTTATCCACTATCCATGTCACTGACCTTAAACTGAAATTTTATGTGAAGTAATTTATTATATTATTACTATAACTAAATGGATATCATTTGATATTTGATGTCAAGTAAATTTACCAGCCTATTTGTTTTAATAAGCCTATAGTATGATGTGAAAGGCCTTATTATAATCTTTTTACACCTTATTTTATTTTATTTTTATATATACATTTATATTATTAAACATATATACAATAAACTACCTATAGCAAGAAGATCCATGGCCACTACCATTTAATTTGTATAACTTATTTCTCCTAAACCACTTGCTATAGCACTTTCAAAGCATTGGAAGTAAACCTTGTATTATAGTTGAGTTATGTAGGTACAATAACTCATATAAGAGTAGAAATATATATATATATATATATATATATATATATATATATATATATATATATATATGAAGAAAAATCTTACCTTTGAATTATATACCACTGTATCTAGAATTAAACTTATTTTGCATCTATATGCAAAATTCTATACAAGTGAATTAAAAATGCCTTGTGAGTAACAATTGAGGCATTAAGTTGAGGAGTAGATTCACTAATCTACTCTTTGTTCTATCTTCCCTATATATTTCTATATTCCCCTTTTTTTCTTTTAACCCCTTTCTCCAAACAGGATACCTATGTTCAGTATGCTTGAGGAATGTGTCCTGTCAGGTCTGATCCAATTTCAGTGTCTGGTTCTCTTCTGAAACCATATAATTACTCACAAGCATTATACAGTCCTAAAATTATATGTGTATAAGGTGTGTGAGATGTACAGAACAATTAAGGCTGAAATTCTGCTCTTTGTGTGAGCTGGAAAAGAAGACCTCTTAAATCTTCATTTGTGCCATATGAAGAATGGTATGTACTAGTAATTTGTAAGAGTTTTTCTAGTCAACTAGAAGCATTGTCTATGCCTAGACAATCATGTTTCAGGCATTCTCAGACTAGCCCCATATGGTGTGATTAACAATATAAGTTACCTGCATGTTCTGCAGTTTAAATTCTTCACAACCTGATTGTAGGCCCCTCCTTCATTCCCTCCTGATCCCCCTTCCCTCCCTCATATCCTCTCCCTCCTTCCCTCAATACTCAGACAGGGGAGCACTTTTACCCTAATAACTGACCTCAGCCTATCAAGTCTTATCTGTATTAGCTGTATCCTCTTCCTCTGTAGCCTGACAAGGCTGTCTTGCCAGGGGAAAGTGATCTAAATTCAGTGGCCAGAGTGCATGTCTGAAGTAGTCCCTACTCTCCACACATGGGATCTACAAGGAGACTGTACTACTAAATCTAAGCAGTGGGTCTAGGTGCACATCATACATGGTTCTTGGTTAATGGTTTTGACTCTGTTTTGTAGTGTAGTTATCCTATATTATGTTCCTAATGTCCAATTATGAGTGAATATATACCAAGCATGTCTTTCTGGGTCTGGGTTACCTAGTTCAGGATGATCTTTTTCATTTCCATCCATTTGCCTGTTAATTTTCAGGTTTCGTTGTTTCTAATAGCTGAATAGTACTCCATTGTGTATATGTACCACAGTTTCTTCATTCATTCTTCAGTTGAGGGACATCATGGTTGTTTCCAGATAATGCCTATTACAAATAAAGCTGCGATGAATGTTGTTGAGCAAATGCACTTGTTGTATGGTAGAGCATCATTTGGGTATATTACCAGGAGTGGTATGTCTGGGTCCTGAGGTAGAGTTACATTCAATTTCCTGAGAAAGCACCAGATTGATTTCCAAAGTAGTTGTACAAGTTTGCACTCCCACCAGCAATGGAGGAGTGTTTGCCTTTCTCCACATCCTCACCAGCATGTGCTGTCACCTGAGTTTTTTTATCCTAGCCATTCAGATAGGTGTAACGCAAAATCTAAGAGTTATTTTGAGTTGTGTTTCCCTGATAATTAAGGATGTTGCTCATTTCTTTAAGTGTTTCTTGGCCATTCGCTATTCTGATGTAGAGAGTTCTCTGTTTAGTTCTGTACCACATTTTTTAATTGGATTATTTGGCTTGGTGGTATTTAATTTTTTGAGTTCTTTATATGTTTTGGATATTAGCCCTTTGTCCAATGTAGGCTTGGTGATGATCTTTTCCCAGTCTGTAGGCCATCATTTTGTTCTGTTGGCAGTGTCCTTTGCATGTGGCATCTCTTTTGAATCCACCTTCTTTTCTTTGTTTTGTTTTTCCAAAACTGAGCATTTAAATCTCCAAAATCTGATAAAATTATGAAAGAATAAATATTAAAAGTATATCTATCATAATTTACATCTTTTTTATATTTTGTAGATATATTGTAGCTATCATTATTTTATATGTTTGATTATATTAAATAGTCATTTTCTGAATTTGAGTATATTGATGTGTTTACAAATGAAAATTATAGTTATGTTTTCCTAGTAATAAATGTGATTTTTAATATTTATTTTATTGTGTGTGTTTGTGTGTAGTAGAGTGTATCAAAGAGTATGTATCTTGATGAGAGGACAACTTGCAGTAGTAGATTTTTCTCCTTCCACAATGTTATTCCCAGGCACTGAATAAGGATCCCTAAGCCTGATGGCATGTGTCCTTATCTATTGAGCTATATTCCTCAATTATAGCCTGCACTTAATATCATTGTTTCTGTTTGCTGAAATTCTGTTAGAATTATCCTCTTTTTAAGTGGGTAATTCTAGGGCTCAAACTCAGAGTCTTAAGGCCTTTGTGCTTCACAGTGGCTACAATGTAAAAATATGTAATAAAACACAAAAGAGAAAGAGAAGAAATCAAACAATCTTTTAGAGAAAGGATGCAAATTCCCAGTTAGGTAGAAGGAATATGTTCAAGAGGTGTCTCCTCTAGTATGGTGCCTACAATAAGTACTAATGCATTTTAGTTTAAAAATTGTCAAGATAGTAGATGTTAGATGTTTATAGTCTCAAAGTTAACAATTATGTGAGGTAATATATACAGTAAATGGCTTGAAATAGCCATTCTACAAAGTACATACTATTTAAAACATTTTCAAAGTATAAATATTAATGTTTTTATTAGTTAACTAAAATAAACATAAAACCAAGTTACCATATATATAAAAATACTAAAATTTTGTGTATTCTCAGAGAATTATGTGATGTTTTAATTTTTTTCATTGTGTTATGTTCAAGTCAATTTAAGTTATTCCTATTTTCTCCAAGATGAATGAATCATTATGCTAAAAATGTTAAAAATCTGGTGTCTAACTTAAAAACTATATACAGTACCTAATCATTATCTGAAGTATCCTACTATGTAATAGCATTTCAGGACTTCTTATTCTTATCTAAATGTTATCATACTCTTATTACTTGTCTTCTGTTTAACCCTGTGTTTTCCCTAGCTTCTTGTAACACTCATTCAATTTGAAACTTCAGTGAGATCAATTTGCTTGCTAGTCTACATATTAGTGAGATTGTATGGTATTTTTCTCTGCCTAACTTATTTAATCTATTATAATGATTTTAAATTTCAGTTATGTTGTTAATAACTTTAATTTCTTAGCTATAGTGAACACATTGTACTTCTGTTCTTACTTATTCTTGAGGAACACCTATGCTGTTTAACATAATACTTGTACTAATTTATATTCCCACTGGCAGTGTGCAAGGGCTCCCTTTCCTCCAAATTGTTTAAAAGGTTTTTTTTTTTTTTGTTTTTTTAGTGTTAATGAGGTAACCCATGGTCTTAGGCAAGTAAGTGTTCTACAGTTGAACAATAGACTTTAGCCGTCTTTTGTATCTTTTAAAAAATTAAATGTGTGCATGTGTATAATTTGTATTAATCTTTTGTGTGACTGTATGTCTGTATAATATTGCATGCCTGGTACCTTGAGAAGAAAGAAAAGAATCAATTTCTCTAGAAGTGGATTCTCTAGAAGTAGAGTTACAGATAGTATTGAGCTGCATATGGGCACTAGGGATCAAACTTGAATCCTGGGGAAGAGCAGCTAGTGTCCTAAATTGCTGAGCTACCAGAGCTGACCCTTACCCCCAAGTGCCTATCTGATAATAGCTATTCTTACTTGCCTGTTTAATATTTTATTATGTCATGAAGGAGGGAAATATAACAGCTTTATACATTTGGCATGGGAAAAGCCTATGGCTGGAAATCCATTAACAGTATATATTTAAACAGACACTGGCTTAAGTATTTTATATATAAGTATTTTATATCCCTTGGTCTTTCCCTTCTCTCTATGAGATCTGCTTAGGTGCCTAGCCATGTACCTTTGCACTGTTTCTCTGTGAAGTGTGTTTTGTGAAGAAGAAGCTATTTCAGGAAGCCCACTTTTATTTTCCTTGTCAATCTACTTGTTTGTAACTCGAATTAACTGCCCTCTTTTGGGGAATGACACAGATTGCTGTCCAGGTATAGGGCCATGAATACATTAGTTTCTCATTTTGAGATGAAGAATATTCTAAGGCTGTTGGTCAAAGAAAGACTTTTGGGCTCCTGGGACTGGTCATGATATTGTGACAAAATTATCTTGGGCAATGCATCTGTGGCTCCACCTGTAAGTCAATATATAGAAACAGAAGGCCAGAAGAAGTGGAGAAAGAAATTCTAAAGGCATTTCAATATAATTCAGAGTAGGGTGACCCTTTCCAAGAAAGTTACAAATAGTAGCAATCAGTCCAAGGCTGGTCTCCAAAGTGATGAACCTAGGACGTGCTTTGTTGTTGGAGTGGCTACAGTGAAATCTCTTTGGGATGAATCTAAGTGGAGAGGATGGAAAATTATTTAATTTTTAGATTCAAACAATAGTGCACTTGTCTTTTTAGGTTATAGGTATGTACTGCAATGTTCAGTTAAGCCGAAGCCATTATTTTTTTTTATTATCTGTCAAATATTTTTCTTATGAAGAAGACAATAATGAGAAATAGTTGTCTAAATAACATCTAATATAGTTTTAAGCCAAATATTCATGGAATATTGCCCATTAAAAAAGTAAGCCTAGCTTATCGGAATAAAAATGACTTAAAGACAGCTGCATCACTAAGGCTTACCCCAGCCTGGGCAATGGTTCACAAAGCCTGGAAACCTGGAATTCACTAAGACGGCAGGCAGTTCATTTGGTTTGAGCCTTGCCTACACAGCTAGGCTTGTTTCTGTTTCATTAAGGCAGCTTGGCTGACCCTCTGTTTCTTCCAGATTGCTCAGCTTGTCTGAATCACTTCTAAGTATCTCAGCATGCCTGAGAATGTTTCTCAGCAATCCTAACTATTTATATATACTTAGTGAAGGAAAGAATTCATGTATCTGGTTAGTTTCCCATACTTCCTGAAACTATTTTGAGTTTATTACTTCCTGAGCTTAGTGAGCAGGTTGAGATATTTCATCTACCTTTAAAACATCCTGTGTTTTACCTTCTTGTAAATATCCTGTGTCCTAATGAGCTCACCCCTAAAATAGAAGGATTTAATCTCAGAGAAAACTGCTACACAGCTGGTGTATAATTAAATTTTTATATGTATATATCATTAGTTGATGTCTATACTAAAGAAAATATACATACATATCTCTTCACACGGGTGATTTCCCCCTTTTCAATCTAGTGTTTTTGCAAATTTCCATTTTTTTTTTGCAGAGTTCAGGTTGAACCCAGGGTCTCTTACTAAGGCCAACCCTGTACAATATTAACTGCAGTCATGGAGCTGTATCTTAGATATCTAGTCATTCATCATAAATAACTGAAAATTTGTATTTATTGATCTTGATATTGTAGTCAATCCCTGTTACTCAATTGTACATGTTTCTATGTATACAGTTTTTAAAAATATGATGTGTGAGCTCACAAAATGTTTTACTCTCTGAATTTATTAATTTCAGAGTCTTCCACCTTCTAATTCTCTGCTAAAATTAATGCATTTCCTTCCTTCCTTCTGTCTTTTCTTCCTTCCTTGTTTTCCTCTTCTTATTTCTATTGTGAGTTGAAAAAATGTTTGTCATAATCTTATTTATTTGAACACCTGGACTCTAATTGGTGGTTCTGCTTGGAAAGGTTATGGATGTTAAATCACATAGAGCCTTGCTGGAGGAAGTTTGTCACTGTGGGTGTGCTATGATGGTTTCTAGCCTCATCCCACTTCCTGCCCATCCTCTCTGCTTCCTCTGTGCACTGGAGATATAGTCAGCCAACTTTTTTTTATTCTGCTGCTTGTCATTATAGAAAGGTTTCAGATGATGAAGAAAATAATCCTGAGTAGTTAATCTGCCAAGTTCAGAAAAAGAGTACCATTGACATTTTCCCCACTTGCAAATGTACCCTAATCCCTCAATTTCCTACCATAGATGACAATATTCAGTTTTAATTATTTGTGACTATGTTACTGGAATAATTCTGTCATGTGTACAATTAGAAAGTGTTTAGATTTTAATGGTTTCAAGATACACCTTTTCAAAAAGCTTTCTTTCTGCACAGGCTGCATAATCTATCATTGTTCTTGTCACTGGGCATTAAGGACAATTTTGCGAGGTGAGAAAAAAGTTCATCCCAGAATTATAACTTTGATAATTAGTCCAGTGTAATAAAAATATAATAATCTCTTGAATCTTTTTCTCTTCATTTCATTTACAGCTCCTGATGACTTCCATTGTCTATGTATAACATTTAAATTTTTCCATACCACATATTTTAACATATTAAAAATGTACAGAAATTATATTTTATTTAAGTCACCTTCCAACCATAAAAACAATATCTCTAGAAAGTAATAAGATGCCTGTTGTATTCCACAATTTTAGTTTCAAATTGAGACTTTAATAAAAATAAATGACAAAAGTTTCATTTTATTTAATCCCCTATACTGACTAAACAGTTTAAGCAGCTTTATTTATTCAAGGGCAGAAGAAAAAAAAGGAAAGTTGAAAAATAAATGAGTATTTCAGTTCTCTATGAATTTAAATTACTTACACAATTGCAGATACTTATGCCAACATAAAGTTGAATTTAACAGGACCCTCTGGAGTTTTAAACTCTCTCAACAGTGAATGTAATACCTGGCATGCATTTTCTTTCAGGGAAGTTGTCAATATTAAAATGAGAAAAATGGATAAGAATATAGTCACTTTAGTGAACTATTTGCATAATAAAAATTAATAGTCTTTTCATGTTTATGTTCAGTTCATTGAGTGTCCATGTAAAATATTACATCATGAATTCATTATCCACACTTGCTAAAATTACCTTCCTATCCTCTTATATAGTGTCTGTATTTGTGATAAAAACTGAGAGGATTTGGGGAACCCAGTAATAAATACTCTGAAGTATAGAATTCTTCAATTTTTTTTATTTTTTTAATATTCATTACCAATAAAATACAATTTGTACTTGCATTTGGTCAAGCCTAATAATTCTGACATAAATTTATCAAGAACTTTTATTCAATGCTATAATACTTTATATTTTTATATGAGTCAATAGGGGTCTTAATGAAATGGAAAATGTAATTATGACTTCCAATACAACTGAAACACCTATTGACTTTATAATACAAATAAGGAAAAATTGTCACTGTATTAGTATGTAAACAAAGGGACAAATAGTGTAAAATTTAAAGCCCACTTAAATAGGTTACATACAAATTAATTCAGAAGTCTTCTGTATTTTGATCTTAAATGTTTACTAACTATGTCAGTCTCAAGAATTAAGGAAAGGTTCTAAGCAAAGATTCATTTATCATAAAATGAGATTTAAAGTAGCTATATTAATCATTTTATTTCTAACCACATTAATGGCTGAATAAGAAAAATAACACAACAAAGAAAACTAACACAAACAAAATTATAATATCCTTGTATGTAAGATCTTGTTTTAGTCTTCATACGTACAGGATATTGGATCATTACAATGTTCATTATGGTAAGAAGAACAATTATAAATCAGTGCAAAGAATCCAGAACTAGAGAATGATTCTGTTAAACTTAATAAGTTATGTTGCTATAATAATGCTACTTGTCTTAAAATAAATGCCTTAATTTTCTTAGAGGAAGAAAAATAAAACACATATATGGTTTTATAGTAAGTGAGTTTGTTTTAATTTTATTAATAATGCTTACCATATTTCTGATAAAGTAAATTTGCTAATCTTTGTATCTTCCCTCACACATATGGGTCATTTTCATTATTCTCACTTCTATGATGAATAAATCCAAGTTAACTTAGTGACTTGCCTTAGACAGATGCTACAGTTATGTGCACACTCCTCAAGTAGTAGCTACTTGTAAACAAAACAAATAATAAATCATTTTTAGAGAATGTGCTTACCCAGACTTAATTTCTTTTCTTTAATTTTTAAAAAAATTATTCAATTTGCATCCCGATTGTAGTCCCCTGTCTCATCACCTCCTAGTCCCACCCTCCCTCATCCTCATTCCCCTCTCCGCTTGTCCTCAGAAAGAGGGAGTCCTCCTCCTCTATCATATGACCCAAGCCTATGAGTCTCATCTAGACTGTCTGCATCCTCTTCCTCTATAACCTTGCAAGGCTGTCCTGGCACTAGGAAGTGATGAATATGTGGGTACCAGAGTCCAAGTCAGATATAGCTCTTACTCCTCATATTATGGGACACACAATGAGACTGTCTATATCTACTCTATCTAAGAAGGTGATTAAGGTCCTCACAAAGCATGATCCTTGGTTGGTGCTTCAGTCTCTGCAGGTCTCCCCTGAGACAAGTTTTATTATCTTCCTTGATCTCCTCGTGAACTTCAAGACTCCTCCAGGTCCTTCTATTTTCCAGCTCTTCCATAGGACTCTGTATGCTCCACCATAAAGTGTATACGTGCATCTCAGAATCCACATCAGTCCGCTGCTAGGTGGAGTCTTCCAGAGGACCTCTATGGCAGGCTCCTGTCCTGTACCCTCTCTTCAACCACTTCCCGTGTCTATTCTATTTGCCCTTGTGAATGAGAATCAAGGGAAGCCCTAGGGTCCTCCTTGTTATTTAGCTTCTTTAGGTCTGTGAATTTTAATGTGGTTGCCTTGTATTATGTGGTGAATATTCACTTAAAAGTGAGCATTTACCATGCCAGACTCAGAAAGACAGACAAAATATATACTTATTTATAAATGAATATTAGTGACATAATACAGGATAACCACATTAAAATCCACAGACCTAAAGAAGCTAAATAACAAATAGGATGTAAGGAGGATGCTTACTTCTCATTCACTGGCAGTAGTTGAAGAGAAGGCACAGAATTTAAGGAAATCATAGAGGTCCTCTGAAAGATTCGACCCAGCAGGCGATTGATACAAGTGCTAATATATACAACCAAACTTCTGGGTGGAGCACAGGGAGTCTTATGGAAGAGTTGGGGAATAGAAGGTCTTGGAGGAGTCATGACCTCCACAAGGAGACCAATGGAGCCAACAAATCTGGGCAGAGGAGGGGGGTACTGCAGAGACTGATGAACCAACCAAGGATCATGCATGGTGAGGACCTAGACCCCTTGGTCAGATGTAGTAGGTGGGCAGTACAGTCTCCCTGTGGGTATTATAATATAGAGAGCAGAAGCTGACTCTGTCTTGGACTCTGGTGCCCACTTGTTGATTATATCCCCCTGGTGGGCAGGCCTTGCCAGGCCACAGAGAAGAAGATGCAGGCAGTCCAGATGAGACTTGACAGGCCGGGCGAGATGAAAGGGGAGGATAGTTCCTGTTTCTGAGGACTAGTACAGAGAGGTAGGGAAATGAGGGAGAGACAGTGGGACCAGGAAGAAATGAAGGAGTGCCACAATAGGGATGTACAGTGAATAAATTAAAAATATAAGAAAATAAATGGAATATTTTTATTAAAAATATATCATAAGAGCATTGATGAGGCCTTAACCATTTCTGGTTTACCATTAGCATATAGGTATCAGTGAAAGCTATTGGATATATTCTAGAAAAATATTTTTTTAATTCTTTTGTTTGTTAGTTTTTCAAGACAAGGTTTCTGTGTGGGGGCCTGCATTCCTGGACTTGCTTGTAGACCAGGCTGGCCTCAAACTCATCTTGTGATTTGTATTTGATCACTACTGTATGATTCACATTTTAAGCATTAAATAGTAATTAGTTTAGATGTATCAAAGGAGTTACCAATGAAGACTGGGTTGAATGATAATTTAAAGCTAAAGATCATCTGCATATTTTTCACAAGCATGATAGTGTTCATATTTTGTAACACTGAACCACTGTTAATTCCTCTGCTGTACCTATAGGCATTTTCTCTCTTTACATGTCTTGATATTTTTCTTTGTGCAATATTATTTTCTTCCATTTTAAAAGCAGTAAAGATTTGGCAAAGATTAAAAATAGGTAAATATATGTTCATATGTGTTCATTTTTTCAATAACACCATTAAGAAATAAGCATTTGTTTGTATTACAAAATCCCTTTATTTTCTTTCTTCTCTTCCTCCTCCTCCTTTTCCTACTTCCTCTCCACCACCACCTCCTCCTCCTCCTCCTCCTCCTCCTCCTCCTCCCCTTCTTCTTCTTCTTCTTCTTCTTCTTCTTCTTCTTCTTCTTCTTCTTCTTCTTCTTCTTCTTCTTCTTCTTTGGGACAGGGTTTCTTTGTGTATCCCTGGATGTCTTGGAAGTAGCTCTGTAGTCCAGCATGGCCTGAAACTCAGAGATGTGCCTGCATCTGCACTGGGAGAGATTGCTGGGATTAAAGAATGTGATACCAAACTCTTGGTAAAATGTTTTAATTTCTATATTCAGATGTATGCACATATCATAGATCAATATTATATATACAGTTGTACATGTCTAATTTTCTGACTCATAAAGACATTTATGAACACATTTTAGTTAATTAAACAAAAACATGCTATTCTTGTTAATTCTTCCAGAGTATCTAGCTATATAAATGAATTGCAATTTATTCATCTTTGTCTTTATTTTGTGCATTATAATTTTTAAATATTTACTATTTACATACCATTATAGTTTAACAATAAATTTAACTTTATTATGACTTATATGAAATTTACTTTTCAAATAATCTTCTTTCTGGAACACCATAGATATCTCTATAAAATGGCAGGATACTATATCAATTTGAGCAAACGTTCTAGATACAGATTTCATATGTGATTTACTTTATTTACACAGTTTTATCATCTGTATACTTGGACAATGATATGTGCATAATATAGTCTCCAATAAAGGTTAAATAACATCATGCATATAAAAATTATTGCAATGATTCCTAGTATATGATAAACATTCAACAAATGCTGGTTGCTTAAACCTTTCTCGTAAGTAGTATATGGTAATAATTGTACTTAAGTAACATACCTCCACATGCATCATTTGGCAAGAAAGTCTGTATTAATACAATACATATGTAAACTAAGAGAATGTAAGAGGTAGAGAAGAAACAAGATATTACAGACCTTAATATTTTAAACCTTGTTTATCTTTATTTTTCTCTGCTATCTTGGGTCATACCATGTTTCTGTTCAACTACGTTCTTTTTTTTTTTAATTAATTTATTCTTGTCACATCTCAATGGTTATCCCATCCCTTGTATCCCCCCATTCTTCCCTCCCTCCCATTTCCCCTTATTCCCCTCCCCTATGACTGTTCCTGAGGGGGATTACCTCTCCCTGTATATGCTCATCAACTACGTTCTTGTTCAAAGAAACTTGAAGACTTCTTGACTAGCACAGCACATTATCTAATACGTTCTGTGTTCATCTTACCCAGTGTTACAGAGTGATTCCTGTGTCTTGAGTCTTTTGAAAAATATAGACATTTATGAAGCATCTTTATGTTTATTCCTGGCTTTGAGTTTTTTATAATTATGTTATGTGGGATGCAAAAACATTCTAAAACAGTTGCCTTCAACTTTTAGTTCATGTAAATGCTCCCAAATTATTAATTTCTCACTATTGCCTCCTGCTTTATTCTATCAATTAGATACTACTTTATAGAAATATATTGTTTTAAGCAAATAAAAATATTTTATTATTTTCCTATTATGTATAATAACCATGCCTATGCAAGTGGTTTGTTGACTAGCTTTCTTGGGCTAGAATCAACTGACTCTTTCCTGGATATGTTGAGGCTCTGGAAACGTTGTTTACTGTTCACTGTTCTTGATCAGCGGCATTATTCTACTCTCTCTATACATTTCATCCCTTGTGGCCTAGTAGGCTACCTGGTAAAAAGTCTCATCTTGATAGAAGAAAGAATGATAGAGAAAACAGAATCTGTAGAAAGAATAGCCTGAAAGCAAGCCTACAGTTCTTTAATTGAACATGGTCAATGCTATAATCTAAAGAAAAAGAAATTCACTCTTTTCACAATGAGCATATGGTAAAAGTATGAATCAAGCAGTATGAAGAACTGAGATCACCCATTTTATCTACTTCAGTTTTCTTCTCTTGTTATCATAGACCCCTTTCTGATGGCAAATGTAGGAGATGAGAAATTATGACACCAGCCTGTCTTAGGTCTCAGAGTCTCAATATAAGACATACAAATTTAACTTCTTTTCATGTAACATTTTAATATGAAACTTAAAGATCTAGCCTCTCAATCCTGTTTCTTCATTAGAAAAAAATTAAAGTTATTTAGCAAATCTCTTCTCATACTGTTTTGCCACTAGTGTGTGTTGCTTTGAAAATTTTTATTTCATTAACCATACTGATCTTGTAACTATCACACACTTGCCCTTCTCATCCTTATGAACAGTTACTGTTTCTTTAAATTTGTCATTTCTTCAATAACATAGTCAGTATTAACCTTTTGAATTTAACATAGATCCATCCAAGTTCCATATATCAAAAGGTTATTTCTTTTCATGATTTTATTGAGGCATATTCCATAATAAAACTAAACCATAACATGTTTAATATTTAGCTGCTTGAAAAAAATTGCATTGCTTTTCATTTTGGGTTATTGCAAATAAATGTAGTTTAAATACTTATATATAAGTTTTATATGAACATAACTATTTCTCTGGAATTGCCCAAATAAACTGCTGGATCGTAAGATTGAGGCTATTTTATATTGTTAAAAATCATTTTAGATATTTAAAGGTTATTCTATCATATTTTGATATTTGAATAATGCTGTTAAAGATTCCTACAATCATATGTCTAATGCACTGGAGACTATTGTCAGCATGTTATGCTTATATCTCCATAATATATCCAACTTATATCTACAGGATCTTTGTAGAGGATGTAAACATGTTTTTAGTTAACTAATTAACTAAACAATTAATACTTTTATGTGTATCGATATTTTTCCTAAATATGTGTTTCAGTACCATGAGTATGTCTGGTGCCTGCAGATGTTGGAGGAGGGCACTGGCCTCCCTGGAACTGGGTTTACAGGCTGCAATCATCCACCTATTATGCAGGTTCTGGGATTTGAACCAGAATCCTCTGGAAGACTAGCAAATACTTTTAAATGCTGAGCCACCTTTCCAGCCCTACAAGATTTTATCCTTGCTCAACACCTGTCAATTTATTCTACCTAAGCCCAACTTCTTGTTATCATAATTATATTCTGTTTTCTCAAATTTGGCCTGTTTTTTTTAAAATATTGAATATATAAGTTAAGTAATAAGCCAGAGGTGGAAATTTAGTTCCAAAAAACGTATTTTTGAACAGAAGTGTATTAAATTAGTGATGCTTCAAATTTTGTAACATTTAAAGACATATAATGTAATACCATAACAATTCAATCCAAGCATTACTAAGACCTTCATATAAGCATCAAATATACTTTATACATATAATCTAATGTTAATTTTTATAATATTTTAATGTACCTGAATTTATATTCTAAGTTGTCATATGATATCAGGTGTAAAAATTTCCACTTTTGATAGTATGTGAATCCACGAGGTATTACAAATTTTCATATATTTTAGATCTTAGACTTTTAGAACAGAAATGTTCTAACTTTCTTTTGTTTCTGGCTCATTTCACATGGTACAATGCTCTACAAACTCATTTGTATTATAAATTGCAAAAGTTTTTTCTTTGTTAGTGCAGAATTACATTTTGCAATATGTACAGCCCATAGTTTCTTTTCCATCCATTGAAACATTTTATAGCCTCAGGAACTACACCTTGCATATTGTTTACAAAATGGGGCACAGCGTGATACTGCAGATATCTCTTCAACACACTGATTTTAATTTTTTTAGTGGCAGCAAGTGAAAATTCTATTTTTAATATTAGAAAAAGCTCTCTTTCTATTTTACACAATTACTGTATGATTTCACATTCTAAGCAATAGTGTAGAAGAAGAGCTCTGTTTTCTCCACACTCTCACCAGTTCTCTCTCACTTTTTCTCCCCATCCTCCCTCTCTCTCTCTCTCTCTCTCTCTCTCTCTCTCACTCTCTTTCTCTCCCTCCCTCTCTCTCTCTGTGTGTTTACATTTCACTGCCAAAGTGTGATGTAGAAATCCATTTATTTATAAATTAGAGAAGAAATACAATTATGTCTGCTTACAGATGGTATCATTTTATATGTGGTAGACCTTAAATATGCCATGAAACCCATTAGAATAAATAATGAATACGGCAAAGTTGTAATATATAAATTCAACACTCAAAAATCATTGAATTTACATGTGCTAACAATGAACTTGTTCATAACTGTTTAACTGAAATGATGCCATATAATTATATTATAATAATGCAATATTTAGGAGGAAACTTACTGAAGGAAATAAAACATTTGTATGCATGGAAGGACCCAAAGATAAAAATAAATCATGGACAAGAAGATTATATATTGTTTAACTGTCCAGATGGATCTAGAAACTCAGACATATGGACAGCTAATCTTTCAAAATTAAAACAAAATTTTTTTACAGAGCTATAGAAAATGTTGAAAATTTTAGTCATGATCTCAAGGAAAATATGCAAATAAATATGCACTATTATATTAAGTAAAAAACTATAGAAACAATGTTATTGTATAATAATGAATGGATAAAAAGAGTGGTATGTATAAGTAATGAAATAATATTTAATTTTACATAACAAAGAGCTCCTCTCATATGGAACAAATGTGCCAAAACCATTCAATGGAAAAAAGATAGTGTCTTCAACAAATGGTGCTTGTCAAAGTGCATGTCTATATGTAGAAAAACGCAAATATATCAATATTTATCATCCTGCACAAAACTCAAATCCAATTGAATTGACAATGCCTACATAAAACTAGATATACTAAATGTATTAGAAGATAAATTAAGGAAGACCTTTAAACTCATTGGCACAGGAGACAATTTACTGAACAGACAACCAATAATTCAGGTTCTAAGATCAACAATTAATAAATGGGACCTCATGGAATCAAATAGTTTCTGTAAGGCAAACAACACTGTCAACAGAACAAAAAGGAAGTCTATAGATTGGGAAAAGATCTAAACCAATCCTACATCCTATAAAGGGCTAATATCCAAAATATATACTTGAAAAATTAAACACAGTCAAACAAATTAATCCAAATAAAAAATGGGATACACAGCTAAATAGTGAATTCTCAACAAGGGAATCTCAAATGTCCTATAAGCACTTTAAAAAATGCTCAACATCCTTAGTTATCAGGGAAGTACAAATCAAAACAACTCTGAGATTCCACCTTATACCTATCAGAATGTCTAAGATCAAAAACTCAAGTTACAGCACATGCTGGCAAGGATGTGGAGAAAGGAGAAAACTCCTCCATTGCTGGTAGGAGTGCACACTTGTACAACCACTTTGGAAATCAATGTGGTGCTTTCTCAGGATATTGGGAATAGCTCCACCTCAAAGGCCAGGTATACCACACCTGGACATATACTCAAAAATTGCTCCACCAAATAACATGGACACTTTCTTAACTATGTTCATATCAGCTTTATTCATAATACACAGAATCTGGAAACAACCTAGGTGACCATCACCAAAAAATGGGTTAAAAATTTGGTATACTTACAGAATGGAATACTCCTCAGCTATTAAAAAGAAGACTAATCATGAAATGTGCAAGCAAATGGATAGAAATAGAAAAGATAATCCTGAGTGAGGTAACCCAAACCCAGAAAGACACACATGGTATGTATGCACTTATAAATGGATTTTAGCCATTATAGTACAGGATAAACATACAACAGTCACAGACCCAAAGATGACAAATAACAAGGAAGACCCAAGGGAGGATGCTTAAATCTCAGTGAGAAGAGGAAATAGAATAAACAGCAGTAGTAGTAGAAGAGAGGAAACAAGTTATGAGAGGGAACATGGAGAGAAATTATGGAGGAAATCAGATCTGGGGAGAGCAGGAGGTGGCACAGGAGAACAAAGGGCCTACCAAGAGAAGAGAAACCATGGGCAGAAGCATCTCAGTGACAACCTGGAGCCCCCAGACATGGTAGGCTTCTAGAAGGATATAGGGGTGTCTGTAGCTGAGACTCCTAGTAGCAGGGGTCATGGAGACTGATTAGGATGGAAGGTAAAACAAACTCACCCAAAAAACCATTGTCCCAAAATTTACTCTATCTACAAGATGTGCAGGGACAAAGATAGAGTGGAAATTAAAGGAATGTACAACAGAAGACTGGCCCTACCTGAGACCCATCCCATGGGATACAGCTAACCCCAGACACTATTAAGGATATTCTGCTATTTTCACAGATAGAAGCCTGCATAGCTGTTGTAAAGAAGCTTCATCCAGGAGTGGTTCAAAACAGATGCTGAGACTCACAGCCCAATCATTAGGCAATGTGTAAGGAGTCTTGTGGAAAAAGTGGAGGAAAGGAGAAAAGGACATTGAGATGACAGGAATATCACAAGAAGACCAACCAGAGCTCAGAAGGACCTGTGGAGACTGAGGTACCAAGCAAGGACCATGTATAGCTTGACCCTAGATCCATTACACAGATGTAGCTGATAGGCAGCTTCAGATTCATATGGGTCCCTTTGTAAGAGTGGTGGGAGCTTCTTTGACATGGACTCTGTTGCCTGCTGTTTTTTCTTTTGTTTTGTTTTGTTTTGTTTTTGTTGCTTTGTTTCTGCCTAATGGCCCTTGCCGGGCCACAGGGGAACAGTATTGACTCAGTCTTGATGCAACTTGATGAGCTGAGGTAGGTGGCTTGCAGAGGGGGGTGTACCCTTTTCAGAGTATAGGGGAGGGAGGATGGGACTGGAAGGAGAGGAGGGAGGGGGCTATGACAGAGTTGTAAATTAAGTAAATCAATTGCTTAATAAAAAATATAGTAGTAAAGATGGACACTGAGATAGTGTGCTTCATGAAATAACCCAGTCACGAAGCACAAAGCAGTCACATAGCTGTTTCCTGACACCACTTTTATTTTTTATTTAATTAATAAATAAATTAATTTATTTATTTATTTTTATTCTTGTTACATCTCAATGGTTATTCCATCCCTTGTATCCTCCCATTCTTTCCTCCCTCCAATTTTCCCCTTATTCCTCTCCCCTATGACTTTTCCAGAGGGGGTTTACCTCCCCCTGTATATGCTCATAGGATCCTATAAACCTACAAGTAGAACATTATGATAGGCAGATTTGGGCCCAGAGGTCCCGCTCAACTAAGGCACTAGCCAAGGACAATACAGGTAGTAAACTTTAAACCCCTACCCAGATCTAGCCAATGGGCAGAACATTCTCGACAGTTGAGTGGAGAGTGGGATATGACTTTCTCATGTACTCTGGTGCCTCATATTTGACCATGTCCCCTGGGGGGGAGACCTGGTGGCACTCAGAGAAAGGATAGCCGGTTACCAAGAAGAGACTTGATACCCCATGACACCACTTTTATGAATTACCTCTAATAGTCAAAATAAAAGAATCAGAAAATATAATAGTAGTAGACTTTATAGAAGAGGAAATGTGGGGTATGCATTAATAACTTATATATTTTCAATTGTATATGTTAAATATCTTATAAAAATCTGGATGACTTAATGTCAATAGTTAAAATAGGAACATTATTAGGTGACATATATGCTTATTACCATGATTTTTGTGATGATGTAATGGTCATATATGCATATTCAAACTTAAAATTTTTTTCAAAATTAAATATGCAGGTTTTTGTATCAGTTTTACATGAATAGCTTTATTTTTTAAAAGATAAATTGAAAGTAGGCAATATCTTATCTTGCTTATTTACCTGTGTCCACAGCTATGGTGAATTTTCATAATCACAGATGGCAGCTTGCCAATAGTTTTCTATATTTGATTAATGCAACTCGGCCAGCATTTTTGCTGTGCCATCAGGAAACAAAAACAAAAACAAAACAAAACAACCCAAAAAACAAAAGACCAAGTATAATATAGCTACAATGAGAATGAAATGTGTCTTTCTAGTATGACTAAAAATCTTTCATTTAAAACCTCGCCAAAGCAGGCTCTAAACTTTATTAATTATTTTTATATCAGGTTGAAAGAGAGAATGAAATACTAAATGAAAATGACAAATGTTCATTCTGGATAGAAAGAATTCAAATTGGGCTAGATAGATGACTTAGCCTTTATTTTTTTCATTTTTTTCTTCTTTATTAATTTATTCTTGTTATATCTCAATGGTTATCCCATCCCTTGTATCCTCCCATTCTTCCCTCCCTCCCATTTTCCCCCTATTCCCTTCCCCTATGACTGTTCCTGAGGGGGATTACCTCCCCCTCTATATGTTCATAGGGTATCAAGTCTCTTCTTGGTAACCTGCTGTCCTTCCTCTGAGTGCCACCAGATCTCCCCCTCCAGGGGACATGGTCAAAGGTGAGGCACCAGAGTATGTGAGAAAGTCATATCCCACTCTCCACTCTACTGTGGAAAGTGTTCTGTCCATTGGCTAGATCTGGGTAGGGGTTTAAGGTTTACCATCTGTATTGTCCTTGGCTGGTGCCTTAGTTTGAGCGGGACCCCTGTGCCCAAATCTGCCTATCATAATGTTCTACTTGTAGGCTTTTAGGACCCTCTGGATCCTTCTACTTTGCCATTCTCCCATGATTCTCTCATCTAGAGTCCCACTAGAATGACCTCCCCTCTGTCTCAGTTTCCTGGTAAGTGAAGGCTTTCGTGGGACTTAGCCTTTAAATGTGCACACTACTATGAGAGAGGACCAGAGTTAGGCTCCAAACCAGTTAGGTTCCCTTGTCAGATAGCTTACAAACAACTGTGATTTTAGCTCCATGGTGTGAGGCACTGCAGGCTTTTAGAGGCACCTGTACTCACTTGTAGACTTCCTGGCTGGATTCCTGTCAACTTGACACAAGTTACAGTCATCTGAGAGGAGGAAGCCACAATTTGAAAACTGCTTTTATGAGATTGGGTTGTATCTCAGCCTGTAGAACATTTTCCTAGTTGGTGATTAATTGGTTACAGACTAGTCCATTGTGAGTGGTGCCACTCCTGGGCTGATTGTCTTGGGTTCTATAAAAAATCAAGCTGGGTAAGCCATGAGTAGCAAGCCAGTAAGCAGTACCTCTCCATGACCACTGCACCAGGTTCTGCCTCCATGTTCCAGCCCTGATTGAGTTCCTGCCCGGACTTCCTCCAATTATGAATGTGAAAATGTAAAACAAATAAACCCTGTCCTTTCAAATGTCCTTTTGGTGTTTGGTGTTTGGTAATAACAATAATAACTCTAAGATATATATATACTTGAACATAAATACATACGCATGCATGATTAAAAATAACATTTTAAAGGAAAGTTTTTTTTTGCATTATAATTTTTTATTAATTAATTCATATTACATCTCAATTGTTATTCTGTCCTTTCTATCCACCCATTCCTCACTCCTTCTGGCTTTCACCCTATTCCCCTCCCCTATGACTGTGACTGAGGAGGACCTCCTCACACTAAATATGATCCTAGGGTATCAAGTTTCTTCTCGGTAGTCTGCTATCCTTCCTCTGAGTGCGATCGGGCCAACCCATCAAGGGGACATGGTCAAATATGGGGCACAAGAGTTCATGTGAACATTAGTCCCTACTCTCCACTCAACTGTGGAGAGTGTCCTGTCTCTTGGCTAGATCTGGGTAGGGGATTGATGCTCACTGCACTTATTGTCCTTGGTTGGTGCCATAGTTTGGGCAGAATCCCTGTGCCCAGATCCGTCCATCATAGTGTTCTTTTTGTAGGTTTCTAGGACCCTCTGGATTCTTCTATTTCCCCATTCTCCCATGCTTCCCTCACCTAAATTCCCAATAGGATGTCCTCCCCTCTGACTTGCTTTCCTGGTAAGTAAAGTCTTTCATGGGACATACCCCTTGGGCTCGTGTCTCGATATAAGTGAATATATACCATTTGTCTCTTTTTGCTTCTGGGTTAACTCACTCATTATGATAATTTCTAGTTCAATCCATTTGTCCACAAATTTTGGGAATTCCTTGTTTTTAATAGCTAAGTAGTTTTCCATAGTGTAAATGTACCACATTTCTTTATCCATTCTTCTACTGAGAGACACTTAGGCTGTCTCCAGGTTCTGGCTGTTATGAATAAGGCCACTATGAACATGGTTGAACATATGTCCTTGTGTGCTGGAGCATCTTCTGGGTATATAAAGCAAAGTTTCTAAACAAATACAATACAAATGCAAGAAAAGTAAAAAAAAAAAAAAAAAGCACTAGCATTACCACATATATTTTCAACCATATAACAATGAGTGTCAAGATAAAGCTGCTGTGTATCCAGTGCATGGATATATTTGGACACTAAATGTGATGTCACCATGTCTCCAGATCATATTAGCTTCAGCTTCAAGTGATGAATGATAGTTCCTCTTGGACCCAAGCCCCACAATTGAATCAGATGGGGCAGTCTAGGGCAATGTGTGTTTTGCCAGTCACCGCCAATATGAGCTGGACCTTGAGAGTAATTTAAGCACTCAATTTCCTATTAACTTTTTTCCATATTAACAGATGGGTAAATAACCAAGCAGCTGAGTTTATGACTATATATTTTAATGATAAATGGGGATTACTTGACATTATTTAATAACATTTCGTTCATTCTCTGATCTTTCACTGTTAAAGAGTTATTATATATATGTATATATAAAATCTAAGTGCTAATATTAATATATATTCTAAGAAATAACATAATAATTTGCATTTCTATGGCATTCTAAAGACAAACACATCAGTAACATATCACCAGCTTTGTATTAGAAGTCAAGATAAAATAATATTCAATATGTAGCACCAATTTCTGCTCTACAAACTTTTATGGCATGCCTGAATTATTAGCTTTTAAAACTGTTTTTATACATCTAGCCTATCTGCTGGGCATTAAGAGTGAAAATGAAATCTTTCATTGTTCTGTTTTTTATTTTCCTAAACACAAAGAAATATCCATGTGTAAACTCATTCATACACTGGACTTGAAAATGTACATTTCATCACCATCTCTAGTCACTACCTGTAAAATGAGCACTAAATAAACTTGAATATTAAGCAGTTTTTAAGAAGATTATTTCTGAAGAGAGAGTGTATAAATATTCAACTCAAATACTTCTTAAAATATAATCATATCTAGAAGTAACTTCTTCCTTGGGATAAATAAATTAGATGATATATCCTATGATCATAGCTAAGAAAATGACAGATTAAACCAATGAATGAAAATATCTTTATGAGACTGTTGAAAAGTATTTCATTCTTCCAACCAAAATACTATCATAGTATAAAGTAATTTATAATATGACATGTTAATTTTACTGTGTACATTTGAATATTTACAAAATGATTGTGAAATATATATAGAAAATACTAAGGTTGCTATATTGAAATATTTAATTATATCTATCATCTTTCATAGTTATGTTTTGTGAAAAAAACCTTTAAAAACTCCAAAATTAATTTATTTTTTAAAATTTCACTTTCTACACTGTCCTTTAGATCTCTAGATTTATTGCTTTATTGTATGCTACAACCAACATCTCCCTACTTCCCACTTTTTCCTTCCAAGAGTATTCAGTTTCACTATCTATATGATCTCTTTTTAGGAATTATTCTACATATAATCCACATAATGCACTTTGTTCAGTATCTAGCTCATTCTGAGTATTTTATCCATGGTCAGTATCATGTACAGTGACATGTACATAAGTAATGATGATTCATTTCTCAAAATGTACCATATTGTAAAACAGTACAAAAAATGTGCTACTTTTTTCACATATTGTCTGTGGCTAAGTATTTTCATTGCTTCCATAGTTTGCTGTTATTAATTATCATAGATGAATATTGGAATGCAGCTAGTTTAATAATATAGTGATTTGGTCTCCAAGAAACTGCCATTTGGAGGTACTTAACTGAACCCCCTTAAAATATTATCACAGATAAACCTACTGAAAATTTATTCTGCCTGCTAAATATCTTACTGCTCTCTACAAACTTTCAACTCTGAAAATAACCTGGAAAGGAGATAGAGTGTACATAAAGACTGGTCCTAACAAAACTGTTCTTTATGATTGTACTAGTACTCCCATTTTTCACACTCTCACCACTTTTAAAAATCTCTTCATTTGGTAATATCCATTAATGTATGTCATATAATCATAGTTCTACTTTACATTTATTGATGAATTGTAATATTATGAACATTTACATATGTCTACTGATGAGTTTTTTCATTGGAGAGATGTCCATTAACTTCTTTGTTCAATTTTCACTGTTTGAAAAATTTACATTAGTGTTTTATTTAAATGAATTTGAAATACTCTATATTAACCTTGATCATTAACCCCTTAAAAGATGTGGACTTTGGATATATTTCTCATTTTTAAGTTACACTTAGCTTGCTGGTTGTACGTGGTGTACAGAAGCCTTTAAATGTTATATAATCACATCTAATTATTTAATATGATTAATAAAGCCAATTCAGTAGATATTTCCTATATGTTCTCTTTTCTAAGATTTTTATTTTCAGATATTACCTTTAAGGAATTTTTCTTTAAGTTGATTTTTGTGTATGATGCAAGAAAATGGCCCAATGTTATTAATTTGTGTGTAGAAATCAATTTTCTAGTGCTGTTTATTAAAGAGATTATTTGTCAGTATGTTCTTTTGTTGTCTTTCTTGAAAATTTCTGAACTATATAAGTTTGGGCTTATTTATGGAAGACTGTATTGTATTCTAGTCTACTCATCTATGTTTTTAATTTTATAGTTCTTCTATATTGTTTGATTCCTCTAGCTTTGCAAAGTAATCACTTTTAAAGCAGGGAGGCTCTAGTCTTCTTTCTCTCTCAGTGTTCTTTTGCCTATCTGGAATTTTTGCTTTAATTTTTTGTTATTTTGCTGTTCTATGTAATGTCTTAAATTGTCTTCTGTTTCTACATTTTAAAATTCATTTTTTTTAATTAATGTATAATTACAAAACTTTCTTCCTTTCCTTCAACCTCTCCCATATCCCCTCTCATATCTACTGCCTTATTTTCTTATTTCTTATTGGCAAACACACTTAACTATTAATGAATAATTATGTTAATTGAACTGCTGAGTCCATTTAGTATTGGTTTATTCAATATGTTTACAATTTTAAGACTGAGTACTTTGTATTGGTTAACCATTAATGAATTTACCCTTGGGAAAGACTATTCTCCCTCTTTTAAAAGTTACTGTTTGTAGCTCTTTATTGTGAAGCAGGCCTCTATGAGATTTTCTCCACTTGCATTGCATTGGTATGTCAGCAGCCTTTTAATTATTCAGGTCTTGTATAGGCAAACATATTGTTGGAATTTCATGGGAATAGCATTCCTGCAATATCTAGAATCCCTATGTATGACTATTGTGGATATGTTCAGATTCATCCCAGAATCTGAAGACAAATTTCTATTGCTGAAGACAAGAGCTTTGGTACTAAGATTCAAAGAAATTGAGCTGTATGTGATCTGAAAGCCTTCTCCCAAAGACAAAGCTTTCATGAGCTAACCAATTACCAGCACAGCAAGATATGCCTAAAGGTGTGATAGTGGCATTTATATCTTATGTCTGTCAGAAGATCAGGAAGTCTGCTGCAAGATTATGACTTCTAGACAGAACAAGGAAGCTAAACCCTGAACAATAATGACTACATAAGCAGGACCTGAGCAATAACATCAGTTGAGATGCCAATATCAATGTAGTAATCTATTTTATGAGTCCATACCCCTAGATGATGAGTTAAAGGAAAGTAATGACTTCTGATAAAGTTATAATTAATCTTCCTCATGGATGGGATTCCTAAATGGTTATCCAATACAGAATGATATCCAGTACTGAATAGTCATCCCTAAAAGCAACAACACTAAATGGACTTATCGAATTATATTTATATTTTTTTCGTTGTTGATTAACTGTCCTTTAAGCAAAACAACTGCCAATCTTGGTCATTAAGCTCTGCACCTTTGCAAAAAAGACCATCCCCACTGGTCCTTTTGATTGTTTACAGGTTCCTCCTTCAGAGTATCCAACTGATGCCTATACCATCAACTCTGAATATGTCCTGGTAGAAGGGCTATTGTATAAGACAGGGAAAAATAAAGAAAGGTCTCCATTTATGCGACTATGGGGAATCCCTCATCCTTCTTTCCTAAGGCTTCGTAGATGTAGCCATTTTGGAGGAGTGCCCATATTCCACCCTATGCTTTGTAATGTAGCTGAATAGACATGTTGGTTTCAGAAAGTGAACTTTGGCGGAATTTTGCTTTCAGTTTGTTGGTAGGGCCCTAGGAAACAGAAAGGCTAAACAACATAATCACATATTCCTTGTTGAGACAAAGACTTAATAAGTTAAAGCAATCTGAGGAAAACTAGTTCCTGATAGATTAACTTATATGAACCTAAATTTAGGGATACCTGGTTATCCTCAGCTGAGGTTCTTATGAGTATTAGCAACTGGAAAGCAAGAGAAGAAGGTCCTGCTAAGAACACTGGGCATAGGGGAAGAACTGTTTGATTTCCAACTCACAGGCCCAGACTAAGCAGTATTTAAAGAAGAAATTGAAAAAAAAAAAAAGAAACTGATTGATCAAGGAACACAAAACATGCATGGAGCACTTGTTGCTGTGCTGAATCCCATAATAGAACATGGTACCTATGAAGCAGAAGAGATTTTGGTTGAGCTAGATGATTTAGTTTACCATGTAAACTCAGTTAGAAAGGTACTAATATGACTAGGAGCTAGTGAAAGTAGAATGTAAGGGCAAAAGTCCTATCTAAGCCTCTTAAGCAGAGGTGTGACTGAACTTGCATTATTTAGCAGTTTCTAATGACAAAATTGATGAGCAGCTCAATGCTGTGTGGTGAGCCTGTGGAGGGCATAAAGACAGACAAGCAATTCAACATTAGATTAAGGGTAAGGCCAAATAAGAGGTAAAGGTGATTCCTCCTTCTTTTCCTGATGAAAACAAAAATCTCTCAGGGTGGGAGTTTCTCAGTACTTCCTCAGATGGATGGTAAAAGCTGTGATGGTGAGAGTCACACAGGTTAAAACGGAGGCCTAATATTGAGAGGATTAGTTGATCCCTTACCAATATGCAAAATACTTTGGTTCTTTTGGATAGAAGAGTAGAATGGACATTTATTCATAATAAGCTGCAGGAGTACCAGGACCAGTATAGGGTAGAGTAGAGGAATAAGGAGAGAAACCCATACAGATAAAGAATACAAAGGTCATCCTAGGAGTGAATAATTACGCCCCCCCAATAGTATAGTACACCTAACCCTAATGATAGCATGTTCTGTGTTTGTACAGTGTGGTAGTTTGAGTAGGACTGGTCCCCATAGGATCATCTGATTGAATGCTTGGTCATGAAGAAATGTCAATACTTGATAAGAATTAGGAGGTGTGGCTTTATTGGAGTAAGTATATCCTTCTCAAAAGTGTGTCACTGGGAATAGGCTTTGAGTTTTAAGAAGCTGAATCCCGGCATAATAGCTCTTTGTCTATTTCTGCTGCCTGCCAATCTGCATGTACAACTCTTTGCTATCTCTTTAGCACCATGTCTGCCTACATGTTACCATTCTTACTGGCATTACAGTAATGGACTAAACCTCTGTAATATAAGCCTGCCTTAATTAAATGTTTTCCTTTATAAGAGTTGTCATGGTCATGGTGTCTCTGTACAGCAAAAGAACAGTGATTGAAGCAGATGCCCTAGAAGGATATACACTACACTCAAATCTTGAGAAATTCCTTTTGAAAATGTGAATTGTAAAAATAATTATGCCTGAAGATGGCAAGGTGTGAGCTCATAAAATTACCATCCCAAAATGGTTATGAATATCAAAGAGTATAAGGTCCCACAGGGCCATGGCAATATTACAGAAGCCATCCAGGAACTTGGAAGGGTAGAGATCATCTAACATAGCTGCTGAATCACAAGAGCAGTTTACATTAAAATGGTATAGATGACAGTGGACCTTCACAGTACTTCCCCAAGGTTATCTCCATAGGCCTACCATTTATCATGGGATGATGACCAGGGATCTGGCTGCCCTCAATAAAGACATCCCATAATGTAGATGATATAGTTCTAAGGTTTGAGTGCTTTGCCAATGTCAAAGCCCATTTTGAAGATTTACAAGTGCATCTGAAGGTACAGGGATGGGAACTCAGTCAGCATAAGGAATAAGGCCCAATCTGACAATAAAATTTTGAGGCGTATTTTGTTCAGATAATACATGGTACCTGATAAGATGATTGCAAAAATATTGCAAAACCAGTGCCTGTGAATGAAAATCTTTGCTGGTATTCCTGGGTCTCTGGATTACTAGAAGAAATTCATGATTTACCATGCCAAGGACAATTGTATTCTGTATACTCTTATAGAAAGAGGTGCCATGTAGGTTTGGGATGGAAAAGCCAAGCAGCCATTGAGCAAGCAGAGATACTTGTAGAACAAGCTAAAAAGAATTATGAGCCAGCCACCTAATGTCTCTTTTTCAGAAACAGTGCTCTGTTATGAGCCTCTGAGAACAATCAGGGAAAACTACCCCAATAAAAAATTTGTCCCAGTCAATGAAAGGTACAGAGTCTATATAAACAACCTTTGAAAACCAATGACTGGAGGATAAAAAGGCCTTGCAACACATTTACCACATTACTGACTTTGCCTTCATTATCATGAAAACTGCATATCCCATGTAAATGTGGCCTGTAACAGATAGCGTCATGCAAAACCCAAAACATGCTTCAATGGTAAAATTTACAGTAGAAAGGGGAGTTGTCAGCAAACCCAATCACAAATTCTAAGTATATTTCAAGCTACTATGATGTCCTGATCAATTCCTGTAATTGGTCATCCTATACAACCTGATAAAGTGCCAGAAGGGACATTCTCAATTACTACTGATGCCTATTACATGGATTGTAGCAGCAGTGGTTCCAAACAGAATGAGTAGTGGTAGCATTTGCAATAAAATGAGCAGGGACACTATATGCCTATAAAGAGGAGATGAAAATAGCCAGTCGGCTAAGCTGACTTGTATTGACCATTTGTACTGACAATTAGGCAGTATTCAAAGGCCTGAACAAGAGAATGGCCTAACAAGAGAAGGAAAACTGTCAAGTAATTCCATTGCCAAAGTATGATATTGATGCCATTACCAAGGTGAGAAACATTTTTTTCGAGGCATCTAAAAGGGGTTCACTGGATTCATATAAATTATAGGAGACAGAAAAGATGAAAAATAGCCAAAGTTGCTTACATTCCATTAACATACTGTGACATGCAGAATGCTGATCAGTTCTGTGAGGTTTGTTCCATTACAGCTTTGGTGGATACATATTAAGAATAACTTACAAATAAGTCAACTTGATCCATGAAGTATTAGAAAATAATATATGGCCTCTTCCACTCAGTAAACTGTTCAAGTTTGTTCTTACTTATATAGATACTCCCATAAACACTGTACAGTTCTTTCCCTGCAGGAAAATAACAAGGAAGTCTACCATCAAGGGTATCACCCAACTTATTGTTCTGTATGGTTGCTTACATAAAATTGATAATGATAGTGGTACTCATTTTACAAACATGGTTGTACATGAGGATATCAGCTGTAATAGCAGTTATATCTTTACACTTTTGGGGGGTATAGCTATCTGAAAGAAAAAAATGGCTTGCTAAAGCAATAGTGAATAGCCTTAAGAGCAGAAGGGACCTTATGTGGATAAGAGATGGTCCTCTGAACAATGGTATGATTGCTATATGAGACTCCCTTTGACACAGGAGTGCTATTCTACCATGAAATGTTGCCCAGGGAGGCCCCAGAGGATCCCATTACAAAGGCTATTGCTGATGCGAGAACTGAATGATAATATCCTATTGCTGAAGATACTGCAAACTGTGAGCATGGATGAAAGAGAAATCCAGCAGAGACTAAGACAGAAACATCCCCATACACATATACTCTCATTGGATGGAATTCAAAATTTCTGAAGGCACTGTGTGAGGGAGTGTTACCAGTAGATCTGATTAATGAAGTGCTATATGATGACAACACTAAGCAAGATATTCTCACTTGTGAAATAGTGCTGTGAGATGCATATCTACAATGAGCAGATTTAAGTTCTGTTCCAAGGTATGGTACATGTCTATTTTGTGGCTGGCCATAACAACCCCTGGTGGGGCAAGACCTTAGAGACTCTAGTGGATCAGTGACTGTGATTCTGTTGTTGGAAGGATGTGGTCCCAAGATCAAACTGATTTCAACAAACATATATATCTATATGGTCTTCCACAAAGCATTTCATGAAAACTCATCTTAAGCTCGAGGTGTGATCTCTATTATAATGAAAATATGAGATATACTCTCTGAAACCAGAATTAAATAAATAAATAAATAAATAAATAAATAAATAAATAGGCTGCAAGCAACCGAATTGAGTGAAGGACATGGCTCTTTAAGGTCATACTTATTCCTCCCATATATTTAATTCTGATATTTTATTCAGACATATAATATTTCTTAATGTCATATCTTTTTAAGGAGAGTTTTTCTATTCTACTGTTGATAGGCTCATTTAGATTAACTCTTTTTAAAAGTATATTTTATTACTTTATTCTTATTACATCTCAATTGTTATTCCATCCCTTGTAACTTCCCGTTCCTCCTCCCTCCCATTTTCCCCTTGCTCCTTTCCCTTATGACTGTGAATGAGGGACACCTCTTCCCCATGTATATGCTCATAGGGTATGAAGTCTCTTCTTGGTAGCCTGTGTCGTTCTTTTGAGTACCACCAGGTCTCCCCATCCAGGGGACGTGGTCAAATATGAGGCACCAGAGTTCGTGTGAAAAAAAGACCCCACTCTCCACTCAACTGTGAAGAATGCCCTGTCCATTGGATAGATCTGGGTAGGGGTTCGAAGTTTACTGCACATATTGTCCTTGGCTGGTGCCATAGTTTGAGCAGGACCCCTGGGCCCAGATCTGCCCATCATAAAGTTCTTCTTGTAGGTTTCTAGGACCCTCTGGATCCTTCTATCTCCCCATTCTCCCATGCTTCTCTAACCTAAAGTCCCAATAGGATGACCTCTCCTCTGACCCAGTTTCCTGGTAAGTGAAGACATTCATGGGGCATGCCCCTTGGGCTAGTATGCAGATATAAGTGAGTATATACCATTTGAATCTTTCTGCTTCTGGGTAAACTCACTCATTATGATCATTTCTAGTTCAATCCATTTGTCCATGATTTTCGGGAATTCCTTGTTTTTAATAGCTAAGTAGTATTCCATAGTGTAAATGTACCACAATTTCTTTATCCATTCTTCTACTGAGGGACACTTAGGCAGTTTCCATGTTCTGGCTATTATGAATAAAGCAGCTATGAACATGGTTGAGCATATGACCCTGTTGTGTGGTAGGGCATTTTCTGGGTATATTCCAAGGAGTGGAATAGCTGGGTCTTTGAGGGAGCCCTATTCCAATTTTTCTGAGAAAGCACCAGATAGATTTCCAAAATGGCTGTACTAATTTGTATTCCCTCCAGCAATGAAGGAGTGTTCCTCTCTCTCCACTTCCATGCCAGCATGTGGTGTCACTTGAATTTTTGATCTTAGCCATTCTGATGGGTGTAAGATGGAATCTCAGTGTTGTTTTGATTTGCATTTCCCTCATGACTAGGGAGGTTGAGCATTTCTTTAAGTGTTTCTCAGCCATTTGTAATTCCTCTGTTGAGAATTCTCTGTTTAGTTCCAAACCCCATTTCTTAATTGGGTTATTTGGTTTGGTGGTGTTTAATTTCTTGAGTTCTTTATATATTTTGGATATTAGACCTTTGTCAGATGTAGGGTTGGTGAAGATGTTTTCCCAGTCTGTAGGCTGTTGCTTTGTTCTCTTGACAGTGTCTCCTGCCTTACAGAAGCTTCTCAGTCTCATGAGGTCCCATTTATTAATTGTTGACCTTAAGGCCTGTGCTGTTGGAGTTCTGTTCAGGAAGTTTTCTCCTGTGCCAATGTGTTCCAGACACTTCCCCACTTTTTTCTTCTAAGTGACTTAGTGTCTCTGGTTTTATGTTGAGGTCTTTGATCCACCTGGATTTAAATTTTGTGCATGATGCCAAATATGAGTCCAATTGCAATTTTTAATACATAGACAATCCAGTTAGACCAGAACCATTTGTTGAATATGCTAAATTTTTCTATTGAATAGATTTGGCTTCTCTGTCAAAAATCAAGTGACCATATGTGTGTGGATTCATATCTGGGTCTTTGATTCAATTCCACTGATCAACCAGCCTATTGCTGTGCCAGTGCCATGCTGTTTTAATTACTGTTGCTCTATAGTACAGCTTGAGATCAGGAATGGAGATTCCTCCTGAGGATCTTTTATTGTATAAAATTGTTTTAGCTATTCTGGGTTTTTTTTTCCATATGAAGTTGAGAATTGAATTTTCAATGTCTTTAGAAAGTTTTGTAGGTATTTTGATAGGGATTGCATTGAATCTGTACATTGCTTTGGGTAAGATGGCCATTTTTCTATGTTAATTCTCCCAATCCATGAGCATCTTCTGATGTCATCTTCAGTCTCTTTCTTCAGAGTTTTGAAATTTTTTCAAACAAATCCTTTACTTGCTTGGTTAGAGTAACTCCTAAATATTTTATATTGCTTGTGGTTAATGTGAAAGGTATAGTTTTCCTAATTTCTTCCTCTGCATATTTGTCATTTGTATATAGGAAGGCTACTGACATTTTTGAATTAATTTTGTATCCAGCCAATTTGCTGAAGGTGTTTATCAGCTGCAGTAGTTCTCTGGTGGAAATTTGGGGGTCACTTATGTACACTATCATATCATCTGCAAATAAGGATAATTTGACTTCCTTTTTTCCCATTTGGATCCTCTTAATGTCTTTTTTTTTTTTTTGTCTTATTGCTCTGGCTAGAACTTGAAGTACTATATTGAAAAGATATGGAGAGATTGGGCAGCCTTGCCTTGTTCCCTATTTTAGAGGAATTTCCTTAAGTATCTCACCATTTAATTTGATTTTGGCTATTGGCTTGCTGTGTATAGCCTTTATTATGTTTAGATATTTGCCTTGTATCCCTGATCTCTCCAAAAGTCTAAACATGAATGGGTGTTGTATTTTACCAAATGCTTTTTCTTATCTAAGGAGATGATCATGTGTTTTTATTTTCAGTTTGTTTATATGGTGGATTACATTGATGGATTTTCATATATTAAACCATCCCTGCATGCCTGGAATGAAGCCTACTTAGATTAACTGTTAAGGGACAAATTAATCATATATCTTTAAAATTTTATGACCTTTTGGGCAAATTGGAATGTCACATCTTCACTCTGGTCCAGAGATATTATTCTTTAAACCAAATTCATGCAAAGGTACATTTAGAAAAAGAGAAGAAAAATTAAAAGAATAAATACACAAAGTAGCCTCTCACCTGGAGATCCACTTCCCTAAGTGGACTCCAATAAATCCCTGGTGGTCTCTTTACTTTCATATATTATTTTAAATCCTAAGAAGGGATCTTGTGGTGCTTCCTTCTTTCTTTCACATAGAATTTCAAATTTTAAAGTGGGAAATTGTGATAATTTCCTTTTTTAAAAAGTTAGTGTAACATTTAGGAATACAGGTATTAGAATCTAAAGTTGAAGGATCTGTCTATCCTTAATGGTCTACAATTTTGCCAACACCTGAAGAGCTACAATTAATTTTTACAACTTATTTATGCATATATAAGTTTTTGTTCATTGTTATTTCATTATCATTCAATGGATATAAATAAGTATTTTAATTCTCAGTTGTTTTGTAGTAGTCATAGATACTTCTGCAGTTCCTTTTCAACATGAACAAGTATTACATTTGAGTAGCACTTTGGTTTTAAATGGAAATAAATCCCAACAAAAGCAAAAGAAATGTACTGGAGTTTGCATGTACAAAATCTAAGATAATACAAACATCTATAAATAGAACCTTATGAAACTGAAAAGCTTCCATAAGGCAAAGGACATTGTCAATATGATAAAATGCCAGCCAATAGAATGGGAAAAGATGTCCACCAACACTACATCTAACAGAGGACTAATATCCAAAATATATACAGAATCCAAGATATTAGGCAATAACAAACCAGGCAATCTAATTAAAAATGGGGTACAATTCTCAACAGAGGAATCTCAAATGACTTAGGAACACTTAAAGAACTGTTCACTTTCTTTAGTTATGAGGGAAATACAAATCAAAACAACCTTGATATTCTGTCTTAAACCTGTCAGGTTGGCTATAATCAAAATCTCAGGCAAAAGCACATACTCAGAAGGTTCTGGGGAAAGAGAATAACTCTTCCATTTCTGATCAGGTTGCAAACTTGTACAACCACTGTGGAAAACCAATCTGGTGGTCTCTAAGAAAAGTGGGAATATCTATACATTAGGACCCAGCTATACTACTGCTTGGAATACTCCCAGAAGATGCTTTACCATACCACAGGGACACTTGCTCAACTATGTTTATGACAGTTTTATTAGCAATAGCCAGAAACTGGAAACAATCTGGATGTCACTCAACAGAAGAATGGATAAAGAAAATGTGGTGTGTTTACACAACATAATACTACTCAGCTATTAAAACAAGGACATCATGAAATTTGCTGGTAATGGGTGGATCTGGAAAAGATCATGCTGAGTGAGCTAACCCAGACCAAGAAAGACACATATTGTGTGTACTCACTTATAAGCCAAAAAGTACAAGATAGCCATGCTATAATCCACAGATCCAAAGAAGCTATATTACATGGAAGGCCCAAGGAAGGATGCTTGAATCTCACTCAGAAAGGAAATAAAATATGTATTGCAAGTGGTCAGAGGGAGGGAACTGGGTAGCAGAGGGGATGGTGACTGAAGCAGGGGTGGAGATTAGGAGTAGGAAGAGTTTTTTGAAAAAGGGCCTGGAGAGAGAATGGAAATCAGAGGTGGGGGCATAGGTGTGACTCCAGGAAGTCTGTGCAAGTCATCCTAGCTGATACTCCAAGCAGCAGGGGATATGGAGCCTGAACTGCTGACCTCCTGTATGCAGGTAGGACTTCCATTGGAGGGATAAGGACAACACAGTCAAAAAACCTTCAACCCAAAATTTGTCCTGCATATAAGATATGTAGAAACAAAAAGGCAGGAGAGATAGAGAGAATGGCCAACCATAGTCAGGCCCTATTTGAGACCAAACAATGAGAGAGAATCAATCCCTGAGATTATTAATGTTACTCTGCTATGTTTGTAGACAGGAGACTAGAGTTAATCCCTTGAGAGGTTTCAGCCAGCAGTTAATGGAAATAGATGCAGAGACCCACAGCCAAACATTATACAGAGCTTTAAGAGTCTTAGGGAAAATTTGGAGGAAAGATTGAAGGAGCTGGAGGGGGTCAAAGACTCCACGGGACCTACAGGAAGACACACATGGTGTGTATTCACTTATAAGCCATAAAGTACAGGATACCTGAGTCCATAGCAGCTCACAGAGACTGAACCACCAACCAAAGAGCATGCATGGGCTGGTTGTTTGTCCCCCAAACATATGTAGCAGATGCATTTTCTACAAAAAACTTTCTTCTCTATCTATCCTCAATTCTCCATCCTACTTTTCTCACTAAGTGCATATTCATGAAATTAGGCAGCAGGAGTAATTATGTTCCATAAATTTATAGGGTAGAGCATGGTAGTTTATGTCTACCCGTTTCCCTTTTTGATAGATAGTGTGGAAGAGCTTCAACCTTAGTAAGAAGAGTCATAATCTTGTACTCAGTAAATAGAAGAAGATGGTCTTCATTGTGATTATGGTATTCTCACCTGATAGCTTTAGATTAGACAGAATAGATGCTTACAAATTAATGGAAACAATGATATACATGGTTGTAGATACCTGTAATTACAGTAATAGAAGCTGAAATATGAAGATTATCAATTTTGAAGCCACTCTGGGCCACATATATAGACTCAGTCTCAAATCTGTAATCTTAATTAAGTAATTAAAAGGATTAAAAATAAAGAAGAAAATATAACAGAGGGAAAAAAAAGAAAGATAAGGAAAAGAGGAGGAAAGAGAAAATAAGTCAATGAGGAAAAAAAGGTAGGAAAGTCTTGAGAGTTGGGTATTAGGGCTCAAAACAAAACACCATAGGGGCTATAGGAATGGTTCTGCAGTTAAGAGCAGAGGCTACTTTTCTAGGGAAGCCAAGTTAAAATCCTACCACCCATGTGATCAATCACAAGCAGTTGTGCCTCCAGTTTTAGTTAATCTGATGCATTTCTATAGTACAGCAACATTCATAGATGCAAGCAAAACACTTATACACATAAAATAAAATGAAAATAATAAAATCTCCTGACAGCCAAAATATCAATCACATGCTGGTTTGCATAAAAGTTAATTGAGGGACCTTAGAAGCAAGTTTTGTCTGATCTTTTCCTGTCTTTTAACTCTTGCTGAGCTTTGTCCCCTGACATGAGATGTGGAAACTATAAACCCTCTTTCCTGTTGAAAGTAATAGAAGCTAAATTACATGGCAATTTTTATGGCTAGAAATCAGAAACATCATGCTGGTCTATTTTCTGTAGAAGCCATCATTTCACAGGTGTCCTAAAATGTCTGGGGAAAAAAAGCTGTACCAAGAGGCTTCTCTGAGCTTTTTCTGTCTATTATTATTCCACACTTTTTGACTAGATATACTTTCACACAGATGACCATTCTTGAAAGAATCAAAAACTGAAAACAGAATTTTCTAATCTTTGGGTTCCTAAGGTTATACTATTCCATCATAATATTGTTTGCAGTAATTCACTCTGGTTTTCAAACATAAACTATAATCCTTAGGAGAAGACAAGGTAACACATTTTCCATTATTACCAAGCAGCAATGAGAGAGGCCAACAACCCCTACAACACAGAGAAAGGAATAGTCCAGGAAAAAAAATAAAAATAAATGATACATTTTTTAAAAAAATTCTGTGATTAAGAAACTTTAATTAACTTTAGAAAAAAATTGTTTGCTCACTTTATAAGTTGCATATTTACCCTGACTGCATAATATACTGATATTAGTAACATTATTCTTTTGCCAAAGTCTACATTTTATATATAGTTACATATAATGTCATCATCCTTATATTCCTAAAAAAATAACTACTCTCCTAAATAACAATATCTCTAGAAAAACTTATGTACTCAACATCTGTCTCTGTATTTTCTCAGGTATAATTTCTTAAGATTTTCTTAAGAGTCTCTTAGAGGACATATTAAACTAATATCTACTTGTAAGTGATTACATCCCATGCATGTCTTTCTGAGTTTGGGACACTTCACTCAGGATGATCATTTCTACTTCCATACATTTGCCTGCAAGTTTCGAGATATCCTTGTTTTTGGTAGTTGAATATTATTCCATTGTATGGGACTCAGAACCAGAATCTATGCGAAGAGTTCTCAATGGTCAGGAGCTCCACAAGGACACTATCAAGGCTAGTAGATCTGGACCCAAGAAGGCCTGCACAAACTGAAGCACCAATGAAGGGCGTTGGAAATAGAGAACCTAGAACTTCTGTTCATTCTCCACATGGGGAAATGGAGAGAGAGCATGAGTCTGCCTCTGACACAAACTTTGGTGCCTGCCATTTAATAATTATCCCTTGGCAGAGAGGCTCAAGGGGATGCAGACTATCAAGATGAGAGCTGTTAAGTTCTGGTCAGAATGTGGGGAAGGAGGACACCACCTGTCAGAGGTTTTGGTTAAGGAAATAGGGTGGAAGACGGAGAGAGTGGGAACAGGAAAATAAAAACAACGGGATTATAATCAGGATGTAATGTAAATAAATTATAAAAAAAAGTAAAAATAAATAAAAATAAAACACAAAAGAGTTTTGAAGTCCTCCTTCCTTCTTTCTCTCTGTCTCTCTCTTTCTCTTATTCTCACTCTGTCTTTCTCTGTCTTTCTCTGTCTGATTGTCTATCTCTCTTAGTCTTTTTTTTTCTTTCTTTTCTTTCTTATTAAGGTTATAGAATTGAACCTAGGGCCTCATACAAACAAAGCAAGCACTATATGATTGAACTGTAAGGAGATAAGGAAATATTTGCAAATGCATACATGTTGTTGTGCTATTCACAAGAGATTAGGTGCCTATCACAAGATTGATAGACAAAGAGAAATAGTCAAATATTATTCATCCCAAAGGAGAAATAAAATTATATATAATTTATAGGAAAATAGATGAACTTACTCACATAAAGATTCCATATATTAAATGAAATAAAATAGACTGACACACAAATGAACCATAAACACATTTTCTTTGATAAGTGGAATACTAGAGAAAAGATGAATTATTTTGAATATGCAAATACAAGCTGAGAGGCCTTGGTAAATTATAATGAAAATGGAGGAAATGAGCATTTATAGAAAGGCCACTATGAAATTTGTTATTTTGTCCAGTGGGAGGAAAAAATAAAACATAAGGATTTGGTACAGGGCAGTGATCTTCTTTTTGAGTGTGACCCACAAAGTTTAACTAGGGTTTCTTTTCCAAGCGTGTGTGGGAACTTATTTACTGAATCAAGGGAAACTTACTATTAGCTAGGCCAACAAAGAGACTGGAAACCTCTCTCATGGCAATTTCTGACTACAAAGAGTCCTGTGGGAAGTGGTGATGCCTGGTGGCCCATCTTATATGCATATTCAAATGTTTACTGATCTGATCTTCTATAGATGTTGTGTAAAGAACTACAACTTTAGTGAGTTCATGAGTGTATATAAAGGTGTAGGTGTTAAGACCTGTGGCTGTGGATATTATAAGTCCTTTAGTATACTCTACTACTATGGTTTTTTTTCTAAATGCACATATTGTCAAACTCCCTTCTAAATATTCATGTTTAGAACATATCTTTCCATTGTACACAGCATTTATCAGAGTGATTTTTTCTAGCCATTTCTGTTCATTATTGTGCAATTATATGAGAACTTAGTAAAGTGTCAAAAGCCACCTTTTTTTTCTTTTTTTTTCTCTTTTTTTCCTCCTTTATTAATTTATTCTTGTTACATCTCAATGGCTATCCCATCCCTTGTATCCTCCCATTCTTCCCTCCCTCCCAATTTCCCCTTATTCCCCTCCCCTATGACTGTTCCTACAAGTAGAACATTACGATAGGCAGATTTGGGCACAGGGGTCCCGCTCAAACTAAGGCACCAGCCAAGGACAATACAGGTGGTAAACCTTAAGCCCCTACCCAGATCTAGCCAATGGACAGAACACTCTCCACAGTAGAGTGGAGAGTGGGATATGACTTTCTCACATACTCTGGTGCCTCACCTTTGACCATGTCCCCTGGACAGGGAGACCTGGTGGCAATCAGAGGAAGGACAGCAGGTTACCAAGAAGAGACTTGATACCCTATGATCAAAAGCCACCTTTATCAGAAAGTTAGAAGTAACACTGTTGTGATTTTCAGATAATATGTTCCTTCAACTGTAAAACCTTATTTCTATAGTTAAAATTGGAATTAGGAAAATGAATTTGTTAAAATTATAAGATAAAAAGCATACATGAAAAACAGTATTGATCTCTTTATGACAACATAAAATGCAAATTGTTTAAGAATGAAGTTATAGCCGGGCATGGTGGTGCACACCTTTAATCCCAGCACGTGGGAGGCAGAGCCAGGTGGGTCACTGTGAGTTTGAGGCCTGCTTGGTCTACAAGTGAGTCCAGGAGAGCCAGGGCTACACAGAGAAACCCTGTCTCAAAAAACAAAAACAAACAAACAAAAACAAACAAAAAACAAACAAAAAATAGAATGAAATTACCTATATACTGTATCCTGAAAAACTACAAAGTACAAAATGTTGTAATAGATTACAGAAAGCCCAAATAATGGAATGACATCTTGTTTTCACTAGAAAAGACTAATAATGTTAAATGTCCATGCTACCCAAAGCATAATACACATTTAATGTGGGGGACAGTCATTCTAAGACCCCCGAGATCATAGTAAGAGCTACTCCTTTCTGGCTATAAACTAGTTTTTCCAGTAAGACTACTGGTAAAATCAGATAAAGGCCAGCTGCCTGGGAGCAGCAGTTCCGGGAACATTTTTTTGACTAACCAGATCTTTTACAACCTCCCTCGCTCTCTGGAATTTCTCCTCCCTCTGTAATTATAGCAGCTGTAAATGTAGATGCTTGCTGGACCAGTTCACAGTTAGGTATCCATATCAACCCTTGCTTACACAAATACCCATGCCCCCGTGCCTATAAAAACCCTGTGACATTTGCTCACTTTATTTTTGACAAAGAAGCCAAATCTATTCAATGGAAAAATGATAGAATCTTCAACAAATGGTGCTGGTCTAACTGGATGTCTACATGTCGAAAAATACAGTTAGACCCCTATTAGTCACCATGCACAAAACTCAAGTCCAAGTGGATTAAAGACCTCAACATAAAACCAAAGACATTAATTCAGTTAAAGGGAAAAATGGGGAAGAGCCTGGAATACAGAGGCACAGGAGAAAACTTCCTAAACAGTACACCAACTGCCCAGTTCTTAATGTCAACAATTAATAAATGAGACCTCATGAGGCTGAGAAGCTTCTGTAAGGTAGGAGATACTGTCAGCAGAACAAAGTGACAGGCTACAGACTGGGAAAATATCTTCACCAACCCTTCATCTGACAAAGGTCTAATATCCAAAATATATAAAGAACTCAAGAAATTAAACACCACAAAAACAAACAACCTAATTGTGAAATGGGGCTCAGAACTAAACAGAATTCTCAACAGAAGAATATCAAATGGCTGAGAAACACTTAAAGAAATGCTCGTCATTGTTAGTCATCAGGGAAATGCAAATCAAAACAACACAGAGATTCCATCTTACATCCAACTGAATGACTAAGATCAAAAACTCAAGTGACACCACATGTTGGCGAGGATGTGGACAGAGAGGAACACTCCTTCATTGCTGGTGGGAATGCAAACTAGTACAACCACACTGGAAATCTATCTGGCGCTTTCTCAGAAAAATGGGAATAGGGCTTCCTCAAGACCCAGCTATCCCACTCCTTGGAATATACCCAGAAGATGCACTACCACACAACAGGGACATATGCTCAAATATGTTCATAGCAGCCTTATTCATAATAGCCAGATCATGGAAACAGCCTAAGTGTCCCTCAGTAGAAGAATGGACTAAGAAACTGTGGTACATTTACATTATGGAATACTGCTCAACTATTAAAAACAAGGAAATCCTGAAATTTGTGTACAAATGGATTGAACTAGAAATGATCATAATGAGTGAGTTCACCCAAAAGCAAAAAGAGATAAACGGTATATGCTCACTTATATAGAGACACTAGTCCAATGTCCCATGAGAAACTTTACTTACCAGGAAAGTGAGTCAGAAGAGAGGACATCCTATTGAGACTTTAGGTGAGAGTAGCATGGAAGAATGGGGAAATAGAAGGATCCACAGGGTCCTGGAAACCTACAAGAAGAACTTTATGACAGGCAGATCTGGGTTCTGGGGTCCTCTTCAAACTAAGGTACCAGCCAAGGAGAATATAGGCAGTAAACTTCGAACCCCTACCCAGACCTAGCTGATGAACAGGATATTCTCCACCGTTGAGTGGAGAGTGAGATCTGACTCTCACACGAACTCTGGTGCCCCTTTTCTGACCACATCTCCTGGATGGGGAGGCCTGGTGGCACTCAGAGGAAGGATAGCAAATTACCAAGAAGAGACTCGATACTCTAAGAGCATATATAGGGGGAGGAGGTCTTCCTCAATCACAGACATTGGGGAGGGGAGAAGGGGGAAATGGAAGGGAGGGAGGAATAGGAGGATACAAGGGAAGGGCTAACAATTGAGATGTAATATGAATAAATTAATAAATAAATGAAAAAAACCCTGTGAAAATTTCAATAAACCGGGCTTGATCTGAATACAGACTTGCCTAATTTCTTTGTGTCTCCTGTCCCCCCACTCGTCTGTCCCCTCCATAGGTACCCATTGAAGACCCCGTGGGCAGGGGCAAATGTAATTATTTTCTTTTTTTATTTATTGAGACAGGGTATCTCTGTGTAGCCTTGACTGTCCTGGAATTATTTTGTAGACCAGGTTGGCCTCGAACTCACAGCAATCTCCCTGTCTCTGCCTCCAGAATGCTGGAATTAAAGCCGTGTGCCACCATAGCTGCCTTAATGTAATATTTTTAAAAATTTTATTCCACTTAGAAATATACAACTATAAACACAATCTCACAGCAGAAGTTCTGGCCCCTTGACTCTTACAGTATTCCCATGCCATTTCCCTCAATATTCACTGAATCTTATGTTCAGGGGTTGAGCACATGATAATCAGTGGTTCTCTGCATTTTGAGCACTTGTTATGTTCTTAATGGTCTCCATCTGTTGTAACAAAAAATTTCCTTGAATAGAGGTGAGGACTACACTGACCTGTGGATATAAAATAAATATTTAGAATGAAGTTAGGAGTTTTAGTCATTCATGAAAATGTCAGTGGCGGTTCTCTTTTAAGGCCCATGACTTCACTAGCCACAGATTCATTTTACAGTAGCAGTTATATTTTCCTTCCTGCTTATCAGATCTTATGTCCAGTAAGACAACTGTTGGTTACTGCCAAGGATAATTGTCAACATTTCACTTTTAGAAATGTCTTGTTATGATGGTCATTGTAATTTATAAGCATAACAATTGGATAAGATTAATGATTATTTTCTCCATTGGCTGCTTGCATAGCACCTTACTGTACTATGAAAGCCATTGCTTAGCAGAGAGGTTTCAGGTCAGATACAACTTGATTCTTAATAGTCCTGTGTCTAAATTGCCTAAAGCATTCAACAATAGGGACTTAAGTTTAACTTCTAGAAGTCATGCAAGAATAATATCCTATATCATTTTGAGATCTTTTTGGATACCTCAACCAACATCTTGAAAGGGCTTTCAAATTCTTGGTAGGAGGTTTTTGTTAGAGTCAATCTCTCTCTCTTTCTTTCTTTCTCTCTCTCTCTCTCTCTCTCTCTCTCTCTCTCTCTCTCTAACTCTTTCCTCCTCCTCCTCCTCCTCCTCTTCTTCTTCTTCTTCTTCTTCTTCTTCTTCTTCTTCTTCTTCTTCTTCTCCTCCTCCTCCTCCTTCTTCTTCTCTCTCAATGTATCATATACTTTTAGATTTTTAATCTGTAATTTTAGGTAAATATTAACTAATAAAGTTTTCTATAGCCCTTTCAAACATCTTTAGTATTATTTATTACTCCTCCTAATGTCTCCTTCTTTACTGTCTTGCTTTTCCACTCCACAATGTAAAATCCTCCGCTTTCCCCCAAATTGTCTCCTTCATATCTTCTACAGATATGCACTCCTCCATTCCACATTCTAGGACTTTTTATAAAGAAGACTAAAATCTTGTGAAAGGGAAATTCTAATTTCCCAGTAGCATTCATCTTGCTCAGTTCTTTGATGTATAAAGACCCTGAACATGGTGTCATGGGACATCACTGAGATCCCATTCAGCAATACTATCAACTGAGCTACAACCTCAGTACCAGGCCTACTCATTCATAACTAGCTGGCTGACAATTTTGTAAGGAAAAACTATTGTGATTTTGATATGGTTTGTACTGAATCTATAACTTGCTTTGGGAAGTCAGGGCACTTATAATCCATTAACACAAGACTTTCTTATTTGCTTGCATTTTCTATTTATTTCTTATATTAAAATCTTATAGTTTTTGGTGTACAATTATTACATTCCCCCAATTAAGCTCATATCTAAGTATTTTACTTGGAGCTATTAAAAATACAGTTACTTCTATAATTTCTTTTGCAGATGATTCACTTAATATTCACCATTTTCCATACTCATATAGTAAAACTCAGCTGGTATGATTCTTTTTTACCAATAAAAGTTCTGCTCATTGAACAAGAAAAAATTGTCTCTCTCAATATTTTTCATTTGTTTATTCATTCTTAATACATTTGCTCATCCATCATTTCAATACATTTTGGTATATGTTTGATGGCGTTTCTGTATACATTGAAGCTTTAGAATAAATCATCCCATCTGTTTAATATCAATGTGTTAAAATAAATGGTTTTCTTTCCTACTTTACTCAGACAAGGTTAGTTGTCACTCCAATTGTACTTCCTTCATCCAGACAAAAAGAGCAGTTCTGCCTGTAGCATGTTGTGAAAAAAATAATTTTGTGATGAAAAGGAAAGGACAAGAATCTGGAAAGTGGCACTTATAGTTTCTACTCAGAAGTCAAATCAATTGGGTAAATTAAATCACACTGCCTAGTCCAACATCATTGAGATAAAAAAAATAGGCTCATAAGAAACATTGTGAGTCAGTTATAAACAAAGAAGGATGTTTTTAAAAAACCTTTACTGAAGAAAACAATAGACAAAAAAGTAAATGTACAGTGGGTCTCATTTGTAGCTAGTGGTCACAAACACCCACCTTCCTTTCTTCTGCATGATAAACACATATATTTTTTCTAAGAAAAGATTTAAAAACCACTAAATCATGTCACCAAACTCCAAGTTAAATAACATGGAGTATGCTATCTATCAAGTCCACATAGGCTATTCATCATCATTGGAAACTGAATTTAAGGCATATTTCTCAGCCTCCTAAATATGAAATGCACCCAGATAAAACCAAGATCCATTTTGAAAGTAAGAAAGCATAAGGAGTTTAAGATATATTTTCCAGCCTCCTAAACATTCAATATATACAGATAGAGCAAAGATCCACCCTGAATGTAGAAAAGTATAAACTTTTAATTACTCACTGATCATTAAGAATTCTGTAAGCTGAATGGGTAAAGGGATGGCTCAGCAGTTAAAACCAATAGTTGCCCATCCAGAGAAATGTAGCATGAATTTCCAGCAACAAATGACAACTCACAACCATCGATAACTCCACTTCTAGGATTTCCAACACCCATTTATTGACTCGATGGACACCAGACACTGGAAGCTCTCTGTCTAGGAGCCTTCTGTGGATTGGCTGGGTGATCTGAGATCAGACTCACCCATGCTCTACAACTTGGTGTCTCCCCTGATTTAGAAGACTGGTGCCCTGCAGCCCACAGTTCAGTAAGAGACACAAGATTCTGATACCTGGAGCACAGATGCAGTTCACAGGCAAGCATCCAGACACTGGGGCCTTGACACAAGCCAGCAGAGACCCAGGGACTCATCTATGGACCAACTGGATGGCCCGAGTACAGACCCACCATAGCTCCACAGAGTGTATACCCCTCTCACCCAGAGTACTCGAGCTGTAGTGCTCTGTAACTCCTTACCCAGTCCTTCAGTTCAGTCTTGTCAATCACGCCCAGTGTGTGATTGGTACTGCCATAATTGATCCTAAGGGTTTTGATTTCTAATTTTTTAAGTATAAACCACAATTATCATCTTTGCTTGTGTATTGCAAAGAAAAATGTAGTAAGACCAAAAGTAAAGACCTCTGTTACTCAAACCAAGTTGTCTTCGTGAATCAGCTGTGATAAGTCTGTCTTTTGTCCTCAACCTAGGATATTCAACTTTGAGTCAAATTTTGAGAACTGAGCACCTACCCATCCAGTATAAACCTGAGATAGTTCTCTTCTTAAGTCACACAACCAGCCTATTTAGTATCACTCATAACTGGGCATGAGGCATTCCATAGATAGCTCCTATATTTCTCTCTCCAGTTGCTGGAAATATTATTTGACAGAGATGAGACATTAGACCATTCTGTGTAATGATTAAACATATTGATACATCACTTCGGGTTTTATGAATTCATAAAATGAGAACATGTGAAGTAAAACTTTAACTCATATTGGCCTTAAAATTGATGGAATATTGTGCTTCAAAATATTATGTAGTGAGACTTTAGAATAAAATATGGAAGATTAGAGTCTCACAAAGAAAGATAAAAACTGTTAGAGGCTGGGATACAGCACTGGGAAGGAATAAGTGGCAAGATGAATTCTTAACTGAGGCATTAACTTGCAGAAAATGGTTAAGCTGGAGTAGCAGTGAACACCTTTATGAATAAAAATGTGACAAACAAAGAATGACATTTGAATTTTAGAATCAAAAGTATAAATGTAGTCATTGCTAATATATTTTGGATTCAGAATATGCTGCTTTAGGGAGAAATTTTCTCATTTCTCATGCCTAGAAAGAGTTTAGTTTCTCTCAGGGAAGCAGCATAGTAGTCCATCTGGCCCAGGAATTGGATAGGAATTTTTTTACAGGATTGTTTTCTTCAGAGTCAGGGGTTCTTGGGCCAGAAAACCAGAAGTATTAAAACTAGGGAAATATGTAGGTTAAGAGTACAGCATAATTACTTCAACAGTAATGAAGGAAACTCACCAATAATGCTGTAGAGGTCTCACAGATAAGCACTCAGATGTGACTAGTTGGTCAGAAAAGCGCAGGGGACACAGCTTGACTCTGTCACTCTGGAGTTGTCAAAATTCTTGTAGTATTTTATGGACTTTGTATCAAGCCTAATTCAGATTTGTGGTTTTGTTATGAGATGGAAACATAGGAATAATCAGTATGAAGTAAAGTTGAAGCTTAGCAAAGACATTTTTTAATATAGACATTAAGCACAAGACCCAAGAGTAAGAAAGACACTTAGCAAAATGACATGTAAGCCCAGCATGGTGGTGCATGCCTTTAATTCCAATACTCTGGAGGCAGAGGCAGTTGGACCTCTGTGAGTTTTAGTGTAGCCTGGTCTACAAAGTGAGTCCAGGACAGCCAAGGCTACACAAAGAAACCCTGTCTCAAAAAAAGTAACACTTTCTGGAGAATGTGGGCTTCTTAAAGAATGCTTGTCAGTTCCCACAAATAACATTTTTGTTTCCTGAATCAAACTTTATTCTATTACTGTCAATGACACTGTACCTGTCAAATATTATGAATATAGGCTTTAAGAAAGGTAGAGTTTTAGTTTTATATTGTGTTCTTAACTGGTTTTTGTATTATAATAATAATGGAAATAATAATGACAGTTTAGTAGAATTAAAGAGGAAATATTTCTGGTGGTGGCCTTTGCTGTGATGGGGACATTTGATTATACCGCAATTTCATTGCTTATAATGAGTCTGTTTAAGTTATTTTTATATTACTTCTTTAATTTTGAACAATGATATATATTTCAAATTTCTTCTATTTAATCTGAGTTATCTAGTTTTTCAGAGTGTATATTTTCCAAAAATTTCTAATGATGCTCTGCATTTTGTTGGAGTCTATTGCAATGACACTTCTTTGATATTTAATTTGTTAATTCACTCTTTTTATTAAATTTGCTAAGGACATGTCAGACTTATTAATTTTTTCAAAGAGCCACCTCTTAGATTGTTTGATTTTGTGTGATACTCTTTTAATATCCATTTCACTAATTTATTCTTTAATCATTATTATTTCTTATTGTCAACTTGCTTGGTTTGGCTGTTTGTTGGTTATTAACAGTTTTGACATGTTGTGACACAAATAATCCCAGTACTAAGGAGGTAGAGATATAATTAGAAATTCAAGAACATTTTTAACAATAAAACAAGTTCTATACCATAATGTCCTATATGCTACCCTGTTTCACCTGTTCCTCTGCCTACAAAACAAGGGAAAATATATTTAGATAAAGATTTATGGCACTCAGAGTAAGGATAGCAGGCAACCAAGAAGAGACTTGATACCCTAGGATCATATACAGGAGGAGGAGGTTGCCCTCAGTCACAGTCATAGGGGAGGGGAATAGGGTGAAAGTGGGAGAGAGGGAGGAATGGGAGGATACAAGGGATGGGAGAACAATTGAGATGTAATATGAATATTATCAATTAAAAAAAGAGAAAAAGATATAGGATGGACAAATACTCTGGGGACCTGTAACTAGAGTTTAATGATTGAGTACCACATTAAACTTCATGAGCCCTTGAGGTTTTTTTTTTAGCTAAAACCATTAAAATAATAGATTTAAAAAGCATGAACTGTTGAGTTAGAATTCAGTCTTCTTGATGCACTACTATAATGACTCTCAAAAATACTTAAACTCTTTGTCTCAGTTTTTTTTTCAGTTATTTTACCTTTCAGAATAAAGATTTTACTTATGCTTAAAATGGAAGTAACAACAATACTTAATTGGAATGGTTATTACAAGCAATTAATAAAATTTGTAAAGCACTTAGAACATTATTTGTGTCATATATATATATATTCCTGTCAGATTTTCACAATGGATGATTGAAATGGCAATACAAATTAGGTAACTCATATTATTGGGGAGAATATCTAGTGAAATGTCAATAGATGCTATCATCTTAATCTTCTATTTGATCAACTGATTTGTGTAATTAGTGATGAAAAATAAATTGCTTACACTGTTGGAGTTGTGGTTTGAATGAAAATGTCCCTATAGGTTTGGGTGTTTAAACACATGGTTCCTCAGTGGTGGCACTAATTGGTGAGATTAAGGAGGAACAAGATTATTGTAAGAAATATGAGACTAGAAAAAGTTCTTATTATTATTTAGCCTTGCAGTACTTCTAGTTCATTCTCTATATTTAATGATTGCTCTTGAAGGTATTACCTCTTAGTTTCTTGCATTGGCTACTATACCTGCTTGCTGCCATGCCTCCAAGCTATGTTGAATACATATATTTCAGCAACTGTAAGTCCAAATAAACTGACCTTTAAACAAGTTTCACTGATCATGATATTTTATCACAGTGATAGATAAGTAATTACTATATTCAGTTACATGATTTATCAGAAATGATATTATACATTATTAATTATTGGATCTAATATTCTGTACATTTTAAATACTTTTCTAAAAAGTTTGTAAGATGTTTGCTAGAGATATAGGTAGAAGTTTTTCTTGTATGTCTGAGGCCCTAAATTTATTCCACATATGTAAAAAGTATAACAGAGATGGAAATTTACAATACATGATAGGTGTGTTAGACAGAAGAGGTGTGCCACTCATTGAACTAGATAAAGAAGGAAGGCTAGAACTAATACCAGTAACAGTGTGTGTGTGTGTGTGTGTGTGTGTGTGTGTGTGTGTGTGTGTGTGTGTGAATATACAAAGTATAGAATGGGACCACAAAATACTGACACATATTCTTCTTCTTTTTGTGTTAATGTTACTTTTGTATCATATTTACAAATATTTGTAATACTTCATGATAATGGAACATTTACTGAAGATATATGAATAACAAACCAGGAAATTCTGTGCCTATTATAACTCTTTTTCCTAAAACAAAACCTCTTAAAAATATATTATGCTTCATTGGAATTTTAAATTTTTGTTAACATATATTTATTGTATATAATATTAGAATTCTTTATGGCATAGTCATATATGTATATAATACATTTTCAACATGTTCATCTTCTATCTTCTTATATTCCTATTCCAATTCTTCTGATTCTTATTAACTTATCAACCAATCACGTACTTTTGAGGGTATGGGTATAGAGGAATGTCTTGAACAGATGAGACAACTGTCAATAAAGCACTGTTTAGCCAATAAGCTGAGCAGAAGGACAGGAAGTGGAAAGCTGGACTTCCTGGAGGGGGAGAGGCCTGTTGACAGTTGATGAGAGAAGGAGTATTGAAGCCTCCTAGGATCAGATTGGCAAGTGCTTGGGATATATGTAGGCTATGAGGTATGGAGTAGTTTATTTTAGTTTAGAAGTAGATTAGTATCAGTTTAAATTCTGCCTGGTGTCATGCTAGCAGCTTTAAAGTACGTTTCAGTCTCTGTGTCAGTTATCAGCTTCCTAAGCCAAACAGATAAATTTATTGTAACATATAGGCACTGTGCCAATGAATTCAACTAGATTTATTTAAGGAATCATGGAGGAAGTGGTATTTATAGGAATATGGGAAACATACAAGTGGTTAAATCACTAAATAAAATGTCTCTTCCTCTATCCTAGTTTGAATGAGAATGATCTCTATAGCCATTTATTCTTGAATAACTGATCCAAAATTAATGGAAGTGCTTGGGAAGAACTAGTATGTATGGCCTTTCTAGAAGAAGTGTGCCACTCATAGATTTAAAAAAAAAAGAACATGCCATTTCCAATTAGCGTTCTCTACCAATTGCTTGTAGATCAAATGTACATGCTCAGCTACAACTCCAGTACCATGCTTATCTGCCTTCTGTGACTGTCTCCTCCATGATGGTCATAGACTCACTCTATGAAATTGCAAGAGTTTAGTGGGGTTTACAGTTTCAAACTCTTCCTCTGCCATGGTGTTTCTTTACAGAAACAGAAAAGTAACTAAGATAGCACCTAACCATTGTTAACAACCTACACATCCTCAGGGAGGCTTGGGGCTTCCTTCCTCTATGATGAATGTTGATGTGATTTCCTTGTATAAGTCATCATTGCTAGTGAGGATTCAAATGTGTGAGGGTATTTCTTAGTACTCTGCTCTTACATTCTTTCATTTTCCTCTTCTACAATGTTCCCTGAGACTTCTGAGGAGTGATATAGATGTCTCAGTTAAAATGTAGCATTTAGTAGATACTTTTTCTAACTCTTTTGACCAGTTATGAGACCCCCCCAAAACTGCCACAATTTCCAAAGAGAATACTATCTTATCAAATCTGTCAGAATCACTAATCTATGAAAATAAACATAAATGCTATATAGAAGTTCAAAAAACCTACATGTCTAGCCAAAGAATACTAGCATGTTCTCCACAATAGTCTATGACTTTCCCAGTCATGTCCTTGTAGTGGACCAGATTTAAGGTACAATCTATGGAAGTAAACATTAGTATTTAAATGAAAGTTCAGCAACATGTCCATCTATCAAATTAACACCAGTATATTACCCATTAGAGGCTAGGACTTCCCCATTCATGTCCTTTTTTGTACCAGTTTTATGATACATAATATAAATGTCTTCCTTGGACAGACACTTAATCCAATTACAAAGCAGTTAATTACCCTAATAACTGTCATTACACTATTGAAGCAGTGATCATTTCTTGCTTGGCAGCTGGTACTGTTGTAGCTAAATCAATTTTAAAAAGTCAGTAGCTCCCCTATATGCAAATGAAAATGGTGCTGAGAAAGAAATTAGGAAAACTACACCCTTCACCATAGACACAATTATTATAAAGTATCTAGGTATAACTCTAACCAAGCAAGTTAAAGACTTGTATGAAAAAAAACTTCAAGTCTCTGAAGAAGGAAATTGAAGATGACATCAGAAGATGGAAAGGTCACCCTTGTTCAGGGATTGGGAGAGAATTAACATAGGAAAAATGGCTATCTTACCAAGTGTAACTTACAGATTCAATGCAATCCCTACTTAAATACCTACACAATTTTTTTAAAACATATAAGATCAATTCTCAACTTCATATGGAAAAACAGAAAGCCCAGAATAGATAAAGCAATCTATACAATAAAAGGTCCTTTGGAAGAATCTCCAAGTTTTACTACAGAGCAACAATAATGGAAACAGCATGGTACTAGCATAGCAATATGCTGGTTGGTCAATGGAACCTAATCAAAGACCTAGAAATAAATCCACACATCTATGAACACTTGATTTTTGACAAAAAAATCCAAATCTATAGAATGGAAAAAAGATAACATCTTGAACAAATGGTGCTGGTTTACCTGGATGTCTACATGTAGAAAAATACATGTAGACCCATATTTGTCACCATGCACAAAACTCAAGTAGAAGTGGATTAAAGACCTCAACATAAATCCAGAGACAATAAATCTGTTAGAAGAAAAAGTAGGGAAGAGCCTTGAGCTCATTGGCACAGGAGAATTTCCTGAACAGGATATCAACAGCCCAGGCACTAGGATCAACAATTAATAAATGGGACCTTATGAGGCTGAGAAGCTTCTGTAAGGCAAAGGACACTGTCAACAGAAAAAAGCAACAGCCTACATACTGGAAAAAGATCTTCACCAACCCCACATCTGACAAAGTGCTAATATCCAAAATATATAAAGAACTCAGGAAATAAAAACCATGAATTCAAATAACCCAATTAAGAAATGGAGGTCAGAACTAAACAGAATTCTCAACAGAGGAATATCAAATCACTGAGAAAAGCTTAAAGAAATGCTCAACTTCCTTAGTTATCAGAGAAATGCAAATCAAAACGACTCTGAGATTCCCTCTTACACCCATCAGAATGACAGTGAAACACATGCTGGCAAGGATGTGGAAAAGGGAACACTCTTTCATTACTGGTGGGAGTGCAAACTCAGACAACCACTTTGGAAATCAATCTGGCACTTTCTCAGAAAACAGAATAAGGCTACTTCAAAACCCAGCTATTCCACTCCTCAGCATATATCCAAAAGATGCTCCAGCACCCAACAAAAACATTTGCTCAACTGTGTTCATAGCAGCCTATTCATAATAGCCAGAATCTGAAAACAACCTAGATGTCCCTCTGTCGAAGAGGACACCATGGAATACTACTCAGAGATTTAAAAAAAGGAAGTCTTTAAATTTTCAAGCAAATAGAAGGAACTAGAAATGATCATCCTGAGTAAATTAACCCAGACCCAGAAAGATACACATGATATATACTCACTTATAATTGGACACTAGCCCAACATAGATATTCTCTGAGAGTCTTCACTCAGCAGAGGATAGGGACAGATGCTAAGACTTCCTGTTTGGACTCCAGGTGAGAGAGATATGGGAAAGTGGGTAAATAGAAGGATTCAGAGGGTCCTGGAACCTTACAAGAAGACCATCAAGGCTGGCAGATCTAGACCCAGGGCCCCTGCACAAACTACTGTACCAACCAAGGACATTGAATGCAGTAAACTTAGATCCCTATTTAGATCTACCCAATGGGCAGTGCCTTCTCACTAGGTGTGTGGAAAGCAAGGACTGACTCTGACGTGAACTATAATGCCCCCTATTTGACCACTTCCCCTTGGAGGGGAGGCCTGGTGGCACTCAGAGGAAAGGTAAGCAGGCTCCTAGGATGGGAACTGATAAGCTCTGATCATAAGGTGGGGTAGGTGATTCCCTTCTGTCACAGGCCTAGGGGAATGGAATAGGGTGAAAGAGGGAGGGAACGGAGGGGGAACGGTAAGAGACTAGGGAGGGGATAACAATTGAGATATAATTTGAATAACTTATTAGAATCAAAAAAATTAAAAATATCCCAACCCTCTTTTAGTTAAATATGCTATAATGTTTAATCAAATGCATATGACAAGTATCTGGTAATTGGTCTTACCATTTATTTTTTGGTGGACAATGAATAGTAGTAGCAATAGTGTGTATTATCTTGGTATTCTCAGGTGCTGCCCAGATAGTATGACATTATCTTTCCCTGGCATTAGGTTTAGTACCAGGACTCTGGTACTTCCTAGCATTGAACTTCTTTTAACATCCGTTACTTCTTTCAGCAGATTTATCCACCTATACAGTTACCTGTATTAAAATTCTTTAAATTTATAAAAAAATTCATAGATGCATGCAAGTTAAAGAAAATTTATCTTATACCCCACCTTTTTCCTCCTGTTGTTCTCATTTGCCCCTTTAGTTTTACTTCAAAATTATTCACATTGGATCTCCATTTGTTACTACCAGTACAGGAAATCTCATGAATAATAAAAAAAATCTTAACATATACCAGAAGGAAGCAACCTGAAAAGTCTAAAATATGTATGCATTACTAGATCAATGACCCAGTTCTTTATCACAAGTCTGCTTAAACAGAAAAAGAAGTGTTCATAGAGTACAAGAAATGTAATGGACATAACAAGTTAATTCATATATATATATATGATTTTTTCCACATAATTCTAGTCTTTTAAGGGCAGCTTTCTAGTACATTTTTATGTATAAATAGTAATTATTTTTAAAGGTAAATTGTAAGAATATGGACCATTATTAATTCTGTTAATTGCTCCATTGGTTTTTCATTTATATTGAAATACATTTATCAATTAACAATGCACTTTCTTTTTTCCTGTTGCTTTGCACCAGATTGACACAAATGTAGCTATAAGCATAGCAGCTCTAGTTGAATGAATGAAGGGGTATCACCTTTTCTACTTACAATGCCTCTTATTCCAGAACACATGTGAGGTCATTAATCATTTGAAAGGACATATTTTCTGACTGGCTATCTTGACCTTTTCCTCTTTGTGAGATTTTAACCAAAGTCTTGAAAACACTAACCTCTTTGTGATATTGCTTTCTAAGTCTGTAAAGCATTACTGAGTGCTTTTTGCCTATACAACAGTTTTAATGAAAACTGTTTTAGCATTTTAATGTCTGTTTATAATCTTCAAATAATCACAACTTTAATGGCATTTGTGTGTTTTTTAACAGATTTTCACTCAATTTATCATTAATTCTAAATACATTTTACCATAAGTAGCAAGAAGACACCAAAATGCCCTTTTCACATGCTGTTTAAAGAAGTCAGCAAAATATTCAAGTTCACTGATTACAAATTCTATTTTACAAGTAACAGCAGGAGTTTAGCTTCACACTCTAGGATACCTTTCCCTACAGCTTTTAATAAACTGTGCCTTACTTTAGTCTGAGACATAGCAAGAGATTTCTGTTAGAATTTTCTTCAAGGTATATCAGGCTTCCTCTAAAGGAAAACCTCTCTTGCTCTTCAAATTTTTCAGTCTTTGTCCCCACGCAAATCTAAAGCATCACTCACATATTAAGCAAGTTATAACAATAAAGTGCTTTCCAATACCAAACTTGTAATACTCTTTCATTATTATATAATGACTGATGAAAAACTTAGTTTAAAATAACATCCATTTATAACCTGAGAATTCTATCAATTTAAATTTTAGTCTTTTGCGTATCTGAGACAGATTTCTGCTTTAAGATTGACATCAAAATTTCAATTGTCTTGCTTCAGGATCCTGAGGGCCAGGATTATAGGCAAAGTATCACTACAAGGGAACAACTGAAGCTTTTGGATCCTGGATCTTAATGATTAAAATTTAGGGCAGCATAATTACTCTGTGAATGCAACAACCAGCTTTTAATAAACTCAGTTAGTCAGTAAGATAAACAGGTAAATGTGAATGTCCAAATGCACTTCTTGGTCATTAGTCAGGAAATGGTTTCAGATCTTTTGTTTTTCATATCATGTGTCTCCTTTGATCTTGTAAGCTGCAACACAAAGCTTCTGTAGAATAAATATACTCTTCTTATCTCTTTTTGTATTACAAGAACCCACGCTCACTGAAAACAATAGCAAAGCAGATAATAATGGTCTTTTAAATTATTTCAATCGGTTAGGGCTTTGACTTCATCTGAAAATTTTATTTTACCATATCATATCTTAAAACCTACTCATCATAATCATTTGATTTGAAAGAACTGCATAATTCATGGAAATTGAGATAATTTAGGTTTTTTCTATAAAGCATGTGAACTTTTCTTCTCCATGTAGTCACTGCATATTTATTCTTCTTCCGAAGAATAGATATTTTACTTTTCCAAATTCATTTTCTGCCATTTTTAAGGTTTGTTTACACTGTCCCCATTGAAAAATTGTCATTATTTTTTTTTTGCCATTTTGTTGATGTGTGCTATTGCTCAGATGTGAAGTTTAATAGAGTACACTCAGCTTGCTCTGTGACATCTGCCTCCTCTTCTGTCTTTTACAGGCTTGTATATCAGCTAGTGAAATGTCAGATATAATATTCTCTATGCTAAAAGAATCAATGCTTTGCTGGGAGTAGAGGCACCCACCTTTAGTCTCAGCACATGAGAGGCAAAGCCAGACTGGTATCCATTAGTTCGAGGCCAGCCTGGTCTACAGGGGGATATTTTTTTTTCAGAATAGCCAGAAAGACATACTGAGGCCCTTTATTAAATAAATTAATTAATTAATAAAAATTAAAAATGAGAAAGAAATGCTTTGTAAGCATTTCCTCTTCTTTCCATAGTATCTTTCCTGTATTTTCACAGATAAATGATTATAGACTTGACCTTCTGCTAAAAGACCTGTATTTTACTTTAATAACTAATCATAAGTGTAGCATGGTGCTTTCACTAAGGATTTCACTGATGAGGTCATTTTTTAACCTTTAACTTTATTTAGTTGTTCGCTTTACATCATAAGCAAGTCCCCATCCTCCTCTCCTACTGATCCCAGGCTCCTGATCCCGCGCTCCCTCCCTCTTCCTACTGTCCTAACCCTCAGTAAAGGGGGCGGGATCTACTAACCCACCCCAGCACATAAAGTATTATCAGGACTAAGCATATTTTCATCCAGGGTGGTCTGGCAAGGCAGCCACTCCATCATGAAGTGATTAAAAACATTCAACAGAGTCCATGTTAGAATCAGACCCCACTTCCCTTACTAGAGGACCCTCATGAAGAGCAAGTTGCCCATCGGGTATATATTTTGTAGGGTGTCTACATTCAGTCCATCTATGGTCCTTGGTTGATGCTTCATTCTCTACTGACACACCTGGGCCCAGGTTAGTTGACTCTGTTTGTCCGGCAAGGATATGCAAAAAGGGAACCAAACCTCCATTGGTGGTGAGAGTACAAACTTGTATAACCACTTTTGAAATCAATCTGGTGCTTCTTCCAAAAATCGGGACTAGATCTACCTCAAGACAGTAGAGTGGAGAGTGGGATATGACTTTCTCACATACTCTGGTGCCTCACCTTTGACCATGTCCCCTGGAGGGGAGACCTGGTGGCACTCAGAGGAAGGATAGCAGGTTACCAAGAAGAGACTTGATACCCTATGAGCATATACAGGGGGAGGTAATCCCCCTCAGGAACAGTCATAGAGGAGGGGAATAAGGGGAAAATGGGAGGGAGAGAAGAATGGGAGGATACAAAGGATGGGATAACCATTGAGATGTAACAAGAATAAATTAATAAAAAAGGAAAAAAAAAAGAGATGTAACAAGAATAAATTAATTAAAAAAATTAAAAAAAAAAAAGACCCAGGCATACTGCTCCTGGGCATATACCCCAAAGCTGTCTCACAATACAGCAAGGACATTTACTCAACTATGTTCATAGCAGTTTTATTCATAATATCCAGAATTGGGAAATAACCTAGGTGTCCCCAAACAGAAGAATGGATAAAGAAACTGTGGTATATTTACACAATGAAATACTAGCCCACTATTAAAAACAATGAAATCATGAAATTTGCAGAAAAATGTAGGGAACTAGAGAAGACCATCCTAAATGAGGTAATGCAGACCCGGAAAGATACACATGGTTTGTACTCACCTATAAGCAGATATTAAACATATAGTACAGGATAATTATACTATATTTCACAGACCTGTAAGAAAGACATCAGCCAAATTAATGTAAGCATACAAATTTCTGCTACGAGTTGCCACTGCTTCAGTGACAACAATATCAGGTACCAAGGATTGGCTTGGATTCATCTTGTAATAGTTTGTTGTCAATATTTATTTCTTATTGAATACCTTTTTTTATTTGAACAAACTTTTCCTGTTAAACTGTGACTTAATTTCTTCATGAATTTCTAATTCAGCAGGCCAAAGTTCTTTTTCTCATCTGTGTCACTGTTTTGCTGAATAATACTTTGGGATTTGATTGATTTAGGTTGTAGTCAAGAGTGGATATATTCTATTGCTGCAGTAGATTCTGTACTGTATGTAGGTAGAATATGAATATATTCATAAAATAATCAGCAGTGTTGATAGTGATCATCAATACCCAAAATGGTGCTGAAGTTCCAAATATAAGCCTCTGTCATGGATTATAACATATATTTCAAAGCTTTAATTTTAGTTTTTAGTCTTACTTTCATGTAGACCTCGACAACTTCTTATGTAGACATCAGTATTAAAGAGCTCTGTAAATGAAACCCTACTCTTTACATTTTATACTAATAGGAAACTTAGGTTGATAGTCCCTCATGGAAATGTAGAGTGTATAACCCCATTTCTTATTGAGTCACTTGACCTGACATACTTGTGTCTATGTCTCACCTTCAGTTTTTATATGTATTAGCATAGAAAAACTTCATATCAGCAGTTTTGCTTTCAACAATGTCACTGGTCCATGGACACTGAAAGTGAAACACAATGAGAAGAGCTTCCTGAACAGTGGTTGTGTGTTCATTCTTGGACATTGTTAATGTCATTTAGGATTCCATGTTAGGTGATGGTACTTGACATTCATTTCTCTGCAATGGAAAGAAGGCTAGATCCAAAGTTAACTCATTACTCCTAGACAGATACTTGCTAAGTCTATGAGCTGTGATCACCCAATGGTTTGTTCTACATTTGGCCCTGCTGACTATGAAAAACAGCTAAAGAACTGGGAATTGTCAAAGAAAATAGAGTAAATACTGGGTGGATCAATGTTTTGTTCACACAAAGAATTATTAGAACAAATGCAGCTTTAGTAGTGTGCAATAGTACACTAAGGCCATTTTATCCTTCTTTGCAGCCACTGCATGGCAATTTTTCTATGTCTATGTGTGCCCTCTTGTGTTGTCAACTTGAAATGACCTAAAATTACCTTAGAGACAGGACTTTGCATGGGCCTGTGAATGATTGTTTTGATTAAGTTAATTGAAGTGGGAAATGAACGCACGGTGTGATTTCCTTTCTTGGGCTGGAATCCGGGACCTTATAAAAATAGAAGAGAAAAACTGCTGAACCATGCATTCATCTCTCTCTGCTTCCTGGCTAAGAATGCAATTGCAATGTTGACTGTTGCCTCAAGTCCTTGCCTTTATGTTTTTTTTTTTTCTTTCCTTTTTTTCCCTATGATTTCTTTATCATGATATTACTGCAGCCTCGATCTGTGAGCCAGAGTAAACTTTTTCTATAAATAACTTTTAAAAAGAAAACATTTAGGGTGGGGTGATGGTGAGATATCTCAGTGTTCAAGGGCATTGGCTGCTCTTCCTGAGGGCCTGAGTTCAATTTGAAGCAACCAAATCATGACTTATGACCATTTATAACAGGATCTGATGCCCTCTTCTGGTATATAGGTGTACATGCAGACAAAGCACTCAAAAAAGAAGAAAAAGAAAACATTTTATTTATATTTGTGTCTGTATGTGCCTATATCTGCATGTGGAAGTTATAGGTCAATTTGTGTGAGTTTTTTCTCTCCTTCCCACATATGACCACAGGGCATCAAACTGTGGTCATCAGGCTTGGTAGTAGACACTTTTACTAAAAAAGCCATTAAACAGGCCTTTGTGTTATTTTATTAGGATATTTTAATTCAGCAACAAAAATAAAATAAATAAGAAGTATCCCTATCTCCTTTCTGCAGTCATGAGTTCCTCTTTGAACTATTTAACCTCTGGTGATGGCTCACTTTCACATAGCTATACTTATTCTGCTCTCATTTTTGATGTAAAAAAAAAGTGATGTGTAAGGAAGAAATAAAATATATTGTATTTCCCAGGTTGCTCCCACATCCCAATACTGGCATCATTCATCCACAAGGTGGCAATGCAAGCTTTGAAAATTAAGCAGGTATCCACTAAAGCATAAAGGAGTGATATTTTAATCAGATTTTTAAATAACAAGACAGGTAGATATCAACAAAAGCCTACTTTCCTGTTTAAAAACAGATTTTAGTAAAAGTGATCAATTATTAAAATATATTAGGAAGTCCTACATTTTTGAAAGTATCATAAGGTCAGAAAGAACAGTTAAACAGATGAATAAATGTCACTTAGGTTGTCTTACTTATTTTTGTTTAGAGGATCTTTTTTATATTATATTTGTTAAATTCTGTGCTCTAATTTTTCATTAATAAATAGTAGTGATAAATGGTTCAGAGTTAGGAAAACTGGGGCTTTCACTCATTTGGGAGATAATCCATAAGTATCTTCCCTATATATATTATTGTGAATTCTTATTTGGAAAATGTGATGGTTAATCTTCTTGCCAAATTTATAAGTCTTAATATCATCATAGAAACAATTTCCCAGTGTGTTTATGAGAGTTTCTAAAAAGGTTTATCAGAACAAGAAATATCCACTCTGAGTGTGTATATGACATCTCATGGGTTGGAGTCCTGGACTATATAAAAAGCAGTAAGTGAGGGGGCTGGGAGATAGGTTAGGTCATAAAAAACAAAGTTTAGCTTCTCAGTACCCACATAAATATGTCAACTTCGAGCCTTTGTACTCTTGCAAACCAAACAGACACAGATACACACACACACACACACACACACACACACACACACACACACACACAAACACACACACAAACACACACACACACAAATACATATATAAGATGAGCACCAGCTTTGATCTCCCTCTGCTGTGGATTGTGGACACTATTTGACTGTAGCTATAACTCCTGTAGCCATTTTCTCTCCCCCTTCTTGACTGATATTATCCTCTGTAATTGTAAGACACAATGAACCCTTCTTCCTCTAAGTTACAACTTTTTAGATTTGTGGCCATAGCTACAAAAAATCAATTAATGCAGATCCCTGAAGGAGAATCATTTTCTATTTTTCAATTGGTCTAGAGAGGTAATTGCAACAGGACTAGAGGGGATTTTGGGTTTTATAACTGAAAGATCCCTTAACTCTATACCAGTCTAATCACAAATTAAAAAGTAATACAGAAAGAGTTTACTTATGTGTATCAATTTTATATTTTGATATTTTCACAATAGCGCTCTCATTAGAACTATAGTCTTAGACTCAGATATGCTATTTGGTGAACAAACATCCTATAAAACACAATGATGTTGTGAGCATTCAAGGATGTTAAGTAAAGCTATGTCCAAATCGCACAACAAAAAGAGGAGGTCAATGAAACAATGCATAGGAGGAAAATCAAGCTAGTTGTCTAGTATCATCTGGAACTCATCATTGGTTGGTTACCATTTTTAAAGTACAAATTTGATTTTTTCTCCTTTATTAATTTATTCTTGTTACATCTCAATGGTTATCCCATCCCTTGTATCCTCCCATTCTTCCCTCCCTCCCATTTTCCCCTTATTCCCCTCCCCTATGACTGTTCCTGAGGGGGATTACCTCCTCCTGTATATGTTCATAGGGTATCAAGTCTCTTCTTGGTAACCTGCTGTCCTTCCTCTGATTGCCACCAGGTCTCCCCGTCCAGGGGACATGGTCAAAGGTGAGGCACCAGAGTATGTGAGAAAGTCATATCCCACTCTCCACTCTACTGTGGAGAGTGTTCTGTCTATTGGCTAGATCTGGGTAGGGGTTTTAGGTTTACCACCTGTATTGTCCTTGGCTGGTGCCTTAGTTTGAGCAGGACACCTGTGCCCAAATCTGCCTATCATAATGTTCTACTTGTAGGCTTCTAGTACCCTCTGGATCCTTCTACTTTGCCATTCTCCCATGATTCTCTCATCTAGAGTGCCACTAGAATGACCTCCCCTCTGTCTCAGTTTCCTGGTAAGTGAAGGCATTCGTGGGACATGCCCCATGGGCTAATATGCAGATATAAGTGAGTATATACCATTTGAGTCTTTCTGCTTCTGGGTAACTCACTCATTATGATCATTTCTAGCTCAATCCATTTATCCACAAATTTCGGGAATTCCTTATTTTTAATAGCTGAATAGTATTCCATAGTGTAAATGTACCACAGTTTCTTCTATTGAGGGACACTTAGGCTGTTTCCATGTTCTGGCTATTACGAATAAGGCTGCTATGACCATGGTTGAGCAAATTTTCTTGCTGTGTGCTGGAGCATCTTCTGGGTATATTCCAAGGAGTGGAATAGCTGGGTCTTGAGGAAGCCCTATTCCCATTTTTCTGATATAGCACGAGGTAGATTTCCAAAGTGGTTGTACTAGTTTGCATTCCAACCAGCAATGAAGGAGTGTTCCTCTCTCCCCACATCCTCGCCAGCATGTGGTGTCGCTTGAATTTTTGATCTTAGCCATTCTGATGGGTGTAAGATGGAATCTCAGAGTTGTTTTGATTTGCATTTCCCTGATGATTAAGGAGGTTGAGCATTTCTTTAAGTGTTTCTCAGCCATTTGATATTCCTCTGTTGAGAATTCTCTGTTTAGTTCCATGCCCCATTTCTCAAATGGGTTATTTGGTTTGGTGGTGTTTAATTTTTTGAGTTCTTTATATATTTTGGATATTAGACCTTTGTCAGATGTAGGGTTAGTGAACATCTTTTCCCATTCTGTAGGCTGTCACTTTGTTCTCTTGACAGTGTCTCCTGCCTTACAGAAGCTTCTCAGCCTCATGAGGTCCCATTAATTAATTGTTTACATTAATGCCTGGGCTGTTGGTGTTCTGTTCAGGAAGTTGTCTCCTGTGCCAATATGTTCCAGGCTCTTCCCCACTTTTTCTTCCTAGTGAGATAGTGTCTCTTGTTTTATGTCGAGGTCTTTAATCCACTTGGATTTGAGGTTTGTACAAGGTGACAAATATGGATCCAGTTGCATTTTTTTTACACATGGACATCCAGTTAGAACAGCACCATTTGTTGAAGATGCTATCCCTTTTCCATCGAATGGATTTGGCTTCTTTGTCAAAAATCAAATGACCATATGTGTGTGGATTCATATCTGGGTCTTCGATTCGATTCCACTGATCAACCAGCCTGTTGCTGTGCCAGTACCATGCTGTTTTAATTACTATTGCTTTATAGTATAGTTTGAGATCAGGTATGGAGACTCCTCTGGAGCACCTTTTATTGTACAAGATTGTTTTAGCTATTCTGGGTTTTTTATTTTTCCATATGAAGTTCAGGATTGAACTTTCAATGTCTTTAAAAATTGTTTAGGTATTTTGATAAGGATTGCATTGAATCTGTAGATTGCTTTTGGTAAGATGGCCATTTTTATTATGTTAATTCTCCCGATCCATGAGCAAGGAAGATCAATCCATCTTCTCATGTCATCTTCAATCTCTTTCTTAAGAGTTTTGAAATTTTTTTCAAACAAGTCCTTCACTTGCTTAGTTAGAGTAACTCCTATGTACTTTATATTGTTTATGGCTACTGTGAAGGGTGTAGTTTTCCTAATTTCTTCCTCTGCAAGCTTATCATTTGTGTATAGGAAAGCTACAGAATTTTTGAGTTAATTTTGTATCCAGCCAATTTGCTGAAGGTTTTTTATCAGCTGTAGGAGTTCTCTGGTGGAATTTTGAGGGTCACTTATGTAGACTATCATATCATCTGCAAATAGGGATAATTTGACTTCCTCCTTTTCCATTTGAATACCCTTGATCTCCTTTTGTTGTCTTATTGCTCTGGCTAGAAATTCAAGTACTATATTGAAGAGATATGGAGAGAGTGGGCAGCCTTGCCTTGTTCCTGATTTTAGAGGAATTTCCTTGAGTATCTCACCATTTACTTTCATGTTGGCTATTGGCTTGCTGTATATAGCCTTTATTATGTTGAGGAAAGTGCCTTGTATTCCCGATCTCTCTAAAACTTTAAACATGAAAGGGTGTTGGATTTTATCAAATGCTTTCTCTGCATCCAAAGAGATGATCATGTGGTTTTTTATTTTCAGTTTGTTTATGTGGTGGATTACATTGATGGATTTCCTTATATTAAACCATCCCTGCATGCCTGGAATGAAGCCTACTTGGTCATGATGAATGATATCTTTGATGTGTTCTTGTATTTGTTTTGCAAGTATTTTATTTAGTATTTTTGCATCGATGTTCATAAGAGAAATTGGTCTGAAATTCTCTTTCTTTGTTGAGTCTTTGTGAGGTTTAGGTATCAATGAGACTATGGCCTCATAGAAAGATTTTAGTAATGTTCCATCCCTTTCTATCTCTTGGAGTAGCTTGAAGAGTATCAGTATTAGCTCGTCCTTGAAGGTCTGGTTGAATTCTGCACTGAAATAATCTGGCCTTGGGCTTTTTTTGGTTGGGAGACTATAAATGATTACTTCAATTTCTGTAGGGGAAATGGGACTATGTAGCTTGTTTATCTGTTCTTCACTCAACTTTGGCAAGTGAAATTGATCAAGAAAATCGTCCATTTCCCTTAGATTTTCAAATTTTGTGGCATATATGCCTTCAAAGTAGGATCTTATGATTCTTTTTATTTCTTCAGTGTCTGTTGTTATGTCTCCCTTTTCATTTCTGATTTTGTTGATTTCAATACTGTCTCTCTGCTTTTTAGTTAGTTTGGCTAATGGTCTTTCTATCTTGTTGACTTTCTCAAAGAACCAGCTCTTGGTTTTGTTGATTCTTTGGACTGTTTTCTTAATTTCTAATTTGTTAATTTCACCCCTAGTTTGATTATTTCCAGACGTCTACTCCTTTTGGGTGTTTCTGCTTCTTTTTTTTCCTACGGCTTCCAGTTGTGTGGTTAAGGTGCTTATGTACGATGCTTCCAATTTCTTTTTAAAGGCACTTAGTGCTATGAATTTTCCTCTTAGCACTGCTTTCAGTGTATCCCACAAATTTGGGTATGTTGTTCCCTCATTTTCATTGAATTTCAGAAACTCCTTGATTTCTTTATTTCTTTCTGACCCAGGTGTCATTTAGCAGAGAGTTGTTTAATTTCCACATACGTGTAGGCTTTTTGTTATTTCTGTTGTTGTTGAATTGCAGCCTAAGCCTATGATGATGTGATAGGATACAAGGTATTATTTCAATCCTCTTGTATCTGTTGAGGCTTGCTTTGTGAACTACAATGTGATCAATTTTGGAGAAGGTTCCATGGGGTGCAGAGAAGAAGGTATATTCTTTCTTGTTTGGGTGAAAGGTTCTATAGATATCTGTTAGATCCATTTGACCCATGGCATTGGTTAATGATGTTATTTCTCGGCTTAGTTTCTGTTTCAATGACTTGTCCTTCAGTGAGAGTGGGGTGTTGAAGTCTCCCACTATTATTGAGTGGGGATCGATGTGTGGTTTAAGCCTTTTTAGCAGATCTTTTACAAATGTGGGTGCCCTTGTATTGGGAGCATAGATGTTCAGAATTGTGACGTCATCTTGTTTGACTTTAACTTTGATGAGTATGAAGTGTCCATCTCATCCCTTTTGATTAATCTTGGTTGAAAGTCTATTTTGTTCGATATTAAAATGGCTACGCCTGCTTGCTTCTTGTGACCATTTGCTTGGAATATTTTTTCCAACCTTTTATCCTGAGGTAATGCCTATCATTATGGGTGAGATGTGTTTCTTAAATGCAGAAGAATGTTGGATCCTGTTTATGCACCCATTCAGTTAGTCTGTGTCTTTTTATTGGAGAATTGAGACCATTGATGTTGAGAGACATTAATGACCAGTTACTATTAAGAGTCTTAATTTTGATGGTGGTTCCAGTTGAGCGTTTGTGTAGTTGTGTTTTTGCCATGGTATAGTTATCTATTTCCTGAGTAGTTTTGGTTATAGCTTGACTCTTTGGGATGGAGATTTCCTTCTAGTACCTTCTGTAAAGCTGGATTTGTGGGTAGGTATTGTTTGAATTTGGTTTTGTCATGGAATATTTTGTTTTCTCCATCAATGGTTATTGATAGTTTTGCTGGGTAAAGTAGTCTGGCTTGGCGTCTGTGGTCTCTTAGGGTTTGCAGGATCTCTGTCCAGGCCCTTCTGGCTTTGATGGTTTCTGCTGAGAAGTCGGGTGTAATTCTGATAGGTTTGCCATTAAATGTTATTTGGCCCTTTTCCCTTGCAGCTTTTAATATTTTTTCTTTGTTCTATACATTTTGTGTTTTGATTATTATGTGACGGGCATTTTTTCTTTTCTGGTCAATTCTATTTGGTGTTCTGTATGTCTCTTTTATGTTTATAGGCATCTCTTTCTTTAGATTGGGGAAATTTTTTTCTATGATTTTGTTGAGAATAGTTTCTGGGCCTTGGAGTCTGATATCTTCTCTTTCTTCAATGCCTATTATCCTTAGATTTCTTCTTTTCATGGTGTCCTTAATTTCTTGGATGTTTTGTGTCAGGAGTTTTCCATATTTGGCAATTTCTTTAATGTTTGCTTCAAGATCTGTGATTGTATCTTCTAGACTTGAGATTCGTTCTTCCATCTCTTGGATTCTGTTAGAAAAGCTCAGCACTGTGTCATTCACCTTCTTCTCTGAGGCCTCATGTTCTCGTTTTTCTTCTGTCTGTGTGTTTATCATTGAATCCATTTTCATCTTCATATCTTGACTAGATTTTTTTAAATTTCTTTCATCTGGTTGTTTACATTTTCCTGAAAATTTTCCAGTTCCACTCTATGTGCTTCTTTTATGTCTTGCACCTGCTTGGCTGCGTCTTCCTGCATCTGATTTTGAATTTTATTTGTTTCCTCCGTTATCATCCTCATTACCAAGGATTTGAGGTCATTTTCTTGTGTTTCCATTGTATTTGAGTTGTCTGGGTTGTTTTCTTTGGGATAGCTGGGAACTGGAGATGCCATGTTGTTTTGGGGGATTTTGCGTATGTTTTTACGCTGTCCTTTAGACATCTTGCCATCTCTGTTTTTGTTGGGTAACTTCCAGAGTTGAGTGGAGCGAGTCTGATGATAGATTCACTTGTTTTCTCACGATTTCCGTAGGCTGGAAGCCCTGATACTTCACTGGTGTGGATGGCAGGAGGTTAGCCCTTTAGTTTTGGGCTCTCACAGCCAGTCATCCTCAGCTCCCCTTTGCTGTGGGTCCTGCAATCGTTCTGGGTCTCTGAATGAGCGTTGGATCAGGCCAAGGTATCCACAACCTTTTGGGTCCCCTGCCAGGTCCAGCCAGAGATACTGGGCCCGAACCACGCGTCAAGGTCAGCTATTTTCTCAGGGCCTGAACCGTCTGCCACAGCAGGAGAACTGAGACTGCACTGAGCAAGCGCCTAGGGTAGAAGTGAGCACTCCACCTAGCCTGCGTCACAGCAGGGAAACTGCGACTGCTCTGAGCAAGCACCTGGTGGAAGTGAACGCTTTGCCCAGCTTGCGTCACAGCAGGGAAACTGCGACTGCGCTGAGCAAGCACCTAGGGTGGAAGTGAGCGCTCCGCCCAGCTTGCGTCACAGCAGGAAAACTGCGACAGCCCTGAGCAAGCACCTGGTGGAAGTGAGCGCTCCGCCCAGCCTGCGTCACAGCAGGGAAACTGCGACTGCGCTGAGTAAGCACCTAGGGTAGAAGTGAGTGCTCCGCCCAGCTTGTGTCACAGCAGGAAAACTGTGGCTGCACTGAGCTGGAGCCTAGGGTGGAATTGAGCGCTCAGCCCAGCCTGTGCCACAGCAGGGGAGCTGTGCCTCAGGCAGAATTGCTTGCTGAGCTGAGCCAGCTTCTCCATGGCACAGCTCCCTGAGCAAACCCAGGACTCTGTGGCTGAACTGTCTGCTGAGTCTAGTTTGGGTCTCAAGGCACCACGCGACCCAAATCCTCTCCAGAGTCCCCTCTCCCGCAGCAACTCCCACCGTCCACCACACCAATCGCCTCCACTGGAAGGCTCTGAGCTGCAAACCTCAGCCATCGCTGCTGGTGCCGCTGGTGGCACTGCTGTCTCTGCCGCTGCTGCTCTGATCCGAGAAAGTCCATGTTCCTCCTGTGTGCCGGGGCAAGCAGGTCTTCCGCACCCTGGTCCCTCTGAACCGTGGAGCACTTCTGCTGCTGTGGTGTGGGGACCTTGGTGTTCCTGGCTCAGAAATCTGTGCAATTCCCTGAATTGTTCACTGGAGCTTTCAAACATGGTCCACACTGCTCGCAGCCATCTTGGATCCTCCACAAATTAGATTTTTTAAAATGATTCAAGAGAGAATACCTAACTACCTATGTACTTTCTTAATTATTTATTTATTTATCATCCAATGTAATGAGTTTCATAGTGATCTCTTCCTGAATATTTATATACAGTATACTTTTCTGTTTTCCCATTGCCCTTCTCCAAATCTTTTCTTTTTCATGTCATATTTTAAAATGATATAAAAATTTAATACTAATATGATTGTTCACTCTCTCACAAATTCATGGCCTCTTTTTAAAATATCTATGTATGTATTTAATGTGTTGAGTCTGTTTAGTGTTACTTGTAAGCGTATGTTTTAAGGCTGACCATTTAGTATTATATAACTTAGTAAGGACATTATACTTGAGGTAAACTAATTCTCACTCTCTCAAGTGCCTTATTTGCCTTTGTCTAGCTGTGGAACTCTGTGCAATTTCTCCTTTCATATTAGCATATCTATTGGTGTTCTTGTCTGAGTCTTTCCCAAACTCTTATTTGCTGGTCATCTTCTTATGCCCAAATAATTTCTTTTCTTTTGCTTCTTGCTGTATGCATCCCATTACTCTCTCTTCATTCCCTTACACATAGAAGTTGTGTGAGTTTTAAATATTTACTTTTTCATTTTTATTAGCATTTACTATTCGTATAAAGTAATGGATTTCATTATGACATTTTATATATCTATATAGTATATTTCATTCCCCTTTAGCACTATTTTGTTCCTCACATTGCTCTACTTCTCCTACCTCCAAGTCCTCCCACTCTCATGTATTATGCCTATTATTTACTTTTATTTAATTATTATTGTTACATGTATAGATACTTATACCTTCTTAATCCATTCAGTTTTCCTCATAGGCATACGTATTTAGAGTTGACCATTGATATTTGACAATCAGTTAGGCAGCTTATCCCTGGGGATTCTCTCTCTCTCTCTCTCTCTCTCTCTCTCTCTCTCTCTCTCTCTCAGCAGTCACTAATTTCCTGTAGCTTTTTATATTTTCCTTTTTTTACAAAATGCCAACTAGCACGTTATTAAAGTATAGCAAAAGATTACCTCAATCTGCTTTGTGTATAATAACACTTATACATTGTACAATAGAATTTTCAGGTATGTAATACTTTGTATTTTACTGAGTATGGCCTGTTTTATAGAATTGTTAATCTTTGTTTTGTCTGTTTGATTATTTTTGTTATTTAATATTATTTTATTTTTGAAATTAAAATGTAATTTTAATTTCATCCCTACTCCTGATTTCTTTCAAATTTGTGGCTACTATATTTTTCCTATGAAAATTTAAAAATAATTTTACTTCCTTTATTTCTGTAATATATTTCAGTGACTATGACCAAAATGGCATTTACACTCAGAATAGCTTTAATACTATGTATTTATTTAACTCCTCTGATTGTATAGTAAATCAACAATGGTTAGTGATAGACTTAACAAGAAAGACTGGCATGTCATCAAAGATAAGTTACACTTTCATAGTAGTAACTTCTAAAGTCAAGTATTTTAACACCATAAATGTGTATAGCTAATTCATTGACACATATACATTAAGTATGCTAGTCATGAAAATGTTTCAGAGGCTTAAGTTGATTGATAAGCCCTCATTTGAATTGTCTAATACCGATTCAATGGAGAAAGTTAATTGTAAAGAGTTTCATGATGGAAAATGATTGTTATGGCCCATGTCTACTTTTGAAAATACATACAGGAGTATTAATTTGTAAGAGCTACACACGGAGATTCAATCAACCATGAAGTGGCAGGAAAATTGCAGATGATAGAGCTCAGGGTATGCTCGAGGTTCAGTGCTAGTAATAACCAGAGCAGAGGATTTACAAAGTACAGAAATGATAAATATAAGAATAGAAAATGACCCATAAAGGTTTTCTTTAAATCTTCTATTTTACGGACGAGGATGAAATTAAAGAAGAGAAGTGATGGAGCAAAGATCGCATAGTTATCATTCAATAAAAACAGTTAAAAACTAAGATGTTTATTCTAGGGCACTGTCTTTTCCAGTAATTTAGATTCAAAGTGGCATTATAAATGTTTGCTAGCTTCAAAGGTTTTCAAACCTGCTTTAAAAAAAACCCTCCATTGTAAACAGGTAGATTTACTTTCCAGACTTGTATAACCTCATATTTTATTTCTAATGAAGTACACTTTATTCATCCAACCCCCAAATCTTTAACTCCTTCAAGCATTCTGTATAAAAATGTAAATTGTTTTAATCATATTACTTCAAAATATACCAAGTTGCTAGGAAATTTTAATGTGATAAAAAGTATCACTAACTTTTTCTCCCTCCCACTGAAATAAAATATTAGAAGGTACTTAAAGCAAAGGTGGTGCTCCACATGGAGCAAAGGTTCCTATCGTGACTTGATGGGCAACTTTATTTCCCTTATTAAACAACAGGAGCTATGGAGGAAAAAGGTCATACTGTATGGACTATAATGCTGAGCCAACAGCAGGAAAAGCAAGGTAGGGATCAAAAATAATAAGAGGGAAACTGTTGGTTATGTAGTAGTTTGTGAATTTCATCACTGCACATCTCAGGGGTTATCATTTCAAACTGACATAATTTCAAAGGAACTCTTTGCTTTAATTTGTCACTCATATGAAGAGAAATAAACAGTAGATTCTCCTGAGGCTGAAAATAGACAGGTCTTAAAGTATATTAGAAATTCGCATTTTCAGGCTCCTAGGGAAAAACTTATTAAATGACTATGTCAGCAGAGCCTGAGAAAGTGAATGCTTAATGTAAGGGTGGTTTAGGATTTGGAAGAAATTAACCCAGCATGTTGTTGTGTTGGGATCAGTAGTTCTTTTTCCTTAGTGTATACGTTACTTCCATAACCTGATGATATAAAATAGGAGGGAAAAAAGGTGTGTGTGTGTGTGTGTGTGTGTGTGTGTGTGTGTGTGTGTGTGTGTGTGAGAGAGAGAGAGAGAGAGAGAGAGAGAGAGAGAGAGAGAGAGAGAGAGACAGAGACAGAGACAGAGAGAGACAGAGAGAGAGAGAGAGACAGAGACAGAGACAGAGACAGAGACAGAGACAGAGAGACAGAGAGGGACAGAGACAGAGAGAGAGACAGACAGACAGACAGAGACAGAGACAGAGAGACAGAGAGGGACAGAGACAGTGAGACAGCGAGACAGAGAGAGACAATGAGACTGTGTAACAGAGAGACATAGACAGAGAGAGACAGACAGAGAGACAGAGACACATAGACAGAGACAGAGACAGACAGAGACAGAAGCGGAGGCAGTGGCAGATAGACAGAGAATCAGAGAGACAGTGAGAACCTGGAGCAAAATAGACTCAATAGCTCAATAAACAGATGACTTCTAGGCAAATATACTTCCATGGAAAATAAGGCTTTACTTTACTTTGTGATTGTTTTCCAACAAAAGATCTGCATCCACTGTGATTTTGTTGATATAGAATTCAAGGTGTGCTCCATTGTTTTAGTTTTCATTCCACTCTAGGCCCCCATTAAAGAAGCACTTTTTGCATCTAGGTTGTGAGTCATTCTTTTCATTGCATCTCTATAAAAACAGGATGTTGTCTGGAGTTCATAGGAGGATTACAAATGAATCAGTATACTCAAAATAGGTGAATGCATGGCCCCTGGTGCAAATTTCAGCTGCTTATCACCATAGTAACCTTATATCTTGGCATAAATGTCAAAAGGATAGGCAGATTGAGTTGGCCTTGCATTTTTCTCTGGTAATCAACATTTCCACAGCAAGCTTCAGGACATTTTCTTGTGATGGATGGTGTTTCTTTGACAGTGGCTGCAAAAGTGGAGGCAAATTGCCTCCCTACCTCTGGCTGTCCTGATGAACCATAGCAACCACAAATAGTTGGCATGTAATATCCAGGCATAATCATAGCCAAGCCTCCTTTGTGATTTGTTTTATTTTCATTTTTGACTGTTCCGAAGCTATACTTTCTTACAACTGAGTGGCCTGTGGCTCGTGGTTACTGAGAGAAGTTCTCACTTATGTGGAGAACATATACATGTCAAGTCAGAGATTGATATGGGGTGAGGGGGGCAAGGACTATTACAGAAAGAAACTGTGTGAAAATTGAAATGAAAAAGACTGCTACAAGTTTGTCTTGTTATCACATACAAACTAAAATTGCTACTGGCAATCTGAGCACTTGCCAGGTGACAAGAGAAACAACAAGGCCATCACAATTCACTCTCTCCATTGGAATATTACAGAAGTCCTATTTCCTTTTTAATACTGCTTGATTAAATCTTTAGGCCTCCAAACGTCACACTAAGTATATTGTCTCAGGAAAAGAGATTTTCATGTCTGATTAAATTAAAAATCAGTTAACATTCCAGAATTGAATTTGTATTATTGTTTGGACACTGATGACTAGTACTTCATAGAATTAGAAAAGCTCTAGAATAATATTCAGAAAGAGTACCTCCTTAAGATATTATATAAAATTAAATGAAAATTTTTGTTTGTTTATTTGTAGGATGAATTCCAAGTCAAAGTGAGGATAACTAAATTATATAAAACAATCACTAAGGTAAAGATGAGAACACTGAATGGATAGGATATTGGTCCTGACAACAATTGAAAAAGAAGACTAATGAATTAGCATTTTAACAAAGCACAATAAAAACTCCATTCTAAGAAAGCACTACTGATGTAGGTATTCACTCACTTTATGGGCTAATTTGCATTAAATTTACAGGAAAGTTTCTCTGAAAGAGCTCCAGATGACCCAATTTCATCTCAGTGGTAGCTGAAATAATGATGCAGAAAATATAGGAAACAAGCACAGCTGAGATTTCAGTCACAAGATTAGCAGGGATACTAAATAATATCTTGTTGCAATGAAGCTTTAACAACTTCTACTTCATTTTCTCTGGTATAGGGAGGAAACTCAGACATATGATGAATACAGACATTTTATCAGAGGTGGATGCCTACACTTACAATAATATCAATATTAATAACATCAAAAGTAACAAAATAAACAGTTACTAGAGTTAACTAAAGTTATGTTATGTCCTGTACTTATTTTTAATAAGCAATACTGTAATAATTTTCAGTACATTGAAACTTTATGTCCTGTTTTGAAAGTGAAGCATGTGAAACTCAAAGAGGTTAAGTACCTTCCCTAAAGTCTCTCATACATAACAGAACTAGAAAAAAAGCCAAAGCAGACAAAAACTACATATTATTTTTTAGTAGATCAATTCTCAAGCTTGTATTTAATAAGATACTTTCTAAGGAATATTCACATGTATACAGAAAAAGTGGTTCTGACAATGGTGATAGAAAAAATTGTACTATGATATGACTTTTTAAAAAGAAATTCAATATATATTAGAAATATATACAACAGCTAGTAATATCATAATAGTTAACTGACTTGTATTTTATCAACCTTATATGAACATATAATTTACTTTGTAAAATTATTTATTAGACACTTCAAACCATTCAATATCTTCTACTGAAATGAGTTCCAACATACAGATTTAACACGCCATGAATCCTTATTTGTACTAGAATAATTTTCAAAATACTTTAAAAATATTTATCTTAGTTATTCTTTATAACAACTTACAACAGCTGTGGTAACTGCTACCAAGGCCAATGAGAAGATTTGTTTACAATGTCACGTCTAGTGATAGAATTAGGACAGGGATTGTGATGTTCAAACACCCATCCAGCATAGTTTTTATAATACAGTACAATCTTAATATACTCTTCAAAGTCTTCAAAAGTTAAGATTAATTAACACATTTTAATATTTAGTGATTCAAAGATTGTTAGTAAATTTGAAATGTTGTAAACAATAAAATCATTTTTATTCCATATATTGCTTACAGGTCTGGAAAAACATCCTAAGTACCACCTATAAGACAAAACTCAAGGAACTGAGGCTATCAAGACAAACAATTTCTATGTAGCTGATTATATAAGACAGAAGATATTTGTAATGTCTATAACTGGAAAAGGGCTATCGTCTAGAATGAAAAACAACAAAACATCTGTATACAAACTAAGAAACAAAATCTTGACAATAGACAAACAATAAAAATACACAAGTCAGAGAAAGAAAAGCCTAGTGCATAAGAAGGATCAAAATTTTTCAGAATCAATAACTTAGGAAGTGTACACTAAATCATATTTTACTAAATTTCATTAATGTTTGGAAAGGTTAGTAATTTTTACATTACAAAAAATGTTAAAAATCAATAATTAAAACCTATGTATTAAATCATGTTTTGCTAAGTTTCATTAATATTTAGAAAAATTATATTTTAAAATGGCATACATGGTTAGGATGGAAGAACACTTCTTTCATATATCTTATGGGAATGTAGACATTTGAAATGGTTATGGATAGCAATTGTACTGTAATTAACAAAATCAAGGAGCATCACTCATATGCTTACGATAAGAAAATGTTGGCAGTGGCTTAATGAATGAACAAACAAACAAAGTTAAAAGTCAAACTATTAACCCAAATGTTGTGAGATTTTGTTTCATCCAAAGAATATGCTACTGAAGGTCACATATCATAGCAAGAAGAATCCACTAAGTTATTTTTAAGCTTATGAACAGATAATAGACTAGAATAAGAGTGTGAAAGTTTTAAGGGTTAATGTAGTGTGGGGCTAACTCCATCATGAAAGTTTTCCTTACGAATAACTCCTTCATGTACAGAGAACTTAGACTGGAAGAATCCCAAGAAACATTTCTTCATATTATTCCTTATGAGAAAAGAACAGCAGCAAAATATAAAATCTTATAAGATGCTTTTTGTAAGCCCTCTGGGATCCAAAATAACATGACTCCAGTAGTTACAAAAAGATAAAAGTGAATCAAAGCACACCAATGTAAAATTCAAACCAACTATAAAAGAAAGCAGCAATAAGGGAAAAAATGAAACATAGCATAATAATTACCAAAATGCCAATAGTTAATTATTTCCTTATAAATAATTATTTAAACATTAATGTATTAATTGCCCCAACCTAAGAGTAGTTGGTTATAGTTTTTAAAACTATTTGTAACTTGAGTATTGTATCATACACCTGCCCATAATTCTATTGTTTGGGAGATAGAGGCAGGAAGATCAAAAGTCCAAGATCATCCTCAGCTACACAGCCAGTTTGAAATCAGCATTTGCTACAAGAGAATCTGTCTCAAAATTAATAATAATTAATGATTATCCTCATCATCAAGATACCATCTGTAAGAGACTAAATTTTGCCTTAAGGACACACAAATTTGAAAGATATTCCACATAAATGGAAAACAAGTGAGAATATGTGTGGCCATACTCCTATCAGATAATAGACCATTTCAGTTATAATCCATCACAAGAGACAAAGAAGATCACATATGATGATAAAAGAGGCAATGCATCAAAATGGCATGACAATGGTAAATGCATATGCATTCAACATTGTGGCATAAGAACATATAAACCAAATTTAAACAGAAATAAAGACCCACAGAGTCTACAGTACAATGGTGGAAGGATAACTAAGTAGCCCATTTTTAACAACTAATAAATCATCTTAACGGAAAGTAGTTTCAGAAACAACTTATTTGCATAACATTATAGACCTAACAAACATGTAGAACAATCTGAGAAGCAGCAAGAGTAGACACTCTCTTAGGCATATACAGATCATTCTCAAGACACAAATTTCATTAATTTTAATGTAATTTAAAATATCCCAGGTACCTTTTCTTATCATAATAGTATAAGCCTCATAATCAATAACAGAACTTTGGAAAATGTAAAAATATGTAAAAATTAAACAACATACTCCTGAACATTAACAGGTCAAAAAAAGAAAAAGAGAAGAAAAGAAAAGAAGAAATCTGTGGGAAGCCGCGCCCACATTCGCCATTACAAGATGGCGCTGACACCCTGTGTCCCACGCTGACAAACAACTAATCTGCACATGTGCGAAGGGATTTTCCACTCGTTGTGCTCTGCCTCTCCCATGGCATCATCTCGCCCGATGAGCAACAGCCAATCAGGGACTGACACGTCCTAAGCGGAGGACAGTTTCCTATATAAGGGAGGGGTTTCTGCTGTTTGGTCTCTCTGTCTCCGTTTTTCGTGTTGTAAGCTTATGCTCTTCCTCTCAAGAGGCAGTAAAGCTTTACTGCAGAAGGATCCTGTTTGTGTGTGCAGCGTCGTTCTTGCTGACGAGACGGTAACGCTAGCCACAGAAATCAAAATTGAAGTAAAAAACATAATTCAAAGAAACAAAAGAAAAAGGGCAGAGCCTTTCTACTCTTAAATGCTTATATTCATAAGAAGAAAGATCTCTAATATTATACTTCATGAAACTAGAGAATGAGATTCAAATTAGGATGAAAGGAAAATGTTATAAAACTTGAGCAGAAGCAAAAGGTAATAATTTAAAGAAAAATAAAAATCAGTTAAGTTAAAATGGTATTTTATATTAACATTTTTGTTGCCTTTTTAGGTTTTATTATGTATACTAAGCTGTCCACAAATGTCCAGTTCTCTTGCCTCCACCTCCTGAGTACTGGATTATAGTTTTGTATAACCATGTCTAAGCTGGTATTGATTGTAAAGTTGAACAAAAGGGCAAAGTTTTATTTATACTAAATAGAAAATTCAAATAAATTAAATTATTAATGAAAGAAGAGACATAAGTGAGGTCAAAGATATAGAAAGGATAAGAGACTCTGAACAAACTGTGTATCTCTGGAAAAAATTAGAAAAATAACCTATCAAGGTCAAACAATAGAAAAATATAAAATATTAGTAGAGTAATAGCAAGCAATAATTGAATAAATCATAAAAAACACTTCCAAGATAGAAAATTCTGGTAATACACAATGTCATAGGTGAATTCTATCAAATATTTGGTGAGTATCAATCATTGATAAAATGGTTCCAAAAATTAAAGGAAAACTTCCAAATTCACCCCAAATTCACCATCTGTAATTACTATTACTCTTAGCCCAACACCGGATAAGGAAAGTAAGATGACTATACATTGAACAATTTTCTAGCAAACTGAGTTATGAACACTGCCTTCTTCATGCCCTTTACTACTCCAGTCATTGTTTAAATATATGGAATGACTGTACAGGTTTTAAAAAATTGTTCCATAATTGCTACTATAATGAAACTCAATGGTGTCAAGATGAGATCAGTTATATTTACAACTGCATATCTAACATCTGGAGCAGGAATTATTCCTGAAATTAAAGAATATTATGTCATGCTTAAGTTATATTTATCACTGGTATCTAACAATCAGTGAACATATACAAATGAACAAACATAAGACAAAACTTCAATAGAATAAATATCAAAAAGGATCATAATCATTTCAATATGTGCAGCAAAATAACCAAAGATCAATATTTTCCTCCTTTGGAAAACTTAACAAATATTTAGAGTAAATTTGACAAGGTCACCCATAATAACATAACATGATGGTAAGAAATAGATTATCTTATAAGATTGGGCAAAAGACCATTATATCTACCTCTTTTTTTTCCTCCTTTATTAATTTATTCTTGTTACATCTCAATGGTTATCCCATCCCTTGTATCCTCCCATTCTTCCCTCCCTCCCAATTTCCCCCTATTCCCCTCCCCTATGACTGTTCCTGAGGGGGATTACCTCCCCCTCTATATGTTCATAGGGTATCAAGTCTCTTCTTGGTAACCTGCTGTCCTTCCTCTGATTGCCACCAGGTCTCCCCGTCCAGGGGACATGGTC